>NC_142592.1:28331156-28956156 GCF_965207765.1 Zootoca vivipara | reverse complement strand
ATATATGTAAGCTGATTAATAAAATAAAATAAAATACTTACCAAAACTCCATTCTTTGTGGTAGTCTCACGGTAGGTAAAGTTGCAAACAGCCCAGGCTAGGTAATATGTGGACATGAGCGGAGTCTGTGAAAAGTGATCCGTAACCCATCCATCTTCTTCAAAAACAGAAGTTTCCACAGGCATATTGGACAAAGATAAATAGGTTGCTTGATGTTTGATGCTGATTTTGAACGTGGCCTTGTAGATAGGCTCATCAAAGCAAGGAAAGGCTTTTCTGGCATGGGTAGGAGAAAACTGTGTAACTGCAAGAAACCTGAAGACAAAAAAGATGAAAGAAACACTGGTTTCTATTCAGATCTTAATGCAAAGATAGCTGGTAAAATAGTGAAATGTACCAGGTTTTTTTGGGGGGGGGGGGGTTGCAGTGTGATATACGGTACAAAATAAAGTCGCCATGAAGCATTCCCCAACATTGTTAGTTTTATTTTCAGCTAAATTCTTCTGCTCACTTCAGTCTGCAAGGAGCAACCCTTGAGAAAGGATGCTGGCATTAAATAAGTACTGAAGCACCAGATATAGTATTTATTTATTTATGTTGACATTTAAACCTCAAACCAACAGAACATCAGCCAGTATTAACCCCTACAAAGTAAAACAAATAACTACTGTTGCGTCAGTGATTTAATTACCCTCAGGGAAATCTCTAGGGCCTTCAGCACTGACAGCATTCACTGGCTTCTTAGGGCCATATATAAAGTGTTCTTGCTCAAGGATGCTTTGGAGAGCCATTATTTCCAAAAGTTGATGATACCTGTAAATCTCAGTAACACCTTCCCAAGCAATTGAATATAGCGACAAAGTTGTGTACTGCAGGTAATGAAAGTATCCAAAGCAAATATCTGAACCAGCAGCAGATTGACATGATTGCATACAAATCCATTTTATTTCAGAATACGTTTCCACGAAGGGGGAGGGGAGAGAAATGCTTTAACGTTTTAAGTGCAAATTCTTACGTAATCTGCTTCTGCAGTCTCACTATCAGAGGAGGCGGGTGAAGGAGTCGTAAAAGCCTGTTGCAGCTGAACTCTCCCTTTCCCCCTGCCCCTGGGCCTATCTACCTTCCCTGGGAAGGACCCTGAAGATTTGTGTTTACTGTGGGTTTTAAAAAATGTATTTTGTTATTAGAAAAGCACCTTGGGAATATCTATATCCTGAAAGATGAGATGTAAATAATTGCAATCAATAAGTTATTTTTTAATTCATTACTATTGCAGAGTTGAATTGCAGAATGGGACAAATCATGACTCTACCATTAACAATTCCCTGATACTGCTACCATGAATAAAATAAAGCTCCTTTAAGAAAAAATGAGGGCAGTTATATAAAATTATTGACCCAGTTCAAACACAATGCTAAATGTAAGAAAATGACCAGCAGCAAACCTCAGGCTTACACACACACCCCTTAAATGTTTCTACTTTAGAATAAACTGCAGTTTCCTATTATGTCTGAACTCAGGAAATTGTGGGTTATTCTAAATGTGGTTCACTCATACAAATCAAGATGAAGTGCTCATTTCAGACCCTAGTTTGTTAACTAACCAGAAACAGACGAAACCACAATTCCCAAATTCAGATATACAGTCATACCTTGGTTTTCGAACAGCTTAGTTCTTGAACGTTTTGGATCCCGAATGTCACAAACCCGGAAGTGAGTGTTCCAGTTTGCGAACTTCCAGAGCTTTCTGCAGCCAAACTGAAGCCATGCTTTGGTTTCCGAACGTTTTGGAAGTCAAACGGACTTCCAGAATGGATTCCATTCTACTTCCTGTACAACTGTACAGTGGAACCTCGAGCTGCGGATGTAATCCGTCCCGGAGGCATGTCTGCAACTCGAAGCGTTCGCATCCAGAAGCGCTGCATCTGCAAGCGCGGCACAATTTAGCGCTTCTGCACATGCGCAAGCGGCAAAACCCGGAAGTAACCATTCCGGTACTTCTGGGTTGCCGTGGGACACAACTTGAAAAGATGTAACCTGAAGCGGATGCAGCATGAGGTATGATGACTGTAATGGAGAACTGTGGTTTATTCAGCACCAACAGTGGAAGTGACCAATGCCATCCTCTCATGTGTGAGAGGGAATGTCCATGTCATTATGTGAACACTGAAGGTATTATCTTTCTATGCAAAAGTATGGGAAACGTGGACATGGCTATCAGTATCACAGCACTCTGACCATGATTAAAATATGGTTAGGGATACTGACTTGCTCAAGATCACCTTCTAGTCCTCTGCCATTCTCTTACTTTTTCTTCCTGGATGACTTAGATATAAAAGACACACTGTGTCTGAGTTCAGTGTCCCTCATCCTTAAATCTGAATGTCTGACAGGCAAAAAGCATTTATCTTACTTTACTCTTTTGAACACTGTAATTTGCATTGAAGTGCATTGAAGGCAGTATTCCATTTGCAATATTCTATCGCTGTCTTAAATTAACAAGATACTATACTCTTAATTGTTAGTTTTCAAGCAAATGCATTTCCTATTTGAACTACGAAGTTTCACAAGGTGAAAAGCCTCTGTTAAAACCAGTTTTATTCTCAACATCTGAAAGGGCTTTCCACACTTCCACTTCCCTTGTCACACACGCACACACACACACACACCCAGGAAAACCTGTTCTCTACTGCTGAATTGGAGCAAACATCCATTGGGTTTGCTCTGGATTGACCTTTGCTCTGATTTAGCACTAAAGAACAGGTTTTCCATGGAAAAACAGTGGGGCAATGGCAAAACTGCTTAGACCTGTGCATAACAAGCCTCAGGACAAGTGGGAAACAGCTTAGACCTGTGCTTTCTAGGCATGGGACAAGTGGAAATGTAGATGAGCCCTTAAATTACTCAGATTTCTGTTATCAGAATTTTGCTCTATCTATCAAAAACAGAACATTTGGGGTATGTATTAATAAACAGGCAAAGCAAACCTTTACCTAAAGGTTTCTAACCCTCTTGAACTATATTTTTGCAGGCCTTATCCAACTTTTCAGTACAGTATGTTTACTTGTTGACTATCAATCTCAAGTGAACATTCAGCGTCACTGGGAATTTAAACCACCCTTGTTTGGGTCCATTCACTAAGAAATCATTGGTAGAACTATTGTGATAAAAGCTAGCACTGCTAACGCTGTAATCCTAACCTGATTTAGCAGTTAGTCCCACTGAATTCAATAGGATCTACTTCTGAGTAGACATGCATAAGATTGAATGTCTAAGTTGTCTTTCACGATTAATTTTCATAAATACAGCAACATATGGTGGTAAAATGCACATTCTAAAATTGTTTCACATTTAATCTATTTGCAGTCTTAAAGGGAATGGAATCAATGGGCTTATGCCCAAACAGGCGTAAATGCAAATGTTTGACTTACTTTAAATCTACAGTAAGATATGAGACATGCTTTTTGTCTTTAATTATTTAGGACTGGAACCGAAGTTTAGCTAGCGATAAATTCAGTTTTATGAAAGTTCTTTAAATGCAATTTTCAGTCCTCAAAGCATTATACTAAAACACATGTGCCGGAGACCAATGATTTCTTTGCATTAACTTCCCGACAAGTAACAAATGTTTATGTCACATCTGTTACATTCATGAAAATGCAATACGATCTCATCTGCAACGTCTCAATACTGCGTGAAAGTAAAGGAGAAATAAAAAAAATCCACAGCTAGTGGGCACATTGGGGTTCTGAATACATGGTGACTTCAACAGGAGGTAATGTGCTCTGGGAGACATACTACAGGTCCTGACTATCAAAAAATCATTTATCAGAAAAGTACAATTAAATCATGCTGTAATCCTGCATGTGCAGTACAATCCTATGCATGCTTGCTCAGAAATAAATCCCACTGACTTCAACAGGACTTACTCCTGGATAAGTGTATACAGGATGGCAGTCTGTTGCTCACACATAAAAACTTACACACACATAAACTGATGACAGGATTTAATCTTAAATGTGTAATTATAGTTATAAAAGACTTGCAGGTTGGCTTCTTTGCGTACAGATGACTGTAATTTGCAACTATCTTAATTCTACCTCTTCTATTAAAAGGTAGACATGTTTTCTCAACAACTTATCCATTTTGACACCTTGGGGGATATGAGGGGGGCGGAAGGAAATCAAGCAGTTAGGATGGAAGGAAATGTTGTGTTCTAGCAACACAACCGTTATGTTCTAGCACAAGGGGGGGGGTGTCTCTGTGTGTGTGTGAATAAGCAATTCATTTTTCCACTAAAGGTGAAATAACCTGAGAGGCAAAAATTAGCATTTCTATGGTGCCATAGTCTTATAGAGAGATTTATGACTTTTGAGTATAAAATCAAGAGCTTCTGCTTTGCTTAAGGTGAGTGCTCTGCCCTACTTATGAAAAGGTTAGTAAAACTTTCCATGAAATTGCATTGTCCGGGCTCAGAGAATAAGATTGTTTGCTTCAAATGTACAAAATAAGTAAAATATGTTTCAATTCTGCCACATTGTAAAACTCTCAAAGCTTTACAATATGTTTCAGTCCTGCTACATTGTTAAACTCTCAAAGTTTTACAATGTTTCAAGTCTGCAGCATTAAAACTATCAAACAACTTAAGTAAACTTTTGTCTGTGTTGTTTTAGAATTCTGATTAATAATTTCGTCAACTATCTTATAACACCATAGCAGTTATTAAATAGTGTTAGCTTCAAACCATCTTGTGGCAAAGTACTATCGAGTTGCCACACTTTCTGGACATGTGGAACAGAATTCTAAATTATGGAGAAGGGCACAAGGAGAAGAGGACAGAGGACAGACAACAGACGACAGACGACAGAGGTGGTTGGACAGTGTTCTCGAAGCTACGAACATGAGTCTTACCAAACTGCAGGAGGCAGTGGAAGACAGGAGTGCCTGGTGTGCTCTGGTCCATGGGGTCACGAAGAGTCGGACACGACTAAACGACTAAACAACAACAGCAACAGCAACAACAACAACATAAAACTTCTCACATTTCAGAAAGGAAAACCATGCAGCAGGGAATTCTAATCCAAGTGAAAAAATGAACGGTATGTGAGTTGTCATGCTTTTAGTTAATTTATCTCTGTACACTGTAGAACTATTTTTTAATTATAATGTAAAGACTTTATGTTGTAAAATTTCTGCACTAAATATACTGATCTATTAAAACTTTGCTACATTTATTTTCTTCTTACTGTATTTCACAGTTAACCAAGATCTTTTTGTCAATCTGAAGATAATACAAGTAAATGTTTTATATCTTAGTGGTGGGGAGATATACTATTATGCTAATAGACCAGGCATGTCCAACAGGTAGATCGTGATCTACTGGTAGATCGTGAGGTGTTCCTGGTAGATCCTGGTAAATCTCTGGCCCCTCAGTGATCCCCTTACAAAAAACAAACAACAACAAAAAACCCCAACTTTGCCTTTCCTAAAAAAGCTCAACAACTTTGGGCAGCTCACTGCCAGTCTTTTTATGACAGTGGGTAGATCAGTGCCAGTTTTTTCATACTGTGGGTAGATCGCAGTCTATTGGGAGTTGGACGTCCCTGTAATAGACCAATGTGCTTCAAATCACTTAGAAAAGTTTCTGAGAAAGGCTGTTGATATTTTCCCCACTCTGATATTCATGCAATGAAAGATTCAACATAGTAGCACCTTCCCTGAAACTGAACTCTGCAAAGAAAACATTTTATATCAGCTATTATGGCGGATTAGACAAAATTCTAATGTGGACCATGATTATAACACTAAGTTTTTAAAATATATGTAATAACATTAGAATGCTTAAATATGAGGCTATTGGCATAATTGAGCTGAAAGAGAGTCTTTTTACGTTTTGGGTGCCAATTGCTTAAGTAAACCATTTGCTCAGCAGGGACTCTCAAAGAAATGATGAGGTTTACAGAATAAGATTCTGTGGCTGGATTTTTCAATGACAAGCAGTTTAAAAATAAATTCAGTATAGATCTCTGCTAACAAAGCTAGCAGGAAACCAGCCTTGCTTCCTTTAAACTAGAGCCTAGCTTTCAATGTTTGATTTGCTGCATGAATAAAAAACCCAAAGCCTGCACTTACACAGACGTTGTGTGTATGCAGTGTCTCACAACCAGAAGAGGCACAAAGCTCTCAGAGTTGCCTCAAATTCTATTAATAAAACACAGCCAGAAGGCAAACAGGTGAAAAGTCTCTTTAAGTCCCATTCTTATGAAAGGAAAACCAGTTCTATGAATTCTGTTTACATTTCTACAAATAATGTGAATCAGATCCATGTTACAATATCTGATTACATTCGGTTCTTAGTGTACATTACTATTTTGTTGGAGAGCTCAAGGTTGAAATATGCCTGTCCCTCTGTCTGTAGCATATGATGAAAAATTGCTGATTCATATGTATCTTTGATATGTAAGTTCATATAAGCAGAGGCAGATAAACACTTAAGGAACTTTAAAATGAAGACCCTAGGTTTCGTCTTAGTTGATAAAGGGGCAAAGCACCCATTTAACCCCGGCAGAGAAGCCCCAACTCCCTCTTCTCACTTGCAGACTTCTCTTGGGAGGGTGGGATCTGCACATGGCAGAGAAGCGACTGCCTTAACCCACCCTCTGCCAATGACTCTTCAGCTGAAGCTTCGATCTTCTGCTGCTGCTCACCCAGCCCCCACCTTGCAAACACAGGTTTCAAATGCCACATGTGCAGTCCCCCAGGGCTTCCTTAAACATGGCTGTACAATAACATAAAGTTGGCACCTAAGTTGTCAGGCTACTGCAGTGAACTGCTTTTAGAATCTCACACCCATCATGAAATGTATCTTCAATACACTATGGTCCAAGTAGCCTATTTTGTGGGAAGTCCCTCATTAGCAACTTAAAACTTTAAGTTCTCCAAATCTATCTTCTTTTTAGTATTTTTTTAAAAGCATTGTTCTTCCATTTTTATCAGTTTTTCTGTTTGTTGATTGTACTAATGAGAGAAAGTGAAGAGTGTCTATTTTGAGAGAGAGAAAATTAAGGGGATTAAATGTGGTGGGAAGAAATTACACTGGAGTGCAGGAGAAAGTGGCAAAGCTAGTCAAGTACCGATTTTCTAGAATCCTGAATGCCAGCTGCAAGGGGTTCTCAGGTTCTCTCAGTATCATATCATAGATGTTGCCCGGTGCCTAGACAAAATCAGCTTATGGGCTATATGAGTAGGTGATCCAAATGAGAAATCCTGCCTTTCATGCTTTTATAAAAGCCAGCGCCACCCACACCATGGGAGAATTAACTATGCAGGACTGCCTGCTTTTTATTCGTGGTTCTTCCCAGGGCAAGTCTCTCTGATGTGCTATGAATTCCTCTGCTCCGACATTGCCTTCCTGCGACACAAAAGCAGGTGCAGTGGCATGGGGACCCCAGCATGCAAAGGCAGGTGCAGAAGAATGAAAGGAGAACCCTGGTGGCCTTTCTATGCGATGCCCACATCCCAAGAGACCTTCTCTCTTTTTATCTCAGAATCAAAACATCTTAAAGGGCAGAAGTGTCAGCTGTGTAAGATCTATAACATAAAGAGTCCGGTAAGTCTATAAGGGAGATCCAACATTTTGCTCTTCCTGCCTCCGGACTGCAAGGTCCTAGCTTCCCACGACTATCTGCCTCTTCTCTGGCAAGAAAGTTAAGAGATATATACTTTAAAAGCCAGTTGATAGATAAATATCACATCTGTGGGATGAGTTTTAGATGCACATATAGGAACCCAACAAGCCTAAAAATGGAATGCGGGGAGGATAGCATTTAAGTTATGATGGGGAAAACTTTTGCAAAAGTATCCTTTTCTGAGATGCTCAGAAAATCCATTACCCAGGAACAGTCATAAGAAACTACTCTCTTAAATAAAGGGAGGGGGCTTTAATTGAAACTATGGATTGAAAATAAAGCTGTTGTGGATACCAGGAAAGAAAAGAAAAGGGGGAGGCTCCTATGGTTTCCATTTTTATAGGGAATACATCGGGGAACGGGGATATCCCTCATGGACAAATGGATTCGTGCGCTGAGTCAATACAGACAGAGAAATAGCGGTGGTAGGACCAGGGATCAAAGTGTGGGAGCGGGGGGTGTCTACCTTCTCTCGCCGTAGAGCACGTACGAGCTCCGGAAGAAGCCCAGCAGCTCGTTCTCGATGGGCGCGCTGTAGATGATCTTGAGGTTGTAACTTCTGTGCACCTCCAGGCTCCGGTTGAGGACGACCACGAAGACCTGCGTCTGCGGGTAGAGGAAGAAGCTGGAGACGCGCAAGGCTCCGGCCAGCCGGTCCTCGGCCACGCGGGCCGCCTCGACGTGCATGCGGTGCGCGTGCAGCACGATGTAGCGCGTGGCGTTGAGGCACTCCACCTGCACGTTGACCTCGCCGCTGAAGGTGAAGTTCTCCATGAAGACGCTCAGCATCAGGTTGTAGTGCAGGGGGCGCAAGTGCCCGGGCAGGCGCAGCTGCGTCCAGGGCGGCTGCTCCCGACGCCTCTGCCACTCCTCCTCCGCCTCTTCCCCTCCAGGCGCCTCCGATTCCACTCCTCCGCGGCCAGGGGGCTCCCCGGCGCTGGGATGGTTACGGCGGGCACTTCCTGCCGAGGCGGCGGCAGCTGCCGGGACGCTCCGGTTTCCCGCCCTGCCTGCTGGGCCGTCCGCGTCCCCGCTGCTGCTGCTGCTGCACTCCTCGATGCGCACGCTGAGCAGCACAGCGATCATGGTGACCACGAGCAGGGCCAGGATGGAGATGGCGAAGCCCAGCACGAGGCGCTTATGCACCGTGATGTGCCGCTCCGTGGTGCGCGGCCGCACGGTCGCCGCGTCCGCCCACTGGCCCGAGAGCCCCCTGCTGCCGTTCCTCAGCGCCGCGTCCTCCTCGATCATCATGGGCGTCAAGGAGAAGCTCGGCTCCCGCTTCTCAGCCAGGGACATCAGAGGAACCACAAAGACGGCTCCTCCTGCGCCGGGGCTGCCGCCGCCGCCGCCGCCCCCCACCGGGGCCGGGAAGGCATGGGAGAAACTCCCGAGGAGAGCAGCGAAGGCGGGAAAAAAGATTGAGAACCACCTCGGGAAGGGGAAAAAAGCTTGCCTGCCTGCTTGCTTGCTTGCCTGCCTGCCTGCCTGCCTGCCTGCCTGCCCTCCTGATATTTCTCTTTCCCCACCCCGCCTGCTCTCTCTCTCTCTTCTTCCTCCTCCTCCTTTTCTCGCTCGCTGTTGCCGCAGCCGCTGCGGGTGTCACTTTGCGAGGAGCCCCATCGCACTCCCTAAGAGCCGCCCCGGCGGCCGGGGGAAGCCTCCTCCTGGCGCCCCATGTGGGAGGAAGGCGGGAAAAGGGGGCGGGGGGAGGGGCCGCCGCCGGACCCCCCGCAGAGCGCGGATTGGGCAGCGCCAAGCTCCACTCTTCAGGGCGCCCGGTGCGCTCCGCTCAACAGGGCGCCGCCGCGACGCCTCGCTGCCATCGCCGCCGTCAGCGAGCGCAACTCTTCTGTTCCGTGCGCGGCGGGCGGCTGAGGACGAGGGCAGGCGAGGAGAGCGGGCGGGGACTCCGGTTCCTGGCCTCCTTTCGCCTCGGTTCTCCCCTCACACTCTCGGCGCAACGACCAACTCTCCTCGCGCCTAGTCCGTTTTGGGGCTTCGCGCCTCCACTGGTTGACTTCGCTCTCTTGCCTTGCAGGGTCTTTTTTTTTGTTTTGGTTTCCGCCCCCGCCCCCCGCAGTTCGCGCCCAGGTTATTGCAGAGGGAAGGACGCTGAGAAGGAGGAGAAGGAGAAGAAGCTGCTGCGGCTGAGAGAGAGAGAGGATTGTTGTGGAAGGAAGACGCCGGGCTCCAAGTCCTTGTCTCCAAGCGGCTCCCAGGCACCTGCAGGCAGCACAAAGTCTCTCCTCTGCACAGCTTTGCGCACTTCGGAAGACCTGGCGAGGCTCCCGAGCCCGGACAGCGAGCGAGTGGCTCTTGCTGGCGTGCGCGCCTCTTGGCGAGTGAGGAGGAAGGAGCGCGAGGCGGTGGCTTTGTAGCTGGCGGTCCCGCGCTCGGCTGCTCGCTCGAGGTCTGTGGGTTGGGAACTACCCACAGCCCTCTAGAGAGAACTGACAGAGGCTCCTGTCGGGAGGGAGAGAGGAAGGGGGAGCGCGCGGGCGAGTGTGTGTGTCTAACTAACCAAACCGCACGAACCACTTTAAAGGGGTTTTGCCAGGCTGAGCAAATCCCAGGAGAAGGAACAAAGAAGAGCGAGAGGTTAGAGAGCTTTCCTTGGGGCGCTCGTGCCCAGCGCGGAGTGTGAATGAAGTCGCTTCGGGCAACAGGACGAGACACTCTCCGGAGATCTTCCCCAAGTCATCACTCTTCTTCTGGGCAATGGGGTCGGGAGGAGCTTCGCCGTTTCCAGCGAAGATGTGTGTTTCTTCCAGCCGGGCTCCCGAGTCCATGGAAGGCTTCCAGGCTGATGATGACAGACAGCCTCTGTTTTTTGGCAGATCCTGCTGTTATGATCTGGCAAGTGTCAGATTATAAATCGCCTCGCCGCCGCAGGATTTGCCGGGATTCTATGTAAACGAATCTGCTGTCCACATAAATATTGAACATGTACGGGGTATATATTCTGTGCTCGATATACTTTAGGGGGATTGAATGGCTGGCTGTTCCTGAAGGGCAGGAGTAAACGTTGAGGGCAATGCATGCCTTGCAGGAAACTGAAGTACATTTGCCCTACCCTGAGGGCATTATCAAAAGTTGCCCTGAGGACTCCAGTGTCATATGGCCAAGACAGGCATCTGTTTCAAGTATCTCCAAATCGGTCAACACTTGATAATGCCTGATTGGTCAGTCATTCTCTTCTCCTAACCCTAGCTGTGGCTACTTGAGCCGATGCCTTCTGACTCAAGGCAGGCCAACAACAACAACAACAACAACAACAACAACATACTTATACCCCACCCATCTGACTGGGTTGAATCAGCCATTCTGGGCAGCTTCCAACACACACACACAAAAAACACAGCGAACCACCATATATTAAAAAACCTTCTACCTATCCCAATGGGCCAGTGTCCTTGTGGTTCAAGCAGCACTGCTTGGGTTGGGTCATGCAAAGACTATACCTGACCAAAGTGGCAGGATGCCTCCCTTGAACATTTTGCCTACTTTCTCCCACCTTGAAGCTGCAGAGCCACTCAGAGTGACACTGATGCAGCTGATGATGCCCCTTAACAAGTGACAACACTGCTTAGAAATTTATTGTCATCTGAACATCTCAATCATCACACACCAGACAGATTTCTTTCCATTTTTTTTAAGTGAGTCAGTTGACTGATCTGTTTACTTCTTGTTTCCAGCCAAAATGTACTTATGTGAGGAAAGCAGTTCATCACAAGCACGGGGCACAATTTTGTACACCAGGCTGAAAACCTGAAGTGGTTTCCCACAACCAGTTTACCATAAGGACACACCTTTATTATTATTGTTGTTGTTACTACCATGTACTGTAGAGCATTTGCAACCTGCTCTTGAGGCTCCCAGAGCTGCTTACATACAATCAATTAAAACAAGACCGTCCCTGTCTGAAACCTTGGAGTCTAAAAGTCACAACGGAAAAGGAAAAGGAGACAAGGGATGAGGAACCAAGACGGGAAGTAAAGAGGCTCAGTACAAGTTTACCGATCGTTTGAATTGGATTGAGGTCTCAGCACAAATAGGCACAATGTTTCAATTCTTACTAATATCAGAACAATACTTAAGGTTAGGTAGCCAAGTGCATGTGGTGATAAACCACATGCTCCTCCTTAAGAGAAATACTTGACTTCTTAAGATGGCCTTTAAAATTTTATACATACAGAAGTATGTTTTCTAAAGGTAAAAGTGGCAATTTCTGCATAGGCAGCCACCTCAAAACAGCTAAACATGCATTTCATACTTAAGAGCCTGGACCTGAGTATAAAAGGTAGTGCAAGGAGCCCTTACATATCTGGAATTCCCTACATATCTGGAATTCACTAAGCAGCTGAAGAAGCACCCTCTTGCACAGCAAATGTGGCTGCTCTCCCAGGCAAAGTTATTCCTCCTTTGCCTGTGTGGATGGAAACATTAAAGACTGTAATAAATTGCCTTTAGCATATGTGTAAAACTTTTTACAAAGGCATTCGAGCACATTTCCAAGGCTTTAATAGTACCCGACAGTAAGCAAAAAACGAAATTGACAAAATGAATGAAGGTAGGAAAAGAAGGTAGGAGGAAGAGACACGAAGAGCTGGAATCATTAGAAGGAATTTTCCATTTTCCTCAAATACCTTTCCAAAGAGAACAACTTTCCGACACCTAGAATATATCAATAGCACAATGCTAATATGCTGAATGCAGAATTATGCACACAAATGGTCCTTCAAAAAAAATAGTTGAGGTTTCATTTCAAGAATTATAAGACAGGACTTATCTACAAAATTATTTTGCACCTTAGATTTGTTTCTTACCACAAGCTTCATTCCCCATAATGTCCTCAGCTCAGACCTATAGCTATATCATTCATGCTTGCATCTATTTAGACTACGCATATTTCTGTAGCTCATAACCTAATTTCTTGCAACTTTAATTGTACACAAGAGGGAAGCAAAGTGTCAAGTGGCATTTTACATGTATGTATATATACCGTATTTTTCCGAGTATAAGATTAGGTTCCCCCCCCCCAAGAAAAATGTAAAAAATAGGGGGTGTCTTATACATGGGGCCATCTCCCCCTATTTTCTTAAATCTGAGTCCCCCAAAATAGGGGGGTCTTGTACATGGGGGCGTCTTATAGACAGAAAAAATACGGTAAATGGGGCATACTGTTTAGTTATCTTGACGTGGTGGCCACTTTCAGCCAGCCTTTACAGAGAAACCGCTCATCTTTAGCAACTCACTACTCAAGTTTGCTTCCACCATGCTACACTAATCTCCTCCACCTTTGTATAAATGCTCCTTCCTCGTCTGTAGTTGTTACAAAGTGGCACTGAAAACAAAGACCACGTGGTGGAGAAAGAAGGGTTCATATGCAGCTATCCATACCATACGTGTTGACTGCTTTTCTTAACATCCCACTGCACTGATACTTGATTCACTGAACTTTGGGGAGCTCAGATACCAGCCCTCTTCTGTCATTCAGTCCCTTAGTTTTCCCTTCATTGTACAGTGGTACCTCGGTTTATGAACACAATTGGTTCTGGAAGTCTGTTCATAAACTGAAGCGTTCATAAACTGAAGCGAACTTTCCCATTGAAAGTAATGGAAAGTGGATTGATCCGTTCCAGACGGTCCGCAGAGTAACTGTTCATAAACTGAAGTGAACTTTCCCATTGAAAGTAATGGAAAGTGGATTAATCCGTTCCAGACGGGTCCGCAGAATACTTAAACTGAAGCGTTCATAAACTGAAACATGGGTGTAATTGGTTCCGGAAGTCTGTTCATAAACTGAAGCGTTCATAAACTGAAGCGAACTTTCCCATTAAAAGTAATGGAAAGTGAATTAATCCGTTCCAGATGGGTCCGCGGCGTTCATAAACCGAAAATTCATAAACCGAGGTGTTCATAAACCGAGGTTCCACTGTATCTTGTTGCCACATGGCCCAAGGTTTTATTGCAACTGGAATGGTTTCTCTTGCAGGATTGCAAGCTCACAGATTACGAAAGATAACAACTAGGAGCTTTGTCCTTCCAAACATAGTTCTGAACATTCATCTGTTTTTACCATGGAGTTTAGAGAGATCCGTCCGGGATGGGCAATGAAGAAGGTATGCTAAGGATGTAGCACCCATCAGTATGATGAATGTGAAATGTAAAAGTGCATAGAGTTAACATGTTGAGAGGAAATGTGGAGACACTGGCAGTGTGGGAGATGTAGAGACAGAGGAGCTGTAGAAGTAGTTTTTTTTTCTGAAGAGGTGTTCCCAAAGAGCATTGCTGGCTTTGTGTAATTTTAATTGGCATTTCTATAGGAAGCAATTAGTGGGAAACGATGGCCAGGAGAAACAAGGAGAAAGGGGAAAAGACTACAAAACAAAACATTGAGCTTTTATATATGTGTGTGTTTCATTAAATGCTTTTACATGGATACATGCACCTGACTGTTTTGAAGCCTTTATGTGCAGATTGTTTGAAGCACCCATCAGAAACATAGTCATCTTTGTAACATTTTTTTCCCCTATGCTCTCAAAGGGCCAACTCCTACACTGAAGTCACATTGAAGTTTTCGTATGTTGAGGTCAACATAATATTTCAACAGATGTTCAGATCTTAACCTGACACATCCTGATTTAACTCGCTTTTTGAAGGTTTACAGAGTGGCTTTATGATCCAAGTACATGCTTGAAGCATTTATATTCAACATGCCAAGATCACCAAAAAGGTCAGTTTATCCATTGGAGACAGGACAGGTGACTGGTGTGATAATGAACATCACTTGACTACTCCTTGAAGAGAAAAACCTTGTTCCCAGGTGTCGGGGGGGGGGGGAATCCCAGCAGAGAAGTTTTATACTGACTAGAAAAGGAACAACTCTTTTATCAGTGTTATTTAAAAGGTGCCACGTGTTTTACAATCCTTACTGAATTCCTATCACAGTATTTCAATGGAGAAAGCAGCTGTTATTCCTATTTCACAGGAGGCAGGAAGAAGGTGATTTGGTCAGGGCCACCCCATGGGAAAATGGCTAAGCTATTATCTGGATCCAGATTTCCCAGAGCAAAGTTAAAAACACTACTGAGCCAAAATTTGATATCTCATTGCCATTGGCATTTTAACATTTTCTGTGGCAGCAGTGGTGACTCTGCGGTGCTTCAGAAGTACTTTCAACCATGGCAATTCAATATTCCCACTTTATCTTTCAAATAGAATAGAATAGAATAGAATATTTGGAGGTTAGTGTATGACTTTACAGGTAATTTATATGTAGGGGAAAATAAATTCGACTATTATGGGATAATTCATTTATATTAGAATTAAATCCTTAGAAGTACAGTTGTACCTTGGTTGTCGAACTTAATCTGTTCCGGGAATCCATACGACTCCCGAAATGTTTAGAAAAGCAAGGCGCGGTTTCCGATTGGCTGCAGAAGCTTCCTGCACTCAATTGGAAGCTGCGGAAGCCACACTGGGTGTTCAGCTTCCAAAAAATGTTCACAAACCGGAACACTCACTTTCAGATTTGCGACATTCAGGAGCCAAAATGTCCAAGTACCAAGGTCCCAAAATGTCCAAGAACCAAGGTACAACTGCACACCTATTGAGTTCAATGGGACTCATTCCTGGTAAGTGTGTGTGGGATTACAGTACAGCCTACCGGTACTATCCTCCAAAGCCTTAGGTACAGTATTTTATTCCTATGGTAAATTCACAAATGGGTTTCCTACACATTCCCTCTGAAATTCACTCTTCACCTTGACTTTTCTCTATGATGCTGCTTGAAAGTTAACAAATCAAGTCTTATTTCTTTAGCACCATCTTGGTAATGATTCCATTAAAAAAAAAACCCTCTAGGCCATCAGCATCTTGTATGCAATCACATTCTATGAGCTACAGGACAAGACTTCACTTGTGCTGAAAAAGGAGCACATCATCACATACATGCACTGTAAAAACTGTCCTTCCAGACAAGATGTTTCAGAACACACTTGGATACACTTCAGATAATGCACTTCCTATTTTATATACAAGCCTATCTTGTGGTAAGAGAGTTTTAAAAAAAGAAAGAAAGACTGGCAACATCAGTTTAATTCTCTTTGTTGAGATTCCAGTGGTGCAACTCAGCATCTATATTGCCATTTTGTACTCTTAGCAGAAAGAGCCTATAAATAAGGGACCTTAGCCATATATCATACAGGTGGGGGGACAATTTATTCATGGATCCGAACTCACCTAAACAGAAAGCATTGCAGTATAAATTTCAGAGAATGCATGTGGGCTTGTGTTGTTCTTAAACGTGCCTTTGAACCTTTTTGATTTATGCTTCATTTTTTGGATACATCAAATATTTTCTTTGATAACTGGATAGATGTGGAACTTTTGAAGAAGTCTGACAGGCCTTTCCCAAGCCAGTCTTGGGATGGACTATTTCCTTCCTGGCTTCAAATAGGATGATGTGTTACTTATCTTTGTATAGTATAAAGTATAAATGGTAGTAGACAGGCTGCCGGCGTTTTTTTGCCTGTTTCGCCCATATGACGGGCTTCTTCAGTAGTTTCTCCTTGTGCTTTTATGTTTAGTGCATTCAAATTTGTATGAAACCACTTATCTTGGCTTAGGCCACAATGCTCAGGTTTATTTTCAAAAGGTTCTCTCATTTACATATTCAATTTCTTGTATTCAAAGTATTTTTGGTTTGAGCATGTATTGACTAAGCACAAGGAGAAACTACTGAAGAAGCCCGTCATATGGGCGAAACAGGCAAAAAAACGCCGGCAGCCTGTCTACTACCATTGACACCTCGCTCGACCTGCTGCCACTTTGCTGACCGCTATATAGCCTCAAAGACTATAAAGACTGGTTTGCCTTTAATTTGTACATGCTATCTGTTTAACGTTTGATTTTGGCTCCTGTGTCAGCACTTGTATATGGTTCTCTTATTGTTTTCTCTTTGGATTAATAATACTTGATTGAAACTTGATTGAATCTGGTGCCTTTGCGTGCTGCTTGTTTTGTTTTGGACTTTTGAAGAAATTGGCAGCATTAGCCCATTATCTCTGTTTTTGTAGCCCTTCTGGTCCAGCATTTCTCTGGATGCTGGGTTCATGTCCTAGCAGCGCGCTGATAAGCAGTTGTGTCCTCATTTCAGCAATGACTTCCTAGTCTTTTGAACTAGGCTGTGCTATGCCATAAGTATGCCCAGGGTTTGGTGACATCTTGTGCCAGCATGGCCCTGAACTGGCTTACAGCCCCAGCTTGTGATGTAAAATGGGTCCTGTGGTCATTTGCAGCCCTTCTGATCACTTTTTCCTGGTGCAGTGACACAAAGTATTCAGCTTTACTAGCATCCTAAGCGGCCCAGGCTCTTTTTGGATATGTTAATTATAGTATTATAGAAAAGTAGTTTTAAAAAAACTTTATGCAGAACATAGCCAAGATTAGGCACTTTGAAAATCTTTGTTATTTTAGTGGGAGAAAGCTAAGCATATCCATAAACTTCACATTGAAATCAACGAGCAATGTCCAGCCCTACATAGAATTAGGTGCATCTTAACATAATGAAATCAGCCGGATTAGGTGCATCTAACATCACGTGGAATCAGACCAAAAAAGTCTTTATAATGACTATAAGTCTTTTCTTGGAAAATTGTTTGCATTTTCTTCAGCGTTTAAATATCTCCATCCCTATTTTTGTTGTCATAATTAATTTAAGGCACAAGTAGTTTAATTCATCTGCATCTCTAAAACTTTGGGAAATGTTATATTTTTGCCCTTGGTTACATTTTGCAACAGAGTTATGCATGTCACTGATGTATTATTGCATTAAAAGTATTTTCTTCTTTTAGTTTGAAATGCATAGATTTTATTTTTGCCACTTTAACAGGAAGTGCTGTTCTTTATGTTGTTCATTACTTTGTGCATTCCAGCTATGATGTAGTCCCATCATTTTTCTTTCCCTGAGCTCCATATGCAGAAATATTTCCACACAGGCTTTTTTTTAAATCTACCCTTTAAATGTCAATATTTTCTGTATTTTTCAGTTGGAAATTTCTCAGTGCCTCTGGTTCTCTTTCTGCTTTACTCATGTGTTCCATTTTCTGCTGCTTAAAATGAATTACTTAAATAGCTAACCATTGTCATAAAAACTCATAGTTCATAAGTATGGATTCACTCAGTGCAAGTTACTTTGAATGTATCCATCATTGTCCCATTTCTGATAGTGATAACAGTGTGCAAGTTAGCAAAATCTTACTGCCCTTCTGAGGATTCTGATTGAAGCCCCCCCCCCCCCTATAATGCTGATCACGGAGCATAGATGTCATTGGACTAAGACTGCACATACCCTCTCTCAGAGAGCTGTTTTCTGAGCTCTGTGGGATTCTGGATGCAGTATTCCTTACACACACAACACCCTTTTAAGTCCCCATTACAACTAATCCATGATCAGAAATCTCCAGTTTGCAGACTTCTGTCACTGGTTAAGAGCAATTATGTAAGTATCCCTTTAGTATTTTACCACCTTGCCCTAAAGTAGCATCCTCAAAAAAATGGGTTTACTAAATTTGTTTACTTCTGCAAAATGGTGATCAGATGGCAGCCATGCAGGACAGTCATATTCCCATGCACTCAGACATAAATCCTGCTCACTTCGATAGGATTTACTTTGAAGTCAGCATAAAACAGGATTGCACATTCACAGCACAACCCTGAACATTAGGATTACAGCCTTATGCAAGTGGGTATTGTTCTGTTAGTTGCAGATGGAGGAAAATGTATTATGTTCTAATGCAACTTAATTTACCTTTGTTTGTTCAAATGCTACCAGTTAAAGTGCTGGATGGTGTCAATGGGATGTAAGTAATCTATGTGTTCTCAGGATTGCAGATACCACCATCATCATCATTTTAAGAAAAGCATCAAGCCAATTTGTTTTCTTGTTTGATATTTTATATATATGCTTTGCAGCAGGAAACAATTATGAACATCAGTTTGATGACAATGTGCACATGATTCTGAGATAGTCTTCTGGAATAGTACACAATTTAAGTCTTATTCATTTACTTTCAAAAGTAACAGCTAATCGAGCAAAAATGAACCATCTTTTCAGTTATTTAGCTTTAGGGATTGTCACAAAATATAATGTAACTGACAATGAAAGAAGCATGCTTCTAATTAAAACAACATTGATTCAACATATGGCCTCCTGCATTTGCTTTTCACTTTTTATTAGGAAAATTGTCGCTTTTCTCTTTAGTGCCATCTTGTGGGTCAGCCAGCAAAAATAAGTATGAAGGTATCTCTTCCTGTAGTGTATGGCAAGTAGGATCCTAAAAACATGATAATCTTCAAATGCAAAAGATTCATGGCAATGTCTCCTTTGTATGAGTGACAATATGAAGAGGCACTCCAATTATATGGTTAAATACTGTTGGTTACTGCATGAGAAAACTGCTTTTAGGACTTAGTGGTAGCATTCCAACACCGGTGTTTTCTTTCTATTTATATCCCAATTTTCTTTTATGATGGAACTCCAGGAAACTTACATGAGGTTTCCAGGTGTCTCCTATCCAACATTGACTAGACCTGCTTAACTTCAACAAGGTTGGTATACCATATGCCTACAGGTCCTGGGACTTGATATGAAAGGCACGGCTGGTGTTATGACCCTGGATCCCAACGATATCATGATTTGTACCAACTGTATGATCCACAAAAGAAGTCAACAGCACTCTTGTGTTGGATGTTGCCTTATAGCTTCACCATGAAACTGCTGTACTGAATGAATGCAGTAGCTCTTTGGGGGTAGGGTTCAACGAGGGATCAACATTTTATTGGTACCCTAGTGTAGCATCTCTTGTGACTTTTGGACCATTGAGTCACCAGTTCCAGACTTGCTAAACCTGCAATTCACAGTTTCTCGTACTAAGACTTGGGGTATAGGGAAAAATAAAGGGATTGCTCAGATTGCCAGAGACTGGATCCTAATAAACTGAAAAGAAGGTTCTAGCTAGAGCAGGTAAACAAGATGCAGGTGTCTACGGAGTATCATTTTTCAACCATCTGACAGAAGAAGCAAAGCTAATACATTTTGAACTCTCTCTGATCCTCTTTCAGTAAAAAAAAGAAAAGGGGGGGAAGAATGTATATATGTTCAGATTTGGCTTGATGGCAAAACTAACTGTAAATATTATGCTGGTTTTATATGGACATACACACATATACATGACTTAGAAACATAATAATTTAGCAAACAGGATCGAGATCCAAAGGATATATGAGCGCAATAGGTTCTGAACAATGCTTGGCATGAAAACACAGTTAGGGTTGGCAAATAAACCCTAGAGAATTAAAATGGAATGTATGTGGTTGTCCTCAGAACACCACAGAGATAAAGTGCAGGCAAGCATCATCCTCCCATTGTGAGCATCTGACAGAGTTATTAGGATGCAATAATTTTTAAATTACTTTTTTATTGCTTTCACTGCCAGTTCTTTTTGGGGTTCCATTGCCAGATGTTTGTCTTTGTTTAAAAGCAACTAGTCTTATTAACCACTAAAACAAACTAAATGACAGCAACAAGGGCAGCAATCCTACACTCCATTTCACACCCATTTTTTTCCATTTCCGTAAGATCCGTAGAAAGACCTTCCCAGTTTATTTTGATTTTATTTTTAAACTGAAATGTTCCACATACAAATGCTGTTGTATTTCTACATATATATTTATGAGTCTCAGTGGGCAAGAATCAAGTGCTCTCCAAATGGATTCTGACATGCAGCCATATGATCACTCCACAACAAATACAGTGGTTGAAAGGTTGTATGTATGATGTTCTGTACCTTTGCATTTTGGTGGAACTCAAGTGTAGCCATACTGCACACAGCTGGCCTGACCTGTACTGGCCTTGTGCACCTCTGAAAATGCAAATTCTATGACCAGAGTCACACCCATTGTGCACTCTTTCTTTAATCAAGAAAGACTTCCTGCCAGCCAGATGGTTAAACTACCAAAAACCAAGTTGGATTATGATAAAAATAAACAGGTGTGAGAAATCTCCTTAAGTTTGAGCTTGAACTGGATAACATTTAAAACTCCCCTATGCTGCTGTATAGTAATTATAAATCTCCGTGGGTGGGCAGACTTCAAGACTCCAGATTGGTTGGGAATACAAGCTGCACAGGTAATTAAGCTTCTGAACCCATGGAGAATACGCACAGGAGGAGCTGAATGACATAGGTACACGATGCCTTCACCCCACCTCCCTGTCTCAAAGGTATCTTAAAATGGTGTGCTTAGGACATTATATCTTCAGACTGGAACCTTGGAACTGGCCAAGGTGCTGAAGCACTTAGCTACTGGCTTAAACTTGGCAGTTAAGACACTCCATTTTGGATGCATGGCTTGATAATTCCTTGAAAAACCTAAGACTCTGTTATGGCCTAGCTCACTCTATCTATCATCTATCTATCTATCTATCTATCTATCTATCTATCTATCTATCTATCTATCTCTATTGCTAAATCAGATTATAGAAGCTAGCATGTTTTGGTTTTGTTTATTATTAACCACTTTCAGTTTTAACTTGAGGATGGCCATTTGTCCAGTCTAATTTTAATTTATTTGAATTTATTTTGGGATGCATTTCAATTGATTGTTTGTTTTCATGTATATTGCATTTTATATGATGTTAGCCGCTTTGAGCCCAGCTCTGGCAGCGGAGGGTGGGATACAAATTATCTTCTTCTTCTTCTTCTTCTTCTTCTTCTTCTTCTTCTTCTTCTTCTTCTTCTTCTTCTTCTTCTGTGTCTACTAGCTGAAGTACACTAGAGTTCTGTCCTCAGTAACAGAATTTACCAATATTTAAACTGCACATAAGCCCTAGTGTTCTGGTTAATGTTGTGATCCATTAATACAATTTTAAAAGGAATGTGTAAGATAAGCCCAATCAGACCCTGGGTGAAAGGAATATAAAGAATATTTTTTTAAAAATCATGTCATTCCCAGATAGCAAATTATCAACCAGCAGCAATCAGCCTGGATAAAAAAGCAAGTGCCAAAGTGGTACCTCAGTCCAAAAAATAATTATTATCACCAATGTATAGATCCATTTACTATCTTACCCAATACCGGGTAAGTG
This sequence comes from Zootoca vivipara, assembly GCF_965207765.1. Taxonomy (NCBI): domain Eukaryota; kingdom Metazoa; phylum Chordata; class Lepidosauria; order Squamata; family Lacertidae; genus Zootoca; species Zootoca vivipara. The sequence continues at coordinate 28,934,317 of NC_142592.1, read as the reverse complement.
AGAGGAAAAGTAGGTCCCCATCTAGTTGGGTAGGAGAGCTGAAAATAATGTCAATACATTTCACATCTGGCAATCAATGTGTCTCTTTGGTTTCAGATAGTACATTGGTAGACGAGTCTAAAAAGCCCAGGACACAAATTTTCACAGCCCTCTAGTGACTATGGTGGCTCATTTAGCAGAAGTAATGTATTTTGTGTATACTATTCTGACCAAACTAAGCCTCCTAGAGAATCACTTAGTTGGATGCCACCCAGGCATTTTGTTAGAACTTCACCCAAGTTATCTTCATATCCCACAAGCCCTTGCTCCAATACAGTATTACAGTTTCTAATACAACAAAGAAACCACCACCTCCTTTCTTTGTCAGGATTTGATACATATTATCACATTTGATACATTTAAGTTTACTCTAGCAAAACTGTCTTTCATCTTGTGCAGGCCAGAATTTGATGAAAACATACTGGTAGTTAAGAAATGTAGTTTAGGCTACTCGTACAAAATTCCTTGAACATTAAGTTCACTCACTGGTAAAATTGAGCCTTTTTGTAATTGGAATTTGTATGCGCCTAACCTTGATCTGCTAGTTCTTGTTATATCTTTTTCATATTAGTTTCCCCTAAAGTTATATCAGATTTTCATAAGTTTATTAACATGCAAAATGAATGCTTTGTCCCTCATTGTGATCTTTTAAAAAGTTTCCTGTAAATTATTTTCCTTTGTCAACCTTCAGATACTGGAATGGTATGTTTCATTCTACTAACAGATTCAAAGGCAGAAAATCTGAGGACACAAATTCATATTGTTTGCCATTTCCTAGCTTTCACAACTAGATATGGCAATTGTCATAGCCTTTGGCTAGTAAAATAAACCTATTGAATTGAACTAGATATGACAGCTTTTGTTATGGCTTAGCAGAGAGGCCATGCTCATTTTGTCCTCTATTAAGGCAACATCATTTACAGTCTGCTACACTATATCTTTTTCCAGCAACATGTTTCCATTATTTTTGGTTTGTGGTGTATATTCATATGCTTTATTGGTCATGTAGAATATTTGGACACCTATTCTTTCTAGTTCCTAAATATCTCATGAACGTTTTTTTTGTTTTTTTGTTTTAATATTGTCTACACAAACTAGATTATGCTGGGGTTTTTAGTCTGGTCCTGGAGACATAACACAATAGTACTAGTGAATTTAATGGTCACTGAAACTCATGCTACAAATTGCTGTGGTCATAGAGTTGTACAACAAGCAAACAAGAATTCCACAGAATCCTAAAGTGCTTGGGGGGGGGGAATTCACACCTGAGTACAAGCATGGAAGATCTAGATGGGTTTTTAAAATATAGGGAACACATCCACTAATTTCAATGAGTCTACTCTGGGTGTGACTTTGATGGCTATCACCCTTACGGTGCTTCCAAACAGGTGTTTATTGTGGGATTGGTGCATGCAAGTGTTTCACGCAGTCCATGTGAAACATACAGTTGGGAGAAACATACAGTTCATAGAATTATAGAAAAGCAGGTTTGGAAGGGACCCCAAACATAGTCTAATCCAATGCCCTGCCATGCAGGAATCACAGATCATATTCAGCCCCCTCCAGCTTAATCCAGATTTCCCTTACCTGCAGAAAATCCAGTAAATTTGTGGTCAATGACTTTGCAATATTTTAAGTACTGTTTGGAGTATTAAGCCCCTGTGTGGAAACACTTTAAGTATGGAAGAGGCAATAGAAATGCACCTTCCCCCCCCCCCAAAAAAAGCCCCTTCTTTTATGCTCATGGTTCTACAACTTGGAAAAGAATATGACTAAGAGGATGAATCTGAAAAGAGAGTACATTGAATAATGGAAGAGATTTCCAAGGGGGCAGTATTCCAATATCTGCACTGGATTACAATAGCCTTCTGGGTATGATTCTTTTAGGTGATATTGACCTAAAAGGTTCGCACAGTTAGATGAGAAGCTGCTGTATGCTGTTTGCTCAATCTTAGTCTCTAAAATCAACTGAGGTCACTATTGTGATTTTATCCGTATGCCTACTGAATTTATCTGATGATAGGTATAAATAATTACAGGTAGGTAGCCGTGTTGGTCTGAGTCGAAGCAAAATAAAAAAATTCCTTCAGTAGCACCTTAAAGACCAACTAAGTTTTTATTTGGTATGAGCTTTCGTGTGCATGCACACTTCTTCAGATACACTGGAAACGGAAGTGTCAGCCCCTTATATATATATATACAGAGGGTGGTGGGGGTGGGTGGGGATGGGTGATGGGCTGAAGGGAGTGGTAAACCTGTGGATGGCTGTTAATGGCTGCTGATGGCTGCAATTAGTCCTGGGGGGGAAACAAGGGCTGAGGTGCTAAAGAAAGCTTGATCATGCATAATGAGATAAGAATCCAATGTCTTTATTCATCCCAGGTGGCTCCATGGTTTTAAGCTTGGTAATTAGTTCCATACTGTGGGGCCATGCGGGTGCCCATGGCTGTGCCGCTGATCTGGAGGAACAGGTCATCACCAAATTTGAAGTGGTTGTGGGTAAGGACAAAGTGGCAGAGTTTGGTAGCAAAGTCCGCTGTGGTTTTATCTGAAATGGCCCCACAGTATGCCAACATCTTCATGGCAGAGTTAGAACAACGTTTCCTAGACTCCTACCCACTCAAACCTCTCTTGTACCTACGATACACTGACGATATTTTTATTATCTGGACACATGGACAACAGACCCTGGAAACCTTCCACCAGACATTCAATGACTTTCACCCCACCATCAACCTAACAATGAACCAATCTATGCAAGAAATACATTTTCTGGACACTACTATAAAAATACAGGATGGACGTATAGACACCACCTTATACAGAAAACCAACTGACCGACAAACATATCTACATGCCTCTAGTTATCATCCCAAACATACCAAACAATCCATCGTATACAGCCAGGCCCTACGTTACAACCACATCTGTTCCAACTCTACAGAGAATCTCACCTAAGAGATCTACAGCAAACCTTTTTAGAACTGAAATATCCACCTGATGAAGTTAAACAACAGATCAACAGAGCCAGACTGATACCTAGAGAGAACCTGCTGCAAGACAGACCCAAAAAAGAAAATAACAGAACACCACTAGTCATCACATACAGCTCCTAAGTTAAAACAGTACAACGCATCATCAGAGATCTACAGCCTCTCCTGGACAATGACAGCTCCCCACCCACCCACCCCCACCACCCTCTGTATATATATATATATATATAAGGGCCTGAAACTTCCGTTTCCAGTGTATCTGAAGAAGTGTGCATGCACACGAAAGCTCATACCAAAATAAAAACTTAGTTGGTCTTTAAGGTGCTACTGAAGGTATAAATAATGTTATTCCCAGTAGTGGATCCACATTTACAGAACTCATTTACCTGTCCTCACACCACCTTGTGAGGACTTCTCACTGAATAGCAGAAGCATTTCCTGAAAGTGTTATAAGATTCTCCTACACCTGGCCCAATATGTATGTTGTCATTGCAGTGTGGTAGCCACTATCACATAACCTGGTCCTTCACTTTAATGGCACTGTCAGCACATGAGAAATGTATGACCAAGCAATTGATGTGGTTACTTTCCAAGTCAACATTACCCTGTGAATAAACGGAAAAACAAATCTTTCCACCTGAAGGCAAATGTACAATTCTGTGAATTCAGTAAGTGATAGCTACTAATTTTCTCTTTTGTCTTCCAGGCAGAAAATCAAAACCATTTAAACGAAAGGATGCATTTTAAATCAATGTACGTTGATAAGGTGCAGACATTGCTGCTAATGCTTGCAAACATTCTTCGTAAATTGTATACATAATCTCTTATGTTTTTGCTGCAGATACAGACTTTAAGTGGAACACTTTAAGGAAGGTTCTTTAATTATTGGTCTCACCTCCCTTTTAATTTGCTGTTATTTAAACTTTAGAAACAGACCACATACCACAACTCTTTCACATTGTGCTGCATAGCTAATTGAAACCAACATTTTTTGAAATGGAAAAGTCTATCAGTTGGCTTTTGCACTTCAGTAGTCAAATAGTAAAGTGGTATTGACATGAGATCATAAATTACCACAAAAGCAAGCAACATTTAATGACATTGTTATCTACCAGGTAGGTATGTTTTTACACCACTGATTTGCCATGCAAAAATTAAGAGGTAAGTGACTCTGGGTAACATTTCTACCTCAGAAATGCAAAGTAAGCTCTCTGGTTGCTGCAGAGAAATAGAGGGAAAGGCCTAGGATTCACAATGGGATAGACTAAACCAGGGGTTCCCAAACTAAGGCCCAGGGGCCAGATGCGGGCCAATCACCTTCTAAATCCGGCCCGCGGACAGTCTGGGAATCAGCATGTTTTTACATGAGAAGAAAGAAGAAGAAGAAGAAGAAGAAGAAGAAGAAGAAGAAGAAGAAGAAGAAGAAGAGGAGGAGGAGGAGGAGGAGGAGGAGGAGGAGGAGGAGGAGGAGGAGGAGGAGGAGGAGGAGGAGTTTGGATTTGATATCCCGCTTTATCACTACCTGAAGGAGTCTCAAAGCGGCTAACATTCTCCTTTCCCTTCCTCCCCCACAACAGACACCCTGTGAGGTAGGTGGGGCTGAGAGGCTTCAGAGAAGTGTAACTAGCCCAAGGTCACCCAGCAGCTGCATGTGGAGGAGCTGAGACGCGAACCCGGCTCCCCAGATCACGAGTCTACCACTCTTAACCACTACACTACACCACACTGTGTCCTTTTATTGAAAATGCATCTCTGGGTTATTTGTGGGGCCTGCCTGGTGTTTTTACATGAGTAGAATGTGTCCTTTTATTGAAAATGCATCTCTGGGTTATTTGTGGGGCATAGGAATTACTTCATATTTTCCCCCAAAATATAGTCTGGCCCCCCACAAGGTCTGAGAGACAGTGGACCGGCCCTCTGCTGGAAAAGTTTGCTGACCCCTGGACTAAACCTAAAATCAGTTTCTGCACACCCCAAATAAACCATGCTAAAAGTGACACACTGGTGGCATACTATCTACCCAAAGTTCTCCTAAACCAACCTACAGCTTCCCTCACAATTGCTGGTGAGGCTGCATGGCCAAAGGTGCATACCACCACACTTGGTGGATGTGTCACCATCTATTTTGGGGTCTTTAGTTTTCCAAAATTTATGAGATCTACCAAAGCAACAGTTAGATATGGACTCAGAGCCATTCTGAATATTTTTTCTTCTAAAAGCAATACAGACCTAAAAAAGTAACACCTTGATTTGTCAACCAGACTAACAGTCATACAGTTTTTCAGATATATGAAAGCAGGGGTCAAGGGAATACTGGCACAAGAAAATTTGGAGAATTGCATTGGTAGAGAAATTTAGAATGGCCAGGGTAAATATAGAAGCAGGCAAATCTGTTTCAGACTAGTTTGATTTTGTTGCTTCAGTTAACAAGAAGGATAAAAATAGAGCACAGCCATTATATTAATGCTCTCATCTGCAACTCTTAACTGCCATTTTTTTCTTGAGATCGGACCAATCACACTTTACTAAGTCAGATTCATTTGGGGGAAAAAATACCAAGAGAAAAAGTATAAATTTACAATGGACACAGTCTTCATCTGTATACCCAATTGCTTTTGGAACACTGTATTTGTTGTGTTTATGCTTGTTGTCATAACTATAGAACCGATAAAAATTAATTTACAACAAAAAAGGAGAAAGACCTGATGTAAGCCTGCATGATGCCTTAAGATTGATCATTGCCACATTCATCTATAAACATCAAAACTGACATTACCAACAAAGCATGTGGACATGAAGTTGCCCTATAATGAATCAGACTATTGATCTATCTAAAGACCAATATTGTCTAACTAGCAGAGCTCTCTGATATCCTTTAAATTGGAGATGTAAAAAAATTAAACCTGGGATCATTTGTATACAAACCACATGCACTGCCACAAAGCTGTGGTATATTCTCACTTTGTTCACCATCTGTACCATCACCATACAATTTGAAAGGACAACTATGCAGAATTTAAGCTACAAAAAGAAGTACCAGACACCTGCATGTTGACCCTTGAGTTTGAAATGACACTATGTAAAGTTTACTCTTAAGAGTGGCCATTTTTTCACTATTGAGAAAGAGGAAACGCTTCACAAAAATGATAAAAGAAGACTCAGAATTACATGTTTGCATATGCTAATTTATATGTATGGGTGCAAATGTAGAAACAATGACTGTAATTTAAATTTAAATACAGCTCACCACGGCGGATGCAGATGGCGCTGTAATCTAAACCACTGAGCCTCTCGGGCTTGCTGATCAGGAGGTCGGCAGTTTGAATCTCATTGCTCGGTCCCAGCTCCTGTCAACCTAGCAGTTTGAAAGCACCCCAGAAAGTGCAAGTAGATAAATAGGTACCACTCCGGTGGGAAGGTAAACAGCATTTCCGTGTGCTGCTCTGGTTTCACCAGAAGCAGCTTAGTCTTGCTGGCCACATGACCAGGAAAAACTGTCAGCAGAGCGGACAAACGCCGGCTCCCTTAGCCTGTAAAGCAAGATGAGCGCCGCAACCCCAGAGTTGTTCGCGACTGGACTTAACTGTCAGGGATCCCTTCATCTTTACCATTTTACAGCTCACCATTTTGGAAAAGTCTGTGGCCTAGAGACTTGTCTTCCTGTTAAGCCTGTTGTCCAGTACTAGGGCCGGCTCTATGATGAGGCAGAGTGAGGCAGCTGCCTCAGGCAGCAGATACTGAGGTATAGGGAATGGACAGAGCTGTGTGTGCCATTTGGCATGCCCTGATACCCCTACAATAGCCAGTGGAGGACACTGACTGTCCTTTGACCAGTATTGGAGTGAGATTCAACTACCAGTATGGGCCTTGGGGGAGAGTACCATCTTGTCCTTCATCTCAGTTGGCAAAATGTTGCCTTTTCAGAATGGTCCAGGTCCTGACATTGGCCTTAGTGGAGACAGGTGTTGTACCTCTAGGATTAAATGCATATATAGCTAAAGATGTATGCACATCAGTTAATTAGAATTAAGTTGATCAACTGCTCTGAGAAGCACAAGGCAGGAAAACTCACAAAGAAGTTGGAATAAAGACTATTGTAAAACCAATCAAATCCAGTTCATAAAGTAGGGAATGATTAATGTTATGTGACACTATGTCAATTCTTCAAAGACCAAGCAAATGTTATTAAGTGGTGAGAATAGAAATGTAATTGCAACTTACAGTCTGCAAATAAGCCATATAAATATGATTTTTAAACCTTCATTGAAATGAAATTTCCACATTATCACATGTTTTAAAATTCCATGTATATAATGTCAGTGGGCAAAATGATAATTGTATCAACCAGTCAAGTTCAATTAATGTATATATCTGCATCTAAAAATAAATTAAAAACATATTTTCTTTGGAAAGGAACTGTCTCTTCATAGATAGTTATCTACCTAGCTAGAAAAGTACCATCTTGAATTAGGATCTAGGAAGTTGATTCAATAACACAAAGCAAAATGTAAAGATCGCAACAGGATAACTTTAAACATTGAAAAGCAAACCATGTTATTAAGTATGGTCGACAATTTTCCATCTCAGATTATTAGTGGTTCCTTCGTAGGGGCTTTTTAATTCTGCATGTCATCTAGAAAAATCTTATCTTTATCTTTCACTGTTATCTCTAAATGAATTATGACATTCCATTACTTTTGTAACTGTCAAAGATACACACTTTCCTTAACTTTTTAATTAGACAGGCTACAAGATAGAAAATTGCTTCAGGCAAAATATCCAAATAGGCACTTGCCAGGTATTTTATATGAAATTAATTTTCTTTATTTCTTACTCTCCAAGCCAACAACATTAGGGCACTGAAATGTTAATTTAGATCTGTAAAGCTCTCATGATACCTTATTGGTATGTATGCAATTAGTTGTCTATATCAAACCTTCATCAAGCCAAATGTTACCTGTGTAAGACCACTGAATGGAAATTGACAACTAGTATTTTCCTACTGCAAGGATAAAAATCTCTGAGTAACAATTAATTGTGTTAACAAAAGGATACCAAACAAAAGGCACTGCCGTAAACTGACAGTACCAATCACAAATCTAGGAGACATCTGAATAAGATTACTTGATATTTACCTTAAATCCGAAAGGTAACATTTATCCTAGCGTGTATGACTCTCCATCAATTGATGTTCAATTAGCTGTTGTCACCATAGAATTTCAGCCAGGTATTGATTATTCTTTGGAGAGGGCTGTTCAGTTTTATTGAAGGCTGAAGAGATTCTGCTTTTCTGTATTCAGAAGTAAAACCAAAACCAAAAACAAGCCAGTATAAATAAAACTTGTAAATAAAGAGAGATGCAACATTTGTGGGCTGAGTATATCTGTGAATCTATTTCAGTAAGAGTGAAAATAAGATTTTTTAAAAAAGAATTTTATAATTTAAACAGGTATAATGGTATTTGGAAAAAGAGAGAATTATTTTCTCTTATCTTGTGAGTAATTCATAGAACAAAGACACACAAAGCTGTATGAATACTCTTAACCATGATAAAGGGACCCCTGACCATTAGGTCCAGTCGTGACCGACTCTGGGGTTGCGGCACTCATCTCGCATTATTGGCCGAGGGAGCCGGCGTACAGCTTCCCGGTCATGTGGCCAGCATGACAAAGCCGCTTCTGGTGAACCAGAGCAGCACACGGAAACGTCATTTACCTTCCCGCTGTAGCGGTACCTATTTATCTACTTGCACTTTGACGTGCTTTCGAACTGCTAGGTCGGCAGGAGCTGGGACCAAGCAACGGGAGCTCACCCTGTCGCAGGGATTTGAACCGCCGACCTTCTGATCGGCAAGCTCTAGGCTCTGTGGTTTAACCCACAGCACCACCTGCATCCCATAACCATGATCCTACAAGACTACAAATATGGAACGTTGCTTCTCAAGTCAAAACACTGGTCTATCTTGCTCAGTCATCTCTTCACTAATTGGCAGTGGTTCTCCCAGGCTCTCAGAGGAGAGTCTTTCCTACCCCTTCCTAGGGACTGAACCTCCAAATAATCCACCCTAAGACATTACTACAACCCTTCACTATTTTGTGAACTAGGTTCTCATATGAATTCCAATATTATCAAGAGTCCACATGCCCACTCTTCCTCGCTTTTCTTTCCAAGAGCATTAGTGTAGGAAGGCAAAGACAATTGTCATTTGTTTTGCTCTCCCTATAATTGAAAATCTTTTCCTTTATTTTTCTTCTAAATGAGGCTTTTATGATTTGGGGACATGATAAGATATGCTTTCAACATCTGGGAGTCAAGGGAACTAGTTTGTTTTTTCTCTTGATAATATATATTACAAAAGCAACATATATCACAGAATAATAGGTGGCGCTTTTTCGTTTCTTTACTATGTTAAAGAATGATATACATTTCCAATTTATCTACAATGAATGTCAGAAAATGACAGCGATATTTGTTTTCCACCCCATGTAAAGTGAATGATAATGGCTCACCAGATGATTTATTTCTCTTTCCTCTATCGACCCTGATCTTGCTGTGCTGGTATAGTTTGAAAATATGGATATAGAGGAAACCAACTGTTTTGAGTTTCAAAGAACAGTAACTTAATTTTGATTCAAGTTTCTATCTTAACTGGAAAGTACTACAGTACACTCACTACCTAAAAGCATAAAATAGTTCTAAGATGTTGAGTCTTATGTGTGAGAATATTATGGCCAATAAAATCTCACATGTTGTTGTAAAGACAAGCCAAAAGAAGCTGAAGATCTGTTTAGGGCAGTCAATATTGAACAGGAGAGAAAGCATTCCCTATGCCAAGTAACTATCAAAAATAAGAGACAGAGCTATTGCCACTCTGTTGCTACCCAAGTGGAAAGCAGTTGACGGTTAGTCTTCCATTGGGCTTGTTCCAATTCAACACTCTTTTCACGTGACCGACAAGAAGTTCCTTTTTCACTTAGGTCTGTCTGATGGTGAGGGGGTTGCAAGACAGAGGGACATGGGGGGGACCATCACCTATTACAAATGTATATGCGTGGCGCTAAACCACTGAGCCACTTGGGCTTGCTGATCCAAAGGTCGGCTGTTCGAATCCTCACAACGGGGTGAGCTCCAGTTGCTCTGTCCCAGCTTCTGCCAACCTAGCAGTTTGAAAGCACAAGTAGATTAAACAGGTACAGCTGTGGCGGGAAGGTAAATGGCATTTCCGTGCACTCTGGTTTCCATCATGGTGTTCCACTGCACCAGAAGTGGTTTAGTCATGCTGGTCACATGACCTGGAAAACTGTCTGTGAACAAACAGCAGCTCCCTCGGCTTGAAGCGAGATGAGCGCCACAACCCCATAGTCACCTTTGACTGGACATAACCATCCAGGGGTCCTGTACCTTTACCTTTTTACTACAACTGTGTTCTGCTTGAAATCATTAGGCTGGAATAAAGTTCCAGACTCTCCAGAATCCTGTTCACTTACAGGCTGGCTAATATATCTGAACATCATATTTGGAAATAATGGCAGTCAGTCCCTTGGAGGAAGGCTATCTTTTGTAGCTTTGAAATGAAGTCGAGGGACTAATTAATTCCCCTAACATGAATTTGATTTGTGTAGAGATACTTTTCTTATTACAACTCAAATTATTTTCTACTTTGCCAATGATAGATATAGATTAATTTTAGTGCCAATGCCACCTTGTCCTGATAAAATATGAAAAGATAAGAGTCCAGCTTAATTGCCAGCTAGATAATGCATTAGCTTTGTTTGTCATCAGGTAGAACATGGTGTGTTGTGATACACGTGGTGTAATGTGATATATACCATTCTTCAAATGCCACCAAATTGGAAGCGATGCCAAAAGATGTCTTAGACATCTTCAGAATATATCTAATGATCACATGTCAGATGATCATATTGTATTGTACTCTCGGAAATCTGCCACTTCAGAAGGCAGATATCGGCATTGCACTTTTGCATATGAATGCTTCCCCATAGAAATAACTCCCTGTGAATTGAAAGGTATAATGTCAGGAAGAAATACCGTATTTTTCTGTGTATAAGATGACCCCTATTTTTGGGGACTCCAAATTAAGAAAATGGGGGGAGATTGCCCAGAGCTGTTGAGATTTTTTTTGGGGGGGGGGGTTGCTGAAATGCACTCACCCACCTGACCAATGCTGCCAAATGCACATGTCGCCAAAACCATCAATCATCTGCCCACTATCCACCAGCAGCAGCCAATCAACAGCAGCCTTTGTTGCAGCCAACAATTTCCCGCCCAATCACCGCTGACAATCTCCGTATATCAAGTAGTAAATTAATTACAGTTTAGACCATCATGGTATCAGTTTGTACAAATAAGAAACATTTCTTCCATCCTGCCCAAATACATTAATTGAGACAGAGATCTGACAGAAGCTTAAAATATAATAGGAAAAGGGTACAAAAATATTTTCTAAACACGGTAAGATAATAACAGAGGGGTGAAATTAAAGCAAGCAAAGTATTTTTGGAATTGCATGGTTGCTGAAACAAGAAAAAGCTTGCTAGTGGAGCTACTGTTAAACATCCTAGTCTGCTTATTGAATTTTGTAAAAAGTCTCTCCCAATATTCACATGAGATACCAATGGTGCCTGACATCCAAACATGGATAAAGGCCTCCACCTCCACCTTGGGAACATTTGTCCTGAGCTTGGCAACAATATCCCAAGAGGCATCCAGATTGGCACAGGTTGGAACTGTCATGCCAGATTTCAATCATGTAAGTTCCCACCTGCATTCTGAAGTGGTGCAGGCAACAAACTGCCCCCCCCCACTTCACATCATCTTGCTGTTTGAATCAGGCTTAGTTTGCATGAACATGTCTCATACCTGAAAGGCAGGTCATGGGTCTATATTGTCTACCCTGATCAATGGCAGCTCTCTGAGGCTTCAGGTAGAGTCTTTTCCAACCAACCTTCTATCCAAGCACCATTTAACCAGAGGTGCCAAGGACTGAAACCGGGACTTTTTGCATTCAAAACACAAACTCTACCACTGTAAGGATCTCGGGCAGGCAAGCAAGCCCCGATAAGAATTACTGTATTTTCCCATGTATAACTCACCCCCATGTATAACACGACCCCTATTTGGGGGGGACTACAATTTAAGAAAATGGGGGGAGATGGGCCAGAGTTGTTGATCTTTTTATGGGGGGGGAGGATTGCCCCCAGAGTTGCTGAGCTTTTTTGGGGGGGATGCCAAAAATCACTCACCCGACTGACTAATGTTACCAATCGCGCACGACGCAGAACAAAATAATCGTCTGCAAGAAAGCACAGCTCCCGCAGGGGCAGCCAATCCACAGCAGCCATTGCAGTACACACCATTCTACAACCCAATCACCGATGACAAGCTCCTGCTCGCAGCTGCAACCTATCGCCCGTCCACCCTAAGCACTATCCGTTTATAAGATGCCCCCCCCCATTTTTTACATTGTTTTACAGTAAAATAACCTAGTCATATACATGGAAAAGTACAGTAATGAGTCTCTGGCAGTTTTATGGTACGAATTGGTCACTCTGAGTCTCCGCCCCTTTCGCAGCACAAAGGGCACCAAAGTTCAGTCCTTCCTCTCTTGTACTTCCATTGCATTTTAACCCTTTCAGCTCTTCTGGTTCGGGGAGAAGGTGGGTGAACTCCCCTCCCCGCTATCAATCGAAGATCCCTTTAAATGCTGCCTACCTCCCTGTTGCATAGAAACCCTCTCAATGTCGTCTATCTCCTCCCCTCCCTCTACCTGTGAGCTTTCCAAGTCTGCTGCTCTATCTGAGTCTGGGAACTCTTGATGAAAGGGGGAGGCAAACTAACCCACTCCTGCTCTGTCTGTGGCTGCAATCCCTCATCTCCAGAGTCTGACTCTTCTCAGGCATGCAATTCAGCCATGTCCCTGACAACCACTGAGCTATGGACCCTCACACCATAACTATGGCTTATGGAAATAGTTGCAGGTCATAGCATGCATGCCTTCTTCTAAATACAACTATTGTCAGACCTTTATGAGGTAGAAGGGATTTTCTGAAAAGAGATATAGAAGTGGCACAGAAACCCTTGCAAACTTCCCACTGGCATTTGTGAAAACAGGATGCAGGGCTAGATGGGCTTTTAGGTCATTTCTTACATTCTCAACACCAGAAATTTACTGACCTTTGTTGTTGTTTAGAGCAACCCTCTCTCATCTCAGTTCAGAAAAGAAAGGGGGGGAATATTATAAATGGTTTTGGATTATTTGGAATGTCCTTCACTCACTAGCAGCAAAGATTGAAACTTATGTTGTCCTTACAAAGCTAACTTAAGTAAGAATTAGAAAACATACTAATATCACTGGATTCATCACATATGGCTGAATTCTTACTTGAGAAAGAGCTATTTGGTAAAGGGCCCAGTGGGAAATTAACTAGAAGGAACATCCAAGTATGTTGGAAGATCTTCAGGAAGAAGAATGAATGAACGCCCAACATCTTTCCACTGTGATAGAGAAGACAGCCTATTTCCACAAAAAAACCATTTTCAGGCCTCTGGTATTCTTCTCCCTCTGCAACTATGCAATTACATTACCACTTAATATAACAAATGCTACCAGCATTGTATTAGCAATGGATAAGTCAAACCATAAGTAAAAAATAGGGTTCACTTGTGGAATCATTAATGCAAGTCTGTCTGGAAGATGGAGCTGGGTTGGGTTTTGCATGAGAATGGGCTCAAGTTTCTGAGAAAATAATAACTGTGATTTTCCCAAAGGCTTTAATTTCAAAAGCGGAAAATAGAAAGCAATGATGAAATCCTTGAAGCTAAACAGATTTTGCTGAGGTCATCGTGCATGCACTGGGAGCAAAATAACTATAGGTTTCGGAATTATTTCCCATCAGTATTTGGTTATAGGTTCCATTCAGCAGACACATGATGCTTCTGAAAACCTCTGTCTGTTTGATGAAGGGGGATTTGCTTGCCTGAAGAAAGTTGTGATGTTTATTTAAGGAACAAGGCAACAGGTATCAAGGCATTTATTGACAGGCTTGTGGGGAAATGAAAGGCTTTAAGCTAGGTTGACCCTTTCTGATAGCAGAAGGACCAGTGCAGATATGCAAAATAAGATTGGGAAGGTGCCATGGAACCCATGATGGCTAAGGTGATGGATAGCAGGACACTCACAAGTCTGGAATAGTTCAAGAGCAAGGCTGCTATCCAGGGCCATCTTTAGCATATGTGCTGCTGGGGCGCAAAGATTCCCCCAGCGCACCCAAATGTAGTTTAGCTGTCCCCAAATTTTTAGGGGGGTGAACTCAAAGTTGTTCAGCTTTTTTGGGAGGGTATAACCAAAGTTGTTGACCTTTTTGGGGGGAGGAAAATTGCTCACCTGTAACAACGACGCAGCAAAAATAACTGCTTTTGTTTCCTGATTCATTGGGAATATTTGACGGTATGGAGTAACAAAGCGACGGAGGAGGGGGGAGGGGACTTTTGCTCCATTGCTTTTCACTGCCGGAGGTCAAGAGGGACCGGTATACAGTAAGTATACATTTGGCGCCCCCCCCCCAATTTGCCGTTTGGGTGCCCCACACCCCTTGCACCCCCGGGTAAAGACAGCCCTGCTGCTATCCAGGGACAAAAGATTATGGTAAAACTAAGAGTTTAGGCATTCCTTTTAGTGCTTTTGGCCAATGACCATTGTGATTTTCCAAGAAAGACAAAATAGATTCCAGAAATACAACACACACAAACACCCCCAAAAAAATCATTTTAAGAATAAGGGGGGGAAACGAAAACTAAAATGAATAAATCAACCAACAACACACTAGCCAAGTATATCAATGGGTTTGTCAAAATAAAACATCACCATGACAATTGACTGCCGGATCTAAAATGTTCACTCCAATTCCTTATGTCAAGACAGCATTTAGGTGTCCCCTGTAAAAAACCTATTTCATGTCTGTCTCTCCCTGCAATGAATATGGGTTACAGTCATCCAGTTTTATCTGAGGGTTGAGCGTAGTGGTACCAGGAGAATATGACAGTCTCCCTGGCATCTCTTGAGGTGGGGTTAGAACAGGCATCCCCAAACTTCGGCCCTCCAGATGTTTTGGACTACAATTCCCATCTTCCCCGACCACTGGTCCTGTTAGCTAGGGATCATGGGAGTTGTAGGCCAAAACATCTGGAGGGCCGCAGTTTGGGGATGCCTGGGTTAGAATTACCCATTCCACTCTACTCTTACCTGATGCACCAAGCTGTGAGTTCATTTATTTGTGGCTTCCTCTTTCTCTCCTTTCCAATAAGATATTTTATCTGGGGGAGAGAAGTGTGCCATAGAATACCAGAGAAAAATATAGAGGTAGTTCATGGCTTTATAATAATATACTTATATGCAGATTTATGCACTTGCATAAACATCAGCTGATGGGCAAATATGAAACCTAGATTCATGCTAGCTAGCTAGTGGCTGTGAAAAAATATTTAACTGTAGGATTCAATATCCCATTGATCAGCAGCAGTGGTTATACTTCCAAAGAAAAGTGGGTGTGGCCGATTACCAGAAAGTGAATTGTGTGAATAAGTGCATATTATATTAGAAACACTAAAGTCCTGAAATATAGTGGGTTGGTTGAATTGACTAGTTCCCCAGTTCCCACTGGTGCCCACTGACAAGAGTTTGATTGCATAATTGGCACTTCTGCCCAACTTTGTTGAAAACAGGTGACTAAGTTGAAGCCACAATCTTCAGCACACTTCCTTGTTGTAGCAGTCATTTAGTGACTGTTTGCAGCCTGATCCACAATTCAGCTAACCTGAAGAACTTTGATTCAGGCAGGCTTTGGTTCTAACATGTATAAACATGAAAGTGTCATTAGGATGGATTTTAGCAACTGTAACGCAACCTTTCAACATAAGGAACAATGGCTGCACACAGAGATCTGCCAAATATTGTCATGACGCAAAGTATATCAGATAGCTATTAGCTATTATGTAGCCATTTTACATCTGAAGTCCAAACATGTGAGGCAGTCAGCAGACCATTCAGGCTGATGAACCCCCCCCCCCCTCTCTCTCACACACACACCCTGTAAGGGGTACTGCAATTGCCCCCATATTATATAGGCATCCTGAGATCCAGGACCCATTGAAGTCAGGGGTGTTCAATGCCCTTGGAAATCAAGTCTCACTTTTAAGTGCTTCCATGCAGATTTATGCACTTAGATAAAGAACTACTTTAGCATGTATGCCCACACCGAAATGTAATGGAACATAGCAGCTGAAATTGCCTTTGAAAATCTACCTTCTTTTAGGAACTTCAGGCCTTATGTCATTCCCATCCCCCAAGAGCATGTCTCAGCCCTCCTCCTCTTCCCAGCTGCTCTCTGAAAACAAATATGAAAGTGGCTGTTGTAAATCAGGAAAAATTCATAACTTGCTTGAGGTGTAGCAGCTGTTGATTTAGTGATCACATATTTGGTAGACTGTTGCTGTGAGGAAAAAGTTGTGCCTATAAAAACTGCAAGATTCGTTCAACATTTTGATGGCAATAACTGCATCCCATAATAAATAATACCAGTGCTTAACATTTATGACTCTCATCATATGTTCAAGGAAGTTTACAAGCATTAGCCACTTAATCTTCCACACATGTATGTAACAGAAATATGGGGAAACCTTTGTTCTCAGATATGAACCATAAAGAAACAGTTATAGGCATTTTATTGGGGTGCAAGCCTTATGTTACAGAAGGCAAGCGGGTTGATGTGCTGTGAGATCCTAGGTATGCTTCCTCTCAGAGAGACACAGTGGGATTTGCAAATGAGAGCCAGCGTGGTTAGAGTGTTGAATTAAAACTTTGAAGTCGTGGATTTAAATCCTCATTCAGCCATGAAGCTAACTGAGTGGCCTTGGGCCAGTTGCTCACTCTTAGCCTAACCTACCTCACAAGGTTGCTTTGAAGATAAACAGCGGAGGGCGACAGCTATGTATACTGCATTGAGCTCCTTAGAGGAAAGGTGAGATAGAAATGCAACCAACAAACAAATGTGCTTATGATTGCAGCCTTAGTAGTTCTCCCCTCCAAATGACATCTTATTCCTGTCCCTAAGAATTGGGACAGCCAATATGGCACACTCCAGGTACTGTAGGACTACAACTCTCATCATCCCTGACCATTTCCCATGTTGGTTAGCACTCATGGGAGTTGGAGCCCAACATCTTCTGGTGGGCACAATGCTGGCTACCCTTACCTTGAAATGTACAATTGGCAAATACATAAGAAGCAGGACCAAGCAGTTGGTCCCTTACCTTTCTCGCCTTGATCTGGCCACAGTAATCCATGCGACGGTCACCTCCAGGCTTGATTATTGTAGCTCACTCTACGCGGGGCTGCCCTTGAAGCTGACCCAGAAACTCCAGCGGGTGCAGAATGCCGCGGTGAGGCTCCTTACGGGGTCCCTGCCACAGGACCACATTCATCCGGTGCTTTACCAGCTGCACTGGCTCCTGGTGGAGTACAGGATCATATTTAAGGTGCTGGTTTTGACCTTTAAAGCCCTATGCGGCTTGGGACCCTCGTACCTACAGGACCACCTCTCCTGGTATGCCCCACGGAGGACCTTAAGGTCCACAAATAACAATATTTTGGAGATCCCGAACCATAAAGTGGCTAGATTGACCTCAACTAGGGCCAGGGCCTTTTCAGTATTGGCCCCGACTTGGTGGAATGCTCTCTCACAGGAGACCAGGGTCCTGTGGGATTTGACATCTTTCCGCAGGGCCTGCAAGATGGAGCTGTTCCGCCTGGCCTTTGGCTTTTGATTTGGGCTATTTTAAAATGAGGCTGCATTTTAAAACAATTTTTAAATCTAAATTGTATTTTAATCTGTATTTTAATCAATTGTTTTTCTTTCTTTTACGTTTTATTGTAATTTTGTTGATGTCAGCCGCCCTGAGCCCGGCTCTCGCTGGGGAGGGCGGGGTATAAATGAAAATTTATTATTATTATTATTATTATTATTATTATTATTATTATTTGAAAATCCAGGGTCATATTTTAAGATTCTGCCTGAGCGATGTTGTAAGACAGAAAGCAATGTTGCTACTCAGATTGTCACTCGCTAGGTTCAAATTACTCACAAACCTTTGAAACTGAGAGGTGCGACATTATCTAAATTACAGGCCCTCCAAGTGTCCCTATTTTCCAGGTACAGTCCCAAATTTACAGATGCTGTCCTGGTTTCTGATTTGATCCTGGAATGCCCCCCTTTTCCTTAGGATGTTCCCATTTTCATTGGATAAATGTTGAAAGGTATGGAGTTATTTGACCCCTAAGCCAAGGAGATAAGTAACTATACAACTTTAGAAGACATCTAAAGGGTAAGGTTTTTTTTTAATGGGTGGGCTATAAATAATAAAATGGCTGTAGTTGTTGTTGTCGAATAGGATGTCCCTATTTTCATCAGAGAGATGTTGGAGGGTATGATTAATTACCAAACATATAACAGTGCTGATTTGTTTAACGGAAGTTTGTTTAAATAACCTTTATTGTTTAAATAAAGGGAAATTTAATAATTATATAGCTTAGCCACTATGAGGCACTTATCTTTAGCTGCAGGCCCATGCAGGGCAGGAGGAAGCTGAGTCTTGGAGGGCTAAGATGGTTTGGGGCTCCTGCCAGGGACCGACTGCTTTTTTTGTTTGAGTTTATAACTTCATTCCCCCACCCCAGGCCTCAGAAAAGCTCTGCACGGGCCTGCTTAGCTATATCTGGAAGGAGTCCTCTAAGCGTTCCATGACAGATCCTGCTTCCGAAAACCAAAAAGAAAAGCATAGCTGAGATTTCTCTTTTAATCTCATCTTGATCATACAGCCCAGCAGACATTTCAGAATGTTCACATATGACACATTTTTGCCAGAGGGTAATAGCTTACCCCCAAGTGTTTCCCATTCATTCCTCTGATAAATTTATGTTGATGGCTGTCGCTTGGAGGTTTATATTTAGGCAGAAATGTTAGCGATGCTGTGAGTTTACAAACCTTTAGCCTAAGTCAGACTTTAGAATGCTTTTAGTTGGGCACTGAAAACCCTTTTATAGTGTGTGGGATGCAAAGGTCTCTGGCACCTTAAGTTGAGAAATATTGTTACTTTCACAGAAGAACCACCCATTCAGGTGAAATGATTTGGAAACTATTCTTTCCCTCATTAAATGATTTGCATGCCTTAGTTCCTTATCACTGAAGGTGTCAAGAGAGCATGCTGCGTACTGACAAGAGTTTGACATATCCCTATAAATACGACAGACCACTGAATGTTTGCAAGTAAATAATGTGCCAAGAAAATATTTTTTATAGTTCCTATGATTGTGATTTACTTGAAATGTAGCTATCAATCTGGATTTTGATATAAATGCCACTCTCCTGGAAACACACATAAGATAAATAACAGGATTATCTATAGGAACTCTAAAGAACATACAAGCCACATCATCATCATCAAGAGCAGGGGTAGACAACCTAAGGCCCATGGGCCCAATCGCCTTCTCAATCTGGCCCGCGGACGGTCCGGGAATCAGTGTGTTTTTACATGAGTAGAATGTGTCCTTTTATTTAAACTGCATCTCTGGGTTATTTGTGGAGCCTGTCTGGCATTTTTACATGAGTAGAATGTGTGCTTTTATTAAAAATGCATCTCTGGGTTATTTGTGGGGCATAGGAATTCATTCTTTTTTTTTTTTTTACAAAATATAGTCCGGCCCACCACATGATCTGAGGGACGGTGGACCGGCCCACAGCTGAAAAAGGTTGTTGACCCCTGATCAAGAGTGTCCAAAGAAATTTTGATTTGCTGAGCATTACAAGAGGACCTCCCGCCACAACCATCTAATGAAAGAGTAGCCAGCAGGGAAGCACAGTCCCAGTTCAGATAATCACCTAAATTATTGTAGATGATCAGGAATGAGTTGCAGTGAGTCTCAAGCTCACTCATCATCTCCCTCCTAAGCTCCTCATTTGTGCGCAAGAGGAGTAGAGTGGAAGTTTCTGTTTTGCTGTAGAACAAACCACAGCCCCTCATCATATATAAACTCAGAAAAAGTATGTGTGCGTTTTCTAACAAAGGTGAGTTTAAAGAAATCAGAAACGAACTGTGGTTTCAGAGCCTGGTCTGTTATCCAGATTTGGTTTCAAAAACAAACAAACAAACAAACACGGGTCCCCAAGTTCAGAACTGTGGTTTGCTCTAAAAGGCATATGAAAGCCTTTACTCTCCTCCTCTTGCATGTGGAAGCAGGCAGGGGCAAACAAAGGCATAATGACACCCGAGGTGGGGCATCGCTATGTAGGGCGCATGTGCGGCGTCACTATGTATGACACATGCGTAGCGACACCGCACATGTGCTGTGCATAGCGGTTTGCCGGCAGCGCCGCTCCAGCGCCGTACGGATTGTGCCGGGATCACATATGTTTCACATATTCACATATGTTTCACGAGTGTGGCGCACCTATGAACACAACAGCTGAGCTGTACAAATCAAGAAATGCAGGCATAGGCAAACCAAGCCCTCCAGATATTTTGGGTCTACAATTCCCATCATCCCTGGCCACTGGTCCTGTTAGTTAGGGATCATGGGAGTTGTAGTCCCCAAACATCTGGAGGGCTGAGTTTGCCTATGCCTGAACAAGCGTTCACACAAACACTTGCACATGTGTAGAGAGGGCATGTAGCTGTTCAGTAAACATGTGAATAAGCCTAACATTATATGGGTAGCTATGCAAGCAATTTGTCTCTCCGTAATACTGGAGACCAAGGCGGCAGCATTCAAGCATTCATGGGCTTCTTTGTTTTCCTGTGCTTTCTCCCTCAGAAGGTAGCAAGCACTGGACCTGAATGCCCGGCCTTTCCCTCTTTTCTTTGATCAGCTTTTTGATGCAGTCTCAATGGGTGCAAGAGGTACAAGCTGAGCTCTCTCTCTCTGCTTTGTCTCGTTCTTCCCCACTGCCTGCCCCTTGCCGTATCTTAGGCAAGGTTTAAGAATCCCTGGGCCAAGAGCTCTATATAGTCTTTTTTTATTCTTTATGGCAAGTTGCAAACAGTAAATGAAACAATCAAAGAGTGCTCTGCTGCTGTGTAGTATCAGACAAGAGTTCATATATCACATGCAACATTTCCTCTCTACCGATTCTTTGAAGGTTTTACAATACACACAAGTATTTGTTCTCCCTTCCCTGCTGCGCGTTCCACAATAGAGTACTGCACAGTCCACCTGGAAGTGTTAGGGCAAGTGCCCTTGAAGACAAGTTGGAAGCTGCACAGCTGAGGCAAAAGGCCATCACTCGTCCTGATTGGGTAGCAGGAGACGGGAAGGTATTTGGCAAACCCTGAAAGAACTGTGCTGGCTGCCAGTTTGCTTCTGCATGGAATTCAAGGGGCTTAAATTTAAACCCCTTCATGACTTGGGACTCAAATGCTTTAGGACTCATTTTCCCTACATGATTCTCCCACAGCAGTGGGAGTGGCCTGTTCCAAACACTTATGGGAAATGAGTGGCAATCAAGGAGCAAGGGCTTTTTATTGCTGTTGCGCCAGATTCTGGAACGCCCTTTGAGATTCATCCACGAAGCTCACCAGGTGACCTTGGTCCAGCTGCGGTCTCTTAGCCTAATCTACCTCACAGGGTTGTGGTGAGGAGATGGAGGATCTTTGTATACCCCCTTGATCTCCTGGGAGGAAATAAATTCAATAAATTAATAAATAAATAAATAAGATGTCTGCCTGCCGCATCTGAAAGACCAGGGAAAGACAAAGGACCTGAAAATGATGAGGATATGCCCTTCACCTGCCCTCCCAGCCCCATCAATGGGGAAAAGGCATCTACATTAGCCACTCCTACACTTGCTTTCAAAGAAGCTCTTTGTACCTAAGATGTGTTTGGGAGGCTGGACACCTAAACCTGGCATCCAGTGCAATTTGGGTGTATTTAAATGCTCATCACATGAGAAGCCAAGCCTGTGGAAATAGGAGCTGAGCGGGAAAAGCAAACATTTGCTTGTGCACTGTGGTTTCTTGAGCAGATGTCTACTGAGACCTTTCACAGGTGCTATTAGAGGGCTTGGCAGGAACATGGGTGCCTATGGCTGACATGTGGTGACCCCAAGTCCCATTGAAATGAATGGGAGGTGTCTAAGAGCACATATGCATAGAGAATGTCTCAGGGGGCTATGTATCTTATGGCTCCGACTAAAAGGCTGGACGACAATAGATAGTTTTCTCCTGATGTTTAGCGCTGTCTTTTCACTTTGTGGATTCAACAAAAAGGGAAGCATAGGTTAGCTGAAAAATCTTGGTGTTACCAGATATTTTTAATTTGGAAATGGACCTCACTTCACATCCTTATGATCCCGAGCACAGAAATGCTTACATGGAGGTTTCCAACCACATTTTGCAAGACCAAATACCAAGCATTCCATATACGTTAATGCACATTTTTACAATAAAAAGAAATGTAGCTCTCTGTGGTGAAATAAACAGCAAAGTTATTCAATGATTACATAGATTAATAGTAAACCTCAAAGTGGTCATAATGGGGAAGATATCTACAATTCCCATAACTCACAGGCTACTCAAAATCAATCAACATCAATTGTGAGATGCACACACACAGTACTTAAATCAATTCAGCTTTATCTACTAAAATATGCCAGTCACGATAGCAATAAATATCTTTCTCTGGCTATGTTTCGGATTCCAAAAATGCACTTTTGACTAATTACAGTATTTATTTATTATGGCATCAAGAGAAAGAAAACTATTTGCATTCATAATAATGTGTACATAATGAATGCTTCAGGGAGTGTAACTATGAGTAGTATTTGTCAAGCAAATATCAGCACAAAACAAATTACTATTTTCCTTTTGGAACTACAACATCCCAGAAAGAATGGAAGTGACTTAATCACTCTTCCACCCAGGAACATTTGGCACAGAATCGAGATGAGCACAGTTTCGTACAAATGTCACTGGTTTCTTTTAGGTTATCCTGGTCTCTGGATAATGGGAGTGGCATGAATAAAAACTATCAACATTTCAAAGTAAAATGTGAATGTTATGGATTTGCCAACAAATTCTTCAGCATTTACTTTTTGCAAATTCTATAACTTGTCCACTAACAATAAAGTATTAAATCCATTGCATGTCAGTTATTATATACTGTAAATTCTATTGCCAACAAGCTATGCAACACAATTAAATACCATTTTTATTATCTTTTGTCAAATACTGAACAGTACTATATGGCAATTATCAAAATACAGTAAAATGCCAAATAGCATTGTACATCAACTATAAAATACAGTCAAATATCAAATATAATTAGATATCTAATACTCAACATTTGCAGAGCCCACATTCACAGGGTCAACATGGAGGAGGGAAGACATTTTTTGCAACCAACTTTGGTTCTGCTCTAGAATAGCTTATTGTTTAATTATAATTGGGGTTAAACCTTGGAATTGCCATACCGTGTCTCCAAGCAAATAAATTGGCATAGGTTGCTTTGAATAATTCTCACTGTCTTCCAGCCCTTGTAACATTCTGCAGATGTTCTTTTCTTTAGATATTGCTCATTTTGCATTCTTATACCCAAGAAAAGGGATTCCATGAGGGTGTGTGGGAGGCTGAGCTTAATGCATCTCACAGAAGGGATACTTCTGCTGATAGTCAGCCTTCTGTTTTCCCTTTCTGAATTTGATTCCATGAAATAACCTGAATTGCCCTAATATATTTTAGTTCATGGAAAGCAATTTCAGGCTCCAGGCTCTGAGCAGTAGATATTGATTGGGATTATAGCACAGGCATTGTCTGTAGTGCATTTTATTGATAGAAATGGAAGAATACACCAGTTTAATGCAAAAAGAAAAGAAGAAAAGCCCCAATGCTGGGCCCTGCTTGAAAAAGCACAGGCTCTTGCAGTCTGCGGATCAGGAAAATCTTGTCTGTCTGCACCACAGTATAGCTTAATCCATACTTACAAATGCAGTTGGCGAGCATAACTGATAGTGCAGAAATGGCTTTAAATTCAGG
The DNA here is from genome assembly GCF_965207765.1 of Zootoca vivipara. Lineage (NCBI taxonomy): Eukaryota > Metazoa > Chordata > Lepidosauria > Squamata > Lacertidae > Zootoca > Zootoca vivipara. The sequence continues at coordinate 28,910,186 of NC_142592.1, read as the reverse complement.
CCATTTCCAGGCATGTGGCTTATATACCTTTTGGGGGATTTAATGATCTTGGGAGGGAGACATGTCATGCTCCTTCTGGGATAGCTCATCCACTTTGGGCCCCACTCTGCACTCAGCTCTCACCTGTGGCTCCTAGAAGCTATCGGCATGAGACAGTGGCCACACCCCAGGAAATGGTGTCGACTGGCTAACATAGCTGCCAAGTTACCCCTTTTTTTAAGGGAAATTCCCTTATGCTGAATAGGCTTCCTCGCAAGAAAAGGGAAAACTTGGCAGCTATGCTGGCTAAACCAGGTGAGGGCAGCCAATGGGTCTTAAATCAGCTGACTTAGGGACTTGTCTATCCCCTGCATGTGAAGATAGGCTTTGGAAAATTGAGCAGATAGCACCAATAGCAAGTCCAACGGTTAAGAAGGTAATGGAGGGAAATGAAGGGCAAATAGGGCTCATCAATCTGGCAAGGTATCCCATCTAGTAGAAGGAATGCTCTGATCCTAAACCTCCACTGCTTTGCTGACCAGACTCACTTCTAACGTCAACTCCTCAGAGAAGAACTATACTGCTTTATAGCATGGAGGGCAGCTAGAAGAACCACATATTCATGGTATAGGTTTTATAGGGAGGAACTCTCTTCTGTCTCTGATAGAACTCTCTTCTGTCTCTGATAGAGCCACCAACCGAGAGCTCAAAATGCTTGTTCTCCTTCCACCTCTCAACCATCTCTGGCCAGGTTAACATATTGAGCGTCTACACTCCCAACTATGTGCTTTGACATACAGACCAAGGCTCAGTTCTATGAGGAACCAGAGCAGGCTGTCAGAAAGGTCCCAGCCTGCAAACACCTATTCCTACTGGGAGATTTCAATGCCATAGTTGGAGATGGCCATCACACATGGGACAACTGCATAAGCCACTTTGGTACTGGCAGCATGAATGAGAATGGACAGAGGTTGTTTGACCTGTGCTCGTATCACAGCTTCTGCATTACAAACATGTTCTTCTCTACCAAGGCAAGGCAGCAAGTGTCCTGGAGACATCCAAGGTCAGGCCACTGTCACCAACTGGACTTGATTGCCACCAGGCACTCAGCACTGAACTGTGTTTGTGTCCCATGGAGCAACCACAGTGCCGGCTGTGACACAGATCACTCCCTGGTAGTGAGCAAGTTCTTTCTCTAGCCAAAGAGTACCCATAGCCCAAAGCAGAAAGTGCAGGATCAATACTACCAGAAGATCCATACCTGAACTTTGTGGGTGCTTCTCTGACTCCATTCAACAAGCTCTGATCAACTTCCCCAGAGGCAGTGTTGAAGCAAGGTGGAACCACACCAAGAGAAAACCTACAACCCAGCTATGTCCTCCTTTGGCAAAAGAGCACAGAAGATCCCCGACTCCCTTCAATCCAGCATTAAGGACATGGAGCCTATTATCGCTGCAAAGTGTGAGGCTCTTGTGCACTACAAGTGTGTGCCCTGCATAAAGATGCTAGCTGCAGTGAGAAAGGCAAAGACGAGTGCAGAAAGAAGACAAGCCATGGTACACTTGCATCAGCACAACCAGACACCTTCATCTGCCCCAGCTGAAACAAAACATGTCTCTCCCCTATCAGTCTCTACAGCCACAGCAGGCCCAGTATACCTGAAGGAGTGTCTCCTCCCCCATCATTCTGCCCGGACACTGAGGTCCAGCGCCGAGGGCCTTCTGGCGGTTCCCTCACTGCGAGAAGCAAAGCTACAGGGAACCAGGCAGAGGGCCTTCTCAGTAGTGGCGCCCGCCCTGTGGAATGCCCTCCCATCAGATGTCAAAGAGATAAATAACTGGGCTTCCGATTCGTCACGCTGGTGAAGTTGGACGCAGGGACTTCGTGCTCCGAAGTCCCTGGCTTCGTGGAGGGGGGGGGGAGTCTGCAGAGCGAGCGGACTCCCCAAAAAAACACCGGGTAGAGTGTCCCGGTGACATAGTGCCCAGCTGTTTGCTCCAGACGCGAATCCTCTGCTGCCCGAGAGCTCAGTAGAGCAATCGAGAGCCAGCGGAGTGGAGTCGCGGGAGCCATTTTTGGGTTTCATCTTACCTCCTTGAAGTGAAGCTCTGAGTCCTCAGCCTGCAAGCGGCGGATTCTTCCAAGGAAATAAAAGACTTCTTCAAAGTAAGTCAAATCTCCATTCGGATCTTAAAAATTTTAAATTTGAAGATAGGAAGAGATTCTAAAGTAACGGAAGCCGATCTCTTCCAAATGGACAATCGGGAGGCGCATTAAATATTCCCAAGCCGAAAAGGGAAAACTTCTTTCAAGATTGCGGACCCGAGAGAAAGAAAGACTTTTCCAAACCTCCCCAGCCCCCGGTGTCGTTGCCCCTTGAGGTTCAGCAGCAACAAGGGGGAGGACGCTTTGACAGCTGTCAAAAGCTGTCAAATTGTTAAAGGACTAAGAAAGACGATTTTATTCCTGTGAATTGGAAAAATTGATTCAAAAGGTTTTAAAAGGATTTAAGTGGACTGTAAATTTGAAATCTGATGAGGTTAAAGACAAAGGATAAGAACAGCCAAGATGGAGCCGACAACGTGGTAGAGAGGAATTTTCCAGTACCCTTCTGCCCTTATCTCTGGTCTGCCTGTGGTCAAGTGAACTATGAAAACAAAATTCTCTCGAGCTTTCCAGGAGGCTGTGCTGGGCTATCTACAAACATGGGAAGATATCTACAAGGAAAGGCAATGCTTCAATCCAACAGAAAAGGAGAATGAGGTGCAAGAGCAAGATTTAGAGGACAATTTTGATTATGAGATTGTGTGTGAGGAGCAACAATTTGAGGACAATTTGGAGACTGATTCAGACTATAAAAAATATGTGTTGGATGATGAAAAACAAAGATTAGAACAAAGAGATGAGGCCGACAAGGAGAAGCAAAGTGAAGAGAAGATTGATGGAAGTGAAAATCCTGGAGAGACTGAAATGTTGAATGGTGTTAGTGAAGGGAGGGAAAGGCAGAAAGAGGGAGGAGCAGAGGTCTGGAAGTGGATGTGGGAAAGAATTGGGGTGGGGTAAAATTTTTAGTTTAAGGTACTTTTTTTGGTTTATGAACAACGGTGTCGGAATCTTGGCCTGTTAAAGGATATGCTGATCCAATTGGGAGGAGGGACATTGGGGGGGGGGAGGAGAGATTTTTATAGTTTAAGGTTAAGAGCTTTCTGGAGGGAGTAAAAAGAATGGCTGAGGAAATATGCTTAGAGTTTGTTTTTGAATAATTTTGGTGATCAGGAGGTGTTTGGGTGGAAAACTGCCTGTCTCCCCCTTCTTACTCTTGGTACCCAGTGGCAGGGGGTGCCTTGGGGGGAGAGGGAAGGGTGGAGGGAAACCCAGACACAAAAATGGAACCTTTTGACTGCTGGACTCCTCGGGCTACCCCAGTGGCAGGGGGGGGCTCAGAGGGGGACAGCATGATGAAGAAGGAGGAGGATTGTGTTAATATTATAAGAATAAGATTCTGAATTGGATTAGAAAACCCGCCATAACTATGTAAAGAGGTTGGGAAATCCAGGAGGAGGAGAGTCGTGGAAGCCATTAGTATTTTTCCTTTTTCCTTTTTTTTCTTTCCTTTTTTTTCCCCTTTTTATATTTTTGCTTTTTTCTTCTTCCTTTTTTCCTTGTTTTTCTTTTTTCCAGTACAGTGAAGAAATAGCTGGGGGATAAGCCAATCCCCAGAGATCCTCCGCCTTTGTCCTCTCAGTGGCAGGGGGGGGATGAGGGGGGAGGAAGGAGGGGGGAGGTCAAACCCAGCTTAAAATGGACCCCTTTGTTCCCCAATACCCATGGGTCTCACTGGTGGCAGAGGTGGGCTTGTGGGTGGAGGGAAAATGAAGGGACAGAGTTTATGTTGTATACTTTGTATGTGTTTTCTTTTTCTAAAAATTAATAAAAATTATTTTTTTAAAAAAACAAAGAGATAAATAACTACCTCACATTTAGAAGACATCTGAAGGCAGCCCTGTTCAGGGACGTTTTTAATGTGTGACATTTTAATGTATTTTAATTTTTTGTTGGAAGCTGCCCAGAGTGACTGGGGAGACCCAGCCAGATGGGCGGGGTACAAATAATAAATTGTTGTTGTTGTTGTTGTTGTTACTGTAATTCTTCCACTGTTTGACTTCACCCCCTGAAGGCTCACTCTTCTATTGTCTCAAAAGACAGACAGATGCCAACCAAATTATAAAGAGAAATAAAACTACTGGTAGCATAAAAGAAGCATTACTGTATTGAATGTTTGAAGAACAAGCAGGTGCCTTCACTGTACTCTTTTTAAGATCATGCATGCATTCAGAAAAGCACAAGTCTACTACAACCTTTATAGAATATTAACAGTATTACTTATCTGTAGGCACCAGTTTACTATATCTTGATTATGGCAACTGCCTGTACAATAACCCTACATATCACTTCTCTTTTAGCCTCTTATGCAACAGAGACCTAAAGACTCAGAGTGCATTGGTCGGAACAAATGTACTTCTGAGCATCTAGAGCCCCCCCCTTCTCCTGCTTTTCTGCCTTTCTCTCTCCCACCCCATGTGCAATAGAGCAAAAGAGAATCATATAACGACCTCAAACCATAAAAAAAAGGTTTCTTCTGAACACTGACACTTGCTTGTGAATAAATGTGGTTGAGGAATCCCATTTTTTTAAGTGCTGCTGATCTTTTCCTAGACTATGGTAAATAAATAAGAAACTGTAGCAAACATAGCCAGTAAAAAACATAGTAAATTCTGTGGAAGCCCTTGAAGTTACTATAGAATTCAGAAGCTTCCGCAGAATTTGCCATTACTGTACAGAACTAGAAGCCTGTACAAAAGTAAGCCTACTCTGATTAAGGAAAAAGTGAAAGCCAAGTTTCAGAAGGAGATAATTGCGCTATCATGCGTTGTGTCATAATACCTAAGTGCTTAAAATGACTTCAGAACAGGAGAAGACAGAAACATCAAATTATTGATCAAGCTGTGCTTTCAAATATGAGACCACTTAATAATAATAACTATAATTATGTTATCAATATCTAGAAAGCATAATGTGTCAAGAGTAATTGTGCTAATGCACTCCACCAAATGGTAATTCCAGTTCATTGTCTCACCGCATGCGGACGTTTCACATACTGCCCTGTACGTTCTTGACCTAATAGCACCACTCTGTCCCGATCTAGAAAATAGCTCTCCAAATCACATCACTGTGTGCATCCAAATCGCTCCTGCTAGCAAAGGATCAAAACCTTGCATCACCCAAATCATAGGTGTGTTAGAATAAGATTGAAATGCTAACTCGAAGCTGCTGCTCTTCTCAGTGAAACCTTCTTGCCATGGTCAAAACACTTACAGCATGTGGAGGTCATTTATTGCCTAGGTTTCTGGAGGATGGATGTCCCTTTATTCAAAGAGAACAGATTGATTTAGACATTAGTGGAGCGGCTGTGTGAGTACTTGAATTTCCTGTGTGTGTACATGCAGTGCCAGTTACATCTCCAAAAGGGAACTTATGTTGCTGAAATGCATAGGCTTTCCCTATACATATGCATCATGCATTATTCCTGCCCATGCCCTGCACAAGTTGCTACTGATATATATTGGGGAAAAGCTGGATCAAAATTGTTCTGAGCTGCTCTTTGCGAATTGGCACAAGCACAGAGAAAAAAGCAAGCCAGACTCACTATGCCAGCGCTTAAGGGAATTTAGGAAATTAGCTTAATTAAGTAACCACCATTAACATTTGCATAATTCAAAGGGCTTTTTATGTATTACCTAGATCAGGGATAGCCAGCATGGTGCCATCCAGAGGTTGCTGGATTTCACACACGACGTTTGTTATTGATTACACTAATATCAACATGCATGGCTGGATGTTGGGTTATCAACATTCCTACTACATCCACAACCACAACACCACGCGATGACCTGCCCCTTTGAAACATTTATCACAGATCAAACGCGATACAGACTCTTTCATACCCTCTCAAAAGAAAATATTTTTCAGCAAAGGCAAATTGCTCATTCAACTGAGAGTCACACATGCATGCATGAGAGGTTCTCAGTGTGTTTCAGTGAATAGCGTTGGACTTGGACCTGAAATACTTCAAGTATGCAGTATTAAGAATATAAGAAGACTTCCGCTGAATCAGACTAGTTTCATTTCCAGTGAACCCTTTCCTGGTCAGTCATCATCAGCTCAGACCACGTCAGTGTACATGTGAAGCTCCTTTGTATGTTACTTCATACATAGGACTAGACAAGGTGTCTGTTACTAGACATGGTGTCTGTTACATGGTGTCGGCCATACCTGAGTCTTAACAGTAAACAGCTGGTGTCATTGGGAGCTGTCCTCCCATTATGAACAGGAGGCATAGTAGGTATTCTGATCAGGACCACAATGGCGGCAAAGAGTTAAAGCCCCTTCCTGCCACACAACGGTCCCTATCAGGGCTGCTGGAGAAGTCCAATGAAAACAGAAATGGGAATTTCTCCCATGTGACTGGATCAGAAATCAGTCCACCCAATACAATCAGTACAGTATTTGCAGTTGCTGTTGCTTTTAGTCCGCAAATGGTCCATACCTGATTACTTCCCCTACCCCATTTGCATTGCCCTCCTTTTGCATTGAAATGAACTGGTGGAATAACGCAACGACAACACAATTTGCATAACTACTTATGTAAATTACATGACCTATGTAATTTCACCACAGTGGCCAGCAAGATGAATTACATAACTTTTGGCAGAAGGTGAACTGCAATGGACTGGAAACAGGGCTGCATGTAATTAATACAGGACAGAATGAGAAATGATTCCTTTTTAATCCCCTAGTCTTAATCTAGCCCCATTCCCATTCTAATTCTCCCGCTGTCTGCCACTCACTCACTCTAGGGAAAATTAGGTTGATCCTTACACTGAACAGCATTTGCCATTTTATTGCCCATTTCCTCAGTTTGGAGCTCTTCACAATTGCTTTTTCTCTTTACCATGCTGTATAATTCGGCGTCACCAGCAAATATGGCCACCTGGCATATTCTTGTTGCTGAGCAACAACATGCAGAGCTCAGAGGAGTGGGAGGCCAACTGCCCCCAGAAGAGTCTCTGAGGTGGACTTGCCTGGAGGCAGAGTCAGCATCCAAAGTCAGGCCCAGTTCTAGGGACGGGCAAACAGCAATCTGTGTATTCAGATGGTCCAGAAGCCTGAGAATCCAATGATCCTGAGGTCAAGGGTCAAGACAAGCAGGAAGCAGCAAGCTAGGGCCAGGAACTGCAAACGTTGTTCTACAGCATCTGACTGCTGTTGGAAGCTCTGTTCAAGAAAGCTGAAGCCTGCTGGTTCTCATCAGCATCTTCTCCTCTGTGTCCTTGGAGGCTGATCAGCTGCAGGAGGAATCACTCTGCCTTCTCCCCCTTCAGGCTGCTGTTCAGCAGGCAAAGCTGACTGCTGGCTCATGACACCACCTCACTGCTCTCCCAGATCATGGATGAGGAAGTTAAAAAAACTCCAGCCCCTCCTTCTTACATCCTTCCATTGTTAGAACCATCCATTTATTTCACCTGTCTGCTTCCTGAACTTTTACCCAAGTACTGATTACTAAAGAATCCATCCTGCTATTCAATGACTGCTAGGTTTACTCAGGAACCTTTAACGGGGGTCTTTGTAAAAAAATAAAAATAAAAATTAAGTCCAAGTATACTGTGTCTATTGGATTACTCTCATCCACATGCTTTTGACACCTCAAAGAACTCTAAGAAGTTAGTGTGACAGGACTTACCTTTGTAGAATTGTATTATTCTTCAGCAAGACTGGTTTTTCTACATGCCTAATATTTTGATCTTTAATAATGCTTTCAACCAATTTACCCAGTTCAGATGTTATAGGAAAGCCACTATATTTTAGCCTCCATTTGGCAATTGTAGAATGCAGATAATAGTAAACAGCAAGAAAGGTGACAGTTTTGCTGAATGTATATGAATGAGACCGAGATTGTAAAGCGCAATGACCATTAAAAAGATCCCAGTGATTCTTAGCAATATCCATTGATTCAACCATTTCCGATGCTTCAGTGGAAGAGAGAAATGATCAAAAAGAGGAGGGAAATGTGTTCGTGGACCCCTCCAAGACCACTACAGAAGAAACAGCTATGGAAACAAGATTTACCAAGTTATTGCTGTTTTTGATATTTCTTTAGCATTTTTCAGTGTGAAGATTTTCTTAAATCATTCTTAAAATAGTCTGTGTTAGGCTGGGAGACTATGGCTTACACAAAGCAACCCACTGAGTTTCAATGCTGAAAAGGGCCAGTGGTGGCATCAGGAAAAAAATACTGTGGGGTGTGTGTGTGTGTAAAGGAAGCAGATTTCATTACTGAGGTGGCTGGGGTGCAGGTTTTGTCCCATATGCTAAAAATTGAAAACAAAAATAATGGCATGTTTCACAATCATGCTTCTGTCCAAAATATATTTTTGATAAATTAGCTATTGATTTTGTTATATAAACTTTCAAGTAAGCGAGCGCAGGATTGCAGTCTCCTCCCTGTTTCCAGTTTGCGATGGAGTTATAATTTGTGCATGAAAGATGTGCTTCTTTCAAAGTAACCACAGGGGTCCAACAACTGGGGTGAGCTAATGATCTAATGTCCTCCCACCCATCTGGTGCCCCCTTTGAAAAGGGATTTGATCTGGAACCAGCACATAGTTGCCAACGGGAACATCCCTTGAGATGCAAATAGCAGCTTCAGGGAGGTCTCAAGGCTGCTGAGGCTTGTCCCCAGCTGCTATTTGGATAATTAAAAACAAAACAGAACCCTGCGCACATTCATTGCATTCACAATAATTGTTGCATCCAGTTTGACTGAGCCAAGCAAGCCTGGCATCAGTATGAAGTATCCCCTAGCAGGGCCCATTGCTGTGCTAATGTCTACCATGGGTTCCCCAAAGTGGGTGGCCATGTGCAAGCTGACATCTTCATTTCCCACAATGCCTCGGGTGTAGCATTGCTCCTGGCATTGTGAGAAATTTAAACTGTAGCTCAGCCATAGTTGCCCAGCTCGGATCACCATGTTTGATCCCCCCACCAGGACCCAGTATTCTAACATACCCTCCAACATTTCTCTGATGAAAATAGGGACATCCAGTGCTATTTTTCTAGAAAAAGAAGTGCCAGAACTCACCATGAACACCTCCCTTGTTGTCTTATAATGGTGCCCACCTGAGAGGTGCTAGAACTGAGCTCTGGCTGGGGGGAAATGCCCTGGGGATGTCCTATTCCATTTCTCCAATGAAAATAGGGACATCCTAAGGAAAAGCAGGGCAATCCAGGATCAAATCTGTAAATCTGGGACTGTCCTTGGAAAATAAGGATACTTGGAGGATAACCATTTGACACTTTGCCAAGGACGCACTCAAACCAACAGCTGGACCTGGCACCAACAATTACTAATGAAATTACTACTCAAAGTAGTGGTCTTATGCCACCACTACCTCTATCTTGCACAGAAGCCAGGCATGCCTTGATCTTGCTCCTGCATCTTGCACCACAAAAATACAAGCCACAGAAAAGGCATTTACTTCTTTGCCACCCCCAGCTCCCAGAATATACAGAGCCCATTGAATGAAAAAGTTCGAGCGTAGAGTGGCTAAGGCAAACTTATCAAAGCGAAGACGCAGAGGTTTCAATTAATGGCACTTGGCATCGTATGAATTGCTCAATTTCACAAACACATATTAGAAATCGTCTTCAAAAGAACTACCCAAGATTTCATTTATATAGTTGTGTAATTATAGCCCTCAGACTTATCTCCCCAAACCTTCTTTATTTTCCCCTTCACAAAAGAAGGTTATATAGCTTTTATTTTCTGCCGTGCGGCTGAGTTCATATCTACGAAGCTTATTTTGACATAATAAGAACCAGGGCAGGCTCAGTAAACAGTATAAAGAACATCGTTTTCCACTTTGACTTTTTTCCTTTTCTTCATTTGGTCAGAGTGAAATTACAGGCTGATATAAATATATTGATTTAGACGGCAGCAGATTATATAACTTCTATCTTTCTCACCAGACACAATAGCCTCCTGCTGTCTCCTGCAAATGTAAATCTTAAAACATCCCTTTTTATTAAAAGAAAATAATCTTGCTTTCAAAGCAAGCAGACCACAAGAGCCTAAATTAATCTGTGCAAAAAGAATATGCTCCAAGTGTTTAGTTATTTTCCCCCTATGATTGTGGACAATTTGCAGCATACATTAAAGCATGTATATATTTATTACAGTGTTATAATTGAAGTTCCATGATGTGATATACCAGTATAAGAGACCTGAAAGGTTTTGGTTTTTTTTTATAAAATATGATATGTTCTGATGTGGAATATTACAGAAGGAACTGAACTGAGGTGTATAGATGCTTATGGGTCTCAGTTTCCATACACTACATAAAATTGCCAGAGTATATTTACAAGAGAGAATGAAAGTATGTCTCAAAGGGGTTTCTCAACCATATTTTCTCAACTAATGAACAATATTGCAGATTTGTTGTAGGCTGAGTCGTTCCATGTTTGATACATCTTGAAGAATCGTAAATACAAGCTACCCATTTTAAAAATGATAAATGTCCCCTTCCAAATTCCAATCATATCTGTTCTTAGTTACAGCAATTTCCACTTTAAAATAAAAAGAAGCAGTAGCGAGGTTTAGACACACATCATTTTTAAGACTCAGAAATAAAAGACTTGGAGAAAAGCCAGACACTTGAATTGTGGAGTTACCCATTCCCAGAATATCTTTTACAGTTATCACCTTTCACTTGTCACCAAGATCTATTAGGTCTCTCTGATACTTTTACCATTGAAAAACAATTTTATTATCAGTATTTATCCAGCATTTTAATGCTTCTATCATCTTTTTCCAAGGTATTACTTAATGTGTTCTTTTGCATAAATCCAAATCATTACTAACACAGCATTGAACTATTTCTTTCTAATATCTGTTTCTTCCACTGCTGCATCAAAGTTATGGAGGCACACAAAGTCTCCCTTTACTACAGCTAGCTCTATTCACACACCACAGGCCCAGACTGAGGGGGACAAGAGATGGAAGGAACCCTGGGCAGCAAGGAAGAGGGGTGGCAAACTGTATCTGACTCTGACAACAATGGCTGCTTACCCAGTCCTGGAGTGGGTGGTGGTTGTGGCATGCTGTGGTAGGCCCCAATCCAGGGGAGCAATGGTAGGCGGAGGGGACCAGCTGTTGAGGGATTCACCTGGCCAGCTGCTTTGGTTGGTGAGTTTTTGCGGCTGGCCAGATTTTGAATTTGGGCCAATCCCCTAGTAGGCATGACCATTACTATAGCTAGATCTTGGGCATGCAAACATAGAAGTGCATAACACGCCTGTTTCCAATTTTGTAATGGATTACATGTGTGGTTTCTCGCTGAATAAATACCTAGCTTCATAATGCGATAATGGTATGTCTACTGTGAGAGCATGGTTGGGTCTATGAGTGGAACATAGGACTAGAGCCAGTCCATTTCCCACTTTACTCTTCTTGCCTGCAATCCAACATCACATGCATTTTGAGTAACCATGTTATTGTAGACAGCATTCTTCAAAATGTGAGGGCTCTCTACAGCCTTTCATCTCTAAGATCCCATACACCTAAATTAAGAAACGTCAACTCCCAGGTGAGGGTGCTGTCGGTTCTCTTCTAGGGTGAACAAGGAGTTTCTTATGAGGATTTCAACTGCTGTCACTTAGTGAGCTTTAAACAAATGCCTTTTCATTTTGGAAGAAGATTCTTTTTCCTTGACTGACCTCTCCCAGCGTCTTTTAGGGGCCAAGATCTGCCAAATTTTAAATGTCTGCTCCAAGAATTTCAAACCAAGTTCCCTGAAGCCAGAAGAAGTATCCACAATACAAATTAATATTATTTAGGAGGCTTTCGAAAGATCGGGAGATGGAATGTTTTTGAACCAACTCAAGTCACCTCAAAAGGTGAACAGAAAGTAAAAGTAAGAAACAAAACAAAAAAACCTCATGAAAACAGCAAGTTGGGTTCTGACAGGATTTTTAAAAAAAGCTTTCTTCTTGTTCTTGCTTTCCGAAATCATTTCAGTGTATCTCATGAGAGTCACCATAAATCATTTTGACATACATTATATGCAATTCAGAGATCATCATCGGTTTTTTATGATTTAGAAAGCTGACACATGCAACATGAAGACCTGTGCACAATGTGATTTTTTGTTCACCAGTATCGCAGGGGGAAAAATGGATAAGGAAAAAACTTTCAAAAATGATTCCAGAAGGATAAAACACAAAATGTGATAAAACTATGCACAGAGACGTGGTTTGCCACTGGGTGTCATGAAGCGCCAAACATGTCTCATAAGAGATTAGCTACAATCACAATTAATCATTTTCTGAGGCGTAGGTTCTACGTCTGTGTTGGCTTGTGTCGCTGCGTGTTGTGGGGGAGATAGTAACAATTAGCTTAGGAAAGCAGGCCACTCTACCTGCTATATTCTGTCTACACCTTCAATTTTCATCAAGTGCTGTCAATGCGTTCACAGAATGTAATTAAAGTATGAAAATAGATGGCCAAGATGCCTAGTTTATAAACTTCATTGGTTATGCCTACTGACTCCCTTTTGGTGCTGATTTAAATGTTCTGTTATTAAATTGATTAACTAATTAGATGTTGCTGCAGCCATGTCAGATGGCATTTCACATCAATTTTCTACCAGTGACCAGGAACTTTCCCTTACTCTCTTGTACTTTAATTTTGATGGCACATGTTTTCCATTGGAATTAAGTGTGTGCCAACATTACCACAGGTTTTTAAAAAATGCCATGACAATAGAAACATTCAAAGTGTAACAACTGGGCATATCTAATCAAGTCAGGATTGGCAGGACAGTCACAAGTCCTGTAATGCCCTTTATTCCAGGCACCAAAGTTCAGGGGTTTAATTTTTAATTTTTAAAGTCGATCTACGCCATAACCCTCTGAAGTAGGCTAGTTGAGAGCTGGCACTTCAAACACCCAAAGTTAGGAAACCACACAGACCTAAGAGTGTGTTTTCTTATCTATCCGCTGTTTCCAGGAACTCTTCTCGTTGTGAGACTTTTGTGGTTCAGCTGAAAATTTGTCTGAACCCTGCATGAGAACCTAGAGGCTGAGAGGGGGGGTGTCAGAAAGAAAATGAATTGAGATAGATAAATGATAGATAGATAGATTAGTAATTTTGTATTAATGTAACATTTTGATATGTAACTGTATTTTTTAATATTTTGTTTAACTTGTCTGTTGTTTCAGGGGGTTTTTATACTATTTTATACTATTTTTAGTATATTAAGCAGTAGAGAAATTAAATAATCAATCAAAATAATTGATACATTTATGTATTTCTTTTCCACCCTGGAGCTCAAGATTGTGTATGTTTTCCTCTAGTGAGGTAAGCTAGGCTGAGTTAATACCATATATATATATGTAACATAAGCAGCAGTGCTTGCCAACAGAGAGCTGCAGGCAGCGAGCTGGTGTGGCAGAGAGAGAGGTGAGGGGACCCCCCCCCCCATTACATACAGTGCACCAAGCCCAGGAAACCCTTTTGGCATCCCTTCTCTGCACTGTTTTTGAGTGAGACATGATTCAGGATGAAGAAATCTCAGCCTTTAAAAGATTTATTTATATTCCTTAAATAGTATTTTCAGTAATCTGATCAGTGGGTTACACAATGCTCTGCTTGCTGCAGTGCTAAGCATGCATTTCTCAGAGGATCAGACCTTGAGAATGCAGGAAATCCTAGGATCAGAGCAAAGCCATTTGACTCAAGTAGTAATTTTAGTCAAAGAATAAATTAAGGTCATTTCCAAAAATAAAGAAAGCACACTACATCTAGGAGAGCAAGTGATGCAAAGAATCGGGCTAAATCTAAGAATCTAAGATGCCAGCTGCTGCTAAACTCACATGTATTGCTGGAAGGCAGGAAATGAGAACATGTGACAGAGGCTCACGTAGGGGAACAAAGGTGTGTTGAGGTATATCCCTTCCAGAACAAGTTCCTATAGGCTCCTGGTTTGTGCTCATAAAGGAGAACTATCAGTGAACCATCTCTCATTCTCCATTATGAAGTCATTCTTAAAACTCTCCCTACTTCACTAGCATATTTCTACCGCTGTTTGGAGAACTGACTCAAGCAACCTCCCTTAGCTCTTTTTCAAAACAGTTAGAATGTCCTTCTAGATCTTTTTGACCTTCCACACCAGTGTTGCATAGTGGTTAGAGTGTCAGGCTAGGACCTGGGAGACCAGGGTTCAAATCCCTACTCAACCATGGAGCTCACTGGGTGGCCATTGGCCAGTCATTGCCTCTCACCCAAACCCACTTCACCAGGTTGTTGTGAGAATTAAATGAGGTGGGGGGAGAATCATGTTGAGTGTTTTGACTAACGTTAGGGGGTACAAGTGCCATTGGCTGAAAAATACTGGCTTAAACCTTTTAATGTTATGGTCCTAGTGAAGTAGATACAGGTGGTGGGAGTCACAGGATCAAAAGAACTAGAAACGTTGTTACACTTCTGTTGTTCCACTCCCCTCATATGCAGTGTTAGAAACTGGGATACAAAAGCTAGGAGCCATATGGCTCCTGGGACCTGGGTTGTGGGTGCCAAAACAGAATCTCTAGTTGCCATTTTGTGGGAGTTGGCAACAGTATTTATTTATTATTTTGATAAACATGAACTAATATGCAATTCACCTAAGAGACACATGGTTAATAACACATTTTTATCATAAATTGTTGATACATGTTTAATTTGGTGTTTGCAATAAAAAATATTGGTATCATACTTCAGTTTTCAAAACACTCTACTCTTTATTGTTAAACTCTTTAACATATTATCTGCCTTTAACATATGCTTCGAGGCTTCAAAGCACATACATTTCAGTCATACCTGAGTGTCAGCCAGGCACAAAAATGGCACCCAGACGTTTTGAGGTGCTCACAAAATGAGCCTGGTGCCCTGCTAATTTTGAACCCTGCTTATATGTTTCCAATGCACCCTGGTCTCCTTGATTTGCATCAAGATCCTTGACTATGGAGAAGGAAGGCAAAAATCAAAACCTGATTAAATATGAATTCCAGATATAATGCGAACTTCAACTTCAACCTTAGAGATTGGAGAGATCACAATATGTGTCCTCACAATTCATTCCAGACTTTCTTCCTTGTTTATTGAATATTGGGGGGGGGGCTATTGTGGTTTTAACTTTCTCTTCTTTATATTTCCATTTCTGTATTTCTCCAGAGAATTGGAATTTTAGAATCTTTTCCCATTCATTTTAATGACACAAATCCTACTTCTGATCCACAACACTGTATGTATTTTCAAACATCAGGCGCGGGTGCTTGCTGCTGTCTTTGCTCTCTTCATCTTTTAAGCTTACTTCACGCTTCTTACATTCTATTAAACCTGGATGTATTTTCAGCCAAAAGAGATTCTGATTGAGTGAAAAACAGAAATTAATTGAATTCAAAGTGTTGCCATCTCATAGCTCAGATGAGAGATGGGCATCCATAGTCCTGCTGATGTGAACTAATAGCCTAGCTGCTGCAAAGCAAAACAAAGCAGTGGAACACAGAAGAGCAGATGTCTGCAAGAGAAATTATTCCCTGGTTTGTCATTACTGAACTGTCCGGTCTCATGATGTCATTAGAGATCACAGAAGGATTGTAAAAAGGATAAGTTGCAGTCAGCACATCTGCCTTGGCAGCTTAATTTCACAGGGAGAGCAGGTGGAAAGTGCCATTGCCATTGTCTAAGACAGGCAGATTCTTGAACAAGTGGTGCTCCACATTTGATGGGAGAGCTTTTCGACAAAGCCTGCAGCACAGCTGGAGAGACACAGACTTCACTTGGTTTAAACCTGAGATGGATCTGTTCAGTGGCTTTCACCCATCCAGCAGGGGTTTCCTGATAGCTCTTGCTCAACTTATACTGTACCCCAAAGAAGCATCAAGACCTTTCCTCAACAACACATGTTGGAAAGAAGTGTGTGGAAGTGTGTTCACTACTCCCCAGAACCTCCCCAGTGCGCACTGTACACTTCGTTCCTGAGTCCCTCATACCATGCGCTCAAAAGCCACAAATTATGCTCTGAGAAACATAAGATCATTTCCTCAAGGTTAGGCACATTGATGACATTTATGAAATATGTATCAATTCCATCTAAAACTGCCAAATGAGCACAATTCCTTCCAGCCTGGTAAACAGCCATTAGCCTAGTTGTCCGTGGTAGCTAAGCATAATTTGTGGCTAAGAATGGCCCCTGGTGATTAGGCAGAGCCACTTTGTAAACTGAAAGCAAATGCCATCTTTCTTCCTTCCTGGCTACCCATGTGCTGCACAGACAGGCGGACTACAAAAGTGTTTGTGGGCTAGAAATGTTTCCAGGATTGTTTGCATTCCAGGTTTTTCCTCCTGCATTGGAGGAGGCTGGACTAGATGGTGTTTTGGGTCCCTTCCAGTTCTACAATTCTATTATTCCATTTCATGCTGAGCTATGTGTATTTGAGCTTTAAAGGGCTCAGTCTGCTCTCAGAGTTTTGCAGGAGCAAGTAGCTCTTGCAGAGCTGTCCATGGTCCTGCAACTTCCGCCTTCTCTTCTTCTCTGTGAGATCCAGCATTGGACACTCTTTGATTCTAATACATGGGTAGGCAAACAAAGGCCCGGGGGCCAGATCCAGCCAGATCGCCTTCTAAATCTGGCCCGCGGACGGTCCAGGAATCAGCGTGTTTATACATGAGTAGAATGTGCGCTTTTATTTAAAATGCATCTCTGGGTTATTTGTGGGGCATAGGAATTCGTTCAATCCCCCCCCTATATATATATATATATATATATAGAGAGAGAGAGAGAGAGAGAGAGAGAGAGAGAGAGAGAGAGAGAGAGAGAGAGAGAGAGAGAGTCTGGCCCCCCACAAGGTCTGAGGGACAGTGGACCAGCCCCCTGCTGAAAAAGTTTGCTGACCCCCTACTCTAATACCTGTCTACTAGCTTTCCACCTCCAAATAAGCACAAGCACACACACACAAGCCGCTTTTAGCACCATGGGGCAAGGGCAACAGATACATGTAACTTTTTACTTGAAGACAAAGGAGTTGCATTGGCAATGGCGAATCAGAGAAGATAATTTTTACCTCCCTCCCTCCCTCCCTCCTAATCTCCTGTTGTAGACTACAACCTGGCAGCACTCTGTGGAGTGTCTTTTATAATGGAGTATAACTTCTGTTTAACTCTTTTCCCTCATATAAAAGCAGCTTGTTTTTATTTTTCATTAGTCTAACTATTCTACCCTACTTTAAATTAAATTATCGAGAAGGAAAGTTGTTCCATCTATGCTACCTACAGAATATAGGTATAACTGAATCTTACAATGAGGCTATTTTTGTTTTTAATTATACAACTTGTCCTAGTTCATTAGCCATAAACTATTGAGGTGCAACAAAAGTAAGTGATTCATTGCTGACACATGGCATTTCCTGAGCAGTCATTAATTACCTAACTAACACTTGGACATAAATTAGTGAGGGACATCAACAAATAGAACTTTAATCAGTTCTCTTCCTCACCCCATTCATAGAAACCTTCAAAGCTTTCAGCATCTGATCCCCCTTTCAGACTCAATCTTCATCTGAGTAATAAAAGACAAAAGAACCATACTTTCAGATGTTGTGTATCAGCATAGCTCCATTGATTTTTCTGAAATTAAGCTGATACGTATACTAGGAAAAGAACTAGCTCTATAGAAATAAAGAAAAGAGACAAGCTAGGTAAGATTTGAAGTAAGGTCAACCAGCCATTTCACAATGAAAATGGAAAGTCATCATGCCCATTATTTAGCATGGCCATCAGCATTTCTGAATTGGCCCAGAATGCATCTGGTTGGGCCTAAATTCATGCCCAGAATACACATAATCTAATTACAATTATGTGATTGGTAAATATTGAAGCTTACTCCATATTTTTGTGACCCAAACATCACATTATCTGCTGAATGAGGTCACCCAACAGAAAGAAGCAAATATATTTCTGGACTTGTTCTCAGGGGTGGTTTATTTTGCTTCAGATACGTGCTGGCCATATAAAGTGTTACCTTCTTTTAGGTCTTGCATTGACTCTATGTGCAGGACAATGGGGAAACAATATCTTTTTTAAAAAGTGTCTGAACCCAAATGGGGCTTCCTAGATGCTTCCCCTGGGGACTACACCATTCATGGTTCTCCCTGTGCAGTACAAAGGATGCCAATTGATAAAGCAGCACACAAATGCCCTGAGGTGGGGTATGGGAGCACAAACTCAGATCAAACCTTATCTTTCAGAGAAACCAGATATTTAAAATGAGATTTTTGCAAAGTTGCAATGCAGCCATTTTAATGAGATCAGAGAAAGGAGAAATTTGCAAATAATCAAGGGACACAAATCCTAATCATATTTGCTTGGAATTTATCTTATTGAGTTCAACAGGAATTACTACCCAGAAATGTGCATTGCATCAAAGACTGTAAATATCCTCAGACTGACTGGCAATCAATGATCAGCTAATTTGCATGCTTATGGATCAACCAGGCGGACAAGGGTATGAAGGCTAAACAGTCCAATCATTCTGTTGATAAGATGGTGTTTCTGCGTGCTTCATTGGAGTAAAAAGGACAGTCTTGTGTCCTTTTTTCTTTTCTTGATTTAGAGAGGCGTGACATTACCAAATTGGAGAACCCCTGCCTTAGTTGCTTTTTTTTAAAAAAAATGGCCTTTTATTTCTAGGTAATTAGTTCAAATCTTGCCCAAGACATTATCATCACCGCATGAAGTGATCATCTCCATTCAGCTCTTGTGCAGCCAGCTGTTTATCATTATCACAGTGGGCATCAATTGGCAGTTGGAACACAGAAAACAAAGATTTAATGGACATGATTGCATCAGTTCCTCAGGCAAAGAGATGCATCTCAGAAACAGAACTGGAACTCATTGGTGGTGTTTGCCCCATGGCATCTATTCAGCAGTGAACTTAAGCCCTTGCTTTCATTAAAGTCAAAGGACAGATTTAAATGTGCATTGAATTAAAGGTTCACATGAGCAATTCTGAATAGCAGCTGTTCTAGATTTCTATGGTTATTTCCTAGCATCATTTAAAAAAGCAAAATGGGGAGTATATTGAGCAGAAAACCAGTGGATGTATATTTTGAACAGCAATGTGGGTTGTTGTTTTTTAATTCAAGAAACCCACATTGCTGTTCAAAATATACATTTGTTTCTATAGTACATAATGCTTTCACTTTATGCTTGCTTTTACAGCTTTAAATGTGATGTACCATGCAGTTGGCAAGGGTTTAATTCTTCAACACGAAGATCAATTTTGTGCAAAGCCATCATTGAATTTTCTGAATTAAATGAAACAAGTGTTTTCCCATCCGGCTCAGTCCAGAAGGCATCGAAGGCATCGATAAGGAAAGAGATCATTAGTTATACTGCTAAAAAGCATAAGGACTATGATCGGTTCCCTAATTACTCACAAAAAAATAAACACCACTTGAGTTTGTTGACATTATAGCAACTCCATAATTAAAGCAGAATTGAGATCGCAGTGAAAGCCAGACCTAAACTCCTTTGGGTTGTTGAAATAAATGTGGCACATACTGGAATAGATAACAGTCTATGTATCAAAAACTAAACCAAAGCCCTTCAGTTGGCATCTGCCAGGGGTTCTCACACTAAGAATGGATGGACCAAGTCTATTTCCAGGCCATGCCAGTTTTATACATGTGTGTTCCACACCATGTCTGCATTAAGCTGCATTAAAGAAAAATCTATACATACTTTGTCATACATTTCTATGGTACATTTTTTGAGATGAGAACTGTATTGCACAATTCCTTGAATTGAAAACACACACACACCCCAAACCATATCTGGTTGGGAAAGACAAAGCAATGACAGCAGCAATACTGATGCTTAGAATTCATATAGATACATTATAGAAATGCATTATGTCAGCTAGGCTGGCTCAGTGTGTGCAGCACAGATGGGCAACTCAGAGCAAGTGAGCTACATGCGGCCAGCTGTAGTTTTCCACAGTTGCCCCTGCAGCTGAATTCACCCCATACTGCAGTGGCAACTACACTCTGTTCAGCCTCCCAAAAGGGCTGTGTGGTAGGATGCAGGGAGAGCAATTTACATGGGGAGGGAGGAGCAACTAGGATGGCTCTCATGTACCTTTCTCATCATCACAACTGCACTCCCTTCAGCTGTTTGACTGTTTGTCAGTGCAAACTGTTTGTCAGGGAGGAGGCACATGAGATTCCCAGCTGTTTGGTGCTTGTTGTTGTTGTTTAGTCGTTTAGTTGTGTCCAACTCTTCGTGACCCCATGGACCAGAGTACGCCAAGCACTCCTGTCTTCCACTGCTTCCCGCAGTTTGGTCAAACTCATGTTACTAGCTTCGAGAACACTGTCCAACCACCTCATCCTCTGTCATCCCCTTCTCCTTGTGCCCTCAATCTTTCCCAACATCAGGGTCTTTTCCAGGGAGTCTTCTCTTCTCATGAGGTGGCCAAAGTCTTGGAGCCTCAGCTGCAGGATCTGTCCTTCCAGTGAGCATTCAGGGCTGATCTCCTTCAGAATGAATAGGATTGATCTTCTTGCAGTCCATGGGACTCTCAAGAGTCTCCTCCAGCACCATAATTCAAAAGCATCAATTCTTCAGTGATCAACCTTCTTTATGGTCCAGCTCTCACTTCCATACACTACCAAGAAAACCATAGCTTTAACTATATAGACCTTTGTCAGTATAGCAGGTGGTGTCTCTGCTTTTTTAAGATGCTTTCTAGGTTTGCCATTGCTTTTCTCCCAAGAAGCAGGCGTCTTTTAATTTTGTGACTGCTGTCACCATCTGCAGTGATCATGGAACCCAATAAAGTAAAACCTCTCACTGCCTCCATTTCTTCCCCTTCTATTTGCCAGGAGTTGATGGGACCAGTGACCATGATCTTAGGTTTTTTTTATGTTGAGTTTCAGACCATATTTTGCACTCTCCTCTTTCACCCTCATTAAAAGGTTCTTTAATTCCTCCTCACTTTCTGCCATCAAGGTAGTGTCAACAATGATCAACCAGGGTGGGGGTAGGCATGTGAAGGATTCACTGTGATCTCATCAGAGAGAGCCAGTGTGGTGTAGTGGTTAAGAGTGGTGGACTTGTAATCTGGTGAACCGGGTTTGATTCCCAGCTCCTCCACATGCAGCTGCTGGGTGACCTTGGGCTAGTCACACTTCTCTGAAGTCTCTCAGCCTCACTCACCTCACAAAGTGTTTGTTGTGGGGGAGGAAGGAGATTGTTAGCCACTTTGAGACTCCTTAGGGTAGTGATAAAGCGGGATATTACTAGCTCCCCACAGTCCAACTGAGTGGCATTCAGAGCTGGGTTGTGCACCCACCAGCCAGCTCCTCAATTATTCCCAGTTGGACAGTGGGGAGAGGAGATGCATGATGGGATCTCAATGTGCTGAGAGAGGGGGATAAACTTTCCTATCCTTGCATGCTGAGATGGAGTGCAGTGGGAGAGAATGATCCAGAGGTGTCTATTTCTCTCTGTTGCTAAAAGAGGGGAAGGTGCAATGGGAGCCCACCATGGACCATCTCAGACAGCTTTTCGGTCAAGAAGATTGCTCAACCCCAGTGCTGAGGTAAAAATGTAAGTCCCACTTTATTGAATCCAGTACTAAAGTCCCACAAGCGTTTCCTTACCTGTTGGGGCGTGGGGGACCAGGAACGCTGAGCCTGTCAAGAATGTTGGAAAACACCTAGAGAAATTAAACAGGTACCTTGAAATGTCATAGCTACATTTCCTTGGACCTGTTAGTACTGAGGAGTCTGTGAATCCCCCCAAGGACAGAAAATTGATCAAGATTTTAAAACTTTAGGTGATTGTTTATGCAGCGCATTAAGGTACCCTGGGCAACTTTGGGAATTAGAAGGGGCAAACACTGAGCCCTTTCTGGAGTTACTTTAGTCTATTCAGTTTCTCATTGTTAATTTTATTTTGATTTTTTTATGTTAGAATTCAAAATACACATGGAAGTTAACTTGGGGGAGCTGGAGGACAGGAAGCTGGCCTCTAAACAAATTGGCAATTTGCAGGCTCTCCTGTTTACAAAGGTTGGTATTTAGATGCTTTCGGAACTTTCCTCAAGTGGCATTTGCCTTGGATTACGCAGTATTCCCATGGATAGTTATATTATTTTCTCCTCTTTTAAAAGCACAGGCACACACAAACACAATATTTTTTTCTGTAAGAGAGCCTGCACCAAGAACAGATTTTCGATAAGCAGACTGCATATTTATTCACTGTGTCCCAAGAAGCCCGTATCTGTTTTCCCCCAGCTTATGCTTGGTGGCTAGATCTTTTATTAGCAATCATGTGATTGCACATGTACCGTAATATACAACTCTGTTTGGTCCTGTGTTCTTTGTCTTTCTGAATATTGCATTATTTTGTTTTACTCACAAGGAAAGAAACACAACTTCCCTTGCTAAATTGCCAACTTTCAGCCTGTGTTGCCAAGATAATGCTCTCTGGTAACACTAGAGGAGAAGAGAGCCCATTCTTCCTAGGCTTATGTAAAGCCTACTAACTGATCGTAAATGGTCCTTCCTTAATAGTCACTAATATAATAGCCCAATAAAGATCCCCACGCTTTCCAGTGTACATTTTCAAAAGGCTCGCAAAGGATGTGAGGAAGGGCTTGTGTGACATGAATCATCCTATGAAGTCAAAGAAAATTGGGGTCAACTTCATCTCAGGCAATAGAACTCTGAAAATGCTTGTAAACAGGATTATTAACTCAGATCTAAAAACTAATGGTGCATACAGAATGCCCTGCTGGAATGGGTGTGGTGTGAATGTTCACTGATCCTGCTCGTTATAGAAGCAACTTTCTCTGTACCAGCACTTCCTTCCATAGGAACTGCTCCTTTTAGATTACTGGTATCTCAAACTGAAAATAGGTTGGTTGCAGTTTCACGAGTGTGAGTATTCTTCCACTTGCTGGGAGATTACTCCAAGGTACTGTTTGGCCCTCTGCTTCCTTCTCTACATTCCTGCCAAGCAGGACACCTCTGGATGTACCTCCACTTCCATTCTCTTATTCCATTCCTTTTCCCATCACTTCCTCTGCTTCACAAGTGCTAATCCCAAAGGTTCATTCTTGGTATTTTTTGCCAGAATCACCCTTTCATCAGAATAGGTTTTTGCTTTGATATTTAGATATGTGCCTTTGAATGCATAGAAGTAAATAATGAATGGAAGAATGGTATAAAGAGGTGTGGGGTATAGCTATCAATGATAAAGCAACAGGTGCCATTAAAGTAAGATGGGGAACATGCAGGAGAAATGATTTTCAGGAGATATGGAAGCTATTTGTAAAATTTCATATTGTTAAAACGGAAAGGGGTCAAACCATTGCAAGATGTGTTGAAGTTTTGGGAGGCTGGATAGTTGGGAGGGTCTCGGGGGTGGGGTCCACGTTTTTATTTTGTGTGTGTGTGTGTGTAAGTGTGTAATTAACTGCCTTAATGGTTTTGTTCTGAGTAAAATAATTTTGCGTTTAGAACCCCCCGCCAAAAAAAGTAAATAATTAATTTATTTGGCTCGTATGACTGCTGTGGTTTATTTCAGCTGAGGGATAAGGAATGTGGTTCAATCAGAGAATCCAAAAAACATGTCTCCCCAATCCTACCCTATCTACAACTATGATCCAGTATATTTCCTCCCGCCCCTTTTAAATAACAGATATAAAACAATCAAAACATTCCAAAGAAACATCAAGGGGGAGGAGGAAAACATCAAGGGGGGGGAATAATAAGTGGAAAGAATATATACCCACACACCCACACCCCAAACATATAGGATTGATTACAAAAGGAGACTTGTGAAGTTAACAACAGTATATTTTCTACTGTGGGGTGTGGGTGTGGGTATTTTTAAGCAGGGTGGGAATTAGATTAAGAGATGTAAAGAGGGGAAAACTCTGTGTGGCTGTTCCTATCCAACTCAGGGTTATACAAAGCTACTTTTAAGTCCAAATTAACTGAATCTTCTGTTTTGGCCCTAGGTGTGTGACCAGTTTACTTCTCGCTTCAGCCACAAACTCTCTAGGTAAGACTTTATTCTCCCAATCCCATCTGTAAAACGGAGATGATACCTGTTTTCAATTAATGTAGTAAGGAAAAGTGTGGCTATTCCTGTGATGCTCACCTCCACCGTCCATCTGAGTTTGTTAGTTCTGGGCAGGGTGTGTGTGAGCTGAAAGCAGAATGGAAGCTGGATACACAGATACATGTTTGCTCTGTGCTGGATCCTAAACTAATGTGACTAATGGAGAAGCAAAATCTTTTCAGGTGTTAGTGGAGCTCCTCCATCTTATGCTCAAGTTGTATTTTTGTGTAAATAATATATATCCTAAAGACATCACAGTCTACACTGAGCTTCATGATAAGGAAACTAAACCTGGTTGAGCATTTGGAACCCTGGAGTTTTTCACCATTGGCAGATTGGGGTGGCGTGTAGCAGTATTATAATTTCTGGTATACCATAAAATAGGATTGGGATGATAATGTGGCTAGACACTCCATGAATATACCCTATGAGTTTAGAACTACTTTTTCCATTTTCAAAATGGGATCATGATTGTGAATGACTAAGAGACACACAACATTGCCTGCCTCTGCATTTATTTTAAACAAAGGTAAAGGAAAAGGGACCCCTGACCATTAGGTCCAGTTGCAGACGACTCTGGGGTTGCAGTGCTCATCTCACATTATTAGCCAAGGGAGCCGGCATACAGCTTCCAGGTCATGTGGCCAGCATAACTAAGCTAATTCTGGTGAACCAGAGCAGTGCACGGAAATGCCGTTTGCCTTCCCACTGGAGCGGTACCTATTTATCTACTTGCACTTTGATGTGCTTTCGAACTGCTAGGTGGGCAGGAGCAAAAGGAGCTCACCCCATCGCAGGGATTTAAAAACAAACTGTAGTCCTAATCCAGTTCTTACCAATCAGGAACTATTTTCCCTAAAACCTACAGACCAAGACATCTCATCATTTGCAATTCCAAAACATATGCCACTGTTTTCACTAGAATCAGCAGTGCCAAGTCACTCTCTGCAGCCCATGCAGGTGGGTGTTCAAGTGGAGAAAAAAACTCAGTCCAATTATGCAATGTATCCCCACTGAGGAGAGAAAGGTAAAACACGTTGAAAATAGTTAGCAGGTGAACAGAGGTAGATGCAACAAAGAAGGAACCAGCTGTTTTCTGTCAACTGCTGCTTCATTTGGATCAGGAGCTGCTTCTCGCTGCCAAGTTTAAAGAGAACGCCTAGCATGTGGGGGAGGGAGAATGGGAAGTTGCTTCCAGGGAGGGAAGAAGAAGAGGCATTGTACAGGAGATCCTTAGGACTGGGTCTTGCAGAATTTCAGGCAGGAGGGCTGAAAAACGCCTGGTATCAAATGACTGCTTCCTGTAAGTGGGGGTGGGGTGGGGGTGGTCACTCACACACCACGAAGAAAGAGGGCAAAGGAGGACTTGGATTTGCACAATATTTGCATAACTAATTTATATGTAGAGGTGCACATTTAGAAATGATTACTGCAACTTGTAGTGGAATGCCATGTGTCTCAGCATAGTGAGGAAGCCTGGGAGTTGTGCACATGCTATCCAGCTAGTGATTGTCCGCCGACTGGACCGTGACAGATTGTTGATGGGCAACATCAGGACCCTTCCTCTAGACTTGGACTGGACAGCCCTTCAAACAGAAGGATGCATGTCCCCTGTAAAGTAGGACATATGGCTACCCTAGGTTACTACCCAGACCAGTCATTAGGCCAGGCTTCCTCAACCTCGGCCCTCCAGATGTTTTTGGCCTACAACTCCCATGATCCCTAGCTAGCAGGACCAATGGTCAGGGATGATGGGAACTGTAGTCTCAAAACATCTGAAGGGCCGAGGTTGAGGAAGCCTGCATTAGGCAATAAATGCAAGTGAGGTTATGCTCCCCAGAGGGGAAGAGGTAGGCTGGATTTTATGGCCTTTGTTTTGTTTTCTCTCTTCCATAAAGAGCAGTGCCTGGGTGGTTGAGCCTGCTGACTCCTGTTGAGTCACAATAGGATTGAGGTTTGCTCCATGTGGAGGAGGACATACAACAATCTGGGGGCCCTTTTCTTAGTGCAGTAAGAAAACCTTAGTTTGAAGGGTGGACTCCATGGTTGGATGAGGCACAGTTTGGGCCCAATTGCCTAAAATTTTATATCACTGAGTTTTCCCCCAGCGTTCATAGCCCCCACCTAAACATTACACATGGCTTGCACATCTTTCCTACAGTTGTTGCAGTTGGCCCATCCACTGCCCTCCATATGGGGCTTCTACTTCTAGTGGATTCCCCAGCCCCCCAAATACCAGCTTCAGAAGGATTTTTCAGCCAAGGAATGAAGAGCTAAATTCCTCTTTCAGTACCTGTTTCTGGGCCTATTACTTATCAATAAACACACCCAGCTAATGCAATTTGCATTTTTAAAAACCTGCATGTTACATGCAATGACACATTTAATTTCATCCATATATTGTCTCTGGAAGTTGCTCAGATAACTCATGTGGTGCATATGGAGATAAGAATTCTTTAAATTTTGCTTTTTTTAAAAAAAGACTGTAATACCAGTAGAAGCCTACAGACAACCCTGATGTTTGACTTCAGGCAGCATGGCCAACGTTCAGGGATGATGGGAACTGTAGTCCAAAATCATCTGAAGGGCACAACATTGCCATCATTTACTCTAAAATATTCCTGTTGAAATACTAAACTTGAGTTGACAGAGCAAGTGGTTTCAGCATAGAATATTCTGTTTTTGTTGAATTTCACTTTAAACCACAACGAGTAACTCATGTGGCAAAAAAAAAAATCCATGTTAGTGGACAGAAATGCTATACAGTAGTTCTAGCATTTTGTAGAAATCTTGAGATAATATATATATTTCACCACCATTAAACCACTATGGTATCATAACTATTTTTAATGTTATTACATGATATACAGTATAAATCTCCTGGGTTTTTCCTCCAGCAGAGAACCACAAAAGAGCTCTGAGAAATCAACAGCTAAAATAAAGCAACATATCTTTAAAAGCGTTCCCCTCTCCCTCCCGAGTGCCAGCCACAGAATTAGTCTTTAAATAATCATTAAAATGTAATTAAGGAGGCAAAATTTTCCTTTGCACTCTACAAGATTGCCTGGGATTTTACCCTGAAGAACAGTCTAGCTTTATTCTCCATCAGAAGGACCATCTGCTTAAACATAGCAGGCAGGGCAGTGGGGAGCCGCCATTTCCCTTAATGCTTTAAAACTGGATTTTGGCTTATCCTCACTGACATTAGCAGATCTTCTCAAATAAAAGGAAGCAGCAGACTCCGCAAGGCGTCAATGACATCTAAAGATTATAGGAACAGAAAAGGCAACAATGTATGGCTGGATATTCTAAATTGTCACATATTTAGACAATTCCTACACTGTGGCTATATGTATGTATGTATCTATATATCTACATATATACCTCTCTCTCTATATATATATATATATATTCCTTTTCAGAGCAGCAAGGAATCACTTAACTTCCACCAGTAGCAAATCAAAAATCACTTGCTTGTAGTTCTATCACCTGCCAGTGCTACATATCTGACAGGCAGCTGGGCAAGTAATTCTCTGTGTGTATCATTATTACAGCCCAGACCAGACTTGGTACCCTAGGTGACAGCCCAGAAATTGAAGTTCTTGTAAGCTGAAGGCACACCTTTTCTGGTGTTTTACTTGTGGCGTCTACAGAATCTGCATGGCTTAATGGAATTTG
Organism: Zootoca vivipara; assembly: GCF_965207765.1. NCBI lineage: Eukaryota > Metazoa > Chordata > Lepidosauria > Squamata > Lacertidae > Zootoca > Zootoca vivipara. The sequence continues at coordinate 28,882,240 of NC_142592.1, read as the reverse complement.
TTAACTACGATAGCCTGACTAGAAGTACGCAGGAAATGCCATCAACGTAGACAGGATTTCAATAGGTCTGTTATCCTGGGTCTGGGCTTTGGTGCTGTTTGCAAAAACATCCGGGACTGTGTGTAGAAAGGCCATTAAAATACAGTTTGATATAGGGATATTCAAACACGTCAGCCTACTGTTGAAGGCAAAAAGATGTGCATGCCTTGCCAATGTTTCATTTCTCCTTTGTAAAAGATCTGTGAAAATACAGAGCGTGTGATGGTTTAAGATATATGTACAATACACCGGGTTTGAAACAGCGCATTGCAGTGCTGGGAGGCCATATAAGTACCGGTAGCTATTTATATATATATATATATATATATATATATATATATATATATATATATATGGTAAAGGGACCCCTGACCATTAGGTCCAGTCATGACCGACTCTGGGGTTGCGCGCTCATCTCACATTATTGGCCGAGGGAGCCGGCGTATAGCTTCCAGGTCATGTGGCCAGCATGACAAAGCCGCTTCTGGCGAACCAGAGCAACACATGGAAATGCCGTTTACCTTCCCGCTGTAGCGGTTCCTATTTATCTACTTGCATTTTGATGTGCTTTCGAACTGCTAGGTTGGCAGGAGCTGGGACCAAGCAACGGGAGCTCACCCCGTCACAGGGATTCGAACCGCCGACCTTCTGATCAGCAAGCCCTAGGCTCAGTGGTTTAACCACAGCGCCACCTGGGTCCCTTATATGGTCGCTGTAATGATTGATACCAAATTAAAAATAAATAAACGATCAAAATCTTCATTCTCCATAAGGTCAGTTTTGTGCAAAACAGCAACAGTTCTAAAAATGTACCATAAATGTAACTTCAGGAGCAACCAGTGTCATTTCCTTTGCTTCCTGATGGAAACAAAATGACTAGGTTGTTCTCAGGCAAGAAGCAAATGGAACTGGGTGTGTGTGCTGATAGACAGTACCTAGAAAAATGTCACCATGACCAAACAGGTAAAAAAGAAAAACCCCAGACAACCACCCACACAATGCACTTCACAGCTGGGTAACATGCAATTTTATATTGGATTCCTGCCCTCCTTATTGGATTAGCCACAGATCAGGGCAATCCAAATGTTTTAAGGGGTGGCTGTCACTTGGCTGAGGGTGACATCATGGGGACAAAAATACCGGCACCTTGAAATGCAAGCCGCTTCAAAACCACATTAAACACATTAAGTTTGTCTTCTGTGAAATGGGTTGTTGTTTTTGTTGTGCCCATGACAATTCCTTAGATTTCCAAATGTGCTCCAATGCCCTTGCTTTAGGCACTCTAGTTGAAAACTCTTCTAATTCCCTGAGCCTTGAATTGGATACTTTTTTCATCAAAATACAGTGGTACCTCAGGTTAAGAACTTAATTTGTTCTGAAGGTCCGTTCTTAACCTGAAACTGTTCTTAACCTGAGGTACCACTTTAGCTAATGGGGCCTCCCACTGCTGCTGCACCGCCAGAGCACAATTTCTGTTCTCATCCTGAAGCAAAGTTCTTAACCCGAGGTACTATTTCTGGGTTAGCGGAGTCTGTAACCTGAAGCATCTGTAACCTGAAATGTCTGTAAGCTGAGGTACCACGGTACCTTCGAGTCGTAATAACTGCAACCCATTTCCCTTACATACCTTTTCCCAGACCATCTTATCCCTCTTTTCCTAATCTCTCCACCCCAGTTGTGATTCTCTTCCTTTTTTTCCTCCTTTTCAAAAGATGAACTCTGTGTAGGCATCACATCCCCCAAAGCAAGCCACCTGAAATATTATTTGGCCGTTCTCACAGAGAATTTTGCAGCGACCGGTGATCATACCTTCCAACAAGAGTCATTAAAATAATGACAGGCTTGCACGGTGCATTCTGATGAACGTGGCTCCACGTTTGCTGTGGAGTCTGCCAGAGACCCCTGCAGTCAGAAGAGCAAGCTCAGTTTCTCTTCTGCTAGACATGGAGTGCTTTTTGCAGCTATAATTAATAGTCCAGTGGGATGGCAGGTCATTTTCTCCTCCTTCCCTTGAAGGGGTGTGCAACACATATATATTTAAAAACTTCACCACTAGAGTTAGTAAAATATAAAGTCTGGAAGGGCAAGTCTTTCAACCGCAAATTGCTAAATCCCGGGAAAGCAGAAACATCAATGCGCTGTTGTTTTTAACAGAGAACAGGGCATAGAAATGTCTTAGCATCATATACTGTTGATCGCTTCTTTCATGAGCAAGCAATAACTAGACACAGGACAGAAGGAGCCAGGGAAAGCCACTTACGAGCTCTCTTGCCCTGAAATTGCAACTACTAACAGCTTCCCTTTTCAATATTTCCCTAAATCCTCACCACTCTTTAACAGCTGCTGTTTATTTGACCCAAATTATTTTCTGAGCCTTATTCTTTCCTTTGAATCTCTGCCACTTTCTCCTTAACTAGTTCATGCAGCCACAAAAGAAACTCTTAAATGTGCTCTCTGGTTTGTACAAGAATTACAGACTCTTCAGCAAAGTCCTTCTCTTAATTGCTTCTTTCTATGCAATAGAGAGCATAAATTTAACTCACCCACAGGCCTTGAGTGGGGATGCATGTGAAAAATCTCCTGGCGTGAAAGAGCTCCACTTGTTGTGCCAATTTCTCTACATGCAAAAAAAAAAAAATCTAACACCCCTTCTGGGGCCAGGAAGGTAGCTGTTGCTTACTCTGTTTTTTGCTTCCTCCTTTGCTGAATAGGGCAAGTGGAAAGCAAAGTTAATTAAGTCTTTATCAGCACATTCTCTAGCCTCTACTGCAACTGCTCTTGTGGACCTTTCTTCTTTCCTCATGAGAACTTTTGAATAATTGTTCAATGAACTTTCTGCAGTGGGCCTACAGTAGAGAGTTTGCCATTCCCCATCACTATTCTCCATCCTCTGTGCTCCTTTTAACTGTCTCTAGATGAAGGCAGTTTCACTGTTCTTCAGCTGAAGGGAATGTATATGATGGAGGATCAGTGGGCAAATTTACAGGTGCAGAGAAGAAGATGCATACATTTGGCTTTGGGTGTAGGAAGGATTTCAAGTGTGAAAGGATGTCTGTCTTTGTGGGTCCATGCAGTTTTTATATTTTGCCTCTGCAAGTTGTTTGGTGTGTTTTTTTAAAAAAAATACTTTACAAAGTTGTTATTGTACTTCACCAGCTCTTAACCTATTACAGTATTTGTAAGAATGAATTCCAAATATCAATGAATTTGTCCATGGCAAGTCTGCATTTCTATGCAAGCTGTTCATATGTTGAGAGTTTGTATAAATCTTCAATCCAATCGTAGAAGGGAGCTGCATTTTTATTTTTTCCAATTCCCCAGTATCAGTCTTTTTTGCTGTGGTAAGGGCACGGAGAATCCATTCATATTGTCCTTTTGTAAGGTTCCATGTGCTGGATATATAATTCAAAAGGATATTTTGTTTTGTAAATGTAAGGTTGTTCCATACAATTCTATTGATAGTTGATAGTTTCAGTTAACTTCTGCCAAAAATCTTTCAATATAGGACAATGAAAAAACATATTTTAGAGAAGCATTATCCCTATTGCATATCCAAGAGTTAGATACCTTAGATCAGTGTTTCCCAACCTTGTGCCTCCAGCTGTTTTCAGACTACAATTCCCATCATTCCTGACCACTGGTCTTGCTAGCTAGGGATGATGGGAGTTGTAGTCCCAAAACATCTGGAGGCACAAGGTTGGGAAACACTGCCTTAGATAGCTCTTTTTAAACAAACATAATGGGGTCCAGTATATTCTAGATATTATTTTTTGTTGTATGAGTCTAAAATTAAGTTCCAGAGACACCCTTGTTATAGACACCCTTGTTTCCCACTGTGTGGTCTTCAAGTTGTTTGTGTGGCAGGAGTGGGAATGCTGTGGCCCTCCAAATGCCGTTGGACTACAACTCCCATCATCCCCGTCCACAGGCTATGCTAGCTGGAGGTGATGTGACTAGGAGCTCTTTAAATATCTTAAGGCCTCAGGCTCCCTATGTGGATACCAACAGAAAAGAATGGGTTGTTCTGTGCACCTAGAAATATGGTTCAAAGATGTTCAGGTCCCTAGCTGGTAGTTTTGCATCATCCCCATATCCTTTTATCCAGCCTTGCTTGTGATAATTTGCTTATAAAATATTTAGAGCCTAGATAAATCTTAAGCCTTCTCACAAAGTACAGAACAAACCCACAAATCACCAAGGGCTTTTTTTAAAAAAAAGCACGGCTTTATCTCATTTCCTTTTTCTTTGCACCACATGACTCTTATTTGCTTTTCGTTAACATCTTTATTTTGTTCAATTAAAAGCCCTTCAGAGTTCATTACAGCTATTCAGCTGCCTGATGCAGAGTTTAAAAGTACAAGGAGTTATTTTTAAGTGACTTTTTTTTTCATTTGCAAAGAAAATTAAAATGCTATTTCTGTAACTCGCAACACAGGCTTTATCTCACTGGAATATCAAATGCATGGTGAAGGGTTATTGCCTTGATCTTGTAAGGATGAAACTGTGGGATGGTTTCAGCAGGGTAGTTTAGGATAGCGAGTCTTATGCCCTTCTTATTTTATTGTTCTTTAGAAGTTGCAGGCATATTCCTAGAGAAAGGGGGGATTAATCACAAAGATTTATGATGGTCTTTCACTTTTATTTCTTAGTCAGATATGCCCTCTGATACAGGGCCTGAAAAAATGAGAAAAAAAATTCTACCCAGTAAACAATATAAAATTGTAACAGAGGCCAAGTTCTCACTGAGGTGATATTCCGGTACCTGGGTTGTACAATTTCAGACTGCATAAACAATTTTCCACACACAGAAATGTGCAGATTTCCCTCTTCACTGGATTATTATGTGCACATTCTCCGTGAGGATTGGTGAATATGCAGAATGGCTGGTTGTTATGCACATTACCTACTGAACTCACATTCCTCTTAACATATATTTGCCTAAAACACCATAATCTTCAGTGAGCCTCATTTTAAGCAAACAGAATCAGAGGTCTGTACTGGTACCCCTTAAGCCTCTCACTGCTTGGAAAGTGAGATGTGCATAATAATACAGTAAATTAATTAATTGTGTGGTCCCTGAATGATTCCCCCCCCCTCTATTGGTCAATGGCCCTAGATGGAGAAAAGGTTCCCCACTCCTGAACTATGCCAAAGATACCAAAGGTTTACAACTATACCCATGAATTTATGTATAAAGAAAGTCAGGTATTTATGGACTATTTTAGAATCTCTTCTGTACTAGACATGGAGTCTTATTGCTGTGTCTTTTAGATCTTAAGAAATAATCCCTTTTTGGAGCATAAAAAAAAACATTGTTTGCAAGATTCATTAATTAAGAAAAACTAAACCAATCTAGGATATGATTAAAAGCCAGAAAGGTAATTTTCCCAATAAGCTCTAACTCTAGCAATTATTCAAAGGTAATTTTGTTTTACTTTAGTTTTATCCAGAGGCTGTGAGTACATCATTGTACACATTTCCCATTGTTTGTCTACACCAGTATGCAGAGAAGGGGTGTGTATGTCTTCATATGGCTGATATTTTCAAATCTGGTTGAACTAGTTTTTGGGAAACACATCAAAATGCAGTTTTTCTCAAAAGAGGAGGGTTCGAGGAAAGGAGACAGAAATTTGTACAACCAAGCTAGGAGCACACTGACGAAGGAGATTATAGTGGCAAAACGAACCTATGATTCGGACTCAATTCTCAAAGATTTCCCAGCTACTCTTCAGAAGAATTTACAGAACATTTCTGAATATAAGAGAACATCTTCTTCTACGGAATATAAGAGAACATATTCATCTGCTCCGGAGAGTCAAAAATTGGCAAACGATCTGAATCAGTTTTATAGCAAAGTCAAGCATTATCAACTAGAGCAATTCACTTGGCACCAGAGGCACCAACAACCACCTCAACCTGTTCTGAAGTCACTACAGGGACAAAAGGCAAAAGCTCCAGGCGCAGTTGAAGTGGCTCCTCTTTGCTTGAAATAGTGTTATGCACACTCTGATCCTCACCCAGATATGTAACAGATATTTTGTATAAAGTACGTTTACATTGTAAAATTAGCCAAAACAAATTCCAAGTATGTAAGTACTTGGCAAATACAATTACTATTCTAGTCTAGTCTATGTCTATGTCCTGTGTACACAGCTTCACAAAGCAGCAGCAGGATTGCACTGGATGAAGTGTAAATGGGAGTAAGTACAGATCCCAAGAGTCTTAGGGGACATGCCTTGTATGCTTGGTAAGGGCTGTCTTAAGCGTATCTGGCGCCCTGGGGTCGTGGTACAAAGATCCCTCCGGCGCCCACCCCACCCCGTTTCGCAGCACGGCAGGCGGGCGGGCGCAGCGCGGCGCCCCCTGGTGGCCCGGTGCCCTGGCACATTGCGCCACCCAGCCTTGCCTTAAAGCCGGCCCTGTGCATGGTGGAGAGCATCAAACATAACCACCCCCCTTCCATGCAGATTTTGGTACATCATGTGTTTCTTAAACCCCCCCCCCCCCGCTGTTTTCTTTGTTTTTCTCACAAATATGGATTATGTCAGTTAAGGAACTGTCTAGCAGAGGAATAACGTAATGAACTTATATGCATTACTGGAGCCTCTGAGAGATTGTTACATCAATCTGTGATATGAGGACCAGAAAACCAATAATTGATATAAGGAATGCATGCTGCTCTGGCACAACAGACAAATAGCACAAGGCATATAAATGGCCCCTCATGCTCAATAGCTGTGCCAGAATTGAGGATTATGCCAATAGTTGTTGTTGTGTGGGAGGATGTTCCCCCCACTATCCATCCCTAATATTAAATAGTTTTCTTTGTCTTCAGCCATCAGCCATTGTCATACTTGAAGAATAGGAATCGGGAGGGATGATGCTGAAATGCCATGGCTCACTTCATGCGTTGCCTGATTGACATGGTGCATTGAAAGCCACATAGCAAGGGCCACCCTTGGGGAGCAGAAGGGCCCATCTGGATCTACGGGGAGCTCATACTATTTGGGTGCCTATTGCACTATATTGGGTGAACTGAGAATTTGTTGATTGGCTGTTTCTACCTTTTGGCCTATGTAAATGGTTGACCACTCCCCTCAAATAGAAGTTTTATATGAACCTAACCCAGTGCTGCTGTTTTCACACACCCAGCCTTGCTATTTGAGACAGTTCTATCTGGAAAAGTTACAAGGTTCCATAGTTATTATAACTAAGACATCAGGAATAGCACGTGCTCTACCAGTGAGCTATATCCCCTTCTCAACTCTAAATCTATGTTTAAACCTGCCCTTCTGCTCATAACCCATAGACTGAACAGTTGTTATTCTTCATATCTTGATATCCTTCTAAATAGTTGAACATTTCAGAAGGAAGAGAAGGGTAACTGATTTAGTCTGAATTGCCTGGCAGTGAGCAAATGCCCTTTTGAACACATGGAACGGAACACATTCTTTCTGTTGTTTCTTACATATTAAGGGCCAGTGCAATAGAGTGGCTAGAATGTTGAACTGGGAGACCCAGGTTAAAAACTCCACCTAGCCATGAAGCTGGGTGTCTTTGGGCTATTGAGTCTAACACACACCACAGGGCTGCAGTGAGAATGAGATGGGAGAGGAGCAATGGACACTTCCTTGGGCCCCTTGGAGGAGGGTGGGTTATAAATGTAGTAAATGAACTTTTCTCCATCCATTTATGTGCAACAACACAATATAGCACAACACATTTCTGCAGAATAAGTTACCAGTGCTATTGCATCAGTCTATCCAGTTAAGCAGCCCAAATAGCCCTTGTTGGCTCACGCAGGGTTGATAGCAAAGCTCCTGGTCACAATCATGTTTCTGTGATACTACGCTGGTGTAGCTGTCATTGGATTCTGTTCCTGATGCTGGCAAGGTCTTGGACCTTGAATCCCCTTAAAATGTAAGTGATCCATTTTTGTAGGCTTGAGAGTACTAACTGTAGGGCACATGAATTAGGTGGTAGGGTGGGCGGAGGAAATTAGATGATGTAATGATTGCTACCACTACAGTACTATGAAACAAAGAAACTGCTCATTCAGCAAGAATGTGAAAAGTTTGGCTATATTGTGCAGAGATCCAGTAAGCATTTGTCTAAAGCTGTTATCTCTTTCTAATTGGTTGCCGTCCTTCTGTTCTATGATGAGTGAAATGATAGGATGTGTTGGATGTAAAGATGCCACACACACACACACACACACACACACACACACACACCCATTGTCCATCTGTCCCTATGAGTGTGGAGCAGGATTTGGAGCCTTGATTTGCAGCAAGGACACAACACAACGTATCGGAGGGAAAATGTCAAAAAGTGGTGGAACAGTTCCTGCTCATAGCTAGCTACCACAAGTCTGCTACACTTCAAGGCATATGGTAGTCAATACGGGTTAGTTAAATAATGTCAACTCTGCTTTCTGCTTGATAATCCCATGAGCAATTTTTACAGAACCTTGGGCTGCAATTACCACAAGGAGATTTGAAAATCAAGCTAGCCTTGTTCAATTAAATATCTCTAAGTTAAATCTCAATAGCCTTGCCATATTTAAGAGCCCCAATGTGAGTTTAATAACTAATGAAAGGCCTGCCACTATGACAGATAGGGAGTGGGCAAGGAGGCAAGGCCTGAATCCTCTAGGGAGCCCTTAGCAGCAGTGATGGAAGCAGGTGCCAGGGTTTGGCTTGGTTTTGCCCCTGAACTCTGTCCCCTTTACCTTCTTTCACAGAACTGAATGGGAGACTCCGATAAACTATTCTGGGTTCTATTTCTTGGTTGTGCTTGAGTGTGACAAACAGACAAAACACTGCTATGTGGATATTTAGTACATCATTTATACAGTGCTTCTCCTAAATGTCCAAAGCTCTTCCCAAACATTTCAATGGTTCTTATAATAACCCTATAAAACAGGCCACCTTTTAAATCCCCTTATTACATATGGGCCTGGAATGAAGTCTGAGGGCCAAACAACCGAGAGCTAAATGCTTGAGTGTGCTCCATGCTTCCATTTTCAGTTCTTAGCTCTTACTCTGACCTAGTAGGCAAACTAGCTCATCAGCAAAAACGTATTGATGTGCATCCCACATTTCCTTCAAAATAACCAAGGTAACATTTTAGCAACACAGCGCTCCATGAAGTATAATCAACCAAGGGTTTTGTGGCACCTTGAAGACTAACCAATTTTATTATGACAAAGTCTTGTGGAATAGAGTCCAACCCATCAGAAGCATCTGCCCTGTGGTAGGTTAGACTGAGACATACCAAGGGGTTCAAATCCAGAATTCTAGCCTTGGCCTCACATTGGTAGGTAATTAAGATAACTTACACCAAAGAAGGTTCTTGGTTCCAAATGTTTGATCATAATGGGACCGATGAGTCTAAGGACTTTAGTTCCCAGCAGACTGTGACTGGGGGGGGTGGGGGGAGAGAAGATTTGCCCTTCCCCAGGGCAAGGAAGGGAGAAAAGCGGCTGTGAAAAGCAGTGGCAACAGCCCCTATCCAGGCATTCTCTACTTATTGAGCCTTTGCTTGGAGAAGCGGGCTGTGGGACCACTTTGCTGGCTTGACACCGGTAATCTGCCTGATATCCCTGATTTCTGGATATCCGATCACTGGCACAGCTATCAGGGAGACGAGGCCAACAGCATGCAGGATGACCGGGTGAGGTCAGCTTTGTGATACCACTCAACCTTTCTCTGGTCATGGGCTCATACCTGCCAAGTTCCTGCCGGAAAAATAAGGGATCGGCAGACCGGAAGTAGCGCTGCCGCCATTTTGGAACTGGGTAGAGCAGCAGCAGAAGTCACTTCTGAGCATGCTCTGCCCAGTTCCGAAATGGCCGCCGCGCCGGGAGTCGCGCTGCGGCCATTTTGGAACTGGGCAGAGCAGCATCGAAAGTCGCTTCTGAGCATGCTCCACCCAGTTCCAAAATGGCCGCCATGCCAGAAATCGCTTCTGCGCATGTCCAGAGACTCCAGACATGCGCAGAAGGAGCCTCCCCCAGCCGGTAAGTAAACCGGGGGGAAACAAAAAAATCTGTTTTTCCAGCTGGGAACGGCTGGAAAAACGGGGGTTTCCCGGGGAATACGGGAGACTTGGCAGCTATGCATGGGCTTGGTGCCTGGAGATCACCAGAACAGGGCTTTCGAGAAAAGACTGCAAGTGTTGGTGAAATGCTCCGAGAGATGGAGTAGATCATATCTGCAGACTGAAACCAAAGATCGCTCTAGGATCCTTTCATAAACTGACTGTTCTGGGAAAGCCCTGAAACCAGTAATTCTCCCCTTAGTAGCTGCCAAAAATGTCCCCCGTTGCTACAACTGGGATTATGAGAAGCCTTCCCTTGGCTACGGTAAAAGAGTCCTTGCCGGCCTGATTGCAGCAGGTGAGGTGTATTTTAGGGAGGTCACAAATGGGGCGACCACCTAGATATACCAATTTGCACGGCGTGTATCTAGAGCGTATTCCTGCTTCAGCACATAATGCAAAGGCCTGAAAGCATTTACACATTGAAATCTGAAATGAGGATTAGCCTGGGTGGCTTCCAGTTGTCAGGAAAACTGGCAATACAGAGCAAGTCACAGAAGTGGCTTTCTAAGGCAGCCGCGCTAACATACACTGTATCAGTGCCCCCTTGGGCTCACCGTTCAGTTCCCCTAAAAGCTTTGCATTGTCAATTTGCTTCTGTAATAGGGCCCCACGTACACCCCTGGCAGCTGGCCAAGTGACCTCAAACAGAAAGCACTTTGTGATTCTCATTGACAAACTAGGCAGAGGAGGGAGGGAGGCATTTCAATGCTGAACAGAAATGGAAAAACAAGTCCCCATACATGCCTACACTTCCCCTCTGGATTGATATTGCTGGGGGTCAAGGCAGGTCCTTTGCCTTTGTTGCTGCGCCAGTATTGCTGTTCTGGCTTCAATATTATCTGATGAGGTTTTACTGCGGGCTGCCGCCTAAGTTATAATATATTGTAATTTTGAAAAATAAGTTTAAAAGTAAGTTAAAGCTGTTCAAACTTTAGTTACAGAGGTGCTTAACGGGGGGGGGGGATTGCCCTGTCTACACACACATAATTTTGCCTCTAACGGCAAGGATTTATGTCTGTTTTTCTTATTCCGTGTCCAATCCATCCCTGTTTATAAAACTCGACAGATAGGCAGGTAATTGTACTATTGCACTGTAAAACAAGGCGCTGAATGTGAAACAGGGCACCGAAATTGAAACCTTGTCAGTTGGAGTGCTAGTGAATCATCATATGAAACAAATTGTTCACTTTTCCCCTTCTTCAGTCCATTAGCTCCACAGCTAGAAAGAATTGCTCCCCCAACACTTAGCATCTCCCAATATTCGTTTAGCATTTCCCTTTCTGCAAACACAGGGACATTTACATTACAGACTTAATGCACTCCTTTTGGACCAGGTTTTCATTTTTAACGGGAAGTGTGTGGGGAGGGAGAGACTGAAGTTGCTTTGTGAAATGGAGCATTATGAGTACAACAGCCTTTTCATAATATTGTGAATGCCAATTTCCACCCTCCCAACCCCCCCCCCCCAGTCTCATGCTCTACCACCTCCCTTTTTTGGTAACTGAGGAGAGGCATGGCCTAGTATGATATTTCATATACTGGAATGGCTAGAAATGTCACCCATTCAGATTCTCCTGGGCTTTAAAGGAATGACATGTGAAAAATGAAAACACACTGACCTTAGCACATAAATGGATTAAAATGTCAGCCAATAGTTTAAAAGCCATCCAGCCTGCCAGCCATGATGAGACTGTTTGTTATACACTTTGTGTTTATGAGGGCTGTTGATTTTTTTAGTGCTTTCAATTGTAAGTCTGCTGAATAAACCCATTTTGTAATGCTATATTTAATTTTAAGTGAGTATTATAAAATTACTTGCTTGGCAAATATGCTGGATACGGAAGCAGGTTTTTCAAAGAGGCCTACCGGGCATGTCGTGAAAATGCAAGGGTGTATTTTTTTCTACCAGTTTATCAATTAACTGGCACATACAGTACTTATTTGTATACATCCTAACAACAGAGGATGAATGTCACTTTGCCATCATGCCCCACTTCTCTATAGGGACATAGGAAGCAACATATACCAAGTCAGCTGCTATGTGGACAGACAGTGACTCTCTAAGATTTCAGACAGGGGCTTTCCCAACCTCAGCTGAAGATGCCAGGAAGTGAAAATGGGATTTTCTGCATGCCAAGTGTGTGTCTGCCACAGAGTATAGTCTTTGAGCTAATTCACTCATGCATGTGCATTTCTTAATACTAGTTGCATGTACTTTTAAAATGAGTGAAAAGTGAAATGAACTTGGCCCATTTATTTCAATTAGACAAACTAATAGGAATTCCAATATATGATCTCCTATATATAATAATTAATTTGCCATTGTTCCCCATGAGATAAAAATGAAAAGAAAAAACAGATTGGAATGTCATATAAAGGTTGCACAGAGGAGAGTGAGGCAGATGAGGCTGGGAGACAGTGACTGGCCCAAGGTCACCCAGTGGGGCTGAGTGGGGATTGGAATTCCTTGTTATGTATTCAGTGACCTGTGTTTGCCTGAGCTTGAGTCCGGACTAAGGATTCTGAGCCCCTGTGTTCTGATTCGATACATGATATCCAAACACAGAACATTTCAGGATTTGGGCCTCTGCCATTGGCCCTTAAACTCTGAGTTATGATTTGCAGATTGGAAGTTTAGACAGCCAATCACGTTGGGAGTGGGAGTGGCTCAGGCTTTCAGAAATATATATAAGTAGTTGCTTTGCAGTTGCTTGTCCAGTTCTGTTAGTTCAATAAAGGTTCTTGCCTCATGGGAACCCACCTACACTTCACTCCTAGTGCTTAGTCCAAAACTCTAACCATGACACCACACTGGCTCTCGACAGAACATACTTCTGATTAGACATGGGTAGGGTGGTTCTATCATTGGATAGAACCACTGGTACTTGCAGGAGGCTAGGGAAGGATCTTGCGACCATGGTCGTCCCCAACATTTGCCCTTTACTGCTGCCAGCCTCCTCTGGAGCAAGAATATGGTAGCCAGCTGCAGGTCATCAACTACCCACCACGTCTGAACTGTATTCCATCCCTGGAATGCGGCAAGACCAGTACCAGAAACATTATTGTTGGTTAACTTTTGTTTTTGCTTCATATTTATGTACTTAAGCCGAGATTGTGTGGACTCTCTTTGCAAGATTGAATTCATTCCATGCTTACTCAATGGTTGATTTTTGTTGTTTTGAATTATTTACTGATACTTACAGATATGTTCTTTGGGGACCTAACAACTCTGGCCAGAGCCTGCAGGTAAGGCATGCTATGTGGCTCTTTGAATCCATTTTCCCCATTCCTGCTTCTTTAGAGGAAGAACTTTTTTTTTTTAATGTCCCAAGAGATCGGAATAAGTTTGGCAGGTAAGTTATGGCTCAGATTAAAATCCACCCCTCGAACCAAAACCAGAATGCAAAGAGCTTTTTCAAGCAAATTTTAATTTAATTGATCAGCCTTCAAAATAAAATGCATTGCGGAATATGTGCTGCCCTTGCAAGGCTGAGATTTCCATCCTAAGCACATGTCTGATTTTGAGAAGCTTGCGCTCTCATAGTTCCATAGATAATGATCAATCAGATATAATTATCAGAAGGGAATTCATCCAAATTGATTCTCAGGAGTGCTTTCTGCTGTGCCGGCATGTCCAATGTGTTCTTAGACTTAGACACATTTCCCAATAATTGGCCTCATTAGCTATTCATTGGAATCAGGGAACATATACAAAAAGCTTTCATTAGTCTGCAAATTCTAAGGATGGGTAATGCCACTGACTCAGCAGGGTTCCAGGTCTCTGCTAATTAGCAGGAGTTAGTAGAATAAAGTGACCACAAGAGTGCCTTCAGGGAAATGAGGGACAAGCATTTCCACACATGCAGGAGAAGCAAAAATGTCCCCAGGCAATGTAGGGAGAAAGGATGAACGCACACAAATAAATAAATCCCACTTTTATAAAATAAAAAGAGCTAATTAATCTGAACCATGCTATGTAATTTGTCCAGACAAAACTGTTCAATTATAACATGGATGCTAACTAAGAAACTGTGCATGGGGCAAAAATGTATAGGACAAGTTCAAATACCTGCTGGAAATGTAAAGGAAAAGAAGGTGCGGTACCTTTTATCATATGTGGTGGACTTGTAAGGTGGTAAAAGCGTTCTGGGAGATGATATATAATGAAATGGGGGGGGGAATGTTTAAAATAACTCTTGTTTAAAAACCAGAAGCTTTTTTTTTATTAGGAATTACAGGTACCGATATCCCAGATGACCAGAAAAGACTTTTTATGTATGGAACAACAGCCGCTCAGATGCTACTAGCACAGAGATGGAAAGAAGACGAAGTCCCTACCAGAGAAGAATGGCAAACCAAGCTGATAGACTATGCCGAAATGGCAAAGCTGACTGGAAAACTCAGGAACTGTATTCCACAGATATAAGTCATTTGGTGATCGATCAGCTTTCGGAGACCACACAATCCCCTCTTCTGGGCCCTAGAACAGGGACTGCTAGTCATCCATTTAGCCTTCTCTCTCGCTCATAATGAAGAAATTCTGCAAACAGATGCACTGTATGTTATCCCAAATTATTGTCTCAAGTCACTACAAAGTCAGCCAGCAAGCATCTCCCACTTCCCTCAAAAAAAGGGAGGAACTCTCATTTTTCTGTGCTGCGTCATATTAACAAGCACCATCTTGTTTCTTCTTTTATCTTTATCAAGTCTTTCAAGTCTAAGTAAAGCTGCGCAATTCAATACTTAATAATAAATAGAAGTCCATCTGTACTTTTAAAAAAAAGGTTTCTTAATTAGGCTTGGCGTAGAAAAGCAATTGTAGGTATTAAGAAAAAAAGAATGTACCAATCACCTCCGTAATCCAAACACCATGATGAGAATCTCTTTGAAGTCCGAGCTTAAACACCAGGTTTTTTCTCAAGTCTTCTTTGGTCCAGACCATGTCTGTTTATTGTCCAAATCTAATTATTTTATCAAACAGATATTTCCGGCTTTGAGAGTGGGTTTGAGAGTGCCAGCCATGTCATGCTCTGGGACCCAGTGTCCTGCCACTTGCACCTTGATGCAAGCTGACAATCTCGGACAATCTGCGGGTCTACGAGACATTCCTCCCCCACCCTGGGGTGTGTGGCAGGGTTAATTACCCCCATATCAACCCTGAATTATCAGCACGGCTGAGGTCCGATCATATGGGAGTCAGCCATTTCTCACCACCAGAAACAGGTAGCTCAAGCAGCTCAGTATTTTAGATCTTCCTTCTCCTGAAAAATGGACACTTGACTCCTCCATGTAACAAGTGACTTGCTGCCATGTTTTGGTCTGTAAGAAATCTGAGAGTCTTTTATTGGGGAATGTGGGATTTGAACAAAGAAATCTAATTGACCTGAGGCTAGAAGCTAGCTATCGGGCTTCAACTTCAGAGTTTTCTCTGGCACTGAAGGAAATAGATTTGTGCTCCTGAAATCAGCAGACATGATTGGAAATACCAAATCTTCCAGAAGATCCTTTCAAAGCCACCCTCTGAAAGGAAGAAGGGTTTTTTGTTTGCTTGCTTGCTTTGCTGGTAGCTTTTCTTTTGCTATTTCATTTCATAACAAAGTAGATAGAGACATAAAAATGGAGTGACATTGGCAAGTAATGGAAAGTTTACTCCTACTGACTTTACTTGGCTTTTGATCTGGCTCCAAATAAAGAGAGCATGAATTACAGGAGAACAGAAAGGATCCAGCACAGCCCTTTAGTTTTTTTGCGATGGCTCCTTTAGGTACTGTTGTTTGAAATTCCTGGGAAACGTTATTTGGATAAAATTGAGAATAACTCAGGATATGGAGCTAGAGGAGCCATCTCCACATGCCTTTTCTGGAAGGGTGTCCTTGGCAATGTGTAAGTAGCCATCCTAAATGGATCTTGTGGATTTCATTAAGGTCTCCCTAGCATTTCCCCCATAGTTCACTTCACAGGCACTCAGAAAGAGAGGAGCTAAGGAGCATTGCCTGCTAATGACTTTTTCCAACAAAAGAAACAAAAATGTGGCACACCATCTCTTTGTTTGCAAATGCAATTTGGTGTGCATCCCTTTGATAATACACCGGTGTTCATTTTAGACTTCGTACGGCTGTAAACGTTGCAATCCTTTACATTCATTAAGCCCAGGACCATTTGCTATGTGCACGCAAAGTGAGTGCCTGCCTATATCTCATACCCGTAAAGCATCCATTCTGAGTTACGCAGTAAATAAATGAGTCTGAGCCAGAAACCCAATTTCCAGAGTCCAGATCACTAAAGCTAAGTGAAACACCTTAGATAAATGTAACCTATTTCCAAAGGAATGTGAATGCAATTTGATAACTGTCGATAATTCCCTCATTATGCCAAATGAGTTTGTCAACCAAGAAGACTACTGCATGGTTGATGTTAATTTGTTAATAAAAAGTCTGAGGAGATATTGCTACTAAGATAAAACTATCTGAGTCATAAAGGCATAGCACACTTTTTTAAAAAGTGTGCTTGCCACCTTTAGAACACTTAGTTTTTCTCTAAGAGCACGTGAATAGGGCTTAACATTTTGAGACAGTATGCAGAGCCTAAACATAGGTGGAAGGGTACCACTTCACTAGAGTTCAGAGATCAGATCAGAGAATCCTGGCCCAGACTGCAATCTCATTTACTATAACGGGGGGCCAGAGGGAGACGAGACAATTGTAGCCTATGTTCCAGAAAGTTTGTGTTATCTATGGTCCTGTTGTTCCAGATATTATGAGATTTGTTGGAGTCAATGGAGAACAAGCAATATTCTGAAACAATGAGCTGATGGCTCAGGCATTTTCTAGAACAGAGTGTGCTTGAATAGTAAAACTAGGACTTGTACCATGAAATTCCGGAACCGGAGGGAAAAAGGGTCTCATTTCCATGTTTTCCTTCTCCCCCTCTTCCCCCTCTCTCTCTTCCTGTCCCATGTGCAGCAGGGGCTCTCCTATGCTGCCAGAGCCCCGTCTCCTCCTTCCTCACTGGACTCTTCCCCCTCCCCGCTGACGCTACTGCTGGTGGAAGAGCTACTCCTCAGGATGGGGGGGGGCTCTCTGTACCCTTTCCCCCTCACAGAACCCATGGCATGACTGCTTGGTTCGTAACATTTGCATGGATGAATCCGCAGGGTTAACCCTGCACTTGCCTGCCATGTTTCTGTGCAATACCACTCCACAAAGCAGGGTCGTTGTTTACCCCCTGCTGAACTCCCATTGGAAGTGATCACAGCAAAGAGATAAATTACCACAATTGCAGGGGGCGGGGAGATAGAAGACGTGGGAGGAGTTAAGCACCACTTCCGCCCCCATTTTTCTCCTGCATCATAGATTCATAGAATTGTACAATTGGAAGGGACCCTGAGGATCATCAATTTCTCTCTCCCATTTCTCTCTCTCCCTCTCCTGTTATATCATTAAACATAGATTTGGCACCATACATTTGCCAAGGCAACATCTAGTTTGGCCAAAATAAGATGGCAATCTTCCATCTGGACGCATCCTACACGTATCATCCCTAAGCATTTGAATATGGAAAAGAGTAAGCAATCATCTCACAGCATCCCATAACATTTCATCAATTGTCATTGTGTTCTAATTAAATCAAACCATTGCATTAAGTATGCTTTTTTTAGGAGCAGGAATCCTTTATGCTTCCTCAATGGTCCATTTTCAGTGACAACACTACATCCTCACAGAAGACAGCTTTGTTGACTTCATCTGTCCTAAACTGTCTGTGGGATTTCAATTGCTGGTCTCTAATCCATACTAAGATTTACTTCTTAACTATTTGCAATTAAGATGTGCTACTTCTTTAGAGAAAGGCAAAACGCTGTGGACACTTTCAGAATAGTTTAGAATGAATCCTGGCTATATAATTATTAGTTCTGGCTTTTCTTTGCATAATGCCAATGTCACAGTCCCGAGGTCTCAGAACTGAGGGCAGCAGCTCAAGGACAGGCTGCCCTCTCCTCAGTGACCAGTGTGTGTGTGGAGTAGATATTCCAGCCTTCCACGCCCCATCAGCTCCTTTATCATCCCAGAAGCAGCAGCTTCTGGATTCCTCCAGACAACCCGTTTCTTGTGCACCCATCCCAATTTGCTTGCACAAGGCATACACAGAGGTTATACTATGTCCTGTCTTCATTGAGATTTTTTTCTCTGATTTGCTTGTGAGAGGATTATATGACAATGAACATTTACCCTGAATTCATCCTAATCCGTTTGTGTGGTAGTCATACATCTTCCCATTAATTAATCATTCATTAATGCCACACTTCTCCGTGCATCTCCCCATTAGTTTCCTAACTGCAAAACCCTCCAGGGTGGTGTTGATTTTTGTAAGCGGATTCGTTGCACCATCACAACAGATCACTTGCATTTAACTTTAATGGTGCAGGCCTGTGCAATTGAATCCCTGCTGCAAAATACTGAGGGTGGAATTCAACACTGTGTTAAAAAATATAGTTGCATCAGTGCAATCATTTCTACTTGCTAGATGGAACAGTTTCCCCTCTCCTCTCTCTGCATGCTGTTCTTTCTGCATGCTGTCCCACCCAAGCATATTTGGGGCAGAGATGGGTGAGAGTGCCCTCATGGAGGCAACCCCTGCCTTCCTTTCAGGACTCCCTCCAAGGCTTAAAACCTTTCAGGGAGGAGTCTGAAGGCTTATAGCCTCTCATCTACCCTACTTCACCGGCGCCCATCTATGATGATTAGTGCTCAGGCTACTCATGAGCAAGCAGCCAGCCTGCCAGCTTCTTCCTCACAACTACTTTAAAAGAAGAGGAGAAAGCATCAAGGACAGCTTGACCCTAGTTGTTTTCAGAGTGGAGGTAGGTTGATTCACAATCATTATTCTTTTGTGTTTGATTACCTGATGAAGTCAAGTAAATCCTATTATTTCTTTCATAGAGGTTTTGAGAGCCACTGAAGTAAATCTCGATAACCTGCAATTTCCTGGTGAAGAGCTACAAGAGAGTTGTTAGGTGCTCTTTAAGTGTGGCGCAGAACAAAATTCACAAAACCTCTGGCTGAGGCTCACTTGCTCCTTTTCAGTGGCTGCTCTTGGTGTGAGGACTAAAACAGTCCTGCCCGTCACCCCAGTCTCCAAGCGATATGAGATTCCAGGGGTTCCAGGCCATGTTTCCTTTTGGAATGAGGCACAGCAGAGACAGTGGTGTCTTTATGATATATGGCTCACTTAAAGGTAAAGGGAACCCTGACCATTAGGTCCAGTCGTGACTGACTCTGGGGTTGCGGCGCTCATCTCGCGTTATTGGCCGAGGGAGCCGGCGTACAGCTTCCAGGTCATGTGGCCAGCATGACAAAGCTGCTTCTGGCGAACCAGAGCAGCGCACGGAAACGCCGTTTACCTTCCCGCTGTAGCGGTACCGATTTATCTACTTGCACTTTGACGTGCTTTCAAACTGCTAGGTCGGCAGGAGCTGGGACCGAGCAACGGGAGCTCACCCCTTCGCGGGGATTTGAACCGCCGACCTTCTGATTGGCAAGCCCTAGGCTCTGTGGTTTAACCCACAGCACCATCCATGCCCCTGGCTTGCCGATGGCTTACTTACACATATATAAAACCTGAGCCTACGATGGAGGGGTTCACAAACATCAACACTCCCAAAGCATCTTATTTTTCCCCATAGTCACAGCCTTGGATTCAAACAGACATCATTGTTCTGTCTCTCTGCCTTCTTCCAGCTTGTTGGTTTGCATCTGGCCTGCATCACTGCAACTCTCTCCTCCAAATTCTAGCTTTGTTTGTCCACCTCACACCAAGCCCCTTAATTCCCCATCACCTCACCGTAAGCTAGTTTGGCTATTCCAGCCTTACACTGAGTCAGGCAACTGTTCCATCTAGCTCAGTATTGCCTATGTCAGCCATGCTGCCCTCCAGATGCTTTTGAGTACAACTCCCACCATCCCTGAATGTCTCAAACCCCTGACCTACCTGGCAGCAAGTCAGTATATCAAGTCCACAAGTACAAAGTCTGAGGATCAATCCACGCAAGCAAAGTCCAAGGTCCAAAGGTCAGGAAACACAGTACAGGGTCAATGCAAGAAGGCCAGATATGAAGTCCAGCAGTCAGGATACAGCCCAGAGTTAAACCCAAAGCACAGTCCCATAGCATCCAAGCCAAGGTCCATCAACATGGGCAGTTGAGCAGACACAGCACCTCAGCTCGGCTTGCCTTTTGCACTTTGCATGCTGATTGCAGCACCTGTGCATGATGAGACATGTGACCCTCACCTGTCTTCAGCCTACTTCAGCTGAGGAATCACACATCTCCTCTCAGAGCTAGTAAGCTCCAGCTGGCCAGCTAGGGAGATGGGCTGTGGGCCCTTGCCTGCCTCAGCCTACTAGAGTGCCCCTCTCACTGCTCCTTCTGCCTCAGAGCCCACAGTGTTTGTGGAGACAGGGGCCCCTCTGGCTCTGGGTCCTGCTGCTCTGGTTCCTGTGCACTGACATCCATCTCCTCACCACCCTCCATCACCGAGTACTTCCTTCCCCATTCCTCTGCTTGCCTTAGTGTGTCCCAGTCCTGGCTACACCTGGCGCTGGGATCTTCCTCCTCCTCTCCCACCTCCCCATTGCCCTGCCAGTTCATGACACTGAATAACTGTAGCCCAGAACATTTGGAGGGAACATTTGGAGGCCTACACTTGATTGACCACAGGTCTCTGAGGTTTTGGACTAGAGTATTTCCAGCCCTGCCTGCAGATGCCAGGGATGGACTTTAAGATGTTTCATGAGTTTGTTGGTGCCTGTTTCCTATAATCCCTGAATCTAGCAAGTGTTAGAATTTAAACAAGGCTTGGGGTGTTAAACTGGTTGCCAGACCTCTCTAATCTATGGATCCAGCAAGTGTTAAAATCTAATTAAGCTAGTCTAGTTTGCTGTGAGCACCTGGGTGAATGGCCATTAAGAGATCAAAGGGATCAAGAGGAGATGGTAAATGGGTGAGGGGGCCCTTCCTCAACAGGTAAAGTTTAGAGTAGAGAGGTGAGAATTAGCAATAATGTGACCTAGAAGTAAAGCAGCAAGCTGGAAAGCCAGAGAGACAGAGCATAATGTTTGTTCTTTAGGGTCTTGTCAGTCCTCTCAAAAGTTAGTTGTGCTAAGATTACTCTTGATGTTTGCTTTAGTGCATGAGCACTTATTCTAATCCGAACAAGCAATTTCAAAAAACATATCAGCGATCCATCCCTGAAGTGCTACTGGAGCACTGTTCCTACTAACCTAGGCTGCCCATAGAATCATAGAGTTGGAAGAGACCACAAGGGCCATCCAGTCCAACCCCCTGCCAAGCAGGAAACACCATCAAAGCATTCTTGACATATGCCTGTCAAGCCTCTGCTTAAAGACCTCCAAAGAAGGAGACTCCACCACACTCCTTGGTAGCAAATTCCACTGCCGAACAGCTCTTACTGTCAGGAAGTTCTTTCTAATGTTTAGGTGGAATCTTCTTTCTTGTAGTTTGAATCCATTGCTCCGTGTCCGCTTCTCTGGAGCAGCAGAAAACAACCTTTCTCCCTCCTCTATATGACATCCTTTTATATATTTGAACATGGCTATCATATCACCTCTTAACCTTCTCTTCTCCAGGCTAAACATACCCAGCTCCCTAAGCCGTTCCTCATAAGGCATCGTTTCCAGGTCTTTGACCATTTTGGTTGCCCTCCTCTGAATACGTTCCAGCTTGTCAGTATCCTTCTTGAACTCTGGTGCCCAGAACTGGACACAGTACTCCAGGTGAGGTCTGACCAGAGCAGAATACAGTGGTACTATTACTTCCCTTGATCTAGATGCTATACTCCTATTGATGCAGCCCAGAATTGCATTGGCTTTTTTAGCTGCTGCATCACACTGCTGACTCATGCCACGTTTGTGGTCTACCAAGACTCCTAGATCCTTTTCACATGTACTGCTCTCAAGCCAGGTGTCTCCCATCCTGTATTTGCGCCTTTCATTTTTTTTGCCCAAGTGTAGTACTTTACATTTCTCCTTGTTAAAATTCATCTTGTTTGCTTTGGCCCAGTTGTCTAATCTGTTAAGGTCATTTTGAAGTGTGATCCTGTCCTCTGGGGTATTAGCCACCTCTCCCAATTTGGTGTCATCTGCAAACTTGATCAGGATGCCCTCAAGCCCATCATCCAAGTGGGCTTGGATGCCCAGACTGCTTTCATTTCAAATATTAGACCGCAATTGTTGTTACAAAAAGATGACTTCCATGCTCATCTGTTTACTTGTAAGGAATCAGAATTTCCTCAGCTTTAACAATCCTCTTTTGTGCATGTGAAAGTGGCCCACTAAATAAACACCACTTACACACATCTAGAAAAATCCATTGGACTATTTCTGGATAATGCAGCAAGGAGTATATGATGGCCCCGGAGAATTTTCAAGCAAGGGGAAATCATGTCAGGATTTCCACAGCTAATTTAGAATCTACAATTTTTCTAGAGCCAAGTGCATTTTTTGATTAATTTGTCACATTCAATTACAAATTAAGATTTCTTAATTTTTTTTAAAAAAAGATGTTTGTAATCATAGCTGCCCCCTGTGAAAGACAGACTCTTTCTTTATAGCTAATCATACACATGGACACACAGAGTTCTCATCAATTATATATCTTGATTTAGGCTATGATTTAAGATGAATTTTCAAACAAGCAACTAGGTATCTCCTATTTAGTTGAGAAAAATTGTGCCTGATTAAACATCCTACCAAGGCGTTGCTACTATCGATTGATGCATTGTAATAATTCTTTTCATATAACAATTAGTTAAGAATTACAGAGATAACCGACTAAGTGCATATTCACTCTGAAGCAAGCTTGCTGAGTTCAAAAGAATGCAGCCTTTCAATTTCTTATGTGCCATCTTTTAAGAAAAATATATGAAGAATGACGTTGTGCATCTTTTTACTATTTGGTGGGATCTATAAATTAGGGATTTCTGTATGATATCCAAGTGGAACAGGGCTACACACACAAAATGAAAAGGTGCTTCAGTGTTTGGAAATATCTGTCTGTTATGTACAGTACTGTATATTATATCTGAAAGGCCATTTAACAGAGACATATTATGTTCTTCACCACATTGCATAAACCACAGTTGAATCTAAAGGCGCAGGGACAGAAACAGTCGTCACCAGCCAAGCAAGAAATACGTCTCCACTGAACAAGGAAAACAAAAACATTGCAGTTTTTTGCTGCTGAAATTCTGGCGGGAACCCAGTGGTTGTGAAGAGGTGAGGGCAGAGGGGAATGTGCATTGCTAACGAAAAAGAGGAGATGTTTGTTCCATTTTCCTTTTTTTAAAAAAAACAACAACCACCACATCATAAAGAAAACAAAATCAATGCCAGGTCAGGTTTTTCAATACCATATTTATGCATGGTGTTAAGGGTGGCCTCGCATATCTCTGTACATCACTTCATTACTCAACACTCAATGACCCACTGCTGAAAGTGAGGGCTGCACTGTAAAGCATTGTGGTTGAGCTGTTCATTTGGGTCAGACATGCAAATCAACACTCAAAGCTGAGATAGCAAAGTGATGAATGAGCGAGCGTGTGTAAACCAGATCATAAGCACGTATGAACTTCTGGCTATATGGGGCTTTGCAAGCTTATATCAAGGAAATAGATCCCTAGACAGTCTCCTGGACCTTTTTGTGCTCCCAGAGACCCAAGTGCCTTTCAGCACCTTCATCTATGCAACCAGTTCCTTGATAACCTCAAAACTGGACCTGTTGTAATGTACTGTACATGTACCTTTAAGAACTATCCAGAAACACCATCCGGTTCAGAAGGTGGCAGAGCATTGGGTGCTGCAATGCATCTGCCAATATCCTCCACCATGCTTCACCTTGTCCAGGTTTTAGATCGCTTGGTGGCCCACAAGGAGCACATTAGGCCTGTGAGGAAAGAATCACACTAGCTCCCAGTTTGTTTCCGGACACAATTTAAAGTGTTGGGCTACACTTTTAGATATTTAAATAGGTTGACTCCCAGGTACTCTCTGCACGAACTTCCCCGTGTGTTAGGATAAACAGTTCTGGCCCTGCTTTAAGTACAGGGCCGGCCCACCCATGAGGCTTGGGGAGGTGACCATCTCAGGTGGCAGATCCACAAATACAGCAGATTCCAATGTCAATCTTTCTCTCCCCTGCCCCCTGTTCCTGATCTTCACTCATCCCTTCCTTGCTGGTGGGAAGCGGAGTACCATTTTGGGGTATGCTTGTGCCAGCATTGCCTGAGATCAAGGTGTCTGGTACAAGGGACAGCACCTTTTTTGTTGAGATGTCATGCTTATGGTACCATCCCCTCAACTGAAGTCATCAGATCTGTCTGCTAGGCTAGTGAGAACCATTTAGTATCAGAGAACATAAACCTTTTTTTAAATGCAGTTCTTATTGTAATTTTGTTTACAGCTGCTATTGCTTGATGAGGATGAGGATGATGGATGCTTTTTTGTCTTTGATATGTGCATTTTTATTGACATATTTGCTTTCTATTGAAGTGCATTCGTTTTATGTGCTTGTAAGCTGCCCTGGGAGCTTTTTTAAAGCTGCGTGGCAAGCTAAACATTTAAACAAATAAGCAAAGGATACATGTCCCACTTCCTTGCGGATCTGCGTGTTAGCACTGGTGCATCTGAAGCTACAGTCAGATAATATCACACACTAAGGAAGTGTAATGGTCAAGCAACAGAGAAGGAACAGACATCGCATCGCATAATGGTGTTAAGGTAGCTACACTCCAAAGCCCACAGCACTGGACAAGTCATATCCCCAAGTATCTGTTCATTTTGCTTAAAGCGTCACACACTGTGTTCAGGTCACTCCGAAGATCCTGGACAACGTTTTCAATACTTCTGGTGTCTTTCAGAATTTCAATGCTTTGGGTGTATGGGTTGAAATATACTGAAAAGGGACGGTTGATTGATTTCGCAAAGTCCCTGAAAGTTTAAAGAAAGAAAGAAAATTAACTCCTATTTCTGTGCCTTCAGATAAGAGAAAATTAGATTTGGGGTTGTTTTTAAGGGTCAAGTGAAAGAACTCGCCTCATTTTTTCTTTGGCTTCTTCAAAACTTTCAGAGACAAAGTAAGCTTCCTGGAAAGTCGTGATAAGGCATTCTTGCAAGCAGGTTGCCTTTGGATCAAATGCTTTCACATTGGCTTTATCAGACAGAGCGTGCTGCAAAACACACCACAGCATCTGTTAAATTATATTACAGAATGCTCAAGTGTTTCTGTACACCCAGCTCTTATAGCATAGTATGCTCTCAAACAGTTGCTAGTCTCGCCCATTTTATTTAGAGTGGTCTTTCATCATCAATAGGATGGATCCATTTTCATTCAAAAATCTATTAGTTGCTGTAAGAGCCTTTTCCCCCAAATGATGACATAATCGAAAACAACTAAGAGCTATCTCTGCCCTGTATGCATAAGTGGCTTAAGTCATCAACCTTGAAGAGACAGTTATCAATAAATATTCCAAGCAGAATTACTGGGGTAGCGCAAATTACCAGCTTCTCCAGGCAATAAATGTTTGCCCGTTTTACAAGTAAAATTTAATCTTACGATTTTATTCACACAACTTATGCCATTTGTGTGACAGTCAGTATTGTATCTTGAAAATGCATTTCGGTCTACAAGTGAAATAGATATATGATGAACAGTTGATAATTTTTAAAAAATTGTATGTTGATAGAAGACATTATTACCCTTTCGCGCAAATGCTGCTAGAGAAGGACTATACAAACAGATAGATGGATAGATATAGTTAAAAGAGGAAGCAAAGGAGAACATGCATGCATTTCCAAAAGAGCAATTGAACAGCATTCTTGTGATAAGAGAAATGAATTTGCTGTGTTTGGACACCATATTAAACTATAGTTTAGCGGAACATGAACAAGCCTAGCCTCTTTCAGGGTCCCCACAGTCTGATCCCAGATGCTCCTCTGTGTGGCTTCACCACAGTCAGCAGGGCCAGGACAGTGGCATTTAACTATGATGATTTTAAAGAGGCCAGATTTGGAAACTATGGTTTGAAATTGGTTTGAAAGGAGTGGCTCAAGAAGAAGCACATTAGGGTCCTGGGAGTGGCCTAGCCAGTCTCCAGACCTTAATCCCTTCAAAAATCTGTGGAGGGAGCTGAAGGTTTGAGTAGCTACACAACAGCCTTGAAAATATTACTGACTTGGAGAGGATCTGCAAAGAGCAGTGGGACAAAATACCTCCTCAGATGTGTGCGGACCTGGTGGCCACCTACAAGAAACGTCTGACCTCTGTAGTTGCCAACAAGGGTTTTGCCACCAAGTACTAAGTCATCTTTTGCAAAGGGATCAAATACTTACCGGTATTTCACTCATTATCATACCTGCCAAGTTCCTGCCGGAAAAATAAGGGATCGGCAGACCAGAAGTAGTGCTGCCGCCATTTTGGAACTGGGTAGAGCAGCACCGGAAGTCGCTTCTGAGCATGCTCTGCCCAGTTCCAAAATGGCCGTCGTGCCAGAAGTCGCGCTGCAGCCATTTTGGAACTGGGCAGAGCAGCATCAAAAGTCACTTCTGAGCATGCTCCGCCCAGTTCCAAAATGGCCGCTGCGCCAGAAATCGCTTCTGCGCATGTCCAGAGACTCCAGACATGCCCAGAAGGAGCCTCCCCCTGCCGGTAAGTAAACCGGGGGGAAACGGGAAAAAAATCCGTTTTTCCAGCTGGGAACGGCTGGAAAAACGGGGGTTTCCCGGGAATACGGGAGACTTGGCAGCTATGCTCATTATGGTGCACACCAATCTCTGACTTTTGTCTTCTGGGTTTCTGGGGGTTTTCCTGCTGTTATTCTGTCTCTCACAGCTACAATAAACCTACCATTAAAATGAAGGACTGGTCATTTCTTCATCAGAGGGCAAACGGGCAAATTTAGCAGGGGATCAAATACTTTTCCCCCTCACTGCATGTTGTTGTTGTTTAGTCGTTTAGTCGTGTCCGACTCTTCGTGATCCCGTGGACCAGAGCACGCCAGGCACTCCTGTCTTCCATTGCCTCCCGCAGTTTGGTCAGACTCATGTTGGTGGCTTCGAGAACACTGTCCAACCATCATGTCCTCTGTCGTCCCCTTCTCCTTGTGCCCTCCTCACTGTATATATGTTTTTAAGTTCTCAATATCAAAGGCAGACACACTTTAAATCAGCCTTTCCCACACTTGTTCCTCTCCAGACGTGTTGTTCAAAATATGTGGAGATGCAGATGGGATAGAAATTCAACTCAGTTCTCATTTAAAGGTGAATCTATTAAATTCACACTTTCTAAAACAGGCATCCCCAAACTTCGGCCCTCCAGATGTTTTGGACTATAATTCCCATCATCCCTGACCACTGGTTCTCTTAGCTAGGGATCATGGGAGTTGTAGGCCAAAACATCTGGAGGGCCGCAGTTTGGGAATGTCTGTTCTAAAACAATATGCAAACAACACAGCTATCCTTTTGCAATTCACACATACCCAGTTTTTGCAATGCTGTTCTCCAACCAATGATGTTTATAAAAATGCTTATATTAGCAGAAATTTTATGTATTTTATGTATTGAAATTTTATGTATTTTATGTATTGAAATTTTATGTATTAGTATGTATTAGTAAAAATAGCAGCAGCACTGGTAGGAGGAATAGAGACATTCCAGGATCAAATCCAAAGCTGGGACGGTTTTTGTAATTCCGAGACTGTCCCTGGAAAATCGGGACACTTGGAGGGTATTCCCAATTTCCCTCCCAGAGCTACAACTCTCAGAGTTACATGTGAAGAGAGATTGATTGTTAAACCACACTGCAAGTTGTTAGCATCACTACACTGTAGATTTCTTAATTGTGATGGGGTTTTTTTTAATTCTGCTTGAGAAAATAAACCTTTTGGAAAATATTGGAAGGTTGCCTATGGCAACAGGCATTTTCGGATGGCGTGTTTTCAGTTTGCCAGAAATGTTTTACAACATCAATAGAATTATTTTTAAATAAAATTTAGACTGATGTAATGCTATAGATTGGAGGGAGGGAGATTTTAAAGATCAAGAGCCCCCAAAATATATCCCAGGCCTCAAGGTTTGTGTCTTTTGCCAGTATCATTTCAGCGTGTTTTTGGCAAAAGCCCACATGTTGGCAGAACCCTGCTTCTGGTAGAGCTTGGAAGAAAGGTATTTCTGCCTCATTCCAACACTCTCCAATTACTTTGCTTGGTGCACTGCACTGCCCATCTGTTTTTTTGCCACTCTGTTTCTTTCAAACCCATGCACTTGTGGAAAAGGAATGCATGTTTTATTTGGAATCAGGCACCTTTTTGAAATGCGTTTTTCAAGCACTCCAAAACACATGTACTAACGGTTACCAGGGCCGTTTAGAAATAGGTAAATACAATCGGCATCAAATTATACAAGAAATATGTATCTTTATGCAGCAGAGAGCTGGTTACTAGCCATACATAATGCAGGCTTATGTATATTAATTGTTTACATTCCTACCTTGAGTTCTCCAATGGAAGATAGAAGCCCTGCTCCGTAAGCCCGGAGTTGCCCATCTTGCTTACAAAGGCCAAATTCAATAGTGAAAAAATAGCACTGTAAGAAAGAGAAACAGAAGCCCCTAAGTCCGGGTGTGCCCACAAGTTCAAAGAAAGCATGTCATCAGGGCTTTCGTTGCGTACACCACTGCTTCAGAATTTCATGTTTTTTAAATAAGTTCAATCAAGGACATACACAGTTCAGTACGTTAAATGTAATTTTCCCACAAAGGGGGAAATCAGGGACGCTCTGATTTATTTCCTCCGGCTCTGTCCTAAATCTGTTTAAGAAGTGTCGCCATTAGAATCAGCATGATTCATGGAAGGAAGGAAGCACCTATGGTTGAGGCAGTACACAGGCACCTTTGCAGCAGCCAGTAAGTATGAAGGGTTTGCTT
The DNA here is from genome assembly GCF_965207765.1 of Zootoca vivipara. NCBI lineage: Eukaryota > Metazoa > Chordata > Lepidosauria > Squamata > Lacertidae > Zootoca > Zootoca vivipara. The sequence goes on along the minus strand of NC_142592.1, from coordinate 28,853,109 downwards.
GAATATGTTAAATTATTCCAAACCATCTTCGCCCACATACACACAAAATCAACAAAAAAGACACAGGTTATATATACATATACATACACTTATATGCAGTTTTGAAATGCAGGCATATCATGAAATGCTGCCAAGAAAGAATCTAAAATGCAGGCAGCTGTATTGATCCATATATACCGTGTTTCTCATATTATAAGACATGTCTTATATTTATTTTTTCCTCAAAAAAACACACTGTGGCTTATTTTCAAGGGATGTCTTATTTTTTTCCTCCTCCTCCTGCCGCGGCCGGCATTGCTGCTGCGCCTATCACTATGTCTTATTTTCGGGGTATGGCTTATATTCCTTGAATGCTTAAAAATCCTGCTATGGCTTATTTTATGGGTATGTCTTAAAATGTGAGAAACAGGGTATATATATATATATATATATATATATATATATATATATATATATATAATGCACACACACATCCAAAACAGCAGCAGTGCATGGTGTAATACCCAGTTATTGGAATGGAATCAACTGACAGTCATAGACTAGGAAGCTGCAAATGGTCGAGCAGTGGCTTGCTACAATGCTGAAGTTTAGCTGGGGAGTCTCGGGTTCACATCCCTGATCAGCCAAGTGGCATGGCTGCAATCCTATACATAGTTGCCTGGGAGTAAGTTCCACTGAACTCTGTTGTGCTACCTTCTTGCTGCATAGCCACCTTATGGAGCACAAGTCCAGTTGCAAACGACTCTGGGGTTGTGGCGCTCATCTCGCTTTACAGGCCGAGGGAGCTGGCGTTTGTCCGCTCCGCAGACAGTTTTCCTGAGTCATGTGGCCAGCATGACAAAGCCGCTTCTGGCGAACCAGAGCAGCACACGGAAACGGTGTTTACCTTCCCGCCGGAGCAGTACCTATTAATCTACTTGCACTTTTTGACGTGCTTTCAAACTGCTAGGTTGGCAGGAGCTGGGACCGAGCAACGGGAGCTCACCTTGTCGCGGGGATTTGAACCGCTGACCTTTTGATTGGCAAGCCCAAGGCTCAGTGGTTTAAACCACAGCGCCACCCATGTACCTATGGAGCACATTTAGCTTCATCAAAATATCTGCAACCTTTAGCTTTTAATTCACAATGCAAACAATTCTGCAAAGTTAAGCTTTTACTGCTAGCAGGAAATAGGAACCCCCTAAATGGAAAGGAGTATCGAGCCTCTGCTTGATTCTTTACCTCCTTCTCAGAGTTCTTCTATGGCGCGACACACAATAAACAATAGCAACACTTGAAGGCCTCGAGATCACCTCAGTCACTTGCCCAAGCCAGGAGGGGCCATCACTTAGCCTGGTGCATCCTGCTCTGAAAAGGCTTCCATTCCTCCCCACCCACCCTTTCCTACTCCATTAGTTGTTGGTGGCATTACTATAACCATCCAGGGATTTTTTTCCTAGAAAAATAGGTGCTGGAACTTGAGCTTTTTCGGGGGGAGCACCCAAAAAAACCACTGTGACGCCTGCCACCTCTGTCACGCTGCCCCAAGAGCCGTGCAGGGAAACGGCACAGCAACACTACAGAGGTGAAAGAATGCAGCAAAGAGGTGCCGGGACTCAGTTCTGGTTAGTTCTGGCTGAAAAAAAGCCCTGCAGCCATGGAAATAACCATGTATGTCAGTTGTTTACCTGTGTGAAAAATGAGATGCAAAAAGACCTTCTAAGACAGGCATCCCCAAACTTCGGCCCTCCAGATGTTTTGGACTACAATTCCCATCATCCCTGACCACTGGTCCTCTTAGCTAGGGATCATGGGAGTTGTAGGCCAAAACATCTGGAGGGCCGCAGTTTGGGGACACCTGTTCTAAGACCTTCTGTATGTAGGAGAGTTGTGAAAGAACCTGCAGGTTTGAATTTGTAATCTTAGTCAAGACGAAATGTGCAAGCATTCTTGAAAACCCGAAAGCCTGAATTAGCACCAGTTTATTTAACAAATGCTAGAATGGTCAAGCTGCACATAATCTGAAGGCTAGCCTGGATAGTATAGTATGATTACTACCAGGTGGTGTTTCTGCAGTAAGTTAGGAAGAAACACAAGGTTGCAAGGCTGTCTTGCTGTTGATTTTAACCAGCTTCTCCATGTGATCCACTGTTGGCAGGGATCCCAAAAGCCGTTTAAAGCACACATACGGGGCTTGCACTAGCCAAGTGGAATAATGGACTTTTCATGGAACAGTTGACTCCCATTGCTTATCAGAAAGTGCTTTTTAAAATGCTTCCATCAGTTTGCTATCGGGAGCTGCTGTTTGAGGAGAACAAATCTAAAAAGTCCCTCAGGCCCACATAGCCAGTTTCACATTCTCCATAGACCATGGCCTTTATGTCCTGTGGCTTTCAAGATATATGAATTACTCATATTACTCTGAATACAGTTGACTCACAATTTACACGCATTTAACTGGTGCAAATTCAGCTTGTATGTGCTTGGCCAAAAATAAGTTCAAAAATGAAAGGGAGTGGTTGTCACGGGGGACAATGGCAATCCCACCCACCATTGCACTCATTTTAGCATCTGGATGTGCAGGGAGAGAGTGTTTTGACTCTACGTGATTAAGTCATCTATAAACACAGGCAGACAAATAAATTAGCACAGGCTAATGAATAATGGCATATTTCTGGAGAGGGATACAGTACATGGTTGTATAGTCATGGTGTTAATTCCTGTTCTATTTGATATCACTGTTTCTGTTGCAGAGAGAATGCAATCTAAGCCAGGAATAGCCAGTGTTGAGCCCTCTGGATGTTGTACAATTACAATACACAACAGCAAAACAAATGGCCAAGAATAATGGGAACCGCAGTTCAAGAACATCTGGATTGCAAAATGTTGACTACTCCTGATCTAAGCCATCCCAGGTTTAATACCAGCAGCCAAGGTAACTGATGTAGGCGACAGGATTTTCTCCTTTCACTTTGACTAGCCCCCTCCCTCATTTTTTAGATTATAATGGATTTAGAAATAACATTGGCTTGGGTCCTAACTAGGTTTAGAATGCTCCCAGCAGTGGAAGCAATTTCCATCAATTTCCCCTTCCACCTCTTCTGCCCTCTGAAAAATCTTCTCTGGGGAGTTGGGGGACCCTCTGGAACAACACGAGAGGCAGTGCAGGTTCCAGGAGAAAAGAGAATTGGCAAATACCTCCCCCAGCTCTGTTAGCAGGATCCTAGTGATCTCAGTTCTCTTTGTGAACAGTAGAAGCCCTTCTCTTTGTAGATGCCTAGTTAAGATCCAAGCCATTGTGTGGAATAGTTTGTAATCTTCTTGTCACATCTATTCATTAGTAGAAATGGGGTACTATTTACCTGTCTGCCAAAGATGCTCTAGAATTTAATTCACTTATGCTTATGCGTAAGGTTGCCGATAACAGAGAACTAGTGGAATTAGTGTTTTAAAAGGGATGTATTCCATCACCAGATATACATGCCAAAATAACTCATTTTCATTTTATAAGGGATAACAGTATTTGAAAAGCCTGAGTTTTGAGAATATATATATATATAGATAAACTAAAGATAAAATGTCCAGATGGTAAAATGTAATTTGTATCTGCCAAGTTCTAATTTTTATCAATACCGTATATTTAGAACAACCCTTCATATGAATAATAAGAAATGTAATTTATTTCCTGTATGCAGCATCTATGGTAGATTCTGATTCACAAAGCTTTTGTTAGGATAGAGAATGAAGTATCTCGCCCAATGCTGCCATCTTCAGATCATTAGCCCTTAATACAATTATTTTAACCTTTGCAGAATATTCTGTTGATTTCACTGCTTTGGAGAACTATCCTGGCAATAAATCCACTCTAATTAAGAAAAGATAAACTAAAAACAGAGGATTCACATTTTAAATAAGAGTAGGCTCCCATCAGGCTTCAAGTTTCTTTTTTAAGTATTCTTAAATTAAAAGGGGGTAATTAAAAGCATTTTTCAAACCAATTCAATTATCTGAGATTCTCCTTTCTTTGGTTATATTTATATCTTCCTTCCACAGCTACCAAAACAATGTAGTAGAGAAATAAATAGTGATTCTCAATTTAGATGCCTTTCAACATACAAAGGTATTCTGAAATACTGGCTCCTTGTCCATCAAAAGTGCACAAACACATTAAACTTAATGGTTTCAGTAACTGAGATAACAGCAGATGCACCTATCCTATCCCATCAGAAAATGCTTTTACAAATGCTCATTCCTGTTCTTTTAACTGAAGTTAAGGGCCTTTGCCCAAATTCACCTAAACAGGAGCATAAGTGATGCTTCCTCGTGCATGAAGGCATCTTTACACCTTCAAATGTCTCTTGAATTTGGGCCAGTGCAAATTGTTCCATTAAGGTCAGTAGGAACCAGAGGAAGCCCTAGAAATGCACAATCGGCAGGGAGTTTATTCTGTCGAGCCATTAAATTGGGGCCTCCTGTGGAAATGATCAATGCAACATGCTGGGCCAGGAGAAGCTCACCTGATAAAAGGAAACCAAGTTTCCTACTCTTCTATGCATTTATTTAATAGAGGCTGGAAGGCATTTACTTGAAGCAGCATTTTGGGGCTACAGATCATTATTAAATATATATATACAGCCATACCTTGGATCCCAAATGCCTTGTTAGTCCAATGCCGCAAACCCGGAAATGAGTGTTCCGGTTTGTGAACATTCTTTGGAACCCGAACATCCGATGCGGCTTCCGATTGGCTGCAGGAACTTCCTGCAGACAATTGGAAACAGCACCTTGGTTTTCAAACATTTTGGAAGTCAAACGGACTTCCGGAACTGATTCCGTTTGACTTCCAAGGTACCACTGTAAATATGAAGATGATTATTTCAAAGATGGGTGCGTGCGACAGAAATCCACACACCTTCATAACAGCATAGGAACTTCCCATAAAATTTATTAATTTAGTATCTATGCTAAGCATATGTATTCTAGAAATAAGTCGACCCACTGATATCAATAGTGTAACTTTGGGTGGAAGAGGACAAGAGCTGGACACAATCTACAACCCTTTATGTCTAATACAAAGCTAACTGTGGCCACTCATCTAATACTTGTAATTTTAAAGCACTAAGAAACAGTAGCAATTCAATTGCTGGCATTGCCAGATCCCTAGCTCTAGCAGAATTGTGCTCCCTCCCATCCTAAACAGAAGAGGGAAGCTTACCTTGACCTTTCATGCATACTTGGCCGCCTCCCAGTGGCATTGCAAGGTGGGGTGGGGGTGCAGTGCGCCCCAGGTTTCATGACTGGGGGGGTGGCAAGAAGACACCCCGCGGGGTGCTTGCCCTGCTGCCCAGGCGCATCGGCGCGAGCAGCCATTGCACCGCCGCAGCCGCATGTGGAGGATCCTCCGTTCGTGGCTGCAGCTGCGAGCAGAGGATCCCACCACCGTCCGTACGGCGTTCGAGCAGCACCATCAGCAAACCGCTACGTGTCACACGCATGCACTGTACATAGCAGTTTGCCACCAGCGCCGCTGGAGCGCTGTACTGTACAGATGGTGGTGGGATCCCGCCGCCGGCACCGAGCAGCACCGGCAGCAAACCGCTATATACAATGAATGCATGGTGTCGCATGCATATGCTGTACGTAGCGATACCGCACATGCGCTGTACATAGCAGTAAGCTTCCCTCTTCTGTTTAGGATGGGAGGGAACACATATGTGTTCGGAAACCAAGGCTCAGCTTCCAATTGGCTGCAGGAAGCTAGGAAACTAGCAGCACACAGCACAAGAGAGGGTTAGAAACACTCTTCATGTACATTCATTGCTGAAGTAATGGGTTGGCACCAGTACAGCAGCCATGGTGCGTCAATAATTGCAATTCTCCACCTGGTCTCCACAGGAGGGTTTTTTTGGGGTGGGTTAAAGTTGTAGCTGAGGCTAGAAATAACTGGCACTACTGAGAGAAAAGAAGTTTCACTGTCTTGACCATATGTCATAAGATAAAGCATGTAAAATACATGTATAAGCAAACATAAATTTGTGGCAGAATAAAAAAAAATCAATAGTATGCAATAAAGCAAATAGAAACATATACGTTCAGATGTAGTTAAGATTTGTGGGGTTATCCAATTGGTGTCCCACCCTCTAATGGAAAGCTCTTCGATCCAGCAGAGCCTTCTGTTAGTGAAAGGAGGAGTGAGGGAAACTTTAGCAACTCCTTCCCCCATCACCTCCAGAGCAGGTGGGCATAGTGTAGGAAGGAGGCTCACTCATTAAAGGTCTTCTTGAACCCTGTTCCACTGACAGATCTCTCCAGTGGATCAAAGCAACTGGATACTGTGGGAACTGCAACAAGAAAGATCATTCAGTTTATAACTCACAAGTTAATTCTGTTATCATTGAGTGGAGGTGTTGCTTAGGCCAGTCCCAATGCAACTGCAGCTAAATAGCCAAACGGAGATGCTGTTTCCTGCAAGCAACATTCCTTTCAAACTTTGCTTATCTCTTCTATACAATTTATTCTACATCAGTTCCAAATTACAATAAATATAATGTTGATACCTATGGTATTAATAGTGCCAAGACATGGTCCAAAGATCTGTTGGCTGCAATAACTAATTAACTGTTTACAAAATATTATAATGCACACATCTTTGTGACTGGAATTTACCATCTTAACATAAAGGAAACCTTTCCCCAAATTAATATAGTAGCAAAACGGATATAAATTGTCCAGAATCTCATGACATTTTGCAGAGCCATGGATGAAATAGTTCATGAAATACACATTGTTTGAGCTTAAGTGGCCGTCTACATTGACAAACTAAGGCTGAAAATATGTAGGAGTGCTATAAAAAAAAACCTTTTGAGTAGTATGCTACTGCTACTTTTTGAAAATCAGCCACAGTAGTTTTCTAATGTTTACTTGCTTCCAATACATTTACCAGTGCCTTTAAACATTACTTACAAAAGATTATTCTCAAGTGTCTCATATTCCTAAATGTCTGTGGCAATGTCATACTTGAACAATAATGCACACTTCTTTTGGAGAGGACACACAAGACCTCCAGAGTTACTCTGCAATCTACTCTACTATTATCTACAATCTATTATCAGTCAGACATTACATTGTCATAAATATGACTGCCTCTCCCAAGAGTACAACCATGTATTTTCAACATAACATTAGATGCAGTCTTCAATTTTACCTAACATGGCTAGCAGGAATGCATGTGGCAGTGGTTTAATCATTGCTTTTCAGATTAGAATCTTAAATGCCTGCAGTATTTGCATATTGAAAGGCATGTGGATTGCAGAAAAAATCTGAAAGTGTTAAATTAATTATGAATATTTTGGTGGTTTGCATAATCATTAAGAGAAAATTTCCATAATATCATATTGTGGAGGAAACTAATCAATATGCCATAGGTTGTGAAATATTTAAATCTGAAAAATGTGTCCAGTCTCTCTCTCTCACTCCCTCTCTCTCTCTGCCTGTCTCTTACTCACTCACTCTGTATCTCATATACATCCAGGAGTATATAACAGAGTGAACTACAGTGGTACCTTGCTTTAAGAACAGTTTAGTTTATGAACAACTTGGATTAAGAACACTGCAAACCCGGAAGTAGGTGTTTTGGTTTGTGAACTTTGCCTTGGAAGCAGAACATGTTTCGCTTCCTGTTGAGTGTGTTCCATTTGTAAACTGAGTCCCCCGCTGCTATGGGAAAGCACACCTTGGTTTAAGAATGCTTTGGTTTAAGAATGGACTTCCGGAACGGATTAAGTTCACAAACCAAGGTACCACTGGAATCAGAACTTGACAAAATTCACTTTTAAATAAAATCACTTAAAACACAAACTTGGTTTCTAAATAAAACAAATGAAATAGAGCATGTTTTCATAACATTCTTTTGTTCAACCATTTCCTGCAAATTACTAGTGTAAAAGGTGTTTAGGCTTCTTTTGTGATTCCCCAAACACAACTCTTTTTGTAACAGCACTGCATTTCTCTCCATTCTCCCTCAGCTTTGCACTTAGGGCTTTTGCCAACACACACTTTGGAAGAGTTCATTTGCTAAAACACACACACACACACACAGAGAGAGAGAGAGAGAGAGAGAGAGAGAGAGAGAGAACACTGAGCAAGTGTGGCGTTGCTTTCTTGTATTTTATAATACAGGTGTTCTGTTGTCTACTGTGAGAACAGGATGCTGAACCAAATAGGCCACAGGCCTGCTCCAGCAGCTTCTTCTCAGACCCTTCAAGTGTCCCTATTTTCCAGGGACATCCCTTATTTAGAGAAGCATCCCAGTTTCTGATTTGCTCCTGGAATGTCCCACTTTTCCTTAGTATGTCCCTATTTTCATTGGAGAAATGTTGGAGGGTATGGAGTTATCCAATCCCCGGGCCATCTGAAGGCAATCCTATATAGGGAAGTTTTTTAATGTTTAATTGTGTTTTTATGTATGTTGGAAGCTGCCCAGAATGGCTGGGGTTACCCAGTAAGATGTGTGAGGTATAAATACAGTGGTACCTCGGGTTACGAACACGGTCCATTCCGGGTCACAGTTTGTAACCCGAAGCGCCATTTTGCGCATGCGCAAAGCGCTATTTCCGGAACGTACGTGCGGCGGAACGTACGTGCGGCGAAAAATACTTCCGTGTTTGCGGAGTTCGTAACCCGAATTGTTCGCAACCCGAGGTGGTCGTAACCCGAGGTACGACTGTAGTAAAATTATCATTATGGAATGAGACGTTCACATTTTCATTGGAGAAATGTCAGCTGGTATGTCTTCTTACATTCTTATATAAGCAAAGCCAGAATGATTACTTTTCACACTGACATTGAAGCATGCGGATTTTTCTATGTACATATCTTTTTCATCTATAATCTATTTTAGAGCCATGTGCAACTCTCAGCAGAACTTTCCAAACTCTCATTAGGCAAAAGTAATTAAAATTTGTGAAAGAAAATAATAAACAAAGAAAAAATAAAAGATAAACACTGGAAACTGTAACATGAGCGGAATAAAAATTGTCCAGAAGAAGAAGAAGAAGAGGAGGGGGGGAGTTTGGATTTGATATCCCACTTTATCACTACCCAAAGGAGTCTAAACCAGCTAACATTCTCCTTTCCCTTCCTCCCCCACAACAAACACTCTGTGAGGTGAGTGAGGCTGAGAGACTTCAGAGAAGTGTGACTAGCCCAACGTCACCCAGCAGCTGCATTTGGAGGAACGGAGACGCGAACCTGGTTCACCAGATTACAAGACTACCGCTCTTAACCACTACACCACACTGGCTCATAAAATTGTCACAAAAAATGTCATTAAAAGGACATAAAAATTCTGTTGACGCAACTAGGACATACAATCAACTCACAGGCCACATTCTCATGGAGTGTTTGGCAGTGACGTGGTGCATGTTCTCATGCTGCCTTGGGTGCTTGTGCACCGGGGAGGCAGGGCACGGGTTGTGGAGGGGAAAAGGAGTCTGCCATGTGCCAGCCCAGCCCTCAACCACCAATGCCACTAGAGCAACACCAATCTTGAGCCGCTTTGCAAGGCTGGACTGAGCCCAGCCTTGGAAGGCGGCTCAGTGAAGAAAGCATAAGAAAATGGCCATGCATCTTTTGAACCCAGCCTCACCCTCAAGCATGGCTGTTGGATCCCAGCCTCCATTAATTCAAAGTTTCCTGTGGAACCTCTGCTTTAAATGTGCTTCCAACTAACTTCAGAAAAGCAGTGTCACAGAAGAGCGAAGGGACTCTGGTATGAAATGAACCATATTTAAAAATGAATAACGGGGAAAGATACACACTGTCAATGGACTTTGTATTTGGTAGAAATGGAGTGAGTTGTTTTTGTTTTCTTTTTTGTATTGTAGCAGAAGTGGGAGAGGGTGATCTTTCAAACTTATTTTGATAAGTTTGATAAGACTTGGTAAAATAATAGGAAAAGGAAGAGACTTTAGAGTTTCCATTCTGCTTCTTCAGCAGAATTAGCTCCAGGTAGCTAAAACTTATATATCGGCATTAGCTATTGCTGCACACAAGTATCTGTAGTGCCTCAGCTAAAAAAATGCAGTCTAATGCCTAACATCATTTCTCAGGCAATCTTCCAGTGCAACTTCTGTTAGGAATGACCGGTGCCTGTTTGGGATAGCTTCTGCAATTTCTAAACAATCAATATATATATTATATAATTTGGAGGCTGATTCCCAAGTGTGTAGTATCACATGGCTTTGGGAGAAGGTACTCACCGTGTGAAGAAATCTTGCAATGAGTCTGCCCTAATGCTAGGAACCTGGAGAAGTTCAGCAGCATTTCTTTATGAACAACAGAACAGCATAGCAGTTAGGACTTGCTACATAGGTAAAGCTAAAGTTCCAATGAATTCCCACTCAGCTATGGAGGGAGCCGCAGCCAGAGAGGAGAGAGGAGTTTCTATTACATACTAGAGACATATCTCTTAAAGAAACAAACCACAAACTCTACTTGAAATTAAATAACAGGGTGCGTCTGAGCACATTATGAATTTGTTTCCAGTACCAGAACTGAACTGAGTGCACAGCTCCTTCACACAGAAGTCCACACTTCTCTAGCTTTCTTCCTTTCAGCAACTTAATTTAGGTGGTGAAAAGCCATTTTGTTGTTGTCATGCTTATACAATTCAGTGTCAGAAACCCTCATGGATGTACTGCAAATCTGCCAGAGATCTTCCAGTAAAGCCCGATCAATCCTCTGCCTGCCCCTTGGTACAACCTGCTTTTAACAAACAAACAAACCCTGTGTAATGTCAATAATGTTCCTTATTACAAGATCAAGATCACTCAGCCTATGAAAGGATGCAAAATTCCAATGCAGTGCATACAACTCTCCATTCAACATGGCCAGTCATTTCCCTCAACCTTAATGACTTTGAGCATGCCGTTTAAACCAGCCCAGTGACTTGGGTTTTTTTTTTTTTTACAAAAAGAGAAGGGTTGTAGCTCAGTGGTGGGGCATCTGTTTTGTATGCCAAAATCCCCAGGTTCAACCCCTGGCATCTCCAGGTAGAGCTGGGAATGTCCCTTGTCTGACTGAAACCCAGGAGTTAGCTGGACCTGCTCAGGGCCGTCGTAAGCGCCCCTGGCGCCGTAGAGCAACGGATCCCTCCGCCCCCCCCGCCCCGTTTCCCAGCACGGTGGGCGGGCGGGCGCAGTGCGGCTGCCACAGATGCTGCTGCGCGGCGGGCGGGCAGGCACAGCGCGGTTGCCGTGGGCGCAGCTGCGCGGCGGGCACAGCTTGCGGCGCCCTCCTGGCGGGCCGGCGCCGTGGTGCCCTGTGCCACCCAGCCTGGCCGTAGTGCCGGCCCTGGACCTGCTCTCTCAGTATAATGCCGTTCCCACCATTTTGAGGGACAAAGTTGCCACACCCCTCCTCCCCTGGAAGAAGAGGAGAGGTGGTATCTCCCTAGAGGAGAATGTGAGGACGATTTCGCCCAATGGGGAGAAGTGGTGACAGGCTATTTAAGCTTCCTCTGCCCCCACATTCTTTAAATCTGTATAAGGTCTGAAGCGCAAGTATCCTTTTCTCAGTATAATCTAGTAATAGCCACTTCTGAGGGCCAGCACATTACATCTAGTGACTGGTGTGTGGGTTTTTTGTTTGTTTGTTTGTTTGTTTGTTTTTCCAATGCTTTTCCTTTTTAAGGCAAAACAACTATAAGTAGTTTGGGGTTTAGCGGAAAACTTGTAGTGGAAGTGACAGCTGAGAAGGAAGGGGGGGTGTTTAAGCATTTCCGTGTCGGCTCAAAAGTGCCCCACTGCGGGTGCAGGAGAAAACATTTTTTAAAAAAACAACCTAGAGAGAATAGCAGGTGACAGGTGCTTTTGAGTAGATAATGCCTGGCAAGAGAATGAGAGTTACACACACATTTCCTCCTCACTCAAGCCACTCAACATTTGATGGGTGGTGGGAGGGGAATCCAGTCGCAAAACGATGTATCTGGCTTTCCTGGGCCAGACCACCCCAGTGCAGATATTTGAAAGCTTTAGTAAGTCCTGTTTTCATTCCCTAACCATGTGTTTCTTTATCTCCGCCAGGTTCAAAGATTTGGAATCTAATGTCATTAATTTATCCTGGCATTCTAAAGCAAGAACAATATGCTGTGAAAACAACTCCCCTTCCAATTGACATTAAAAAGTGTGTCACATTCATTTATATTCAAAGTTCTCTTGAGTAGCTTAAGTCGTTGCTTTTTCAAGCTGTTGCTCTAGTTTTGGCTGTCAAAAATAGTTCACACTTATCTCAAGGGAAGCAGAATCAGCCTTTTGACATTCTTTCCAGGGCTCCTAAAGAAGGGATCCTCTGAATGCCAAGCTACAAAATAAAAGCAGGGTAAACATGCACCATCCTTGTCCTCCCACACCCTTCACTGGGGGATTCTGCTTTCCATAAAATTATTGAAACATCACTTCCCTTTTGCAGGGCAGGGGTACGAATCATTCAGCTGACTTTGGAGGCATAGCTGCCAAGTACCCCGTTTTCCCCGGGATCTTTGAAAAAGAGGCCTTTTTAGACACCATGAAGATAAAAAATTCTGGGTTTTCCTACTGGTTTCCCCGAGTAAAAGCAGTCAAAATCTGTGCCAACTACCTAGTGGATATCACTGATCCCACCCCTCGGAGAGCTTTCACTATGGCACGGTTTCAAACACTGCCAACCGCATACCTGACCGGTAGATTCACAAAAATCCCAGCAGAACACCGTTTATGCCCTTGCTTCATGAAAATTAAAGAGGATCTTATACATTACCTCCTCTATTGCCCCATTTACTCGGGCTTTAGAGACGTGATGCTGCAAATTAAACCCAACTCTATAATCAATCCTGAAGATAAGAGTAAAATTTTTGTTAGTTGATGCTAACCACGAATTACCCACATGGTAGCGGTCTTTGTGATGAAGGCCATGAAAGCCAGGGAAAGATTTATGGATGATAAAGACCCCTTCATCATCTGTTTAACTCGTTGCTTGTTTTCCTTCTCTTTCTGTTTTGTGGGATGAAGGTTTTGTTGGGACAGTATGTAATGAATTTTAACATTTTTAATTATTGTTGTGTTGATATTTGTGTACAGGCATGGTCCTCACAATAAATGGATTTGTTGTTGACCGGTGCCTGTTTGCGATAGACCCGTATTTTCTTACCGTTTCCCACAGGTGTTCCGAATGGCAAAATACCCCGTATTCCCTTGGATTACGGAGCTCCTGCCGGTGGCCATGTTCTTCTGGTGCCGCGCCGGCACCGGAAGTCGCTTCTAGGCACTTCTGGACATGCGTAGAAGCGATTTCTGGTGCCGTGGACATTTTGGAAATGGGCACAGCGGCATCAGAAGTCACTTCTACGCATGTCCGGAAGTGCCTAGAAGCGACTTCCGGTGTCGAGGCGCTGCTGATCCCGGATTTTTCAATCCAGAACTTGGCACCTATGTTTGGAGGGCTTTGTTGTGCTCTCTCGGTTGTGAAAAATACAAGCTGCCCCATCATTTCTTTTCGAGAACAACAACAATACCCCACACAAAATAAACCGAAATGAATACATTAGGAGCCAGAATTGTGCCTCATTTTGTATTAAATATATAATCAGCTATGTCATTTTTTGTGTGTGGTTCTATTACCCACTCTAGCTGGCATCAATATGGAAATATAACATATAAGATGTCACCATGGGACACATTGTCATCAAGTGTTATATGTATCCCTGCCCTACTCAGCAACTACCATTGACAAGGACCAACGTGTGAGAATATTCGGGGGGGGGGTCACTGTTTTAGTCTCTTGCTACAAGGACAAAGCTAGATGCTGCATGCAACGTGAGCATTATTGAGATGCATCTCATGCAACGTGAGCATTATCGAGATGCAACACCATGTTAAGATTAAGCTTTTTAAATTTGTCAATAGGGCAATTAACTATATTTTGTTAATCCCTTCTGGACTAACACAGGTATCAATATGCCCCCATGCAACAGGCATGTGGGCAGGTTATAAAATGAAGGAAGGCGCATACAAGAAATAAAAAAGGTAAATTTTCATGGGCCTTCAGATTCTGCAATGAAATTCGTACCACCTAGAAGTTTAAGTGTCACAGTTAGGAAGCAGGTGTGCTCAGACATAACTAGAGCTTTGCATATAAAACCCAAAAGAAAAACAAGGCGTTAATGTGTGGAATCTTGCCTTCACAGCCATTGTGATAGTATACACAAAACATAATAGCCATGTTCATGTTGCTGCTTAGGAAGTTACGCCCAGGGGAACAATGTCAAGAGGATTTCAGAATCTGCTGAATGTACCACCTGACACCGGGTCATGAATAGTGAGTTCATTTGGGTGATCTCATGAGACCTAATTTAGCTGCTAACAAGGAAAAACCACCTTGTCAGTTGTTTGAACTGTATCTTATAGCCCTGGTTCTACAAATACCATAGCTGCCAAGTTTTCCCTTTTCTCGCGAGGAAGCCTATTCAGCATAAGGGAAAATCCCTTAAAAAAAGGGATAACTTGGCAGCTATGACAAATACATGCACATAAAAAAACATGATGCCACCAATAAAAACAATATAGCAATTGCTCATTTTAATTAAATTGGTGGGGTATAAATTTTAATGGTAAGTTCTAGGACACTGTCCAACAAAGTTGCAAGTATCAGGGTGTGTGTTTATAATGGTAACATTCCTCTGACCCTGTTTTAATTAATTGCAGGTTAATTGAAATGGTTTCACTTTGTTTAAACAATTACGTTTCTAATATACATTGTATCATGGTCGAGACATTATTCTTCAGGAATATTTTTTTTCCCATCGTTCAAAGAAAATTTCATGGACTAAGTAAGGTATCTGACAATTCAAGGAGGGAGGTGAGCTCTGAATGGACAAAGGATAAGTGCTGGCAACAGCTTTGTGGATAGACGCAGCAGAATGGATGGATAAATGGAAGATATTTTATCTGGATTGGAAGCACTGCAAGTGAATTGTACTGCATTGTAAATCATCTGGAAGTATGTTGTTCCTGTTATATGCATACTCCTGCTATATGTTTTACACAGCCTGGGGAGGGCTTTGCTCTGAAAGATGGTGAACCATATACCATACTTTTCCGTGTATAAGACAAGGTTTTTTTTTACTCTAAATTAATGTTAAAAACATTCCTCGTCTTATACAAGGATAGTGAATGGGGTGGATGGGTGATTGGCTGCAGCTGCAAGCAGGACAATTGTTCGCTGCTAGAAGGGCTGCTTTGGATTGGCTGCTGCTTCTCTAATTGGGTTGGTGATTGGCTTCTGCAGCAAACACTGCTGTTGGTTGGCTGTTGCTGCCATGATTGGTGGCTGCTGTTCTGGGATGAGTGTGATTGCCAGTGGACAGCTTTTCTCAGTTGGGTAAGAGATTTTGGGCTGGGGAAGGGTCTGTTTGCGATTGGCTATAAAAAGTGGGAGGCTTCTGTATCAAGATACAAGTTTCCTCATTTGAACCTGAACAATACATCAACAGAGTAACTCGTGGGTTGTAAGGAGAAGAGAGGGTGGATCTTTTTAAATGCACCTTCTAATTACGCTATTAAGAAAATTTGCCATACTGACACCTCTAATACAAAACATTTTTTTTCAAAGAGAATTTAAAATCTGCTGGGATGTTTTTCAGCAGCAAATGTATGTCTGAAATAATGAGCCATAAATACTGATTTGAGTGGTGACTCACCATTGAGTTACCTGTCAAAATCTGTAAACATATTATAAAGGAGCTGAACAAACGAAATAAAAAGCAAAAGCAAAGATATAGTTTTCATGACAAAGTTTGCACCTGGTCTATCATCAGTGGTCATCTCAATTATGAATAGCAGACAGTCAGAAATGTTTTTTGAGGTTAAGAGGAGATCATTAATTTGACCGGTATTTTCATTAGTGACAATGCAAAGTCCAACATTTGAGTATCAAGAAGTCCTGTTGAGGCAACGTTGAAAGTAGGATAAGGAGTGTTTGTGTGTACCACATTGGGCAAGTTAATGGAGTACTGTAAACTCTCAGAAACAAACAAGTAAATCTTGTGGACAAAAGGATCTATTCGGTATCTTGGTAGAATCAATCATGGGGAAACAGAGGGGCACATTTATTTAGAAAACAAATCATTCATTGGTCAGAAACTGCAATTGAGTTTCATACGTTACATTTAGTCATCATGACCCTGGGGGTCCCTTGCCGTGGCCACTCCCCCAACCACCAGCACTCACCACCGGGCCTGATCTACCATCTACTCCCATGCCAACTGATTGCTTTGCTCTTGTCTGACCAATTTTTATTTTAAAAAGAGAATCTTGCAGTTCGACCAAAATCAGCCCAAGCTAGGTACTGACACCCTGATCTGTTTTGCACTGCTTCCCTTCATCTTCTGCCTCCTCTTTGTCCTCTTCTGGCACTGGTTGGGATAGGGACAGGCTGAAGAGTCCTATACTTACGCATCAAAGTCAGAGCTCTATGAGCTCCTTCCTCCCTAGTTTTGAGGAAAACCTTCCAGTGATTCACATTTCAGCCAGCTAGGGATATGTGTAAATGCCCTCAATGTTGTCAATTGATTGCTTTCACTCATGGTGCTGGATGTTCACACATTTATCTCATATCATTGATTTCATAGATCTAATGATACACAAATAACCATTCTTGGGTCTGTGTGTTTCGGTTTGCCATGAAAGGCTTAAATCTGGTCAAACTGCAAATGTTTGGGCTCAGAAACAGACAATACACACTGCTTGTTCAATATATCCATGACCAACACCCTTCTAAGGTTCAGGAGAACAAGTCTTCAGTTGGTCAAAGCATGGTTGAATTTAGGAATGGCTGTCACATTTTTGGCGCTATATATAGATATTACCCCTTCTCTTCTAGCAGAAATATACAGTACCACAGATCTGTTTAACTAAGCCTGCTTAATTAGCAAAGTGTTAGGAAATAAATGCACATTAACCTGGAAAAGGTAAGACTGAGAGGTGATATGATAGTTATCTTCAAATGTGTGAAGGGCTGTTGCATGAATGGTGGCAAGCTTGTTTTCTGCTGCTCCAGAGGGTAGGACCTGAACCAATGGATTCAAATTACAGGAAAATAAATTCCAGCTAAACGTAAGGAAGAACTTTCTGATAGTAAGAGCTGTTTGACAGTGAGGGACTACATCGCCTTCATTGGGGGTTTTTAAACAGAGGTGGGGGACCATTTGTCAGGGATTCTTTATGTGTGATTCTTACATTGCAGGGGATTGGACCAGACGACTCTTGGGGTTCCTTCCAATGCTAGGATTCTCTAATTCTATGCCATGATTATCCATTAGTTTTCAGTAGTTGTATATCAGAGCCTTTAAAAAAATACAATCAGGTTTTCCCCTCCTAAGCCTAGAGTGACATTCTTTCTCAGCTGTTTTCCAACGGCAATGTATCTCTCTTTGAATGTTTGTAAGCAGATCGAATTTAAGGCCCCTGTTCTAGATCATTTCAGTGTTACAAATACCAAACATTATAGCTTTAATAAGGTATTCCTTGATTTAAGTAAATAAGGATGTTGTGGTGCTGAGTAAGATGATAAAGCAGCTTTCTTTCAGCTCTAAAAATATATACATGAAGTTCTGAGAATAGAACAATAAAGAAGGCAGGGTTGTGTTCTACATTCATTCATTTATATATGTATAGTTTACTATTATGCAGCTACTAAATGTAAATGAAGATAATATTTGCTCCCAAGGGAACTCAAGACAATGGCAAAATTCCTCTTTGGTTCTAGGCAGGGACAGCTGGGTTTATAAAAAATTCATTAAGCCGTTCTTACAAAGAGATCCTATCACACCTCCTTTAAAAATGTTGAAGATTATATTCCATTACCCATCCCTGGTGCCCTTTAATGCTAAGATGCCATCCCTTCTAAGCTGCATCATCAAATAATTAATTAAGCCATACCCTAGACAAATAGTTAGCTTTCTTTCTGGTTATTATGTCCAATTTTCATTCATTCGTTCAGCTACCCAGAGAAACAAAAGCACCCTACCCAGCATCAAGCAGAGAGAAAGAATCAGGTTGCACAAATTTGATTTGGTTGTTCACAGTGGAAAGTGATTAATACAATTTCCTATAATATACAGCAACACTGAATACTAAGAGGAGTCTATTTTCCACCGAGAAGAAAAATAACTTTGATTCATATGGCTGAAAAGAACCATAACTGCTTGAATCTTTCTTTGCAGACCTGAATGTTTGAAGCCATACTGCTACACAGGAATTAGGAAATTATTTCCTTGGTCTGACCTGTTGTTTCAATTTTATAAGTTTTCAAACATTCACATTATTACTCAGACGAGACCGCCCATGGACTAAAAGCAGCCACACGCTTGTATTAGCATTCTGTCTCTAAGAACACAGGGGCATAAAAAGTTACTTGCTGGATTAGTCCAAAGACAGCATCCTGCCTTTGCAGTAGCCAGCCAAATCCCTATGGGAAAGCTTCAAGCAGGATCCAAGCACAGCAGGGCTCTCTCTCTCTCTTCCCCCAAATCCTTTTTCAAACCACAACAAGCTGGTGGCCCTCACCATACCTTGGGGAGAGAATGGTATAGCTTACATATGTGCTATGTGGAAAAAAAGCACTTTGTTTTGTCTTTCGTGATCACTAGATGATCATGAGTTCTAGTATTATAAAGAAGGGAACATCTCTCTCGGGCTCATCCACACTTTTGCTTCTCCTGTGCCTAGAAAGCCCAGGTCCAATATGTTTTCCGCTTGTCCCTTGCTTCATAGGAATGGTGCCAGGCAGTTTTTCATGTGCCCCGCCACTTCCCCCAGGAAAACCTGTTCTTTGCTGCTGAATGGGAACAAATGTCAATATCTGCAGAAAAAACCTATTGACGCTTGTTCCCATTCAGTGGTCAACAGCAAGTTTTCCCAGAGGGAAGCAGCGGGACAAATGGAAGTGCAGACAAGCTCTCTAATCACTTTCTCCACACAATGCAAACCTCCCTCATATCCCCTCTAACTTGAGAAGCAACAGTCAGTGACTCTGTCAGTTTAAGAGGTCTATGGGCAAGGGGAGTCTGTTTCCTCACTGTGGGTATCCTTTCTTTGCTGTTCATCACCCTGGCTGCTTCACCACTACCACCTTCTCTCCCCACCCCATCACACTGGTCATCCTAGATGCTCCTTCCTCACTGCCTGGTCCCTCCACTCTTACCCCTCTCCTCTATACCCCCAAGCTGGTAAAGAAAAGCTAGAAGAGGTCCCTTTTAAATAGGTAGGTAGGTAGAGTCAGGTGGCTACCCTGCACCATAAAAATGTCTAGTGCTGAGGCTCCAGGTGTGCATACCATCGTAATTTCTACAGAGTCCTTCAGGGTCAGGTTCTTAGCACTGTGGGAAAATTAAGGTGGCAGACATGTCTGGGGCCTTGGCAGCAGGTATTGTGCTATGCAGGGCACCTGCCTGGCTTAATTTTAAAGAAAAAGGATAGTACAGTAACTAGTGTCTGCTTCAATATATCTGTTTCATGACAATCCCCCTCTGGGTCCATTATTGTGGTCTCCTCTGGCATTTTTTTTTAGGGGGGGTGGGAAGGTTCGGGTGACTGCGTCCTATGCTCTGATGTCTATCCCTAACAATCAAAATTCCAAAAAGTGCAGGTTTTCAAAATCCTGGAGAACAAACACATGCCAGCCTTCAAAGCAAGAGTGGGAAGCTTCCAGTTACACCTCTTTGCAAAGTCGTTGTTTCCTCTTCCTTTTTAAGTACGGTCATCAATTTCATACCTTTAAAACAGTTAAGAGATGCCGCATATTCATGTACAAATTGCCAGTCACACTTTGGTTCAAAGAATTTATCCTGGTTTCTTTTTGACTATTTAAGCTAATCTGTACTGGGGTTTTCTCCAACCTTCCAGAGCAGATTTGGGGACTTTGGGGAGAGGAAAGGAAGGAGAAGTTATGTTGCATAACCCCAAAGTCCTTGTGCTAGCAGAAGTACTTTGTTGGATACCGTCCATGGTGATTATAAACTCAGAATGGCTATGAACCAATACTTTTTGGTAGTTTAATGCAGAACAGTAGTTAATCTTTCATCTGGTCTTTTTTTTAAAAAAAGAGAGAGCTTGATTGTGTTAATGGGGGTGACTATTTCACTCACACGTATTTCCTTGCTAGTTTGATATCTACTCCATATGTAACAATAGAAAACAAGCAAATGAAAACAAGGCGAAATCTATAATATGTTCCTACGAGAGCTGAATGCTAGGGGTATGACCTTAGTTACTTAACTAATTACTTCAGTTGCTCCTGACGACTAAAGAACTCATCAAGCTCATTTTAAGAGCTTTTCTATTTTTCCCTCCCCTCCTTTCACAGCCGCACTCCGACAGATCACAGATTCACAGCATGAGCGATTGAACTTCAACCGAGGGCTGTGATTGCCGATTCGGCAATTTCTTAATGATGATGATGCTTCCCCCTGAAAATAGCAGACATAATGAGCATGCAAATGCTTTGTCAGGCTCACATTATTCTCTTATTAACTCAAATATCAAGATCTATTGCATTTTTGTGCCTGAAAGTTGACATGCAGGCTAATGCTCATTATAGGGGGCCCTCGGAAAACATCGCCATAAAACATCAAGAAAATGCGTGCTGAATACTGCTAAATTTCTGGGTCGCTTTGGTGTCTTCTTCCCCTGCGCATCTCTCCAGTTTTGCGATTGGTGGAAGCCACTTTCTATTAGTGCAAGTGTGGTTTTAGACTATAAATAATATCACCCAGAGCTTTTAACAACTAAATGATCAAACCGTTCCTTTTGCATAACTGTAATTCCCAAACCTTGGCTGTGAGAAGATGAGGGGGAGCTAGATTCCAGCAACATCTGGAGGACTACTTTTATTCAATAGCTAGGTATCAGTACTGGCAGACTTACATGGTTGGTGTCAATGTTATGAGAGGTATTTTAAGCATACAAAGTGCTATATAAATGCTAAGTAAGTACACAGTATTCTGATTCACTTGACCTGGCATCTGCAGTCACTTGTGATCTGAGAAATGTTGCAGTGCCTTAGATGTTGCTTTCTGCTCTCATCTACCTGGAACTCTGAAAAATATAAATTGAGGCATGCTCATCATAATGAATACATCACACCTACCCAGCCCCAAGTTCCAGGACTTCACACAGACTTTACAAATGATGTCTAGTTTCCATGTGCGTGGTGGACTCCTACCAATTCAAATGCCGCAGTCGTTACTGAGAGGATGGCATTTTGACATCAAGACTATGGCTACATAGCAGAGGAAATTGTGTTGCTACAGAATAGGGAGGTTTGCCAGTCTTGGCTGTTCAACAAATACCAATTATGCTACCCAAATTGCAACTGGCTTGCAAATTGTGGGTTCTTTAAAAAACAGATCCACTGTTGATATCTGTTCAACCTAACCTTGAATTATCGGTCTTTTGCTGGTGAAAGGAAGCAGATGCTCTTGTGCTTTAAAGATGAAAAGGGGCACACTATTGTCAGGCCAAAGATCACACCCTGATACATATTTCTCAATTGCATACTCTGGCTTACAGAGGCCAGAAACTTCCACTTCAAAACAGGGAATTGAAAACATTATAGATTTAGGGTTTACATCCACTTCTGAAAAGCCAAAACAGGCACTGTAATACAGAGCCATTACCACACACACACACCCAAACAAACAAACATATTAGTGTAAATGAGAACATTTACTGCCACCTGGGGTGAAAGACCAGGGGCAGGTAATTTGCCAGCAGGTAGACTGAGCCAGAAATGCCAGTGAGTAGGATCAGAATACTTCACACTCTATCTCCTAGTCCTCTTTTCCCTGCTGGGCAACCCTTTCTCAGCTGCTAAAATCTCCCCTCCCCTGCAATTCCCATGATTATTGACTCCATGCTGTTGAGTTTAATAGAAGGGGGGACATTTCCATCAGAATTGAGGGAAGGTGTGAAATGTTCCTCTCCCTGCAATCCCACTTGTGCTCTCAGCTGACTGGGGAATAGCAGAGAGCACTTCCTGTTTTAAGCACTCTGCAGCAAAAGGCATGTTTTGGGTGGTGGTGTTGTGATTGATTGATTGATTGATTGATATTTCATAAAACTTACATACTTCTAGATGGTAGGAAAACCTCAAAGAGGTTTACAAAAAAGAAGAAAAAGAAGATAAAACAACAAAATTATCACAAAATGATTTACAACTGTCACTTAAAACCGCAGTAAAATAGACTGAAACAAAATAAAACAAAGTTTCTAAACATGAGTAAGCTTGTCTAAACGAGAATGTCTTCAGCAAGTGCCAAAAGCAATACAGTCATTGTTATCAATAGGCTGGGAGTCCCAAAGTACAGGTGCTGCCACACTACACAACAGAGTCCTTACAGATGTGGCGTGGTTGTGATGTGGCATTTGTAAAAGTGCCAATTCCAACAATTGAACCAGTCAAGTGGGACCGATGAGGTGAGGTAAACTGGTCCCCAAATGGTTAACAGCTGCACAAAATTCAGCCAAGATATGCATATTCCCCAAGGCATGCTACCTCCAATGTTATTTACTATCCATATGAAATAAGAACATACCGGTGAAACTCGGAAAATTAGAATATTGTCAAAAAGTGCATTTATTTCAGTAATGCAACTTAAAAGGTGAAACCATTATATGAGATAGATAGATGCATGACATGCAAAGCAAGATGTGTCAAGCCTTTATTTGTTGTAATTGTAATTATTTGTCATTAGGCGGGTCAATTATAAATGGAATGTAATTAATGAAATGTAATAGCGATGTTTATTTTTGTTTATTTTTGTATTACTGCAACTATTTGTTTTATTACTGTGGAATCTCCAAAAAAAGCACGTGTAGAAATTAAAAGAAAAATAAATAATAACAAGTTGCATTACTGAAATAAATGCACTTATCGACGATATTCTAATTTTCCGAGTTTCACCTGTAATATCCATACATGTGCTTTAATATCCATATATTTATTGTCTATGTGAAATCGCAGGGAGCCGTCATGGGGCGTTTGGGGGCAAGGCGCCATCAGTATGCCGATGACACTATTTCTCAATGACATCTGAACTGGGAGAAGCCACGCAGTTCCCTAAGCCAGTGCTTAGATGCAGTGGCAGAATGGATGAGGGAAAACAAGTTGAGCTTGAATCCTGGCAAGATGGAGGCAATGAGGGTGTGTGCCTCCCATGCTGGATAATTTGGTCAGTTGCCTACCCTGGACAGGGCTGCACTCTCCCTGAAGGAGCAGTCTGGAAGTGCTTCTGGATCCAGCTCTGTCCCTGGAGGAGGCCCAAGTAGCTTCACTGGCTAGAACAGCCTTTTAGTAGCCAGGGTCGTCTTAAGCGTATCCGGCACCCTGCTGCAAAGATCCCTCCGGCACGCCCACCCCACCCCCCGTTTCCCAGCACGGCTGTCTGGCGGCGCCGTCTGGCGGCCCAGCGCCCTGGTGCATTGCGCCACCCAGCCTTGCCTTAGAGCCGGCCCTGTTAGTAGCTGCTACTGGCAAAAGCTATGGCCATTCCTGGGCCGAAAAAGCTTGGCCACAGTAGTCTATGCATTGCTTTGGTCAAGGTTGGATTGCTGCAATGGACTCTGAGTGGGGCTTCCTTTGTGCTTGACCCGGAAGCTGTTGTTAGTGCAGAATGCTGTGGTACGACTGCATGTGGTACGACTGTCTTGTTAGCAGAGACATGCACTGGTTACCAATTTGCTACCAGGCGAACATCAAGGTGTTGTTATTAGTATATTAAGCCCTTAAGAACTAGGGACCACGACTGATTTATGCCATATATGCCTAGTCAACCGTTTTGATCTGTGGGACTGGCGCTATTACAGGTGCCACAGTTAATACAGCAACCGAGAAATTCCATTGTTCCCACAAGGGGATAATGACAATAAAGATCTATTCTATTCTATTCTATTCTATTCTACTCTACTTGTTCTCCATTGGTAAGAAATTGATCTTTTAGTGTGGCAGTACCTGGACTTTGGAGCTCTCCACAGATGCCTTCCCTGTACTCTTTTCGGGGCCCGCTAAGAACATTTTTGTTCAGGCAAGCCTAGCTAGCCAGGTATGTGAAATGTTGACAAGTGTTTTAATCTGTTTGTTAGCTTATGGTTGGTTTTAATAATTCTTAAATAATTAAGTTGCTTTTCACTGATAATTCCATTCCTTTTGTAAACTGCTTTGAGGTTGGCTATATATAGATATAGATATATGACATTCAAAATCATTCATATTAATAAATATGAACTTTATAAGCAATTTTTAAACCCTCGATTTCTCCCAGCTTCAGGAGCAATTAATTTCTCCAGATTTCTGTACACAGTTCAGTGGCAAAAGAGCAAAAGTAGTTTGGTTTTCATTCCTCAGCAGTAGATTAAAATATCACAATAAATGTTACCGAGAAGGAGAAGAGAGGACTGTAGTTTTTAGCACTTTAAAGACAGAGGTTTCAAAGCTACTTTAAAGATGGGGCAGGAGGAGGGGACTTGAAAGAGTGTAATGAAACTAATTAGTTCCTGACAGCAATTCCTTAATTGGACAGATTTGCAGATAGTTTTGTAATAGAAAAAGCCACAGAAGGCTTGTACACCAAATACTAACATCTTCATTTCCAAAGTAATGGGCACTGATACATTTACCCAAATAGTGTAGACCAACCAAAAAAGGATAAAGATAGAACATACCAATCACTAAACAAGCATCTTGTGAACTGTGGCAGTACACAGCAGACACTCATTTCCCCCAAAATTATAAATACAGTCGTACCTTGGTTGTCAAACGCCTTGTGACTCAAACGTTTCTTTAGAACTGGAACGTCTGACGCTGCTTCCGCAGCTTCCGGTTGAGTGCCAGGAAGCTCCTGCAGCCAATCAGAAGCCGTGCCTTGGGTTTTGAACGTTTTCGGAAGTCGAAGGTACTTCTGGAACGGATTCCATTTGAGAACCAAGGTATGACTGTACTGGGTGTTATCTGACGCCTCATGACTCGGGGGGGATATCCAGGCACATACATAGATTCGTCATTGCAAGAAAACACTAGTTATTTCTCAGCTCACTGAAGAAAACACTATGAAACATCTGCATGAGTGGAGTTGTGCATGTTCATCCAAGCTGCTAATTTTTGTCATGGTGTAAACAGAAAGTTCACACATCCAAAAATCTAGTTGATCTGCTTGCACATTATCCACTTGTTTCCTGCATTGTTACACACTTTCGAAATATTTATGATTCCTCCTCCCATGGTTTTTAAATCCCTTTTCTAAAACTACCTGGGAAGTAGCACTGGAGATTTCTTTCAATATTTATAGTCTTTCCAAACACTCCATTTATAAATAACATTTTTCTAGCATCCAGTGCCATAAATTCAACACTTAAAGGCATGCTAGGGCTTTTGTCTTTATGTGAATCTCTGCAAAAAAAACAAGAACCCAGTTTTAAAGGAAGGAGCTGCTTCTTTCCTGATTCAGATGTTCCTTATATAGAGCTCTGATCAGACATGGAGCTCCACACATGCAAGGCCTTTCCTCATTCCTCATGCATGCAAAGATTGTGGCCCATTACATGGTTGCAGGCGACCTGGGGTGCAATATTGTTCCTCTCCTGCACAGCCACCTGATGTCATCATTGCACTGGATATCTGCACAGGAGGCTGGGGACTGCCTGTGAGATTCAAAGCCCTGTCAAACCAATTGCGTGCTGGTTGTGGTGGTGGGAATTGTGGGGTGGTTCTGGTTGACTGGTGGGCTGGCTGGCTTCAACCAGGTCTGCACAATCTCTTTTAAATCAGCAGTGTATGGCTTGGTCAGCGCAGTCAGCATAGGGTCTCCCCCCCCCACACACACACACTCCTCCCTATAACTTTGGCTTTACCTGGGGTGGGCAGGCAGGATGTGCTTAAGACCTTGCTATGGGGCTATTTGGGGCCAGAGAGAAATTCTCTGGAAGACAAAACTGGGCCTGTCTGGAGCTTTTGCTTACCTAGTAGCAACTGTTACAACTTGTTGGCAAAAAAAAGAGGCATTGGGTTGGATCCTTAGTCCAGAAAAAGGTTGTGTGTAGGAGACCCCTCATCACTCTAGTCAAAGTATCAGGGTACCCTGGCAAAGGGGTCCAGGAAAAGGTTTCTGTCTGAAGACCCAGATGAGGGTTAATGGGGCATAGAATTTCCCAAGTGGTATCCTGGAAGGATTGCCCAGAATTGACTCTCATTGTAGAGTGATCCTTAAATCCAGGATTGTCCCTGAAGGATTAATCAACCAGCAAATGGTTGGGTTGATTCAGGATTTTTTCGGGTTTTTTCCAAGCCTTCCCATCTCTATTCAGGACACATACCCAATGCCTATGCCAAAGCCTACTGACATCTGTTATAAACAAAGCAGTGGCTGTTTCGATCCCAATATGCTACCCTGTTCTCATTTTCACCCATCATATCCCTGTCCCCTGTGACCTCTGGCCATAGCTGCCAAGTTATCCCTTTTTTACAGGGATTTTCCCTTATGCTGAATAGGCTTCCTCGCGAGAAAAGTGAAAACTTGGCAGCTATGCCTCTGGCCACTGTGCCTGAGGCCTTCCTCATTCTGGACAGTGCCAAATGAAACTGCCCTGAGTTCATCTCCTGCCCATGAAATGCAATAAATGAAGAAGCCATGTTTCACAAGTAGCACTGAAGCTCGTTTTTCACCCATCTCCCCCATGTGGTATAGTGATAATAATAAAAATCCTTTACAATCACACTGAGACAAATAACACAGTGTAATGAGTCCAAACCTTATTCTCCCAAATCTTTATATTCTACAGGTGTAAACCATTTCTGTATTTCAGAGATGTTAGGCAAAGGAAGGAAGGAAGGAAGGAAGGAAGGAAGGAAGGAAGGAAGGAAGGAAGGAAGGAAGGAAGGAAGGAGGGAAGGAGGGAGGGAGGGAGGGAGGGGAAAGTGTTAAAATCAATGTCAGTGTTAGGGTTAAAAGCAAAATCAGCAGAAACTGGTTGAGGAACTTACACATAGAGACCAAGGCTTAAACAAATGCTTGGTTTAATGGAGAAAGGAAAAATTACAAAAAATTAAATTAGGCTTACACAAAATACCCACACAACCAAACCACCCACCAAGAGCACACTGGGAAAACGCCCAGCACAGAGGCAACACACAACACCCCTGATATACCCTGCATCATCAGCTTCACAGCAACACCTGTAGAGCTGCTCCACAGCTGCAGAGCCCCAGTCATTAAATCTTTCCTGACTCTTAAAGGTACAGTGAAACAATAATGACACTTTTACACAATCATTCAACAGTCAGGTCTTTCTGGGCCACTGAGGCTAGAATGCATACCTCAGCCAAAAACCAGTCAGAGGAGGAAAGGGACTAGTTAGGTGTTGCCAAAGACAGTGGGTGGCATGTTTTGTCATCACACTGAGAAACACTCCATTTTAGTAAACTTCACAGATTCTTAAGCAGGCTTCCTCAACCTTGGCCCTCCAGATGTTTTGAGACTACAATTCCCATCATCCCTGACCTGGTCCTGCTAGCTAGGGATCGTGGGAGTTGTATGCCAAAAACATCTGGAGGGCCCAGGTTGAGGAAGCCTGTTCTTAAGAATCAAGCAAAACTCACACTTTTAAAACTTCTTGACTCACAGTTGCAAGTTTTTGGACATCCTCATCAGAAGATCCCAGGGAGGCCAGTCCAATCTCTTGGGAAAACTGGGCAAATTTAGGGTCAGCGAGCAGAGGCACGTGCCCCAGAAGTTCATGGCATGTATCCCTGCAAGGTAATTAAAATGCAAAGTTAGTAGAAGTATAAAAGCATCACTGGACTCAGAGAACTGGTGCATGCAAACCTCTTAGCCAAACCTGAAGCAGCTCACTGGGCTTTAAAAAATGAATCTGGCTGTCATAAGTATTAAAAGGTTTATTTACAAAAAGTAAATCTTTGACTGGTAGCTGGAGAATACTGTGGTTTTTAAAAAAACTTTCCATGCAGACTCGCATTAAAGTATTTTTGGTCCAAATTTGACACTGCCAAGCAGCGCTAAAAAAAAAAAAAGAACAATGTGTTTTTATTTTTGTCTTTTGCATGTTGTTAGTTGCTTTGAGCAACTCCTTCAGGAGGGAAAAAGCAAGTTTGCATTTTTTGTACAAATAAAGAGAGCCCACTGCCTCTGTTTTCAGGCAAAACAATACTTGGAATATGTATTCCTATTTTTAAATGCTATGCTCTGTTCCCCATTATATTCCTGATACTTCCCATCAAAAGAGCACAGTATGTGCCTGAGTTATTCATGCCAGCCCATCCACTATTGTTCACTGAATCACAGACATGCACACAAGGAATATGCTATGCATGAGCAGGACAATAGGAAGCAAGTTTGTCTGTTTTTCGTATTCATATGTCTTGGACAATATGGAAACAGACATCATGGGGATTATGAATGGAGCTGAAGTCTTAAAGACTCAGCATTCATTTTTCAATTCAGAGCTGTCACCTTGCACTTCCTGTGAAAGGCTGGTCTACTGGGAATAGGACCACTTTGTTACCAGGTGAACAATAATCCAAATTCTCCTGCAGGTGACAAGTTCATGTGTCAAGTTTCACATTACAATGCCCCCTTTTCACCCAATGCCAAGAATATGTGAGAACACTCTTGAGCAGAACATGAGCACCTCAATTGATTTCGGAACTTGACTTCCTAACCTTTCTTTACAGGTGCAGCAGTCTCAATGGCAGAACAATTTATTTATTATTACATTTTTGTATGGAACGAACATCCAACTAAGTCATAAAGCAGATGGAATAGATAGAAGCCCACTGACTTCAATAGATCTCCTCTGAGTATGACCAACACTGGATTAGCAACCATGCTTTGCTGCAAGTTCAATGTCAGGCATTTCCAGGAAAGGGGTTTTCAACCAGTGGGGCTGAAAGAGACCTTTCTAAATGAGACCCTCTAAAAGCTGCATGACTTGGGCAGATCTTTCATTGGCAGAAATATTAATGAGAACCTATTGGGAAACAGCCCCAAAACAACCTAGCAAGTACTGTACCGAGCATGCTCAGTAGCCACAAAACACTGAGTGTTTGTTTGGGGCCGGTAAGTGTGGAATGGAGTGCCCTAAAGAAGGCGTGGCTGGCTGGCTGGCTGGCTGGAACACTGAGCAGGAGCAGTCACACTGGAACATTTTGTTACAGGTCCCAGTGCATTTTTTGGTAAATGTGAACTCTGGAGGTTGTGTCAGTTTGCATTTCTTAGTGCAGAAAGTATTGATCTGATGTTTAGAGATCTTTCCTATTCTACTTAATTTAAAATGGTTCTGGAAGCTTCTCTGTGCAAAAGAAACAAGCAGAAGGTTCATGGTGTTTGGGTTATTCCTTCAGAGAACCTGAGTACAGCTGGTTTTAAACCGGTTCTGTTATCTCTTTCCAGTGCATTTTTTTCTGGGGAGGGACGCAGGGGGATGCATACCCCAAAACATTTTGTGAATCTAAGTTTGGCCGCATTGAGGGGCAGTATTTCAATATGAGTAGGAAAATGAGAGTACCCCTAAACATTTTTTTAAGAAAAAAAAGCACCGTCCCTTTCAGTCAAGGACATGCTAACTATAATAGTGAGGTAAGAAGTTTCACTCACTCACCCTGTCTGTCTGTCTGTCTGTCTTTCCATCTGATGTGGCGTTCTGTTTTTAGTTTTAAGGTTTAGACTTATTGTAAGTTATTGTAAGTCTAAGTTAAGTCTGCTGCAACTGGATTTCTTATGGACAGTGCCAATCCTGAGTGTATTGGATTTGTGACTATTATGCTCATTTGCCTATAGTAGCAGTAAAGCTCTGCTGGATAGAATATAATTGCCTCTGATCTATATTTTGGGAATCCAGCAACATGTTTAAGTTTTTACTCTGCTAACTGTACACCAGAGTTCTGCTCTGAATCAATACTGAGTAGTTTCTAGGTTAGCAAAAAACAAATGTCAAGCTATCATTTGTTGAAAGCATGAAAATATCCTAGAGTAGTGGTTCCCAACAGGTGGTCCGGGGACCCCCAGGGGTCCGCGAGCTATGCCAGAGGGGTCCTCAAGATCCTATTAGAATAAAAAAAAAAATTAAATATATTTCGTATGATAACAGATTTTTTGTTTTGGCCACTTCCTGCATGAGCAGAGTCTAGCGCAAAACTAGAATTAGATAGAAGCAGTAGTTCTGCTGTATGCTGCAAGGACTACAAGAAACTTGGAGATAAGGCAATGAAAAAGATCCTTCCATTTGCAACCACATATCAGTGTGAGCAAGCATTTTCTTCCATGTGTTTCATGAAAAACAAATATAGGAATCGGCTCGACATGCGGTCGGATTTCAGAGTGAAAGTTTCAAGTTTGGAACCTAATATTTCAGAAATAATGGACTCAAAGGACAGATTTAACTCATCTCATTAAGAACTGAAAATTAAAACTAACTGTATACTGATGGAGTACTCTGTTGTAACTGTAAAAAACATCTAAATATAAAATATAAAAAGACTCTTAATTTGGCTCTCACTTTTTAATTTTAGGATTAGGAATTAATGGGGGTCCTTGTCGCAATAGCGGCTCGATGAGGAGTCCTTGAGAAAATTTTGTTGGGAACCCCTGTCCTAGAGCAAAGCAGTATGAGACTTTGAAATAATCCCTATCCTGATATACACATGAACAATCCTGGATGCAGGAGATGATGGCCATGGCATAGCTGCCAAGTTTTCCCTTTTCTCGCGAGGAAGCCTATTCAGCATAGGGGAATTTCCCTTTAAAAAAGGGAGAACTTGGCAGCTATGGGCCAGCTATGGGTTCAGTGCACTGATTACCTGTGAAGTCCTTGTCCATGGACACTTGGTAGTCTTTGGCATCATCTCCTGGCTCTGGGATTGCCCATGGGTCTATTAGGGTATGGGTTATTTCACAATATCATACTGTTTAGGGCAGGGTCCCCAAAGTAAGGCCCGGGGGCCAGATGCGGCCCAATTGCCTTCTAAATCCGGCCCACGGACGGTCCAGGAATCAGCATGTTTTTACATGAGTAGAATGTGTGCTTTTATTTAAAATGCATCTCTGGGTTATTTGTGGGGCATAGGAATTCATTCATTATTATTTTTTCAAAATATAGTCCGGCCCCACACAATGTCTGAGGGACAGTGGACTGGCCCCCTGCTGAAAAAGTTTGCTGACCTCTGGTTTAGGGCACTTACCGATGGCTGCTCTAAACCCATCATGGCTTTGGGGATCACACCCAAATGTGATATCACAGAAATAACACCAATGCCAGTCTTTACTGATGCAAGTCAAAAGACATTACAACAACAACAACAAAAAGAAATAAAACAATTCAGTGCCAAAAACAGCAGATATTTCAACAAAGAGCCATCAATATTAATAGAATTCCCCTTGGGCTTACTTTCTCTATTTAAAAAAAGATGGGGAAATGGAACAAAAGAATATTGAAATGCCAGCGAGAAGACAGTGAACATGTAGAGAATAAACAAAAAGCTGTGGGCATAAACTGAAACAACGATTGCAGAAGGACAGAGGAACCATCTCAATTTCCATCCCAGGTAGATTGTACATGATGATCAATACTCAGGGGGCCTGTTTTTCTAGTTTTCTTTTCCAACTGACACTCATTATTCTGTGACTACTGAGCATGCTCAATCCTCATTGAGCTGAGGGTTTGTTTGTTTGTTTGTTTGTTTGTCCCATTCAGGCTTTTAAAAAAGTTTTTTTCTGCTGCCTTGAGCATGCTGGTACTGCCGTCTTATTTCTCAGGGTCTCTTATCTCACTCCATACCCGCTGGCTCTCACTATCTGAGTTTGCTAATAGAAGGCACTACAACAGAACACCTTTGGTCACATCCACACTATATATTTGAAGCCTGTTTATACCACGCCCCAAAGAATCCTGGGAACTCTAGTTTGCCCCTCAACAAAATGCAGTTCCCAGGACTGGGTGGGGTGGGGTGGGGGTGTGAAGCTGTCTGAATGTTCATCACTGCCAGTCTTAAATCCCAGGATTTGGTTTCAGGAAAGACTTGGCAGAGATAAATTGATCCAAACATCCCTCGGAAGAGGTTGGGATTAGAAAATTGGCTGGGGTTCATGTAAGTCTTTTAGACAGGTTTCTGTTCCGAGAAGGTGCCCTCCAGCAGTGGGGTTAGAATTAACGCACACAAAGTGACGCTCTTGAGGTGCTTGCTGTTACACAGATAATAGCCAGGTGGCAACAAGGGATCATCTTGTTTAATAACTGATTGGCCTTCACACAGCAGTCCTGAGCATTTGCTACAGAAAAAGAGGAGGCTTGAGAGCTTGCAAAAAAACCCTTTTTGCTCTGTGAATGTCCTGCATCCCTGGAGCCGGCTGAGCCCACTGTTTGATGTAAAGGACAGGGGTCTGTCTGCCGGTTGAACCTTTTCCTTCCCCAGGACAATGGAGGTATTTTCTCTCTCCTCCTGTACGAAAGTCCTTGGAATGTCAGGTGAATTTCATGGAAGTTGCTTCCCTGTCATTACACACATCATTAACAGTGGCGGACGCAGAAGCAGCTGGGCCTTGCCCTGAAGAAAAGAGGCGGGTATTCTGCAAACGTACATGATTTTGGCAGGGTGTGCTGTAGCTGGCCCAGAAGCATGAAACAGTTTGTAGAGGCAGAACCACAGGCTTGAAATTAAATGGGACTTGTGGAACTGTGCAACATCTCTAACTGAAAAAGCCAAGTACTGTTTGTTGCATTTTTTTCATGCCGCCTTTTTCTTTCCTCCAAGGGGATCGGGGCTGTTTAAGTGGTTTGCCTCTCCTCCCCATTTTATCCTCATCCCAACCCTGTGACGCAGGTTAGGCTGAAAGACAGGAACTTGCCCAAAGT
Source organism: Zootoca vivipara (assembly GCF_965207765.1). Taxonomy (NCBI): domain Eukaryota; kingdom Metazoa; phylum Chordata; class Lepidosauria; order Squamata; family Lacertidae; genus Zootoca; species Zootoca vivipara. The sequence continues at coordinate 28,820,182 of NC_142592.1, read as the reverse complement.
CACCCTGTGGTCTTCATGGCCGTGAAACTCAGTGGGTAACCTTGGGACAGTCACTTTCTCCCAGCTTAACCTACCTCGCAGGGCTGTTATGAGGAGAAAAAGTTGAGGGGAGGTAGAGAAGAGAACCATGCACATCACCGTGACCTGCTTGGAGGAAACATGGAAAAAGAAATGTAATAAATACTAAGTAATGACAAATCACGAATAATTCACGAAATTAAAAGACGCCTGCTTCTTGGGAGAAAAGCAATGACAAACCTAGACAGCATCTTAAAAAGCAGAGACATCACCTTGCCGACAAAGGTCCGTATAGTTAAAGCTATGGTTTTCCCAGTAGTGATGTATGGAAGTAAGAGCTGGACCATAAAGAAGGCTGATCGCTGAAGAATTGATGCTTTTGAATTATGGTGCTGGAGGAGACTCTTGAGAGTCACATGGACTGCAAGAAGATCAAACCTATCCATTCTTAAGGAAATCAGCCCTGAGTGCTCACTGGAAGGACAGATCCTGAAGCTGAGGCTCCAATACTTTGGCCACCTCATGAGAAGAGAAGAATCCTTGGAAAAGACCCTGATGTTGGGAAAGATGGAGGGCACTAGGAGAAGGGGACCACAGAGGACAAGATGGTTGGACAGTGTTCTTGAAGCTACGAACATGAGTTTGACCAAACTGCGGGAGGCAGTGCAAGACAGGAGTGCCTGGCGTGCTATGGTCCATGGGGTCACGAAGAGTCGGACACGACTAAACGACTAAACAACAGCAACAATGACAAATCATACTCACGGTTCTGGAGTGTAGAGAGGGTCAGAGCCATGGCGTATGTACTGAGTACAGTGGAAAACTCGATAGGCAAGGCCAGCTAAGAAATCACGAGGTGACAAATATCCAGCAACTGGTCTGACTGTGAACCCAGACCTTTCTGAAGTGGAAGAAAAACCAACATTATCTGAGTATATGTGTCAATCAACAGAAAACACAAACTATTCCATATTTTTTCCTACAGAATCAAACGTCGTTTGTACCAGCTAGACATTCCTTAAGAAAATTTAATGGATGAATTGATTCAGACCATTTAACTGAGGGGAAAACACCAAGGTTACGATGTGCCAATATCACTAATCATCTTCCTGTTTTATGTACAGCAGCAGATTAAAAGGGCGGGGGAATGCAGGGCCACTTTATACATTATACAGGTTTGAACAAAGCATTTTATCTTTAGTATCCTCATAAAATTGTCAGCATTAAAGGGGGGGCAAATACATGTTGCCAACAGTGTGTATCATGCAGGTATATGCAAAAATTATCTGAATGGCAAGCAATTTTGTGCTGGGTACATACTTGGTGCAAACACTGATTTACCTCTAGGTGTAATAGCCTCAGATTTTTCATGAAATCTGATGGTACATTATTCATTTGGAAATCATCGGCAAACGTTTCTGTAACAGCAAAGAACCCTGCGGCATTTTAAAGGCTGGCGATGTTATTATGGCATAAGCTTTTATGGACCCAAGGCATAAAGTGTTGTCCTGAGTGATGATGTGGGGTTGATTGTAAACACTGAGGTCGAAAGGAAAGGAAATGTCGAAAAGGTCAGATGGGGGAAATTACCTTATTATCTGTCTATCATTTCATTCTATTTATGAAGTGCTTCCTATAAAATTATCTCAAAACAATTTAACAATTAAAACAAATTTCATACAACTAACAACCCCAGATCCAATACAGATTGGGATAAAAAAAAAACTCCACTCAAAGGGTTTGTTGGGGGGGGGGGGAGGAATGTCTTCAGCTGACACCACTCCAAAACTTATGTTCACTTATGAACAAACCGGTTCTTTCTCAAGCTGTTTCTCATCTCATTAGTTACTGTTTAGAGTTAAATGAGCTAAGCTTAGTCCTCTTCAGAAAAAAAATTATGACTGTTGTCTTTGGCTGAGAGCACACCTTTGAACCTTGGAGTGCTTTTCTACCTTCAAGCAAAGGGGGGGAAAGGAACTGTGATTCAGCGCCTTTCCTCAGGGATCCAGAGAACAATGCAGGGCGCACCTTTGAAAGATGCAACCCAGCTCAAAGAGCAGTCAGCCAATTAATGTTAAGTGCTAGTAGCCATAAAGTCAGAATAAAGGACAGAATGGGAGCTGGGGCAGGTTAGCTTTTCAAGCCATACACAATATTTTATTTTTGATAGGAAAAAAATATTCCCCATGTTCTTAGGACTATATTTTGCTGTGACTTTTCTGCGGTCATAGTGGGAACTTGGGGGGGGGGGTCTTTCCCCTGCCCCCAATTTAAACATTTAATATTTGTAAGAAATATCAGCAGAAAGGGCAACTCCCTGAAACTCAAGAGAGATCTTCCAGGGCCTAGAACAATGAGTGGGCGCAAGCGACCAGGTCAAATTGAACCCAGAGATAAGGGGCAAATAAGTCTGGCATTTGCCTCATCTTCTTTGGCTAAAACTGTGTTGGCATCAGAGACTTCCCACAGCAATTCCTGCAGACTGCAGCACATGTGACCTCAGTGATGTTTGCCCTGGCTAAAACTAACGTGCCCACATTGCATCTCCAGAAGGATAAGGGAAGATGATGGCCTTGGTGGGATCATTCGACACAGGCTGTGTCTACACCCCCCCCCCCATTTACTCTGCACCTGGTGTGCTCCCACCAGTGGTCTGGGAAGCAGTGTACATGTGATATTAGCCAAAAGCCATGTCTATCCTTTGGTTTCCTATTAAATACTGTGTGTGGTAATGTGTGATTACCCAAGCTAACTTCAATGCAAATGAAGAGAAAGAACATCTGCAAATACATCCGCCTTTGACTCGTTTTAAAATGGCTTTTTACGTAGGGTTCTGGGTGCAGTCCATTTAATTAGCTGATCCCGCCACCTGTGTGCCTCATGCAGGATTGCATCAAGGTCACAATGGCTGTGCAGAAATCTACCGAGAAATCCCGCATGTACACTGTCCTTGGGGGTGAGGAAATATACCCCAAGGCCCTGATTGGATGAAGGAAAATCTACACTTCTGTACCCACAAAAACTGGTCTCTGACCTGCATCGAAGGCCTTCATTCAGATGAAGAATCATGCACTGCAACAACCTTGTGTCTGGATGAAGCTTGCTGATGGGTTCCATGATTTAGGCAAGCTAGCTTTGTTGTTTTGTTCTGTACTCACATTCCCAAAGGTTTGCTTTACACTATTAGCCTTTCTTCCTGCCAACCTAGCAGTTCGAAAGCACGTCAAAATGCAAGTAGATAAATAGGAACCGCTACAGCGGGAAGGTAAACGGCGTTTCCATGTGCTGCTCTGGTTTGCCAGAAGCGGCTTTGTCATGCTGGCCACATGACCTGGAAGCTATACGCCGGCTCCCTCGGCCAATAATGCGAGATGAGCGCGCAACCCCAGAGTCGGTCACGACTGGACCTAATGGTCAGGGGTCCCTTTACCTTTATTAGCCTTTCTTAACTGTCTTTTATTGGTAAAGGGTTCATATTCTGTGCTTGGGCTCATTCACACTTCCCTTTTTGCTTCATTTCTAAGCACAGGTCCGGGCTTTCCAGGTTGTGTCATTGTTAGTGTGTTCCCCACCACCACCACCAAAGTACTTTCCCTGGGAAAACCCACATTTTACTGTTGAAACAGCAATCAGGTTTTCTGAATTTTTCCAGGGAAAGCACCAGAATAACAACAACAAAAAGACACACATCTGAAAAACCCAGACCCGTGCCTAGAAGAGACCTAAGTTGTGTGCTGGGAGCTCAAAAGACAGTGAGTGGACTGTTTGGCTCTTGTTTTTGTGAATCCAAAGAACATCCAGAAACAACCTGAGCTTCCCTTAGTTCAGGATTGGGGGGGGGGGAGGACTGCAGACATTTTGGCAGTGCTACAGGGCAGGTTGGTTTTCCCTGGTTTGCAGTAATGAGAAAAGCAGCCCAGCATGAGCAAAATGCTTTACAATGACCTAGCAGTGTCTTAAGCCAGATAATGTATACACAGCCACAATCAATTGGTTATGCATTGGCTGGATGAGGGGGCAACCAAAATGGTGCCCTCCAGATGTTGTTGGACCACAACGCCCAACTACAACCAGAGGGCACCATATTGGCTACTTCCTGCTGAGAGTGTCAGACTAGTACTGCAGAAACCTTGGTTCAAATTCCAAATTATTCATGAAGTTTACCAGGTGACTTGGGATCAATTCTTCTCAGCCTAATTTTTTTTTGTAGAATACAAGGAAACAAGAGACTAGTTTGTCACTCTGACCAACTTGGAGAGAGAATAGGGTTAAATTGAAATAAATAAATAAATGAGACTCCAAAACAGAGGTCTCCAAAAGAGGGGGATGAGGAGGGGAGGGGAGGCCTTCTGTTATTACTGTACTCTGTAGTGCTACGGGACAAATGTCATCTCCATACTAGAGGAGTTGATGAAGAAACACATAATGCAGCTATAATGAGGCTGTCTCTCAGCCTGCTCCAGTCTTGACCCTGAACTGGAAGGCAGGGAAGTCTGGCAGAGTCGGTGTTTTGTTTTTGTTTTTTCAGTACTCAGTACCAGCAACCCCCCCCCCCCAAAAAAAAAAAATGTTAAAAGTGTGGCACATACTGTAACAACTTCCTGGTGAGGACCAGCACCTCTTCTCTCTTTTTTTCTTTATAAAAAAAGCACTGCAAAGGAGCAATGCCTTTGGGAGGATTAGAAGATGAGTCATGAGTAACGCAACTGGCAGATGATCAATATTACCATCTGAGAAGGAGGCTTGGAGCAGACCAACTGGTGAACCTTCCAGCCAAATTCAGTGTGCAACCTTCCAGCTCAGTTATGACTTCAGGAAAGGTGGCTGGGGACATCTGGCAATGGCCCATATTGGAGGAGAAGCTTGACCCCACCACTTCCAGCTGCTTTACAAACATTCAACTATACAAACCTTACTGCCCAGGACATATGGAGTCCCCATCTTGAAAATACAAAATGTAGTGAATAAGGAAGCATTGTTCATACTCCATATTTGTTCCAAGCACAGAGCTGACTGCTTTGCTTTGTATTCAGATGGGTTTAGGCATGTATAGTCAAAAAGACACATGTCACAATAGAGACATCCTCAGGGGACTGGGGGTCAGCCAGCACTTTTGTGCAAAACTCCCTCAACACAGCAAGAATTTTCTCAGCTGTAACAATTCCCCAAAGGAGAGACAGTGCAGATTCCTGATGGGGGTTTTTCCCCTCCCTGCATACAGATTTGTTCCATAACTGCTTATTCAACGTACAGAATTGTCCTGCGAAGAATAAAAGTATAAACAGCTTTCATTATTTGGCCAATTGTGTAACACTTGAAATGCGACACGACTCTTTTTACAGCACCCTGTTCTGCTACAAGCCAGATTTGACCCTTACCTTTAAGAAACATAGAAACATCCTCCAGCTGAGGGACATTATCCTCTCGGTAGCCACAATGCTTGGTCAACAAAGGGAAGTTCTTCAAATACTCTCGACAGGCGTGAGTAGGATACAGTTTGGTAAGTTCCCTGAACACCACTCCCCAAGTTTTTATTTCTTCAGGTGTATAGTCCACTCTGGGGATTGGCTGGCCACTAAGGAAAAAAAATACAAAAGAGAAAGGTTTTGAAAACAATTGCCTCTCGGTTATATGCTCCCGCCAACCCATCATAAGCCCCTTCCCCACCCCCACCCCTAACTGGTACCTCAAAAGAAGGAATAACTACTTTTCAGATACCCCACTGACAAGCTGCATCTCCAATGCCTGCTATCATCTCCAGCAAAAGCCTGATGTGGCTGTTGTCTCATCCCCCAGGCATCTCCTAGTGTTAGTCCCAAAACAGGTCTTAAAGTCATCCTCTCTTCAGCTAGAGCCAAAGAGGTCAGGCGCAGAACAAGAGTAAGGAACCACAGTGGCAGAGGGCAAATGCAGCCCTCCAAATCTCTTTATCTTGCTCTCAAAACTCTCCACAGGCCACACCACTCACTGCCCTGTGTCACAGATGCTTTTACCTGAGTGGAATGTGTCTTCCTTGAATCATGCTAATAATAAGTTTTGCTTGCTTGCTTGCTTGCTTGCTTGCTTGCTTGCTTGCTTGGGGGATAGAGAGGTGTGCGTGACTGGAATGCAGTCCGCTGCACGAAAGTCAATTGTTAAATCCATTGCTCCACCTACTTCTGCATCTTCCCTCACCTGCCCCTGGTATGTGGCCCCCGTAACACTGTTCAGGAGGCAATGTGGCCCTTGTGCTGAAAAGGTTCCCCAGCCCTGTTTAAGAAGAATCTTTTTCCTTCTACTCCTAGTTCTCCACACAGTCTTCATGTAACAGGTTCACCCTTCAAACACACTTCTTAGAAGCAGCTGGGTTTTCTGTACAAGCAAGATATCAGACAGAGAGAGAAGGTGGAGATAAGGGCCTTCCCGTGACATTTTGCTGCCCGAATGCCCTCAGGACCTGAGATGTGCCCTCCAGATCTGAGCTCAACTGTGCACAATCCAAAGGTGTTTTTTTTTTAAAAAAAAGTTACAATATAGAACATTTCCCCCCCAAGCTGGTGCTCTCTAGTTAATTTGAACTGGCATTAGTCCTACCTGGCATGGTCAATGGTCAAGGATGATGGGGTTGTAGTCCAAAACATATAGAGGGCAAGAGGTTGAAGAAGGCTGATACAGTGGTTTTCCTACATATTCATTCCCACCCACCCCCCCACCCTCTGTATATATATAGGGTCTGACACTTCTGTTTCTAGTGTATCTGAAGGAGTGTGCATGCACACGAAAGCTCATACCAAAATATAAACTTAGTTGGTCTTTAAGGCGCTACTGAAGGAATTTTTCTAATTTGCTTCGACTCAGATCGACACGGCTACCTACCTGCAACTACATATTCAGAGTACGCCATACACGTTAATTTCAGTATTCTCAATGATATGTACAGTTTGTAAGGCAGATCCGTATTATTACAGAGGGAGAAAGAGAAAGACCCAAATAGATGCAGGAAATAGTTTCTAAATAATATAACACATCTGGAGCAATGCATTTTAATAGAATGTCTCCTTAGGGGGGGGGCAATAGATTAACATCCTTCTTTTGCTTGCCCTGAAAGGCTATTCTAATGCTATCCTTGTGCCTGTAAATGGTTATTCTCTGTTTTAAACACAAGGGCAGGATTGGAGGAGATAAAAGAAGAATTCTAAAACTGACTTCTTGATACTTCCAGCTGAAGATGACCGCGCTGTGGATGGATGCTTCCATACAACCCAAATGGCGTAACATAGGAGAACCCTGTAGAAAAACTAAAAGGGCAATGAATATTACAAGGACATGAATACTACCGGGTAGCTGGCAAGATTTAGGGAGGGAGGGAGAAGTGTTATGATTTGGTTTAGTTAGCTACCTATATTTTGTTATGAATCTAAACAAACCAATAAAAACAATTTTATATTGTTTCCTCAAAGAATCCTGGGAACTGTTAAGGGTGGTGGGAACTGTAGCTGGGGGGGGGGGGAGAGTAAACTATACAGTTCTCCAGATTCTTTGGAGAAGCCGTAACTTAAAGTGGTATAAACGTGGTTTTAGATGCATCGTGTGATTGTGACCTTTGTCTCCTACCTAGAAAATGACATCATTCTCAGAAGGCTATTGTGAATGTGATAACAATCATAAAGCACTTTGAATACTGAAAGGCCCGTTGCTGCCTAGACAAACCCTCTACTCTCCCCTCCTTTCAAGACTTCTCTCGACTCCAGTAAAGCAGGATTTATTCAGTATGTTTCTTAGATGCAGGAACTGATACCAATCCTCAGTATAGAAACTGCTCTGATAATAAGTATCCCCTGAGGAGAAGGAATCATCTGGAATTAATGTGCTTTGAGGCTGCCTATTCAGCCTGGAAATTCTCATTAAGCACAATCGTCTTCCTTTCTTTTCTTCCCACCTTCACTTCTTTCTTTCTTTCTTTCACTAACAAACAATTACAACAAGGGTTTTGCTTAGCTGGGTAGGGGGCGGATGTTGTTAGCAAGCCGTGGTGGAACTGAATGGATAGTACACAGAAGGCTGAAATTGGGAGATGGGGGGTCACAGAGCCTAAACCTCTTGCTCAATGCTCTTGTAATCACAGCATCTTTGGAAGATGACTGCTCAGCAGCTGCTTCAATGCCTCCAGCAAAGCCACCTCCTGAGATTGTCTGGTCCATGGCTGATCAATCCTGACCATTCGGAAAGCTCTCCTCATGTTAGTTAGAATCTGCTCCCTGATCATCTCCCACCCATAGATTATAGTATCCTCTGGAAGAGCAACAGAGACCAAGCCTTCTTCAGTATGGAAGTACTTCAGAGGTTTGAAGGCATCAGGGCCGTCTTAAGCTCACACAGCGCCCTGGCGCTAGGTCCCTCCAGCGCCCGCCTCCAGCGCCTCTCCAAGGGCCCGGGAGTGCCAAGTGGACCATGGCAGCAGTGGGAGGCCACCTCCGAGGACTCCGCGCTGAGCCTCCTTCTTGTTTCCCCAGCACTGGGTTCCGCTCAGTCAAGCTTCGCCACCAGCGCGCACACCGCGGGACCAGCAAGAGCTGCTTGGGCGCTGTGCACGCGCTGGTGGCGAAGCTCGACTGAGCGGAACCCAGCGCTGGGGAAACGAGAAGGAGGCACAGCGCGGAGTCCTTGGAGAAGGAGCGCAGTCCTGGCCAGATCACTGGAACCCTGCACTCACTTGGAGCCCTTCCAGCGCCCGGCGCCGTGCTTCTCCGCGCCACTAGCCTCTATGGCTAGGACGGGCCTGGAAGGCATCTCTCATGCCTCTTCCCCCCACCTTTTTCTTCTCTTTTCTGGGCTAAACATACCTGGGCCTTTCCATCGTACCTTCTAAGAGTTGAGTACTTCCATGCTGCCTCTATTTCTGGGGGGGATTCAATAACATACCGTAAAATTCAGGTCACTCAATTAAAGCTGATTGCAAAGCCATAAGCAACATGCCCATTTCCCCCAAAGACTGGGCTTTTTGCAATAAAGAAACTGAGAGGAAAAATGCACTGGAAAGTGTGAGATAATGTGGTGATGCAGACATTGCCCAGCCTTCCCACCAACAAATCAGAGCATGGTCTGAAGCAACAAGAAGCTACCACCTTGCTGAACCTAACCAGGTCTTTTTATGGCCAGTCCCTGGATGAGAGCCCTCATGCATGCTACCTTGGGTCTCATGTTGAAAGAAAGATGGGGTACAAATTAAAGATGATAAATACATTCAACGCACAGGTTCTTGCTATCAGTATAAATTCATCCAAGAAACCATTAAGGACAGTCAAAGAAGACATACTGCACTCTAGAAATGACCAGTCACTGATGCTGATTGCATCTTATGGAGCAAGCAGAATTTCACGGCCAAGGCAACCTCAGAAATACAGTCTGGGTAAATAACAATAGCTGCCAACGATAGGCGTCCCCTACTCAGAAGCAGGGGGAGTCATGGTTCATTTGCATGCATTAATTAAGCTGAATTGCGTACACATTTAAGCATTTCCCCATTTTCTTGCACAGCAGGGTAGAAGGTGGGGGGAATGGTTTGGGCTGGTTTGAAACTAGTCAAGTACAGCTGAAGCTGAGCAGGGATACGCAAAAGGTACTTGCAAAAGGAACATTTAGGAGATCCATATCCATATAAAATGCTAATAAAACACCAGTGATCTATCCAGAGAGAAAAACTGCTGCCTTGGCTCACAAGACACAAATGTCCTCCCTCTCCTTACTCTGAATCGTTCGTGTGTGTGTGTGTGTGTGGTGTGTGCACACACGTGCTTTTTTATGGGCTTTTAAGCATGCTCTTTTCCTGCCAAGTTTTACTGTTTGCTGAGGGAGAAATAAATGTTTTCATCTTCCCCCCCCCCACTCCCTCCTTGTGTGCTTAGAGAACTCAAAGAAGTAGGCAGAAACCACAAACAAGGGAGGGAGGGGGAAATGAGAACTTTAAAAAAAGAAAGCATGAAACAGAAAAGTACATCAAATTAGCATGTGCCTTCTTGGGAATGTGAAGAGTTTGGCCCATTATGAGTAAATTGAGAATGTGATTGGAATTAGCTTGACTTGGAAGCTCGCGTGACAAGAAAATTGCAAAAAGCAGCAGGTATTTGTAGGTAGCGCTGAAAATTTACTAACTCCTGGGGACCGTAATGAATTCAAAATGTAGGCTTTTTGAAAAAGGAAAAAGAAAAATGCAAGTGTAGCATTTGGGGGTGGTATTATTCGTTACAGGGTAAGCCGCTCATCTAAAGGTGTGATCCTATGGTAAATTTGCTCTAGCTGGAGCTCTTTAGGATTTTGGTTAGATTCTAGAGCATATAGGAGCTTAAATGGAAACCAAGATATAATCCAAAATGTGGAACCAATGCTCTTTTTCTAGAAAAAGAAATGCTGGAACTCACCACAAACACCTCCCCTGTTCTTTTATAATGGCAATGGCACCCACTTGAGAGGTGCTGGAACTCAGTTCTGGTGAGTTCTGGCTGGGGAAAAAAATCCTTGTGTGGAAACACACACCCCACACACACACACACAAAATTCTGTGAACTGAGTTAGCCTGACTCAAAGAGAAAGTGGGGAGGGGAGAGGAGGAGAGAGAAGCAGGCTTGTTCTTGGGAAGGGAAGTACATGGTCTTTCATGTGGTGGTGGAAGCCAAAAACCAGGGGTCAGCAAACTTTTTCAGCAGGGGGCCAGTCCACTGTCCCTCAGACCTTGTGGGGGGGGGCGGACTATATATTTTTTGGGGGGGGAATATGAACGAATTCCTATGCCCCACAAATAACCCAGAGATGCATTTTAAATAAAGGCACACATTCTACTCAGGTAAAAACATGCTGATTCCCGGACCATCTGCAGGCTGGATTTAGAAGGCGATTGAGCCGCATCCGGCCCCTGGGCCTTAGCTTGCCTACCCATGCCATAAACCATTTAATGTGATTGGTGTGCTGAGCTAGCAGCTGAGGTGACAAAGTATGATAGTAGCTCTTCTGAGAGCCCCATAGTGAGGGTGGGGTAAATGGCGCCCTCCCACCTGTGTTTCGCCTTCCCAGCCCTCTGGATTTCTTTCTTTTAATTGTCCTTTTAATTTGTGACATGGCAGACAATGAGAGTGGCCATTTAAAGAATGACATCTTGCTTGAGAACAGGAGCCATTTAGGAATAGAAGCCTCTGAAAAATTCAGTGAATAAGGCCTGCTCACTCAGTACTTTACCACACTAAGGGTGGATTTTTCATGACAGCTACCCTGATGTTTGATGCATTTTTTACATTAGTTTAACCCAGGGGGGAGGGGACAAAGGCTGTCCTGTTCTAAAGTATGATTTCTAGGTGCATATGCTCTTTCTCTGAAAAGTTGCCTTGTGTACCCACCGTTCATCAAATATTAAAAGCTTCCCTAAACAGGGCTGCCTCACCATGTTCACACTAGGATCCTTAACATCTTTTTATCAAACAAACAAAATATATGCCAAATAAAAAAATTCCTTCAGTAGCACCTTAAAGACCAACTAAGTTTTTATTTTGGTGTGAGCTTTCGTGTGCATGCACACTTCTTCAGATACATTATAAGGTGCTTTAAGGTGCTACTGAAGGAAATTTTTTATTTTGCTTCGACTCAGACCAACACGGCTACCTACCTGTAACTAAAATATATGCCAGTCATTTAATGCCTGGTGTTAACTTTCTGTTAACTTGACCTTTACATAGCCCGTTATGTGAGTTGACACACACTCTGCATGAAGTGGGGCTGAGCCGGGAGGTCATTGTTCTTCCCCTTCCCCTGGTCCTCACACACCTCTCTCAACCAGGTAAGCAAGAAGCATTATGAGAGTTCAAGGACGCATGCCAGCTAGGCGAAAATTCTCAAGGAAGGTTCAAAGCAGGAGTGTGGCTTAGGAGGAGTAGAGCAGGTAGAGAGCGCCAGAGAGAGAGGTTCTCTATTTATTGATTTGTTCATATCAGAAATGAAGTGATGACCACAAGTGTCAAGGAGAAGGCTGTAGTTCAGTGGTAGAGCTCAGGCTTTGCATTCGAGTGGACAGTGGCTTGACTTGATAAAAGTCAACTTCCTACCTTCCACAGCTGAACTCCAAATAAGCCCACTTTAGATGCTCACCCTACCAATTCAGTTGTGTAAAAGGGCCACTCCTTGTGGCTGCTGCTTGATTATCACCCAAGCAGACTGTATCTCTCTTTTTTTTTTAGAATCAGTAGCAATTCCACAACAACAAACAAAGTTCGGTACTCACTATTTATAATTCATGGCAACGTCGACAAAATATTTCCTTCTCTGCCGATACACATTGTCCTTAAATCCCTAAAGCAGATAAAAGAAAATGAATGCATACCAAATAGAATTAACAACAGAAGAAGAAATCAATAATCAAAGCGGTTTCTAAAATAACGCTTATTATTATTGTAATTCATGCCATCTGTGGAGCAGTTAGCAAATGTAATGATATTGTTACACGCCACTCAGATCTCTAAGCGGCAAGAGATTCCAGGGGTTCACATTTCCTTTGGAAATGAGGCACAGTGGTGTCTTTATGATATATGGTTTATGTGCACATATATAAAACCTGCTTTGTTAATCACCTTTCTTTTGTTCTCCATCATGGCTCTTCACCCAGTTGATTTCCTGAGCATGGAAAAACTGGTTTAGCCTGTACTTTGACACTATTAAATTCAGTGTCTGGCAGCCCATCTTGATACTCCAAGATTAACTAACACTTAGTAAATACAGGAATTATTGGTGTCTTGCATCCACAAACTCATAACAAGATGTACAAGAGCAGCCCTTTACTACAACAAAACTTGACTAAGACTATGTACACATCACCAGCTTAAAATGCAGTTATATTGTTCTTTTTCTTATTTCAGATCAAAGCTGGTTTGGAGTGGGGAATACATCAAAATGCAGCACTATACTGTATTTCCTAGTCAACAACAGGATAGGTATGGATTATGTGTCTGCCTTTATTAGCACTTTGTAGTGTGTGTGTGTGTGTGTGAGAGAGAGAGAGAGAGAGAGAGAGTCTTATGAGTGTATCGTACATTGTCAGTGTGCAAGCAGCACACATACAATGTAACATTGCATATATCCATGTACTACAGTATTTAATTGCTTTTTTAAAAAAAGCAAGCTTTAGAGGTAGCTACCATGAAAACCTGTGGCTCTTTGCTAATCCCCTTTTAATGGGCTACCATGCACCTATGTAAAAATACAAAAAAGAAGAAGAAGAAGAAGAAGAAGAAGAAGAAGAAGAAGAAGAAGAAGAAGAAGAAGAAGAAGAAGAAGAAGAAGAAGAAGCAGCTATAGCTTCCCAATGCAAGTCAGTGGGATTTGCTTTTTCCGAATCACAATCTGGATCCAGGGCTCAGGTCAGTTCAAGATTGTCTCGGATCTACATTGGTGTATCAGGGCCCAAACTGGCTTGGTGGAACAGCAGGGATTTCCTGCTCAGGGCCAGCTCAAGGCAAGTTGAAGCTTGAGGTGAAGGACAATGTAGTCCCCACCCCTCCATGTACAAAATAGAAAAAGGTGAAAGGGGGTCCTTAGCTATAATCTGCTAAGACACCTCTTGTACCAAAGGTGCAGGACCCCATTTCCAGGCCCGTGCAGAGAGGAGGAGGAGGAGGAGGAGGAGGAGGAGGAGGAGGAGGAGGAGGAGGAGGAGAAGAAGAAGAAGAAGAAGAAGAAGAAGAAGAAGAAGAAGAAGAAGAAGAAGAAGAAGAAGAAGAAGAAGAAGAAGAAGAAAGCAGTCAGTACATGGTGGGGGCCTCTGGCTGGCTTAGCTCTCCGAGGCCTGAGCAAGTGTACCCGGCTGCCCTCCCTCTCTGCATGGGCCTTCCCAATCCTCATTTACACCTGAGCACTCTAGGGCAGAATCTGACTGTACAGTTGTACCTTGGTTCTCAAACAAAATGTGTTTCGGGAGTCTGTTCAACTCCCGGAACCATTTGGAAACCAACATGAGGCTTCCGATTGGCTGTAGGGAGCTCCAATCAGAAGCCACGGAAGCTGTGCTGGATTTTCGGCTTCTGAAAATCATTTGAAAATTAGAACACTCACTTCTGGGTTTCAATCGGGAGCCGATTTGTTTGGGACCCAAGGCGTTCAGCTTCCAAGGTACAACTGTACTAGTAGTTAAATATTACATCAACATTATCATCATTGACACAGTATCTCACTGTACTTGAAGGCAGGAAGCTAGCCTCGAAGGGCAGGGCGGGCCATACGGCCCACCTAACTCCAACCTTCCAGCACCTCGCCACCACACAAGAGTAACTGAACTGCTAGTGCAGGGGTGGAGAGCTCCCCAGGTGTTGTTGGACTCTAACTCCCACCATCCCTAACTATTGGCAGTGCTGGCTATGGCTGATGGGAGTCGTAGTGCAACAGCATCTGGAGGGCTACAAAAAACCAAAGTGGAAGGAGTTTGCACTAGGCTTGTAAAAAGCACGTCAATTTCCAGGTACCCCAAGCTTCCATTAGGCCTGGTGCTGATTTTGGTAATGATGCTCTAGATCATGAAGAGTTGGGATACCTTTGCCAGTCACAGAACAAAATCTATGGCATTTTCTTTCTTTCTTTAATTCAATACCCATTGAATTGCCAGAACGGCTTCAGTTTTCTCAAGTTCCCTTCCTGAAGAGAGAGAGAAAAGGCAAGGCAAATGTTTTCAAGAGGTTAATTTCCCCCAGCTTTGGAGTCGTGGCTTTTGGCAGTACGTGGGCCTTGCAGAGTGTGTGAAATATGAGCTGAAACAGTACTGCCGTATTAAAAACAGGGATGAAACACAAGGAACCTGCATGGAGGCTGCATTCCTGCTGAGCCTAAAGGATGCTATGATTTCTACCTCATAATTATCTCCCATAGTGGGAGCAGCTTTTCAATTGCCTTCTTCTTTCCCCTCCCACACCGCTAGGAATGCTCATTTAATATCTATATTCTTTTAAGTGAAATAGCAGTGGGCATGACTTCAAGCACTCGAGTGTTTTTGGAGAGCAACACTTACATGCACCATTTTAAAAAAGGAAAAAAGTAATCTAAAAGGTAAAAGGGGGGGGAGAAAGCAATGGGATTGTTTGTTTGTCCCTTTTATTTATTTATTTTGTGATACCTTGTGCAGCTCTGTCATGCTGAAAATACAGCATAATAGCAGGCAGAAGAGATCTATCCCAAGTCTTCTAAAGCATCTCTTTTAAACAGAAGTTGTAGACCATGAAAACGACCTGAGTGGATTTCCACCTTAATCTGAAATGCATTAGCTGAATATTTTTGGGGTCAGTCTGTCATATCAAAGCGCGTCAGGTGGCAGGACAAATCAGAGTGGTGAATCAGTCCTCAGGAAGCAGAAAAGGGCAATGGCTTGTTTCCTGCTAGATCTAAGGAACTTGAGTTAGAGGATGGTAGATTTCAGCTGAACATCAGAAGAAACTTTGAAAGAAAATGAACAGGGAAAGAATGGTAGAGCAAATGCCCAGGGTTAATTTCTGGCATCTCCAGGTAGGGTTGGGAATGACTCCAGTCTAAAACCCTCTCTAGAGAGCCACTGCTAGTTAGCAGAGACCATAGATGAGGAACATGTAGTTCTCCAGATGTTGCTGGGATGCAGCTCCCATTATCCCTGGCTATTGGCCATGCTGATGGGAGGCTGATTGGAGTTGCAGTCCAACAGCATCTGGAAGGTCATAGATTCTCCGTCCCTGCAGTAAAAGATCATTCCCTATGTTCCTCCCAAAAGCAGATCAACAACAGTACCATTTTTCAAGGATGCTGGTGAACTTCTTATTGCTGGAGAACTCTGAGCAGAAGCTTTACAAGCTCTGGATTTCCAGTATCAAGCAGAAAATTGAATTAGATAGCCTACAACAAATTCTACGACATTGGCCCATGCAACAAAGTGTCATTGCAAAGGTGCAGGTTCAAGGAAACTCCTGAAATATCTTCCGTATCATACGTTGTCACAAAAGATCCCTGGATTACTAAAGAAACCCACCTCCCTCTTGCATTCAGTGAAGGTTATTGGAATTAGCATCATGGTTATGAAATGAGCTAAAGGGATCAAGCATACTTAGTAATAAAGAAATGCATCCAGTTCTAGGAAAATGCCACTGCCTATTATGTTGTACATTTCACAGTTTGGCTTTGCCAACAAGACATTGTATCTCAACCTAAGCAATTTATCATTTCTACAACAGGAGTAAGTAAAAAACAGCAACATGGGCTGCATAATGCACTGTATAACAACTCTCTAATATTTTGTTCCATTGTTATTTTGTATTTTCTTCCCATTATAGTTATGAAACTGCCTTGGGTGCCATTTGGTGGAAAGAAAGGATATAAATTAAGCTACTTAATAAGTTATTTCGAAAAATAATATTTAATAATAATTTGTTAATTATAGCAATAGTTCTAATTACTTGAAGAAGAAGAAAGTTCAGTTCTTTATCATCAAATTGTCACAAATGTTTACTTGACCAACCTTGGCTGCATTTACTGAACACTTACAGGGTGATCTGCATCCAGTTCAGAGCCGTACATTAGAACTCTTTGGGAACATTTGTCTAATTCAGCAATCTTCCTGGGGAACCAAGGAACACAGTCAAGCTCTGGAGGAAATACAGAGTGATTGGAGGCATCAGATTCTCACTGCTTCTTCACAAAGCTTTGCTAATTTCAAGATAAATTTTGAAAGAGAAAACAATAGCCTTGCCTTCCTCATCAGTCCAGATGTTTTCCGGTGGATTCAGAGTTACAATGTTCGTTTCATACTTTAACAACTGAATGAGCTCATTGAATTCTTTCTTGCTACAGTCACAGTCCACAAAAATTTCTACCTCTGAACTCCTTCTCTTGGATTTTCTTGATTCAATATGAACCATACTCACATGCTTCTCCTGTAGACAGAACAAAAGATTGGTTCATTGACTCACTGAATTCATTTAGAAGAGAAGTGGTTGAATGGGTGTTCTGAACAGAAGGTAGTTTAATGTGCGTATAAAGGCATTTGAGTTAAGAAAATCCTTCATCTGTATTAAATTACTTATTTGTTATTTTTAGTTCAATAAGTGTGCTGTAAAATTATGCCTGTATTAATTGCTCCATTTTATTAGATATCTGAAAACTATAACTATTGTAGGATAATTAAAGGTGATTTACCATGGCCATTTCTTATAAAACAAGTGTTCACTGTAAAAAAAAAATATACTATTCAATGCCCAATTTATAGACAAGTTAAATTAATGGGCAAGAAATGAAATAGTGTGAAGATACGAGAAAAGTATTTATTTCAATCTACTTTAGTCTAACTGAACACTGTTACCCCACTTTGCTATCAGCAATAATCAAGGCGACATGCCAAATAGCATTCATAAACATATTACAAAGAAACAACCACATCAAGAGCACGGGAACAATATTCTGTTCTGCAACAAAGTACGTAGTTGCTTTTTCATATATTCACATCAAGTGCCATGTGAAAAAGTAGCTAATGATTGTCAAGAACTGGCAGGACAATGGGGAGGAGGAAGAGGATCCCGGCATGGCGTGTAGCCAGGACTAGGACACACCACTGCAAGCAGCGGATGGCAAAGGAAGTACTCACAGGCTGATGGAGGATGGTGAAGGAATGCAGTTCAATGCACAGGAACCAGAGGCAGAGGACTCCCTACCCCACAAACCAAGGTGGGTTCTGAGGCATAGGGAGCAGCAAGAGCCCAGCTCCCTAGCTGGCCAGGTGGGGCTCACTAGCTCTGGGAGAAGGTGTGTGATTCCTCAGCTGGAGTAGGCTTGGAACAGGTGATGGTCACATGTCTCATCAAGCCCAGATTCTGCAATCAGCATGCAAAGTGCAAAAGAGCAGCAGAGCTGAGGTACTGTGTCTGCTCAGCTGCCTGTGTTGAAGGATCTTGGTTTGGGACTGTGTTTGGGTTTGACTCTGGACTATATCCTGACTGCTGGACTTCAGACTTGGCTTCTTGAATTGACCCTGGGCTGTGTTTCCTGACCTTTAGACTTTGCTTGTGTGGCTTGAGCCCCAGACTTTGTTGCCAGATAGGCTGGAGGGTTCAGGGCAATGACGGAGCTAGGTGTATTGACACCAGGAGGGTATTGACACCTGAGATAATCTACAGAGCCAGCCCACCCTTGTACCTGCTGACCAAATATCAGAGGGAAAGAGCAAGGCCTCAAATGTCAACCTCACAATCCAGTAGATTCATGCGGAAGGAGGCAGTTCTTAAAGTATTCTGTTCTCAGGCTATAGAGCTTTCAGACCATCAACAAATTGATAGCCAGTGAAGGGAGGGGTGTGATCCAATCGATAGGCCCTACATAAAATTCCAGCAGCTGCATTTTGTACCAACTGGAGACAGCCTGGAAACTCCAGAGGTATCTTCGCATATAGTAGTCTAATTGGGATATAACTATGGCATGAAAGGGCTGAAACCAGGTCTGTGTTTCTCTACAAAAGGCTGCAGCCGGTGCACCAGGTGAAGTCAGCAAATGGCGTATCTAGCTACTGGCCCCAGGATAGCACTGGGTCCAGGAGCACCCTGAAGCTGAGACCATGATCTTTCAGTTTCTTCCTCTTGTCTGGCTCAAGCTTCAAATTGACAGCTATCAATACACAAAGTGCCTTGGGATTTAAATAAACCAGGGCCAGCCCAATATATTTTGGCTATTAGGCAAGCCACAAAATAGCAGGGGGCACCAGGGAAGAAGCGGTGAGTGAAGACCTATATCAGGAACGGGGGGACGGGACACACCAACAGCGCATTGTATTCACCAATAGGTAAATAGAGGTGGCATGAAGGGGCTTGCCATGGGCAGCAAATTCAGCCTCCAAGGAGTGTGCCACAGCCATCGATGCCACCACAGCGGCAGCACAAACAATCCATTCCTCGGAGGCTGGGTCTGCTACCACTTTGGATCCTGCCACCTGAGGCGATCACCTCACCTTGCCTCATGGGAAGGCCGGCCCTGAAGTAAACACATAATAGATCCACACAATAGATTTTTCCAACCACCTGTTTTAAAAAAGATGGGGGTTTTTACCTGGAAAAGTCTGAGAGCTTTCACCAAGCCACCAACTTCATTTTTCAAAGAAAACACCACAGCGGTCTTTCCTCCTTCTGATGTTGATTCATTCTTGCTTGCACCTTTATTGTCCTTTTTTTCATCGTTTTTACCAGAACTGGTTCTGTTTAGCTGAAAGAAAATATATTGCAAAATAGAAGGGCTTCTGTGCACTCCTCAGAAAATGTTAAGCTTTCCTTTCAATCAGACTATTCTTGCTTGATTTTAGTATTTGGATATCTCCTACAAGAGAGGTTCTTTTCCCTTTTGAAAGGTGTACTCAGGAGAAGAATTGCAGGTTACAAGCAGACATGAATGATTACTCTTTCAAAAAAGATCAATGAAATAGCATCATGAAGCATGTTATCCTACTGCTACAACTTTGGTTATTATAATCCTATATAATAATACTAGTATCTTGAAGCCTGTTAAAATAACGGGTGCTAGAGCGCGTGTCTCGGCAGAAGCCGGGCCGTGGCGCCGGCTCCTCGGCCCGGCCTGGCCCAGCCTAAGGGGAGGAGGCTCGCCGGCCCCAGGATCCACCCACCGTCACCTCCTTTCCGCCCCTTGGTTGCCTGCCACCATGGGCGCTGCTGGGAGAAGAAGAGGTGTCGGGGCTCAGGCAGCCAAGGGGTGGAAAGGAGGTGGCCGGTGAGCCTACTCCCCGTAGGGGAGGCAGCTGAGGAGGGCAGCCCAGGCCGAGGCAGCAGGCGTCGAGCTGAGGGGGCTGCCGGGGAGGTCAGTGGAGGCGCGCCTGTGAGGAGCCGCGAGGGGCGGCCGGAGCTGCCGGGAGGTGGGAGTACTGCCATTGTCCCGGCCAGAGGTGTCGTGCTCCTCCTGCTGCTGCTGCTGGATGAGGAGGAGGAGGAAGGAGGCCGGAGCTCGAGGTGGCCGCTCCGGCTGTGAGGGAATTGAAGGGGAGCGGCAGGCCAGGGGGGCGGTCCTCTTCCCTGCCTCGCCGCCTCAGCCTGGCTCATCTCCCTGCCGGGCCGAGCGGGCACCAAGCTCCCCTCTCCAAAGTGTCTCTGCGTCCAATCCCTGTGTCTGTGGGGCACATGCGCAGTAGCGTGGACACAGGGACACAGGGACTGGACGCAGAGACACTTGCATATTATTATATAGGATATGCAAGTGTCTCTGTGGCCAGTCCAATGAACTCTCTCCTTGTCTATTCGCTCCCATTTGAGCTTTGGCTATGTTCTAGCCTGCTCTCAGCTACTGTCTTATCAGCTCGCCTGTCAAGGTCAGAGAGAGCCAAATTCTGCTGCTGCTAGCTCTCCCTTGTCTGACTAACATCAAAGCCTCCCTGTTCCTGGCTGCTTTCTGCATTTTGGCTGAAAACCTTCGCTTGGAGCTGGCTCATTCCTGACACCCAGATAGTGGGGACAGAACATAATCACCAGTTAGTAGCCATTGACAACCTTATCCTCACAAGTGGGGAGAGTGCTATTGTGCTCAGGCCCTGTTTCCAGGTTTCTCATGGACATTTGGTTGGCCACTGTGAGGACAAGATGCTGGACTAGTTGGGCCATTTGCCTAATCCTGCAGACTCCTACTTCTGTCAAGTGCTTCTCTTTGCCAACCGTTTAATAATCTTTGTGTGGATTTTGAAGCATCCCTTTTTCTGTGTAGGACCTAACCCAGCAAAGGAACCTGAGCCTATTCACAGATTTCCCTTGTTTGATTGGGACATGTTTCCATAAAAGCAAAACTTGGAAGATATATAAAGAACAGTTTTGCTTGAAAATGAGACTCCACATAGAAACATATAGCTGGTTTTTTTTTTTGGGGGGGGGGAATCACTTCCTCACTGATGTCAAAATAATGCAGAATTGTTGACAAGTGCTCAGCACTGAGTACTCTTCCTGAGGGACCTGCTTTGATTAAAACACAATTAACTCTAAACGTTTAATGAAGTGATTGTTTAATCATAAGGATGACTTGCTAAATGTGTTTTCAGAGTTAGCAGCCTATAGCTGGAAACTAGAAGGCACTCTTCAGGTTAAATATGGAAGCAATGGCGGGGCAGCTCAGGACCTTGTATAATTAGTCAGAGACACACAATAAAGACTGAAATGGTGAAATTCATGGTGATACAATTATTCAAAGCCTGCCTAACATAGCTTCATGGCATGCCTACATGGCTGAAATATTCAGCGCTATCAAAGATTTGTTGGAAGGAAATTTTATAAATGAGGGGAACACTACTTAGCAGATCAAGTGAATTCAGCCTCACCTTTGATGGAATTGCCACTCAGCACAAGAGCTTGCTGCTCTTTTTAATGCATAACATAGCTGCTAGTCACTATACTACGAACTAAAGGTAAAAAGGGGGGAGGACCCCTGGACGGTTACGTCCAGTCAAAGGAGACTATGGGGTTGCGGCGCTCATCTCGCTTTCAGGCTTGGGGAGCCGGCGTTTGTCCACAGACAGCTTTCCGGGTCATGTGGCCAGCATGACTAAACCGTTTCTGGCACAAAGGAACACCGTGACAGAAGCCAGAGCACACGGAAATGCTGTTAACCTTCCTGTCGCAGCGGTACCTATTTATCTACTTGCACTGCTTTCAAACTGCTAGGTTGGCAGAAGTTGGGACAGAGCAACAGAAACTCACGCTGTCATGGGGATTCAAACCACCAACCTTCTGATCAGCAAGCCCAAGAGGCTCAGTGGTTTAGACCACAGCGCCACCCGCATTCCTACAAACTAAAAGCACAGCCACTGCAAGATTGCAAGATTCATTCAAGGAGTGAAGAGGCACATATGGGAGAAGATGTTCCCTCACACATAGCCCAGGTCTAAACTATATGAGATTTTTAAAGCTTTCAAATACTAAGCTTTAATCTAGGTGCTCTTACAACAATAGGGACCCATGTGGCGCTGTGGGCTAAACCACTGAGCCTAGGGCTTGCTGATCAGAAGGTCGGCGATTCGAATCCCTGCAACGGGGTGAGCTCCCGTTGCTCGGTCCCAGCTCTAGCCAACCTAGCAGTTCGAAAGCACATCAAAATGCAAGTAGATAAATAGGAACCGCTATAGCGGGAAGGTAAATGGCATTTCCATGTGCTGCTCTGGTTTGCCAGAAGCGGCTTTGTCATGCTGGCCACATGACCTGGAAGCTATACGCTGGCTTCCTCAGCCAATAATGCGAGATGATAGCGCAACCCCAGAGTCGGTCACGACTGGACCTAATGGTCAGGGGTCCCTTTACCTTTACCTTAGAACAATAGTGTAACTGTCAGGGGACCACCAGGGGTCAGCGGAGAGCCTGGTGGATCAGAGCAAGGGCTCTCGGACACTGCCAGAGCCCCAGCACCTAGCACATGGCAGCTTCCTCCGGAAGGTGGGACTGAGGCTCAGGAGGAGATGCAAACCCTTAGGGATGTTGTGGAGATGGGAGCTCCAGAGGGAGAGTTGCAGAGGGCAGACCCAAGCACTCGAGAGGAGGCAGCTCCAGGAGCCACAGTGCCGGTCCCTCAACTGAGCAGCTCTAGTAGAGAGGGTGCTCCACCAGCACCCTCACCCCAACAGAGGGGGGGGGAGAGGAGGGACCAAGGAGGAGGTTCAGAGTGCCCCAGCGGTTATGCTGGCGGAAATCACAAAGGGAGGCACTTCTGGGTTCTGAATCGGATTAGTACAGTCATGCTTTTTGATGCTCTGTCTTGTACATATGTATATAATAAAACCCTGTAAAAACCAAACACAGGGTTTGGAGCCGCTTACCCATGAGGAAGCTACCTACACCATTACACCATTACAGTAACATGCTCCACTACTCTGGTTACTGCATTCTGGACAAACTGTAGTTTCCGGTCTGCTTTTAAGGACAATCCCGCCTATTACATTACACTACCAGTTAAGAGGTTATGAGGGCCTGTCTAACTGTGGTTTTTGCATGAGGCATCACTTCTGACATATCAGGTAAAGTTGATACAAAGCACTGATCATGGCTTCCAAAGAGCGGATGCAGATACAGGATGCAAACCTGTTATTGTGTGGGCAGTATGACTTCACCTAGAACAGTCACACACCCCATGATCAACTCCATGTTTTTGATACATCCCTTTCTGATCTCCTTCTGCCCTGTCCTATGGCAAATTTCATCCAATTCTGTCCAATATGGAAAAGTTAAAGGACATAATAATTATTATTATTAATAATAATAATAATAATAATCAAATTTTAAAGATGACCAACACAAATACCCTTGGATCTATTTGTCTATCTCAGCAGGCTTTAGTCCCTCTAGAAGGGCCACATGGCTGCAGATTTCAGCTTATTCTGCCAAAATGGGAAAAATTACAACTTTTAAAATATATTTTCCCATAATAAGTGAAATGGGAATAAAGCTTCATTTTCCTGAAACAGATACAGCTTTTGACCCTGAGACAAATCGGGTAGTCTCCAAAGTGCTTTGGACTGAGGCATTTTCCAAAGCACCAAATCTGTGTTCCAGCTGAATATTGTGCTTAGCACACACCCCTACTTTGTGCCTATTTATTTTCCACTGTGTATTTATTATCTTCCTGGCGCTCAAGTGTTGGAAACGTATAATCGAATGCCTTGATGTGGGTGACCTGTAGGAGGTTCAGTAGCGCGGTCATACTTCATTTATGTATCCCTCTGATGCCTTCAGTTTTATATTTTTCTATTTGTATTGTATTTGTATTGAGAAATGTTTTTTTCTTTCTGACTATCGGTCGAATAAAGTATTTTGTTGCTGTTGTTATATGTTGAATTAGCACTCTTTAGTGCAAGATGATAGGGATACTCCACATCATTTAACTTGAGGGCACTCAGTAGGTTGCTTCTATTAAAGTCAATGAATGCACATTAATGTATGAGACAACTAATATGTGAAGTAGATAAAAAGCCATTACACACTGAAAGCCACTCTTTACAATTGCTAATTGTTAGAAAATTGCAAGTATAATCAAAGAATGAAAGCAAACAAGATAAAACACTTAATCAACAGGTTCTCAGGGCCACATCAAGCATGATAAATTTCCTAAGGAAGTTGTGATTTATTGTAAGATACTGTGTGGGGAGCATCCTAAAATGGGTGGGGTATAAATAATAATAATAATAATAATAATAATAATAATAATAATAATAATATATTATTATTATTATTATTATTATTATTATTAAAAAGCAGAGACATCACCTTGCCGACAAAGGTCCGTATAGTTAAAGCTATGGTTTTCCCAGTAGTGATGTATGGAAGTGAGAGCTGGACCATCAAGAAGGCTGATCGCCGAAGAATTGATGCTTTTGAATTATGGTGCTGGAGGAGACTCTTGAGAGTCCCATGGACTGCAAGACGATCAAACCTATCCATTCTTAAGGAAATCAGCCCTGAGTGCTCACTGGAAGGACAGATCCTGAAGCTGAGGCTCCAATACTTTGGCCACCTCATGAGAAGAGAAGACTTCCTGGAAAAGACCCTGATGTTGGGAAAGATTGAGGGCACAAGGAGAAGAGGACGACAGAGGATGAGATGGTTGGACAGTGTTCTCGAAGCTACGAACATGAGTTTGACCAAACTGCGGAAAGCAATGCAAGACAGGAGTGCCTGGCATGCTATGGTCCATGGGGTCACGAAGAGTCGGACACGACTAAACGACTAAACAACAACAACAACTGTGTGGGGAAATGCTTTTACATATGACAGTGTAACAATGCTAGAGTTCCCAAACCCTCAGACTGAAACAATTCCCTAGAATCTGAGAACATGGATCTAAGCAGAAACGGC
This sequence comes from Zootoca vivipara, assembly GCF_965207765.1. Classification (NCBI taxonomy): domain Eukaryota; kingdom Metazoa; phylum Chordata; class Lepidosauria; order Squamata; family Lacertidae; genus Zootoca; species Zootoca vivipara. The sequence continues at coordinate 28,795,331 of NC_142592.1, read as the reverse complement.
CATATCAGAGGAACTCTGGGGACGGAAATTTTCTGTCTATCTATAGTTAGATATTCTACATGCTGTGAAGTTGGTCAATGCCCACTCTCTTGGAACCCCACCACAGGAAACACCTTGGGAATTAGGGAACTTGCCACAACTTGGATGCTTTAGCTACTACACAAACAATGACTACGTGTGGTGTGACATATAGAAAATGCAAGAGGTGTGATGAAGGTCATGTTTGGGGCAATCAGGATGCCTAAACCTACCAGGACACCTTGCTCAAAGCCACATGTGAAAGCTGCTGCTAGGAGAAATTGCTGTTGACATTTGTACATATTGGACTGTAAATGAAGTTTAGCCTATAAGAACCAGCCAGGACTGAAATCAGGCGAGAGAATCAGGGAGGCATAAAAGCAGAGAGGGAACCCCTCATTAAAGGGGGGGGGAGTATGAGCACTGGGTATTTATTTCCCTGCTCTCCACCACTGGCAAAACCAAACAGCAGAAACAATGTTGGGAGTCTTTGAAGATCAAATCTAGCTTCATTTTCTGGTGCTGTGGTAAAAAGACTTATCCCCTGTCTAACCCAGAGGGGTGGCACATGATCTACATAAAATATAGATTATAATTTGCTCTCTAGGTGATTTTATTATCTGTTTTCTACTACATATGTTATGCTAATGTGCTAAAATAGAACAATCTGTTCATAAACTCTTGACCGGGCATTGCATAATTTCATCTCCATTCAAGTGGAATTCTAAAAGAACCTGTGGCTACTGTAATTGGCTTGAGGAGAACAATACTGGTACGAGATTTTCCAATTTTGCTACATTTGCACATAATGTAGGCATGTTGAGATGCTGTGTCAAATTGTGCCTCCTCAGGAGGACCAGCAGCATATGCAGCTAAACCAGAATGATTTTCATTATTCCATGCACACAAGTGTTCTGTGTGGAAGATAGAAATTCATCACATTTGAAGAATCCCTGACAGAATGAAACAATGGAATTTGACCTAGGTCTCTCTCTTTAAGTGTATCCAGTGATATTGCCACCAAACAAAACTGACAAAGGGATAAATGATTCCTGCTTTGGCAGAAAACACAGCTAAGCATTTACTTAGGGAGTTTCCAGACATTGGCTACCACTGCTGCAGAAGCTACAAATATGTAAGGTCAAACTAGATTATATGTTTGCAGGACCATTTACAAAAGATGTACATCCACCAACAAATCACCGACACAATCAAAAAGTTATGCCTTTCCAAGATCAGAATAACAAAATGTGAGTATCTCAAAACAAACAAAAACAAAAAACCCGCCTGATAACAGAAAGGACTGACTTTCTTATATTCAATTGCTTTCTAATAACATGTACCGTATGTATGTGCAGCATTCACTTAGATCAGGCATAGGCAACCTTTGGCTCCCAGATGTTTTGGAACTACGACTTCCATGATCCCTAGCTAACAGGGCCAGTGGTCAGGGATCATGGGAGTTGTAGTTCCAAAACATCTGGGAGCCAAAGGTTGCCTATGCCTGACTTAGATCAAGCATAGGCAACCTTGGCTCTCCAGATGTTTTAGAACTACAACTCCCATGATCCCTAGCTAACAGACCCAGTGGTCAGGGATCATGGGAGTTGTAGTTCCAAAACATCTGGAGAGCCAAAGTTGCCTATGCTTGACTTAGATTAAGACATTTAACACCTTGTTCTCCATTTTGTGTATTTTAGCTACATTTATTGGCATTCTTATTGTTGCAGGGGACTGCTTTGCTGTCACCATCAAATATTCGCCAGTCTTTTTTTTTAAAAAAAATAGAACTCCCAAAGAAAGATTCATTGCAGACAAAGATTGATTACCCTTTGAATGCACAGCTATGTCAGATACACTGGGTTGTTCCTAATGGTCCTGCTCAGCTAGAGGAGCCCCAACCCTGCCAAGCAGATTAAGGCTGTGCAGAGACTGCCATGAAGAGGGGAAATAGCTGAAAATAGTTTTCCTTCTCATTCCTTTGTCAGAAGCCTTACTGTCAGCTAAGGGACATTTATTATTTTCATCAAATCTTTTTATTAAATAAGGGAATTAAAAATATGTCCACATAGCTCTAAATCATTCAGAAATTTACTTTGGTTTTAAATGGCATCACCAGTGATGGCCAACAGTTATCCATGACATATCAATGCATCTGAACCAGGACAGCTCTCTCTCACACACCCCTTTGAATTTCTGTAGGTATTACTGGTTTCAGAAATAAATCTAACACTTTAGTTCCATCAGCTCTACTTGGAGGAAACTCTCATTAATTCAAATGTGATTTCTTCTAAGCACATGTGCTTAGGATCATAGCCTTAGGCTGTCATAAGAGGGGGGAAAAATAGACTTCACAAGTAAAACTTTTAAATAAAAAATATCACCAAGCAGATATTACAAATCCCAAGGTGAGGCAAGTGAGCTTTCAGTACAAAAGCGGATTAAATTCTGTATCTAGGCACAGAACTGAAGTCACTCAAAGGATGTGTGAGAGAGACATCTCCTCCCTGCAAAGGCTTGTTTCCCATAAAATCCTTTCTTGATTACTTGTGCATAAATAGGTTGAGCTAGCTATGGGATTGGTGGACAGGGGGGAGAAAAACTGACAACCAACCGAGGCATAGCAGACAAGCAAATCTGTCTAAAGAAGAATCCTGCATGTGTTCCAAGAAGTTACTGGGAAATCCTGAAGCTGTCTTAAACATCAGATTTATTCCTTCTAGACTGACGCAGCCCAAGATACTTACAGTTACGTTGCCATGTAGTGGGTGTTCCAGGGGCACAGCGGAATCCAGAGACAGGCCCCTTCTTGCCCAGTATTTACTGGAGAACATCATCATTGCTGGCTGCATAGTGGCCTGTGCAATTTTCTCTCTCCACAGCAGGGGGAAACTAGCTTCAGGTTTGTTTGCCTGCCGAGAGCTGTCCCCTGTTGCTGGTGCTGAACAAGGAGCAATCCCAGATTTCCCCCCTGGTGAAGGTTTTTATATGCCTAGGCAAGAACTGATGGAAGGCTGATTAGGAGAGCCTCACTAGAGCTGGCACCTTTAAAGCCCCACAGCGGCAGGGAAATATTCTTTTCCACACACTGACCGTGCTCTCTTCCAAATGCAGGATATTAACTAGCAATCCCAGGCTGTTGGCTGCTTCTTCCAGATGCTCCTTTTGTCACAAGTTGATAAGCTTTGAACATAGCTGCATTTATATATCACTGCAGAGTTGGCAATGTGTTTCTTTACCGGAGGACGACAGTGCAATAAACCTGGATAAAACGTTGGCGCTGGAGTTTGATATTTAAAGCAAGCTGGGGCGCCTATATCTGAAACTGCCACAAACAAGCAGCATATCACCCAGATCACTCCATCCCAGAGTAAAGATTGCTGATATTTTACAAAAGGAATGAAGGGGGAAATCAATTTGCATTACTATGTTTGTCTGCCGCTTTTCACAGTGGCACTCTTGATATTCCTCTCCTCCAAATGCTCGTAGGAACCAATTGGTCTGGTCAATTCAATTAATCTGTGAAGATTAATGCTGAAGTTGTACCCTTAGGCTGCTTCTCCACCACCTCTCCAGCTTGATTTGCCATGATTTTGCTACAAATGATAGTTTCAGTATGTCAATGAGAAAATGGACATTTGGCCATCAGTCATTGTTAGACCAATGGCAGACTTTTACTACTTTAGGATAAAGCTACCTGAAATGTAAATTGTTATCAGTTGTAATGTTAGGGACACGAGTGGTGCTGTGAGTTAAACCACAGAGCCTAGGGCTTCCCGATCAGAAGGTCAGTGGTTCGAATCCCCGCGACGGGATGAGCTCCTGTTGCTTGGTCTCTGCTCCTGCCAACCTAGCAGTTCAAAAGCACGTCAAAGTAGCGTGTAGAAAAATAGGTACCGCTACAGCAGAAAGGTAAACGGCGTTTCCGTGTGCTGCTCTGGTTCGCCAGAAGCGGCTTTGTCATGCTGGCCACATGACCTGGAAGCTGTATGCCGGCTCCCTCGGCCAATAATGTGAGATGAGCGCCGCAACCCCAGAGTCGGTCACGACTGGACCTAATGGTCAGGGGTCCCTTTACCTTTACCTTTAATACAGACTGAAAGGGGTGGGGGTGAGGAAAGGCTACTTTTACCCACTCCCCACCCCTCCGACAGCTCCCTAAAAGGCTGCTCTGGAGGCCTTGGAGACTCCAGAAAAACGCAAGAGGTGTGGAAGGTTACAGGAAGGAGGAATTGTAAAAACTGCCTCTCACATTATTGGAAGCAGATGTCTCACCCTTTATGACTGTTAAGTTTATCTTATTGAATGTGATTTTTTTTAATGAGGAAAACAATCCTGCACATTGTTTTAAAAGGATAGACTATAAAATTCAATAAATAATAACAATAAAATAAAATAGTATGATGCCTTTAGAAGCTCCCAGGCCTGCTATTGCACTTAAGAGTGTCTAGCACATTTCTGTGAAAGTAACTTACACCAGTTCTACTGAAACTTTTAAGAAAATCACAACTAAGATCTAAAGATAAATATACATACATGCATACACATGGAAGCCACACCATGTAATGCTCTCCCCATTTCCAGCAGCAGCACATGTAGATATTCATTAAATTGTGTGAAGTTCTCTGTATCATAAAATGGTATTCATTTTAAAAAATACTCAAAAGCATATTCTATACTCTGTAAAATAAAAAAATTCCTTCAGTAGCACCTTAAAGACCAACTAAGTTTTTATTTTGGTATGAGCTTTCGTGTGCATGCACACTTCTTCAGATACAGTGAAATGGAAGTTTCCAGGCACTTATGTAGGGAAGGGGTGGGGAGGGGTGGGGATGGGGAGGGGGGATCACTCAGAAGGGTGGTGGAAATGGGTGATTTGACTGACTGATAGCTGTTGATGACCGGAAACGACTGCAAATGGTTTTGCATGAAAAAGCAAGGGTGGAGATGGCTGAAGATCGCTTATCATGTATAATGAGATAAGAACCCGATATCTCTGTTCAAACCAGGTCCCTCCATGGTTTTGAGCTTGGTGATAAGTTGCAATTCAGCAACTTCTCTTTCCAGTCTATTTCTGAAATTCTTTTGTAGTAAGACAGCTACTTTGAGATCTTGTATAGAATGTCCTGGGAGATTGAAGTGTTCTCCTACTGGTTTTTCTGTCTTCTGGTTCCTGATGTCAGATTTATGTCCATTTATCCTTTGGCGTAGGGTTTGGCCTGTGTACAACATAATGCACTCTGTGTACTCTGTGTACAACATAATGCAAATGCCAAAGCTCTATGAGGGAACAAGGGCAAGTGGTTCAAAAATTATTTCCTGTAAGCAGGAAATGAAAGCCTACAGCTGCTGGGCCTTGAATTGTTGGCATTTGCAGAATGGGCTCTTTAGTTATTAACTGATAAAAGATAAGCACGCCGGTGATATTAAAGCCAAGGACTGAAGAGATTTCACCTTCTGATTTATGTGCTCATAACTGAAAGTTGCGTCAGTTCTTTCATGTTAATGCAGCAACTCACCTTTCTCTTCTAAAGTGACCAAGTCCATATACAGTATACAACATTTGCTTTTAACTCATTTTGGATTTTGGTTCCCACCCCCAGAAATAGACTTCTGAGAAAAACAATCCTTCAAAAACACTAGGAAGCAATTTCTGGCAGTTCCCCACAGAAACATGAACACCCCTAAATCTGTTCCCCACACCCTCTGAACCTATGGCATGCAGTAGATGAGAGGAAAGAATTGCAAAAAAAAGAATAAAAAAATAACACCCCTCCCCCACATGCTGATGACTTCACCTCTTAGAAAGAACTGTCACCCCTTAACATAATAAGTTCCTTCCGCCCCTCCTGCAGCTATAGCTATTATTATTAATTTATACCCCGCCCATCTGGCTGGGTTTCCCCAGCCACTCTGGGCGGCTTCCAACAGAAAAATAAAATACAATAATGGATTAAACATTAAAAGCCTCCCTAAACAGGGCTGCCTTCAGATGTCTTCTAAAAATCTGGTAGTTGTTTTCCTCCTTGACATCTGATGGGAGAGCGTTCCACAGGGCGGGAGTGCCACTACCGAGAAGGCCCTCTGCCTGGTTCCCTGCAACTTGGCTTCTCGCAACGAGGGAACCGCCAGAAGGCCCTCGGTACTGGACCTCAGTGTCCTGGCGGAACAATGGGGTGGAGACGCTCCTTCAGGTATAGTGGAGTGAGGCCATTTAGGGCTTTAAAGGTCAGCACCAACACTTTGAATTGTGCTTGGAAACGTACTGGGAGGCGATATAGGTCTTTCAAGACCGGTGTTACGTGGTCTCGGCGGTCGCTTCCAGTCACCAGTCTAGCTGCTGCATTCTGGATTAGTTGTAGTTTCCGGGTCACCTTCAAAGGTAGCCCCACATAGAGCGCATTACAGTAGTCCAAGCGGGAGATAACTAGAGCATGCACCACTCTGGAGAGACAGTCTGCAGGCAGGTAGGCTGCCCTGGATACAGCTACCCTGATTAGCCCAATTTACAGGTCACACCAAGCCAAAGCATGACTTGGCAAACACAGGGGAATTCCTAGAGTTCAGTCATGGTTTGGCTTGTATGTTGTCTGCACCAGGGCTGTGATCTCCCCGGGAACCCTCAAGTTAATACTTAAATTTAGGCGGCTGCCTTGTAAAGATGACTTTCAGCAGGAACCCACATTGCCAAACATGATGCAATTCTATTGAAATCACTGAAATGGAAGTGCTTGGTTGCGTACACAGTTCCACTGATTTCAAGGGGACAAGACGATTCAACTCCCTCATTTTTGCAACCTGTCAACTGCAAAGTGTTCTACCAGAGGAAAGTTAGATAGCTCTTCACTGTATACTTTACATCTGTGTGCAAATCACTGAAATCAAGGAAGGCTTTTCCCCCACACAAGATTCTCTTGTTTTAAATTAAAAACATTAAGTAATTTTTGCATTTTATTTCATACTATGTACAATGGTTCTCAGGAACAAATACAACTGAATCTATGTCAGATCCCACATTACTATAAAAATGGAAAGAATGGTATATAAGCGTAGAGTTTTCTCATATGCAAGTCATTTATTAAGGACAAGGGGCACAATCCGCCATAAGAATCTTCTGTTCTATCTGTGCCCTCCATGGGAGCTTATGCAGAACTACATGAGGGAAACACACCCAACATAATTTGCATTTATTTTTAACTGCTTTTATTTAATCAAGTAGTCTAGCGTAAAGGCAGTTGAAGCTGATTTTTTTAAATCAGTTACTATACTATTCAGCAAAGAAACATTATTCGTTAAGTAAGCAAGAAAGCCATTGTAAAAGTAATTCAGAACCTGAATATAGCCTTAAGAAAAGAATATTTTTCAAAAATAGGAAGGTTTACAGTTATGTATTAAAATTTGGTCAAAATTGCCTGAATGAAAAGCCAAGTTTACTTAGTCAAAAATAGATTTATCCTTTAATACTCACAAGTTTGAATATGTAACTAATTTATACATACATATGTATAAGCGTAGAGGTGTTAAAATGTAAAAATGTACTGTTCAGCCAACCCCCTGGATTACAAAATTCAAGATCAGGGAACTGCACAAATTTAAATCCTCATTGCAAATCTACATTCAACAACCACAAATACTTAACAAATGTTTTTGTAAACATTTGAGAAAGGACATAATCCTTTCATTTACAAAGCACTGTTTATGAAGTTATGTTCTTTTCACATAGGAAATAGTATAGACTTTTGAATCTTATGATATCCAAGAACCATCCATGCTCAAGACTTCTCAAAGTAAAAGTGATAAAGATGCATTTATTTCCATGCCATTCACATTCATCTGATTTCCATTTTACCAAAAAGGGAAAAAATGCACTTGGCTACAAAAGTATTAGGGAATGTTATCTGAGGGAGGGGGGAAGGCTACTTTGGTAGAAGAAACTACAAAAATAATTAGGTCACATTGTAAAGCTTTGATGCAAGAGTATTACAGTACATGATCTGTTTTCCAAATCTTTAAAGCTTAATCAAAACAAAAACTTAAATATCCACCTCAAGTGCTTGAAAGAAACAAAACAGGTATAATAAAGTGTCTCTTCAAAAATGCAGACAAATAATTGTGCAAGATTCAATCTGCCAGCACAGTGGGGGTCACTTGCTCAATACTTTCACTTGTTCCATTGGCAGCAGCAACAGGCTTGGAGATGTTTGAATAGGCTGGTGCAGAGTGACTTATTCCACCAGCAGTTTCATCTTCCCCAGTGTCTGAATCTGGTGTTGTTGCAGCACTGTTCTCTAATCCCAAGATCTCACAGACTGCTTGAGGCAATTCCTATGAAAAGAAAATATGTGTTCTTTTAAGTTAACATGCTAAGTACACAAGAAGCATATCTTTAAATGCATGTAAGTTTGAGCTAAAATATGCCTTTTCTTAATTCTAGAAGGAAAAGATGTTCAATAAGCAGTTCTAGGATGACTAGAAAATCCTTATCTTTTAAAATTGGTATAGGTAGATTTCACTTTATCTCTGGGCACAGTATTATTTTGAGTGTTGCAGCAGTTTATGACATCATTATTTACTTCTTAAATTTGCATACCACCCTTCATTCAAAGGCATCATAAGCTACACACACCGTAAAGGGTTTGTTTCAATAATTATCAACCTGGTTAAATCTCATTTGTTTATGCAAAGCTCATGAAATATGCTTGACTTTTACCTTGCAATTTATCATCTGCATAGAAACGGCTTCTGCTTTACAAAGTACGTCTTCAACATCCATTTTCATAGACAGTTCGTTGATATGCTAAAACGGAAGAAAAAGAATGACGAAGTGCAACCAAGGATGTGGGGAGGGTGTCACGCTAAATGCACAGCTTTCTGAGCCACGGAACTTTGGCTCCTAGTGTTAGCATAACCTTAAGTAAAGAAATGCTAACTTGATTAATACACGTGCATAATTAGCATCTGGTTAAGATTGCAATATGTAAATTATGTCTGCTACTTGGATTTATGGTTCCTCAGCACTGCACCTCCCCAGGCTCAGGGGCAGCCACCCAACAAAACCACCATCTCTATGCAGCAATGCTGAGAAGAGTAGAAAAAAGTCTGGAAGGGACTGCCATCTTCCTGCACAATCCCCAGTAGTCTAGGATAGTTTTGCCTTGAATTGTGGGTTGTTGTGTGTTTCTGTGTGTGGCCTCTCCTTACACCATAACCTGAAGACAAGTCACTAGGTCCAACTGGAGCTTCCTATTTCTACTGGAATCCTCTTACCTAGGGTAGCTCACCAAATAAGCACTTAAATCAGCCTCAGTATAAACAGTAAGTCCTCTTAGCTCTGAAAATCAAACAACCAGTCTATATGCTGTATGAAAACTCTGCTTCATATTACTTTCTCTCAACTTGATGAGTTAAAAAATTACTAAGATCTACTAACGAAGCCACATTAAGCATCTTTCAATACAGTAGAAATGTGGCTGAGAATTAACATTTGTTCCATCTCACAGAGGATTGCATAATGAAATGCTAATAGTATTCAAATACAGGAACAAAGGATAGAACATAATTTGGATCTAGAGTAACATGCAAGAGATACCTTCAGTATTTCGTTGAAGCCATAATGCTTCTCCATAATTTGCTTCTTTTCGGATTCAAGGATAGCGCAACAGATGAGAAGGTGGAAGTTCTGACAAGGCAAGTCTGTCCACATTACCTAGCAGAATATTGAAGTTGCTGATGAATCAAAAACTCGAACATGATGCCACAAGTGTAAGGTACTAAAATAATAGTACAGTTTTAGCAGCCTTCCAAAACACTTACTTTTCTGGCAACTTAAAACTACATCAGAAGGAAAAACTAGTTTTCTAACATATATTTCAGTAGAGGTTGCCAGCTAATTAAACTATTATCTAGACAGAAAAACATAATAGCTTGCTTAATAACTATCTATAATTAATTTCATGCTACATTCTGAAGATCTTGACAAGGGCAAATGGTAGAGCTATGTCCTGATAGCATCTGTCACCCTCAATGAATGTCAGATATTTTGGGTGGATCCTTAGGATCTTTATGCCTCAATGAAATCAGGATCAGAAAACCAGTAGTATTCAAAGTGCAGTGGAATAAATGGGTTGATGGACTTAACAGAATTATTTTGGAACAATAAGTTTTCAGGACTCTTAAAACTGGAATATGGATATACACTCTATACTTCAGAAAAAAAGAAATGCAAACTCTGACTACAGTGACTGGGTTGTATTTGCCAGGAAACTGTCTGATCCCACGAGTTGATATTCTGGGCAAGTCACCTTCTTAGTGGTAGCAAAAGTGACAGAACCATGCAGTAGCAGATCAGGGGGTATTGGAGCAATTAAGTGAGTCCTAAGATTGTTATTCAGAGCTATAAGCCAGGTGTGGCTAGTCTTCTTTGGGCTAAGGGCTGCACTGATCCATAACCAACCCACAAGAGTGGCAGCAATAAATATATTTTAAAAATTCTTTAATGGACAAATTTGGTGAACAGCCAAAAACCTTTCAGCATAACAGTATCATAGCAGGGACCTATAATTTTAAACATTACTTGTAATTTAAGTTTTTTTTTAATGGAAACATTTGAGGGAGGAGGCTGTGGGAGACCTACAGAAAGCCTTTTGGCATCATTGTGTGGGACGCATTGGAGTACACCATAACACATTATTATATTTTAAAGGTAACAAATGGGGGGGGGGATTCTTGAGATGCCATGGGGAGCACACATATGGCCCATGGATTAGCCACCCTGTTGTAAGCCGAGACATTTCCTTTCACCCTGGTATGCTTTGTGCATTTTTTACAAGTTTACATGGTGCTGATAGGGACCCAGGTGGCGCTGTGGTTAAACCACTGAGCCTAGGGCTTGCTGATCAGAAGGTCGGCGGTTCGAATCCCTGTGATGGGGTGAGCTCCCGTTGCTTGGTCCCAGCTCCTGCCAACCTAGCAGTTCGAAAGCATGTCAAAATGCAAGTAGATAAATAGGAACCGCTACAGCGGGAAGGTAAACGGCATTTCCATGTGCTGCTCTGGTTTGCCAGAAGCGGCTTTGTCATGCTGGCCACATGACCTGGAAGCTATACGCCGGCTCCCTCGGCCAATCATGCGAGATGAGCGCGCAACCCCAGAGTCGGTCACGACTGGACCTAATGGTCAGGGGTCCCTTTACCTTTACCTTTATGGTGCTGATAGTAATGAGAACTTGGGAACTATTATTCAATAGCACCTTATAAGACAGTGTGCATGCAAGAGAAAATCCTGAATAGGAATAAAAACATAACAGTTGTGAGGAATAAGGTGCTAACTTCAAACTGCTTTCCTTCTCTGAAAGTCCTCAAGCAGAAATAGGGCAACCATCTGTCAGATGCCTCTTTAATTTTTAAATTAAACTTTAATTTAAATTAAACTTTGGAGTTTCTGCACCAAGCAGGGGATTAGGCTAGTTCATCCAGTACTTAATGCTCCTCCAGTACTTAAGAGCAAACAAGAGAGTATAAGTCTCCCCTCTTGGCCAACTATGAACTTCCTCACCCACACAGCCAGGTGGCAGAATCAAGGCCCAATGGCCACAGTCTTACCACCTCTAGATGCCACTATTTATACATTGCTTTAACATGATGCAGTTTAGCTAAATTGTATGTATTTTCCTCCAGAATCATATTTTAAGCATTTTAGGTGGTAGGTACTAAAATAAAAAGAAATTTCTTACCTCCCATAAGCGAAGAATATCTTGAAAACTAAATTCTCTTTTAAATCTTATTAGAAGCCACCGGAAGCAAAAATAAAGGTATCCTGAATCTTGAGACTCTAAAATAGTTTTTTAAAAAAGAACATGAACAAATAAATCTTTGACAGAAATGCTGGTTGTGAATCACTTAAAGTATGTTTAATATATTAATACATCTAACAGCTTTGCTGGCTACAATTGCTTACAAAAAGTTAGTTTGTTCTAGAGTTTATTGGGGTGGGAAACTGAGGAAAATATGGACCATAATTTTATTTGTTTGTTTCATTTATATCCCACCTTCTCCAAAGAGCTCAAAGTGGTACACATGGTTCCTCCCTCCTCACTGAATCCCTACAACAACCCTGTGAAGTAGGTTAGGTTGAGAGATTGTGGTCCTAGTCAAGTCTCTCTTTGAACATCAATTGTTGTTGTTGTTTAGTCGTTTAGTCATGTCCGACTCTTCGTGACCCCATGGACCAGAGTACGCCAGGCACTCGTGTCTTCCGCTGCCTCCCGCAGTTTGGTCAGACTCATGTTGGTGGCTTCGAGAACACTGCCCAATCAATTGTTAGTGGGAGTCTAATCATTGCTACCTAAAGGGCTCTGAAAGTAAACTGAGGACAGGCAAGACTGAAACAGTATCTAAATAGCACAGAACTCTCTTTACAACAATTGAGAAAGTAATTGGTGTAGGAAAAGTATTTTAAGCAACTGGCTGTGTTTGAATGTCCCAAGTCAGACTTTCTGGCTTACTGTGTTTACCAGGAATAGGAAGCTCTGGTTTCCTGGAAATGCACACTGCCTGTTTGCTCCCATACTTCTTCTGGCTTAAGTGTGATGAACAAACCAGGAAGTCAATACATCTGAACCATGATCATGAGCCACTCTGAAGGAATTGTTTGTTGTTGGCTTGCTGATCATGGATCCCTGATTCGGATATAATGTGAAACCAACACTTCCTGGTTTGTTTTTTCTGGTTATGCCAGAGGCGTGAAGCGGCAGCAACTGGGCAGCATGCACATGCTGCTCATTCTCAGTAAACCACAACAAGCCAGAAACTCTGACTTAACAGGGCATGCCAACACGGCCACTGTCTAGATTCTAGATAAGAACAGTGGTAAGTTTTCTCCTGGTGAAAGGTGGGGGGGGACCCTTTGGCGCTGCAGGAGCTCTTTGGGAACTCCAGTTCAGCTCTGAAGTTTTTGAGGAGATGTGGAGCCCACACTTTCCCCCCACCTCCACGACAGCCTGATTTCCCTCGGAAGGAGCGCAACCAGCTACAGCTTTCCCTTCATGTGGCAAAACCAGAAGCCAGTAGGACAACTAAAATAAGAATTCAGTATGATAAAGAGACAAGAAGTGAGTGGGCGTACTTGGGGGAATATTTACAGAAATATGACTTAAAAATACAGTGGTACCTCTACTTACGAATTTAATGCGTTCCGAACGCACATTTGTAAGTAAAAAAAAATTGTAAGTCGAATCCCATAGGAATGCATTGGGAGAAAAAATTCGTAAGTAGAAGCAACTCTATCTAAAAATTCGTAAGTAGAAAAAATCCTATCTAAACCGCATCCAAGATGGCGGACGGAGCTCCATTCGTAAGTAGAAACATTCGTAAGTAGAGGTACCACTGTATAAATTCCAGGTAACTTTGTGACCGACAGCTGACAAGATTAAAGACATGAGAGCATGGAAAATAAGGTAGAAAAAAATAATGTATATGCAGTCAATCAAGATGTAAAAAGAACTGTCATGGAATGCTGGGTGGGAAGTCAAAAAGAACTATTGTGTAAGAATGGAAAAAGGTGTAAATTAATAATAATAATAATAATAATAATAATAATAATCAGTGATAAGTTATTCTGAGCTGTCATACATACCCAAGTAACTGCAAAATCCACTATCTAGCAAGCGAAGTAAAGTACTCAGATGAATTAGCTGTGTCTTCATACCCTGCATTTGCTCTTCAAAATTCTGGTGCTTAATGGGAAACAAATTGAAGCAGCATCTAGAATATTTTTATTCTACATGAGGGCCAAGATGAGCATTAAATCAAAACAAATATATAATAACAAAACTAAACATTAAAGTGATTTTGGTCCTGTTGGGATGCTAACAGCATTCCATGCAGCTCACTTTCAAGATCAGATATGGGTTTGATAATTTTAATTCATTGAATTAAGCAAATTAGAATAATGTGGAGTCCAATGAGACTGGACAGCTTCATCTGCCCCACCTGCAATAAAATAAGTCTCTCTCATACTGGTCTCAAGAGCCACAGCAGGCACTGTAATTCTTCAACAGTTTGACTTTACCCCCAAAGGCACACTCTTCCATTGTTTCTCGAGACAGATAGATGCCAATCATTATTATTTATCTACCCTTCACCCTAAGGTCCCAGGGCAGGTTACAACATTGAAACACAGCATTATTTTTATAATTATGGAACATACATTTCTTGCTTATATATCTGTTGCTACGCTGCAAGTGAAATGCTACATAAATTGCTAACAAAAGTTTAATGATAAACAGAAGTTAAAGAAATAAGTTTCAATCAAACGGTAACTGAAGTTAACAACAGGAATGAAGATGAAAAGACTTACCATTTGATCCATGTACAAGGCAAAGCACCAAAAGGCATCAACTTCATTCTCCATCACATATAAAATCGGAGAAAGCAGGTCACTCATTCCCTGAACATAGCCTTTTATTAGAGAGAGAGAGAACTGGTGATATGTGGCAAACCCAAAAGATTGAATAGTAACTATTTAGTTTCTCCCATCCTCTTCCTAAACTACTGTATTTTTCCGTGTATAAGACTAGGTTTTTCAACCCCCCAAAAAGGTTTAAAATTGGGGCTTGTCATATACATGGGTAGTGCTGGGGGTGTTTTCTTAATTTGGAGTCCCCCCAAAATAGGGGGCATCTTATACATGGAAAAATACGGTATTTGTTCAAATAAGCGTTCACCCCCAGCAATGGAAACTTTGATACATTTATTTGATCTCCAAAATCAGGAGTTCATAAGTACCAAAACTTAACAGGTTTGCTGCAGGTCCCACTTGTGCAACCAATGGTAAAACGCATAATTAATTCAGGCATCTAAGACAGAATGTACATCAAGTCTTCTCTGAAGGGTAATTACAATAAGTTACACTAGATCAGACACAGTAGTACACATACATAAGTAGAATCCTACTTACCCAAATCAAAGTCATACATACAATAGGTCATCAAAATGTCATGAAGCAATATCAACCCAGGATTATCTTGACCTTCATAAAACTTGTTTGTTCGGTCTGTTCTGTTTACATCTTTTTCTGGAAAACAGCACACAGATTTAATACATTTTCAAAACAGCTTCTGCTAAGCCTATATCTAAAAAATGCAGGATGCTCTTCAAATTTCCAATTTCTCAAACACTGTGCTGAGCTTTGAAGTGCCTAGTAAAGACAACTAAATTCAGAGGATGTCATTTAAAATGCATTAAAGCAGCTTTTAAGAGTATTTAAGACAAATTCTTCCTGTCTCAAATAAGATGATTTCTTATAAGCAGATTTCCAAACACTTAGAAAACAGTACACTTTTTATAGAAACCTCCCGATTAAAATGTAAAACATTTTCATTGAATTAACACACGGCAGAGTCTATTTGAGATATGTTAAATGTAAAATGTCACTCAAATGTACTAGATATGTGGTGTTACATTAAATTTAATGGTGAGGAGTTGATATGTAATCAAGCCTTCAAAGTTTAATTGCTTGGTTTAGCATGAGAATGTTTTATTAGGACACTCCATTTCCCCATGTTTCTTCAATTGTTACTGAAGTTAGTTTATCTCAGGGGTCGGCAAAGTTTTTGTGGCTTAGGCCGGTTCACGGTCCTGCAGACGCCACAGTAGTGTGCTGGAGTGTGCGCACGCATGCACACATGCGCAAACGCTATTTCCAGTGTTCCTTCCGGCGCGGAGGAAGCATATGCAGCTTCCCATTGGCTGCAGGAGCTTCCTGCAGCCAATGGGAAGCTGGCCAGCATCACAGAAGGAGGTCCCCGCTCCGTTCCATGCTGGTTTAGCACGGTGCACGGGAGCCAGCTGAGCAGGCGGTGGGGGTCTATGGGTGGTTAAACGACCCCCATGGGCCACTTGTTTATCTGCTCAGTCTCTGAGCATATACTGTAGAGTTTTATACTACTGTAACATTCCACACACTATCAGAATCTGATTAAAATGCATTGACTAAGCTTGTTGTGTGAATCAAACTTAGCTATGCTTTACCAAACCGCAGAAGCATGTGAGGATACAGAGAGGATCTTGAAACCATTTTGCTCCTCTCTTGCCCTTTGTACTGCTGCACTGTGCTGAGCTAAACCAAGACTTTAGTTTGTGGTAAGTGAATGTGCTAAACCATGAGTCCTGCCTTGGACTACATGCTAAGCCTTACCCTGGTTTAGCTCAGCACTGGAGCAAAAAGGACTGGACAGGAGCAAAGTACCCTACTGTGCAAACTATAAGATCATTATAGTAAAGCCAAGGGAGAATAAAGCTTCTTGTCTACATTCAGACCCTTGGGCTCTCACTTGTGGGGTGCCTCAGGGTTCCATCCACTCCCCCATGCTTTTTAACATCTACATGAAGCAGCTGGAAGAGATAATCAGGGGGTTTGGGCTGGGTGTTCATCAATATGTGGATGATACCCAGCTGTACCTCTCTTTTAAATCAGAACCAGTGAAGGCGGTGAGGGTCCTGTGTGAGTGTCTGGAGGCGGTTGGAGGATGGATGGCAGAAGTACTGTTCTTGGGGGACAGAAGGCAGGCAGGTGTGGAGGACTTCCTGATCCTGAATGGGGTAACTGTGCCCTTGAAGGACCAGGTATGCAGCCTGGGAGTCATTTTGGACTCACAGCTGTCCATGAAGGCACAGGTTAATTCTGTGTCCAGGGCAGCTGTCTACCAGCTCCATCTGGTACGCAGGCTGAGACCTTACCTGCCTGCAGACTATCTTGCCAGAGTGGTGCATGCTCTAGTTATCTCTCACTTGGACTACTGTAATGCGCTCTATGTGGGGCTACTTTTGAAGGTGACCCGGAAACTGTAATTAATCCAGAATGCAGCAGCTAGACTGGTGACTGGGAGCGACCGCCAAGACCATATAACACTGGTCCTGAAAGATCTTCATTGGCTCCCAGTACATTTCCGAGCACAATTCAAAGTGTTGGTGCTGACCTCTAAAGCCCTAAACGGCCTTGGTCCTGTATACCTGAAGGAGCGTCTCCACCCCCAGCATCCATCCCAGACACTGAGGTCCAGCTCCGAGGGCCTTCTGGTGGTTCCCTCGCTGCGAGAGGTGAGGTTACAGGGAACCAGGCAGAGGGCCTTCTCAGTAGTGGCACCTACCCTGTGGAACACCCTCCCAGCAGATGTCAAAGCAATAAGCAACTATTTTACTTTTAAAAGACAACTGAAGGCAGCCCTGTTTAGGGAAGTTTTTAATGTTTGATGCTGTATTGTTTTTAATATTCAGTTGGAAGCCGCCCAGAGTGGCTGGGGAAACCCAGCCAGATGGGTGGGGTATAATAAATTATTATTATTATTATTATTATTATTATTATTATTATACTCTGACACTTCTTGTGTTGTATTAAAAGGCAAAAAATAAAAAGCCTTCAAATGCCAAAAGCAAGAACATTAACTATTTCTCCCCTCAAAAGCGTATCTCCAAGTCAAATTTCAGTATTCTGAATGTGTGTCTGCTTTCAGTAGCAAAATACATGCTTGTCAGTAGGAGAAAAGTGGCTAAAGGATAGAAATTTGGAGAAGCAGCAAGAAGGAAAAAGGTTAGATGTGCCTCCCTTTTTGCTGCTTTTAAACTAAAAATCTTACCATGCTTCTTACACTGGTGTGACTGCATGCCTGCTGTGATGCACATTAAACATACAACTTAGCTTTCTGGTCTCAAACTTTCCCTCTTGCCTTTAAGAGTTATTGCTAATGTTATGAATCATTTAAAATGTTTGCCATTGCTGGTTAGAGCAGAGAATAATGAAGTTTAATGTTAGTTTTAGTTTATAACAGGCTACCAAAACATATGGTCAGCAACCTGTAGAAACTTATTTAAAGTGAAATAAAGTTCAGCACACACTCAGCTTTCCTTTATTTCAGTCAGCAGCAAAATAAAATTGCATCAACTACAAGGATCAGAAAAGAAATGGCTGCACAGCATGCATGCTGACTTCAAGAGGAAATTAAAAACATTCCTGTTTATCCAGGCATTTGGTGACTGAAATACACTGTTTCATGGCAGCCCTGAGATCACTCGTTGAAAGAATGGTGAGTTTGTTTGTTTGGCTCATTTTTATTCATTATCAATCTCTTTATTATGTCTTCTGCTCACAGTGGAGGGCATGGAAGAGAAAGAAGGCATGAATCCTAACACACTGAACCTAACAGGTCATAATTTTGTTACAGAAACAATCTAACAAACATGGCGGATAATTGAGGTCACCTCAAATTTTAAAAAAAGGAGTACAAGTTTATCACTAATGTATCTCTAAGCCTTCTATGTTTCTTAAAATTACCTATAAGACTTCTGTAGTCCCTCAATCTATAGTTTCTTTTTTCTTGTTCTTCACTGACAGATTTCCACTGAAGCTTCATCCTGAAATACTCATCTCTGAAGAAAAAAAATGATAGTAGTAATGATATTCGTAAGCAGTTGTCTTGCAAGTATGCAAAGTTTACTCCACATTATGACATTGTTTTTAGGGAGCCGTACTTACATTTTCCTTTTCTGTACAATTGTTCTTTCTTCCCTAGTACTGTGCCAAGGGTAATAACCCAAAAGAAACTTCCAGACTTCCTTTCTCAAAGCATGACAAAGGCCCTAAGCAGAACATAATAAAATAGCAAAGGCAACATCAGGCGCTTTATAAGAACAACTTTTTAAAAATCCTGTAGTTGTGCAGGAGGTAACATTACCTAATTTTATTGCTACTGTTTCCTATGCTTGATTACCTCTGGTCATTTGTGGGGAGGAGTTCTTTCCCGTGCTGTGAGATCACCTAGTTTCTTCAACTTCTTTTTAGGATGCTCATTAAGACCTAACCTTTTACGTTTGTTTCCCCACCTTAATATTTTTCTGCATTTATCAAACAATCAAAGTTTATTGCATTAGCCATATAGCCATAGCACATATAAAAGATCAAACAGGCAACTGTTGCACAACAACATAGAATACAACAAATACAACTATAACATTAAATATAAAATCCAGCTAAGTGCGACTGGTAAGGTAAAAGATAAAGCAAGGCGTATCAACTGTGAGTATAACAGGGATTTACATAGGACTAGGGCTCGGCAAGTTAGCCAAAAAGGTGGCCCTGAGTTTCAGGGCCTGTAAAATGTAGATGGCCACATCATGTGAAACCAAGGGGTTGGCGTTCACCAATAGGTACTTCATGTGGTCGATGTCCCGTGTGATGGTCGTCGGGATTAAAGAGAGAAGCCTGGATCTAACCGAGGCATATAAAGCACAGTAAAAGAAAAAGTGTATATAGTCCTCAATCTTTCTCTCATTGCATGGGCAGAGTCGAAGGTTCAATGGTGTGTTGGAAAAAACTCCATGTAAGAATGCTGTGGCGATGACATGGAATCGAGCTAGTGTGAAGGTCCTTCTTAACGTGGGGTTTGTCAATTCGCTCAGATAGTGGGCCAGAGATCTAACTGCCTTCACGTGGGGAAGCCACGTGGAGAGTTTGGCCGCTTTAGATTGTGCTAGATCGAAAGCTTCATCCCTAGCTAGGATCCAACTGAGGATTTTATCGTTTTCCCATGAGGTCAGGGCAGCAAAGTCTGGAAGGGAGTAGCGGTCACAGATGAATTCCATGGCCTTAGACCAGGTGCTGCTGCCGGTAAGGGCTGTAAAGGCTTGTTTAACTAGTCGTGAGTTTTGAATTTCTGCAAGGGATTTGTAGTAGATAATTATCCTGGTATGGATAATCCCAATTCTAGTCTCAACTGGGCGGCCATGGACCCATTAGGGAGGCCCAAGATCTTTCTTGCCAGGAGATTTTGCAGGCATTTGTTTATAAATGAAGCATTGAAAAAAAAATGAAGTTATCAACCTGGAGGTTAATTAAATTACATGTTTTTCTGCATCATCCCCCTTTCTAAGCTCTCTGCCGCCTTCCCTCTCATGTCACATCTTATAGACATGTAGATTCATATGTCTTTGGACAGAAACTTACATTTTCTAAATTGATCTGAAAGCTTTAAGTGTAAATACTGAAACCATTTGTCTTTTAAAGCTATTACTCCGATCTATAACACACTGTTCAGGTTAAATGGAAGTCACTGTGGGAAAGCAAATCTTACGACATTACAAATAATTTCCAACAAGTTCTAAAGGTAGTCCTAATTGGCTTTACCTAGAGCCATCCAGAAAAGATTTCGGCAAGTGGCACTATGCACAAGGATGCAATGTCAAGGTGTTGCTGGACTCCAACTCCCATCAGCCCCAGGCAGCATGGTCAAGAAAGAGGAGAGCTGTACTCCTACAGCACCCGGAGGGTCATGAGTTCCCCATCTCAGCCTTAGGGCAAACTCCTTCAAGACACCCATGTTCTATCAATGGCCATGGAATAAAAAGCTAATGCCGTAGTGAACTTCATTTAAACCTTAAACTAAGGCTAGCACATCCTCATTTCTGTCCGAAAATATTTGCATTCTTTATTTGCTAAATTCTTATTTATGCATTGTTCACTCCAATGTATTTTCACATAACTCTGCCTTATTCAGTATCGGCCACTCAAGGACCAGTCCTGCAATTGGCAGTATCGACACACATGAAAAGGAGTGAGCTTCTCCAAACATGGCATTAGAAATCCACAGTGTGAAATCACTGGTTTCGCAACAGAACTTAAAGGGTTTATATATCAGGCGTGCTGTGTGGTTGGACTAAAACTCCTATCATCCATGGTTATGGGCCATGCTGGCTGGGGTGGATGAGGGTTGGGATCCAACAACTTCCGGAGGAACACAGGTTAGCTACCCCTGATTTGATGGTAAGTCACTTCGGAGTATTGCTGTTTGCATGATTCAGAATTTCAGTTAACCTTTTCTGGATGGATAACCAAATACATGTACCTGCTAGCTACAGTCCTAGCAATAAGGAATCAAATGCAGTTTTTAAAGAGATATTCTAAGATATTACCCCTCTGAATATCATGTGTTTCATGGAGTCAGCATTTAAGATTCTCCCTTCAGAATCCATATTCTTAGTCCATTCTTCAACCGACACTGGCTGTCTTCTGTTCACTTCGGGTCGCTTTCCTAAATCAATCTAAAATATGCACCAGAAAAGCTGTTAAATTATTACCAACGCACTAATTTTTATCTTAAAACCACACTCACTATCAAGAACACTTACTCGTGTAATGACTTCAAATCCTGGTTCTTCCTGTTGATTTATTTTTAAGCCTGGTATAGCATCGCTAAAGAAGTCTGCCATTTCTGATGGAGGCCGCTGCTGAGTTGCTGGGTCACTTCCTCGTAAACTATCAATTATATAGTTGGTCACTTTCGAAAATCTTCCCATTGTTGCTGTGTAAGGATCAGTCTTCAATTTCTGAGAACAGCACAGGGGTAAACAAATTCTGAAATGGCTCACACAAATTTGTTAAAAAAAGAAAAAAAATCTGATAAGACGACATTTATTCTTAAGCGCAAGCTGTCCAAAAGGCTACAGGAAGCTGAAAAAAATGCATCTCCAAAAGAACGCATTACAGCCTCCTTCATCAGTTCAGTGTTCCCACTGGGAAGAAGGGCAGGATACTAATATTTAAAAAAGAAATCAAATACAAACTTCATTTTGTACAGAAAACATAGCAAAGAAAAATAAGGATCTGCCAGCATGAAAATTCCCAGGGTTTAAATTTGGTTTCCTTCAAGAATTGGGCATTTTAAAATCTGGAATTTTAAACTGAATTAAACAAATAGGAAATCACACAAACCTCTAATAAACCATATGTTGGTTCATCAAGGAGATTTTCAAAGGACTGTGAAATACTCTGGCAGTTCACAAGAATTCTCTTGTCCTGTGGAGATCTGTGAACAAAAACATACCATTTCCCCTTCTAGAATCAGAGTCTTTGTTTTGGGAAATTCAACAATATAGCCTTCACATTTGAGAAAAGTGAATTCATTCTGCAATATTTTAAGAGGATTATATGTGTGCATGTGCACACATAAATATACAGAAAGAAGACATCACTATTAAAAAAAAAGTTGAAATTATATGATTGCCACCTCAAGCTTATTCAGGAAATTAGCTGGTTGGATTCACTATTACTAGCTTTTGAAACAAAACACCATTACATTTATTCATTGTTACCTGGAACAGCTACCACCTATTCTGTTATTAAAGCCTTAGATAAGACTTTTAATAAATGCTATCGCTTTCCAGTGCTGGCATGGAAGGATGCAGCATTTGTGCCAGAGGATATGAAATTCAACAACAGATTGCATCTTAAAGTCAGAAGAGGCGATATAATCAGTCTTGATGACACGGCTGTTAATAAACCAGAACTGAGGCTTGCTAATACAGCCCAGAAAGCAAAGGTTGTGATGTGTCATACTTAGCTAACCCATCAGAATAAGAAAACCTCTTAAAGATACTTCCTTTTTAATTAAACTCATCCTGAGTAATATTCACAATAAATTAGCATCACTTCATTTGCTCTGAGCAGTTATTTACGATATTGTACCAAGGAAATAAGGATTTTCAGGTAACATTAAACTGAACTCGGAGTCTTTCAAAAGAAACTTTGAAATCCTATTTACTCTCTTGTATACTTCAGTTCTCTAATTAGGCATTACTTCCTTGAAACTAATAAAAGCTTCTGACAGATTTGAGTGCCAACTAGAAAATGCCTGCTCATTTAGAGTATATTTTTAAGAGAAGTTAAAAGATGTCCAGTCATGGTCTGGGACTAAATACAAGATGTGGGCAACAATCTCAGTCAGTCAGATATTTATTGTTAG
The DNA here is from genome assembly GCF_965207765.1 of Zootoca vivipara. NCBI lineage: Eukaryota > Metazoa > Chordata > Lepidosauria > Squamata > Lacertidae > Zootoca > Zootoca vivipara. The sequence goes on along the minus strand of NC_142592.1, from coordinate 28,772,524 downwards.
TAGTCAATGGCCTAGGTTTGTATTTGTTCAGTGCATCACAGAAATTCCCTCTTCCTCTCAGACCTCTGACTAGCTGGTACTGTGATCTTAGTTTATATACTACTGGAGAGCTTATTGTAGGTGAACTGTTTGTTACCAGTCTCCAAAAGAAATTATTTATTTCCTATTACCTGGATCACTCATTTTGATCCAGCAGAGCCAACAGATAAAAATCACTGAAAAGATTAGTCCTGAAAGCAGGAAGGGTCAGATCTAGGAGATGCAAAGGGTAAGAGAGGGAAGACTTTAAGGACCTGGTCAATTGCAAAAAGTTCTCCCAAATTCAAGGCTAGCGCAGCTACAGGGCTACAATGACTTCTCTATCGGATATTTTTACAATAAGGATGTTTTGTTTACAGAAGCCTGGCCACCAGCATCTGAAGAAGTGTCTCTGAACTAAGCTGCCATTCTTGGAAAACTAAGAAGTGCTGCATTCGGATTTCCTTGCAGCTTTTCTGCTAGCTACAGCCACTGGGCAGAGGGAGAAAGAATGCTGAGGTGTTCTATGTTGCATCCCACCTTCTCCCTACTGTAGACAGCCAGAAGGGGAAGGAGAATTCAGTATTTCAGGAGATTCTGTACCTGCCACTCCTTTCTCCCATCTGTAGTGTTACCTGCTTGCTATAGCTTGGCCTCTCATCTTAAAATCATCTATGTATGAGTTTCTGTGCAAAATGTCAACTAAAAATGCACCTTTTTACCCTAGCTTTTGACACTTGAGGTGTATATTTTTAATATTGTAACCTGCCCAGGGACCTTAAGGTGAAGGGCAGGTAATATATAAATAAATGCATCCTGTAGTAACATTACAGGTTCTTCACAGAGTTGTACTTGAAAATGACAATCTAGTATTTCTTTTTTAAATCACAACTTGAGCCTATTGATGTGTTTAAAAACTATGACTAGAAGCATTATTTATTCACTGGCTGGCTTAAAAAATAAAAAGTTGATCAACTCATTATGATGGCTATGCAAACAGTAAAGCTAGAATAATTGACCAAATAGACTCCTCACAATGAATACTTACTCACAGAGCACCACATATTTTCTAAGGGTATGAATCAATAAGGCAGTGTTTCCATGATGGAAGTGAAGAGCTGGGAGGACAACATCATCCTTTAAGCAGAATACCAAATAGGACCATCCCATTCCTTCTTTGTTTTGCTTAATGGACTTTAGATCTGCTAAACTGAACAGGAAGGACCACTTGTTCTCTCCATTTGTGTGAACAGTAGCATCTAATGGGGAAAAGAATACGTTACTTTCTTGATCTAAAGCCAATATGCAGTGCATAGCATTGGAATATATTTAAACTACTTCCAAGAATAAGTGCACTTAACATCATGGCAGCACTCATTGCATCCAATCCTTCAGTGTGGCTAGCTCCACCACTATTAGTGGTGACATGCCTTCACAAAGCACCAGGCTTATTCTCTGGTTAAAAGAATTTGAAGTGGGAAGGCTGAGAAAATCCCAGCCCAAGATCTTGGGGAATCATGTCCATTACTGTCTATCTGAATGGAGGGAGGAGGAGGAGGGAGTTGGAGTTTGGATTTGATATCCCGCTTTATGGACAGGGATGGAGCAATGGTCTGACAGTAAAACACAGTTGATATATTGCTATGCAACTTGACTAGGATCTGCAAATTCTGATTTATTCATTCAACTCTTCTCACCGAACCAATAGCATATACAGTACGCTATCAAAGACATACGGTAAGAACTGTCATTAGAAAAGCAACACCACTTATTTAGTTCGTATTATAACATTAACACCCAAAAGACAAAAAAGAAGAAGTATGCTACATGCACAGCTGGCTCTGGAGCTGACTGAGGATTCCCAGGTAAGTTCCGCACTCTATTGTGTGGGCAGGGCGATCCTCCCCTTATCTGGCCAAATCTCCTGGCAACGCCTCCCCAGCCGGGATAGCATAACTGGCAGAGGTAGGCAGAGACCTCCAAGTGTCCGGCTGGGGGGCGGGGGCAAAGTCAGGCTGTACTGCTGGGTGCCGCATAGGTCCAGGGGGGCTGCGCGCAACCACACAAAAGGCACCCCCATTTGATGTGGGGAGCGGCCATTACCTGCTACAGATGGAATATTTTTAGAGTGCATGCTTTTACACAAATTTACCCCGCTTCAGAGCATTAAAGCCCAGCTTTCCACCACAGACAGGTGATCAGCACTATCAGATGAGAGGAGCTCCACAAGCACAGCCATAGGTTTGCAGCTTTCAGCTGAGCAAGGAAAGGGGGCCAACCCAGCGGTCTCTTCCACATGTAGAAACCTCAGTGTCTGGGATCATCCATTGGAATAGCTTATATATTTTTATACACAGTATTCTTCATTTACCTCCATTTGACTGTGGTTTCTTTTTAAAAGAGACTGTGTTGACCATATCCCATTCTGCCTCGTAACTGTTCGGATGTTCTGTCCCTCGCGAAGTCTTCTCTTTAGGAGTCTGTGCCCACTCAACAACAGAACTGGAATCCTAAATAAGATATCCAAAAAATCAAAAACAGTTTCACTTGTAGCTAGTGATTAATAAAAAAAGACACCCCCCAATATTCCTGTTGTTTTTTATTTTAAAAAAATCCCCTAAAGATCAGTATAGGTGCCTGTGCTTTTAAATTTGTTCATAAATGTTCTAGTATTAAGGGTGAGTAGTGCAGTAGCCAAGCTTGGCAATGATAGCAACTTGTTCAGGGTGGTTAAAAAGGAATTATGAAGAGCTCCAAAAGGATCTCTCCAAACTGGGTGAATGGTGAAAAAAAATGGCAAATGCAATTCAATGTAAGCATGTATGAAGTAATACACATTGGGGCAGATAATCTATGTTTCACATATATGCCCATGGGGTCTTAACTGACAGCAACTAACCAGGAATGAGACCTTGTGGTCATGGTGGGTAGCTCAATGATGAGCCATAGTCCAGCAGCTGTGAGAAAGGGAAATTACATGCTAGGGATCATTAGGTAAAACTGTCAATATTGTTATAGACATGTATGGTATAACCACACCTGGAATACTATGTACAGTTTTTATCTACTCACTTCAAAGGATTATAGAGTTGGGAAAAGATTCCAAAAAGGGCAACCAAAGTGATTGAGAGAATGGAGCAACTACACTTCTGGGAAAGATTTGGATTTTTAGTTTAGAGAAGTTAGAAGGGAGAAGTCATAGTATAATATAATTTAAAAACTTAAAAACAGCATACTCCTTGCCTTGACCGTTCTATTAAATTAAATTTAAAAACAAGAACCACCATCATATTTATCCTTCCTTATTAGGGGAGGAAGATTGGGACAAAATAACTGTATTTCTGGCGGAGTCAAGGAACATGAGTTTGTAATTTAAAGCAACAGATTTGGATTGGTTATCTTTCACTGATCACTATCTAGAGAACATACAACATATTACTCCAACAGTTTTATACTAGAAAATGTATAAAAGTACTGTACAGCACATAACCTACCTTCCATTCTTACTGATGGTCCCCATTAAGGCCATTTGAGCCAAATAAATGTCTCATCCCCTTTTCTCAGTTATGTATATTTTCCATTTGCAATACAGTGGTACCTCAGTTTATGAACACAATTGGTTCCGGAAGTCTGTTCATAAACTGAAGCGTTCATAAACTGAAGCGAACTTTCCCATTGAAAGTAATGGAAAGTGAATTAATCCGTTCCGGACGGTCCGCGGAGTAAGCGTTCATAAACTGAAGCAAACTTTCCCATTGAAAGTAATGGAAAGTGGATTAATCCGTTCCAGACGAGTCCGCGGAGTACTTAAACTGAAGCGTTCATAAACTGAAGCATGGGTGTAATTGGTTCCGGAAGTCTGTTCATAAACTGAAGCGTTCATAAACTGAAGCAAACTTTCCCATTGAAAGTAATGGAAAATGAATTAATCCGTTCCAGATGGGTCCGCAGCGTTCATAAACCGAAAATTCATAAACCGAGGTGTTCATAAACTGAGGTTCCACTGTAGATGGATCTCAACCAATACACTCAGTTTTATGTACCAATATTAATAATAGCATTTTAAAAAACATTCATCACATAAACCGATCAAAGATCTATGGATCCTGCACCCCACACTCTGATAGTACAATTAGGCCTTTATGTTACTTTACCATGTAACAGCTATGGTTTCTGAGAATAAAAGGAAGATTTTGTTTTACTATTTTTTAAAATCAATTTTCCAAACCTTTCAAAAAAAGATTGCTGCAAGTAATCAACATACCTTTCTAGCATATAGTATATTAGACGAATCTAATGAATCATCCAGTGATCGCCAATCTACTATCACCTCAGTATCCTACAACACAAATTATGCAATTATTCAAGTGACTCAATGCCATTAAGGTTTTACTTTTTTCCATTTACAAAAATAGCCTCCATTTACTTTGCACACTATGTATTTTGGTCAGTAAGACAATTATCTTTGCAGGATAGAAAGGCAGAAGGTAAAGTCACAAGAAATATAACACACAAAATATTGATTTAATACCTTATCTATGACTCTCAGTATCCCAGATAACAAACAATCCTGATCATCACTGTTTCCACTGGAGGAGTGAATGAAAACTCCTTCCTGTTCATACACAACCTAAAAAAAAAGTTAAGCAAAGTTGTTTCTTAAAAGTGTTTTCTGACCATTTGATATCCTGAACTAGTTCTGGGGGCAGGTCCAACCCAACCTGGGGACTTCCATTAGGGCAGAGGTGGGGAACCTGTGGTCCTCTATATGTTGTTGGACTCCTACTACAGCTACAACCAGTACTGATGATAGTCAGGGGTGATGGAAGTTTTGGTCCAACAACATCTAAAGTGCCACAGGTTCCCCACTTCTGAATTAGGGTGACAAGACCTGTTCTTCTCAATATGTGACACAATCATGCAAGAAACTGGGTAGGATTTCTGTTACAAGAGGCTATGGTCATGCCTCCTCATAAGCTGATCCAGACAGAAAATTAAACAGAATTACATGTTTGCAATGAATACTCCATTAGAACTCAGAAACAGAGAAATAAATATCAAAATATTAATGCATCAATAACTACAACAGCTTCAATTACCTTCATTCACAAAGGGAGAAACCAGTATTGGATAAATGGCAGGCAAAGTGTGGGTGAACTAACCTATGGTAAATGGTCCCTTTTCAGACAAACTATAGATTTAGTGTTATATGTAGAAGCAGCAACAAACCTCGGACTCAAACTCCTCTTTCAAATGCCTCTCTTCCTCTAGCTCAGTCAATCATGACATCAGAAGCATCCACTTCTATCATCATTTTTCATTATGTTCAAACTGCAGGGAACTCTGATTAGGTATAAGCTATGATTTGTTCAAACAACCCAGGATCAAACCACATTTTTTTGTCCTGGCTTGTCAAAACCTGGGGCTATGAGAAAATATGCAACTCTCAAACTAACTTCATGCAGACTGCAAAGATGGGGGGGCGGAGAAACTATACAATCTTCCAAATTCCTCTCACTTTTGGCTCTGGCTCCACCCAGTTTTGGCTATAGTCCTCCTGGTCAACTGGTCTTCATACAAAAATGTTCTACAAGCTCTGAATACAATTAAAATAATAAGCATATGCTTCTGATCTCCTCATGACCACACTGGAGGAGACAGCGTAGGGAAGTGCTTGAGTCGAAGGGTCACTATTGCTTGTGCATACAACACTGAACCATTGCTTATATCTGAACCAGGAAACCAACAACTAAAGATGATGTGGTGGTGGGGGATAATGAAGGAAAGCAGGTGAGTGACTACTGAGTGTGTGAGTGACTAAGACAGAAAAGAAATAATTTTGCAGAAGCAAACTGAACAGAAGCCTGTAACAAAAATTAATGTAACTCCTCCTAAATAAACAAATGCAAAAAAAACAAGAATACAATGTAATGTATATTTATTTATATTTTTAAATTTGTATCCCACTCTTTTTCTTTCTAAGGAGCTACATCTATCCTATGTAGAAAAGCATCCTATGTAGAAAAGCATCCCAAAGAGTGGCTTTTGCCACTGCAAAAAGCCCCAACTTTCTGCCTACTTCAAACACACACACAATTTTCAGCCTAGGGAGAAATCTGCATAACTCAGAAATTTCCTTATTGCCTGCATGTGACTTGACAGTTGGTCCTATAAAGTTATTAACATACCGTACATACTGTTAACTTTGAATGTACAGGAAGGCTCAAATGCATGCTCACCTATTAAGGTCACGTTGACCAATCACTATCTCTGAGCCCAACTCATTCAAGGCAAGAATAAAATACATTGGGGAGTGAAAGACCACATATGACACTCCAAGCTCCTTTCAGAAAAAGGATTAAAAAATGTAACAAATAAAAAATAACAGAGCAAATTAAAAACACAAATTCTACAAATTTTGAAGCAGGCAGCCTCGGCTTTCACTGTTACCACAACTGTACTGTATTACCGTATGTATTTGTCACAACTGTTTTCAAAAGTATCTTTATTCTCCTTCAAAAGCATTACACTGATACTTTGTGTAACAAAACAGAACAAAATGAATCACTGCAACAATCCAGAAGGCAGTTTCAATGTAACAGTGATAGAAGGAAAATACAGCTTCTGCTGCCCTCTCAAAATAGACAAATTATTAATTTAGCGTTCTTATTAAATTCACTTGCACCTCTGCTCAGGTAGGTACACTGTCAAAGCACTTGTAGGATGGGTGATATGAACAAATATATCAGCTAATTAAACTATTGATGCAGTAAACAGGAATTAAGGTTTGCTTAAACTTGCCATTATTAGGATAGTGGGACCAACAAAGAAAATGTAGCAGACTACTTTTTAATTTCATTCTCTAGCACAAGGCACCAATCAGCTAATATACAAAAGATTTCAGGCAGAGATTGCAAGATAATTGAGAGTGGAAGCATGCATGCCTTAAGGAATTTAGAAGGAAAAAAGGTGTATGTACAAAGAGCTAGGAAAGGTAATATGAAATTAAAGTCCAATACAAAATTGGCCTTGAGGCAGCAAACTAAATTATACATATCCCTGTGCCTTCCCCATGTTTTTCAGTCTTGCTGCCCTGAGGAAAATGAACTTTTCTGTTATAATTTCCACCTCCTGGATAAAGGTTTTTCACTAGGAAACATGTACAATCCTTTCTATCCTCTGTGTGTTTTAAAGAGTTAGGTCACTCATGGCTGGTTCATTAAGGCAACAGGGGCACTGCCCCACCAAACTCAGTCTGTTCTTAGCCAGCCCTACCTGCCTACCTTGTTACTTGCAACTGGTCCAGCTTATTCATTGGCATTGGTTATCAGCTTCATTCTCCTTAGCCTCAGTGTTGCCCTTAGAGCAGTGGTTCCCAATTAGGGGCCCAGGGACCCCTGGGGGTCCGCGGCACCATCCCCTGCCAGGGACTCACCTATCTTGTTAATTGCACAGTGAAAGCCACAATGGTGATCCATGGATCACCTAGCCTCAGCTAGCAACCAATGCCTGCTTACTGGCAGGGGAAAACTTGTGAAAGAGTTGCTGGATGGCAAGTGAGCTGGGATTGGGTAAAAACCTCTGACAGTTTCTTCAGGCTCTTGCAATTAGAGGGGGGGAGAGAGAGAGCGCAAATGGCTTGCTCCACAGGACGGGTTCACATGCTTATCATTTAAAAAATGTAAGGGATCCCCTCCTCTTGCTCTCTACTTTTCAATGGAAAAGAACTTCTAACTGCAAATTTTATGGTCTTTTTTTTTAACCTAAAATTATTTGCTTATTAGGGGCCACCCCACATTTTATTCAAAAAAAATGCTTTGGACAGGTAACTTTTACCAAAATTTTCAAAAGTAGCAGGTCCGTGGCTTCGCTTTTGAAAAATAGGGAGTCCTCAGTAAATAGCTAATTGGGAACTACTGCTTTGGAGAATTCAGCAGGAAAGACAGGGCAAAACTAGAATTTGCTCTGCCAGCCATTGGCTCTGGCTCCACCTACTGTCAATCTCCCTGCTTTCCACCCCACCAATGCCATGGGCACCAACCACCCCTGGGTTAAGTACAGAAATACACAGCTTTATCAATCTACAGCTACAAAAATCCTAACTTCACATCAACAGAGAGGGTCTGAATTTCGAGTGACTGACCAAGAAAGAGATCCAGGGTTAGTGGTGGATAGATCAACGAAAATGACAACTCATTGTGCAGCAGGTGTTTTTTTTTTAATGGTGAAGTTCATGCTACAGATAAGAAAGGAAGTGAAAATAAGACAGCCATATCTCAATACCTTATATAGACCTATAGCACAGCCACATTTAGAATACTGTACAGTATCCTTTTTTTGAGACCACAACTGCACACAATAATAATTGAAAAAGTGCAGAACATGGCAATCAAAATATTTAGGAGCCTGAAGCAGTTTCCCATCAAAAAGGCTAAAGAATTTGGGGCTTTTTAAGTTTTGGGAGAAATGTGAATGATGGGGAACATTATAAAAGTTTATAAAATAATGCAGGGTATGGAGGAAGTGGGTATATATTTATCTCACTTTTATAATACCAGAACTTACAAGTCATACAATGAAGTGAATTAGAGTAGATTTATGATAAATAAAAGAAAGTACCTCTCCATAAAACATGTAATTAACATATGGAAGCCACTATGCTGAAGTCTCAATGCTGTCTTGGAAATGCAACACCAAATGTGTCTAAGTAACTTCTCCAAATTACACTGTTAAAGCATTCACTGTGAAAAGTACAACACTGTAGCAAAAGATTACCTTCTATAAAAATGCCCCTGCTCCTTCAGTGTTTCATATCCTGATATTAAAATCACCACCAGGTCAGCAACCTGCCATATTTCTCAGCTGCACTCTTTTCTGCCCTGCCTCTTAAGAGCATTTCACTTTACAAGACAGCCAGTTAACCTCATGAATCATCTTATCAGAAAATAATAATGACATTCTGACAGTAAATGTCAACCACAGTAAATTTTAACAATGCAACAGCTGGTTCATGATAACAGTAGTTCAAGAGCCTATAATGTCACAAGACAGATTTAGTTTGGCTTCCTAATAGGCTTTTTTTAAATAAAAAACATTTTTAAAAACCCTCTTTTGGACATAGAGTACAAGAAGTGAGAAAGCAGCAAAAAAGGGGGGTTGGGTTTGGACAGGTTCCCTCTCCAGGAATGCTGGTGTAAAGCGGCTATCTTGTAAAACAGGATTAATAATTGAGAAGTGTAAAAGGAGGAATGGCAGTGAAGGCTGTGTAAATTATTCAGCCTTAAGAAATGTTTTCTTCCGAGGAAACCCGCGTTGCCTGGAGGGCTTCACGCTGCCTTAGCGCAGTAGCACAACTCTCTGGCCTTACCAGTTCCACGTGTAAGAATCTTACCTCTCTCAGCCAATCAGCTTAAGAAACAGCCCGCCTTCCGCCAAAGACATTCCCCCCCCCCCGCTTCCTAACGGCCCACCACCAGCCAAGCCAAAGGCCTTTTTCCTCACCGCCAGGCAGGAGCACCGAATCATTCCCATCTTCTCTCCCCACCGCCCCCGTCAACTATGCAGTATCTGAGGGTCAGCGAAGGGAGACGCAGCCTCTCCCATCCCGGGAAACCCTCAGGGAACCCTCCCAGCCGCCTCTGCCTCCCCACAGCGGGTCAAAAGCTCCCTTCATCTTACCTTTCCGCTCCCAGGAGCCGCCATGTTGGCTACGAGTGTTTATGATGACGTTGCTCTCTTCACGTGCTCCCTAGCAGCTCCACAACAACTCCCCGCCCGGCCCCGCCTCGGAGAGACGCATGCGCACCGCGGCGGAAAGGGAAGGCGGGGGAAGCGGCGGGGTGGCGGTGGAAAGGAAAGGAGAAGAGGGTTCTGCGCAGTAGGTACCGGCGGAAACCCACGGAAGTTGTCGAAAGGGCGAGAACCCTCGGTGAATCCGGGCGGCGTAGGGAGGCTTCGATTGGATGACGTCGAGTGTGGGCGTTCCCTCTTAAGGCGGATCTAAAGTGTGGCTCCTATTAAGGCGGAGATCTTATCACGCGCGGTTTGGGAAGTAATTCCGTGCTTTCTATGAGACTCAGCTCCACACACATTCTCCAGTAACAGTGAGGTGATCTCTGCCTATTACTGGGTTTTTTTTCTGATTACTCGGGTTGCCTCTTTGTTTCCAGACTCAGATTAAAAGTAATGATTTTCCTCTTTAAATTGATGGCCTGCGTCCATGCTGCCTTCAAAGGCCACCTGCATCATTCATATGAACCTGAAGATAAGCTTCGGAGGTTTTGCTTCCTGGCCTCCACATCGCCACTGGACTACGGTTGGCAGGTGCCAGGGACAGGTGTCTATGTAACAAAGATGGAAAGGGAGAGAGAAAAGAGGGCAGTTCACTCAAGAAAACCTACAAACTCTACGCAGCTAGGGCGCCCAGAACAACAAATATATTCAGCTCACTTTCTGTCTACCTTGCGCTAAATATTAGCAGCATGGTCATAAGCTGTTAACTAGTGCTCTGCCTTAGGCACCTTGTGGCGACTGTACCAGGCAAGAGCCTGAGCCAGTATGACAACGCAAACCATGTTGCATAAAGGTAAAGGGACCCCTGACCATCATAGAATCATAGAGTTGGAAGAGACCACAAGGGCCATCCAGTCCAACCCCCTGCCAAGCAGGAAACACCATCAAAGCATTCTTGACAGATGGCTGTCAAGCCTCTGCTTAAAAACCTCCAAAGAAGGGGAATCCACCACACTCCTTGGTAGCAAATTCCACTGCCGAACAGCTCTTACTGTCAGGAAGTTCTTCCTAATGTTTAAGTGGAATCTTCTTTCTTGTAGTTTGAATCCATTGCTCCGTGTCCGCTTCTCTGGAGCAGCAGAAAACAACCTTTCTCCCTCCTCTATATGACATCCTTCTATATATTTGAACATGGCTATCATATCACCCCTTAACCTTCTCTTCTCCAGGCTAAACACACCCAGCTCCCTAAGCCGTTCCTCATAAGGCATCGTTTCCGGGCCTTTGACCATTTTGTTTGCCCTCTTCTGGACACGTTCCAGCTTGTCAGTATCCTTCTTGAACTGTGGTGCCCAGAACTGGACACAGTACTCCAGGTGAGGTCTGACCAGAGCAGAATACAGTGGTACTATTACTTCCCTTGATCTAGATCAGTGCCGTCTTAAGTGCCCCTGTCGCCATGGTGCGCCGGATCTCTCCGGCGCCCTTCCGCCCCGTTTCCCAACGCGGTGGGCGGGTGGGCGCGGCGCTGCTGCGCAGTGGACGGGCAGGCAGACACAGCGCGATCTCTCCGGTGCCCTCCCGCCCCGTTTCCCAGCGCGGTGGGCAGGTGGGCGCCGCGCGCAGCGGACTGGCCGGCCAGCAGGCAGGCGCAGCTCGCGGTGCCCTCCTGGCGGGCCGGCGCCATGGTGCCCTGTGCCACCGGGGGTCTACGATGAGCCAGCCCTGATCTAGATGCTATGCTCCTATTGATGCAGCCCAGAATTGCATTGGCTTTTTGAGCTGCTGCATCACACTGTTGACACGTGTCAAGTTTGTGGTCTACCAAGACTCCTAGATCCTTTTCACATGTACTGCTCTCAAGCCAGGTGTCTCCCATCCCATTAGGTCCAGTTGTGTCCGACTCTGAGGTTGCGGCACTCATCTTGCTCTATTGGCCAAGGGAGCCAGCGTACAGCTTCCAGGTCATGTGGCCAGCATGACTAACCACTTCTGGCGAACCAGAACAGCACACGGAAACGGTGTTTACCTTCCCGTTGTAGCGGTACCTGTTTATCTACTTGCACTTTGACGTGCTTTCAAACTGCTAGGGAGGCAGGATATGAATGCATATTAACATCACTTAAGATCAGCATCCCAAGATCCAGGTCTGCATACACAGCACCTATTGTGTGTGTGCATTGTAAGTGAAGTGAAGTTGCACATGAGTGGGAAAATCCATACCACCTTGGAAAATGTACATCTAAACAACCCCTTTATTAATCACAAGTGCTAGAATTGCAGGGATCTTGCAGAATCTTGCATGGGGTATTAGTGAATTTGACACTGCTAACCTGTGTTATTTTTCAACTTCTAGAAAATAATTACAGCTCTTAGTTGATAATAACTTGAAGTAATTATTCTGTCATTTATAGCAGCCATTCGGGTAACCCCCCCCCCCAAATATAGTATGGATGTCCAGAGTTCAATCAGCCAAGCACTCTGGCTGATAAGGTCAATGGCTGTGGGCATGGCATTTTTCTCTATTTCCCAAAGGGGAGAATATGGTTTCAACTTTCATGGGTCCATTATTAGCATGTCTGATGGACTTACAGTTCGTGCACTTTCACACTAGAGTGTGCAGTAAGGAAGAGACTCAAATTAATTTCAGAACAGACAATTGACAAAACCAAGTAGGAACATAACCACTTCTATTAGCACCTGCCCTAATTTACAAGGCAGTGCTTAATCATTCGTTTCAGAATTCTGTATCAGTGTATTGAGGTGGGAAAAACAGGTGACTCATTTCACTTCAGCCCCGCTACTAGGACTCTAATATACTATCCTCTACTCAATTACCCCTCTGTATGTCTTTACTTCACACAAGCATGGATGACAGACCTCTTTATGCCTTCTATTTTCCCTTCTAACTGTAATATGTTAAGAATCTGCCACCACAACCCCCTGACTGCTATGCACAAATACAAGAGAAAACAAAAAATACAAAATGAAAAGTTAACATGGAGTAAACATTTGAACTGGCAGTAACTAAATTAATCTGAACTTGGCAGGGTTCCCTTTGCACAGCCCCCATTTGGTATATACTAACATTAAAAAAACCCACAAAAGTTCTAGGAAAAATAATTATTAATCCAAAGGACAACCAACCTGGACCCTTCATTTGTCATCTGAGGCCCTTTTTTGCGCAGAGGTTGGTGACACAAGTATAGTGGGACCTCGACTTACGAATTTAATCCGTTCCGAATGCACACTCGTAGGTCGAAAACTTTGTAAGTCGAGTTTCCCATAGGAAAAGCGGTTTCCCATAGGAATGCATTGGAAATGGAAAATTCGTAAGTCGAGGAAACCGCATCTAAAAACTCGTAAGTCGAAACCGCATCTAGCCGTGAACGGGTTTTCCATTCGGATGTCGGGAAAATCGTAAGCGTGCGGTCACTTTTTCCGCTCGCAAGTCGAAAATGTCAGCTGTCGAGGAGCTCGTAAGTCGAGGTCCCACTGTATGTGCCTTCTCGATGGTGGCTCCTCATTTATGGAATGCTTTCCCCAAGGAGGCACTCTTGGCACCATCATTATGTTTTTGACACCAGGCAAAAAAGCTTTTTTATCACCTTTGCTAACATTAATCGCTCATTCCTTCTCAGTAGTCGTGCCTGCCCTGTAGAACGCTCTCCCTGCAGATGTCAAGGAAATAAACAACTGACTTATAGAAAACATCTGAAGGCAGCCCTGTATCAGGAAGTTTTTAATGTTTGATGTTTTACTGTGGTTTTATAATTTGTTGGAAGCCACCCAGAGTGGCTGGGGCAACTCAGTCAGATGGGAAGTATAATAAATATATTATTATTATTATTGTTATTGTTGTTGTTATTGAAATAAAGTGTTACTGCACATTCCTACTTGGAAGCCCTGCTGCTTAATAAGTACGTAAAATGAAAAAAAAAAATCTAATCAATCTAACCATTAAATGAACCCACAACTTAGTCTTACCCAGTGTTCATCTGTGTTAAGTTTGGAAGTTCTTGCACTTGTCAAAACATAGAAGGGAATGGTGGTTTCTAAACTCATGCAACACTCCTGCTGAAGAGTGTGATGAGCTTTGACAAATGCTTCTGAATGAAATTCGCACCACCAACCAGCTGAAGGAGAGCAAGAATGCAGTAACTAGGATCAAGGTGCCTTTATGTTAGGTGGCTCAGAATCATACCTATCAGAAATCAGATTTCTGAAGATGGGTTCTGCTTCTGTTAAGGATCTAACTACCTTCAGGATCACAAAGACTTCAAACCCCAGTCCAAATTAAGTGACTGGTGAAGCAGGAAGGTGCTGCTTGAATCATCTGGAATTATTCTTCCACCATAGGTTTTTCAAACCGATACACTACTTTGTCCTACTTTGCAGTTTGATTTGAGATAGTTACAAGGGCCAAAGACTAATTTGTAGAGTCATTAACTTTAATGCAAATAAAGAACTGGCAGAAAGAAGCCTTACCTTCTCAATCAACTTCAGAGCCCTCTCTGTTTGAACCCATGTCCATTTTGTTACTACCATGCTACACAGTATCCACTAGAGAAAAGTAGTTGTAAGTAAAAGGTACTAAATATGAATATTTAATGAAGATAAGAGTAGCTTACAGCAGCACATGGTTTAAGTCACAGTAACCAAACTAAACAGTCGCACTTTAACAGATCGTCTAACTTACAATTAAGGTCAAGGGTACAGAGTACAATTTACATATTAAATAGATTATAGCCATATAGCTAGTTTCTTCTCATAAGCCTCACCTGATTTTCATACAACTTGTGAAAGATAGTAAATCCATGCAATGTTTTAGAAGACTATTACCCTTAAAGCTGATGTGCCAGGTTTTGGAGAGTGAAGTTAATAAGGTTGGTATCAAGTTCTCAGTGCACCTTTATTTTTAGGTTTGAACGTGAATATCAGTCACTGCACTACTGAAAATTCAAAGCACCACGTGACATTGGTAGGAGGATCACACAAGCCAGTTTTCTAAGGCTAAACCATGTACTCCATTTCCACACCGACATATTACCCATTTACCAAATAACACCTTCGGTGACATTTTCCTTAGCACCCTACGGTACTTTAGCTTTACTCTTCTAGTTCCAATACAAGAACAGTTCCAGGTTATTTTCCAAATGTCTGTCCCTTCAGAAGATACTTTATATATTCTTATTTGTAATCCCTCCTATTCAAAAACCAAGTGGATTTAAACAAAGCTGATACAAAACACACTGCGTTCTTTCCAATCTGAATGGCCTATAAAAAAACCCCCAAAGAAAACTGTTGCAGCCAAGTTATTTTTCACTTATTTTCATTTCTTTCACTGGAAGAAAAGCTTGACAGGAAGAAGCAAGGATAAAAGAACAGAGGTTTCGTGATCAGGTCTTGCTTAGTGATTATCAGATGGAAGCAGGCAAGTTTGTAAGATTCAATTCTTGTGTGACAAAAGCAGCTATAAAGCAGTTCAATATTTTAGGCATGTCAAACTTCTATTAGAAGAAACAAGTGTAGAAGCAATTCACAACATTCCAACTAGATGTTTAGACCTTATGTGTTATAGAGAACTATACTTGCCAGAAAGTTTCTCCCAAAATATGTGAACTTCAGAGCAAGCAAAAAGAATGGACATAATCTAGCAAGGATAAAAGTGAGCAGTCCATACTGAAATTTGTTTCTTTTTCACCAGCTGTTACTCACTTCACAATCACTGACAAGACTAATGTACATATTTCTGCACCTGCACTTGTAAAAGCAGATAAAATATTTAATATGTAATTTACAATTTATTTTTACCAGCATGGAGTACAGAATGAATATATCAAAGTAGTCAGACAGTTATAGGTTGACACCAACCCTGCAAAAATAGTATTCAGTATTTGCTGATTAAAAAGAAATCCATTTGCAATTTTGAAGTGATAACAGTTCAATCTACCACAAAATACAAAGGGCTGCAAAAAATGTCTCATTCCAATAGTGTATATAAGTTATTAAATAATGATCTCATTTAAAATATAAATGAAGCCATAAGTCTTTCCCACATGCAATATTATTCATTATTGAAGAACTATGTAAAAAGGCCATTGGTTTGCTTTGTTAACCATTGTAGAAAATGCCAATTCTCTGGTCACATACTCCACTAGTTTAGCACTTAATGGTACTGAATTGTTAGAAATGATTTTGAATACTGTTAATTCCGACTCTCCACTGATAAAGAATGAGACTTTGAATACGGCAGTCTTCACTAAGGGGCAAGATACACAGTCTTATACAATTATCCAGATGAGCAGCAGCCTCCACTGGTCTGAGCTGCTGGTTCATCATCAATTATCTGTACTCCCCGCCTTGCAGTTCCTGACTGACTGGAACCATTGCCTCGTGCTCTCTCATCAACTTGCGCTGTTTCTATCATTCCTAGAATTGAAGGATATTGCATTAGGTTAGGTTAGTCACTCATAAAAGCAATTTAAGTCACAGCTTAGCATATTCATAATGTTTTACAAAAGAAGCAGCAAGAGAATTTTGACAGATTTGCAAGCTAACCACCCTACTGTTTATAAATGGAAGGCTAATGTTAAATGCCCAGTAAGTTCTTAGGCCAAGATATAGGGTTGGATTCATGGATCTCATGCTTAGAGAAGGTCCACTGAAATGAATGGGACAACTTAATAATAATAATAATAATAAATTTTTATTTATACCCCGCCCTCCCCAGTCAAAAACCGGGCTCAGGGCGGCTGACACCAACAGAATTACAATAAAACATAAAAACAATTAATTAAAATACAGATTAAAATACAGTATTAAAATTTAAAGTGCAGCCTCATTTCAAGTAGGCCATAAATCCAAGCCACACAGGGGTCAGGCTGAGTCTAACCCAAAGGCCAGGCGGAACAGCTCTGTCTTGCAGGCCCTGCGGAAAGATGACAAATCCCGCAGGGCCCTGGTCTCCTGGGAAAGAGCGTTCCACCAGGTTGGGGCCAGTACTGAAAAGTAGTAGAGGCCAATCTAGCCATCTTATGACTCGGGATCTCCAGATTATTATTATTTGTGGACCTTAAGGTCCTCCGTGGGGCATACCAAGAGAGGCGGTCCCGTAGGTACGAGGGTCCCAAGTCGCATAGGGCTTTAAAGGTCAAAACCAGCACCTTAAACCTGATCCTGTACTCCACCGGGAGCCAGTGCAGCTGGTAAAGCACTGGATGAATGTGATCCCGCGGCTGGGACCCTGTAAGGAGCCTCGCCGCGGCATTCTGCACCCGCTGGAGTTTCTGGGTCAGCTTTAAGGGCAACCCTGCGTAGAGCGAGTTACAATAGTCAAGCCTGGAGGTGATCGCATGGATCACTGTGGCCAGATCGGGGCGAGAGAGGTACGGGACCAACTGCTTGATGCGGCGGAGATGGAAAAATGCCACCTTTGCTGTGGATGCAACCTGCGCCTCCATGGAAAGGGAGGCGTCAAAGGTTACACCCAAACTCTTGACAGAAGGCGCTGGTACCAATTGAGCCCCTGCAAAAGATGGGAGTTGACCCCCCAACCCCATGTCGCCCCGACCTAGCCAGAGGACCTCTGTCTTCGAAGGATTTAGCTTCAGTCGGCTCCCACGTAGCCATCCAGCCACAGCTTCCAAGCACCTGGTGAGTGTGTCCGGGGCTGAGGCAGGGCAGCCGTCCATCAACAGATAGATCTGGGTGTCATCAGCATATTGATGACAACCCAGCCCAAAACTCCGGACAATCTGGGCAAGGGGGCGCATAAAGATATTAAAAAGCATTGGGGAAAGGATTGCGCCTTGCGGGACTCCACACACCAAGGGGTGCCGCGGCAACAATTCCCTCCCTAGCGCCCCCTTAATCATGGCTATCTACTACAAAAGTGTAACCAATTCTAAATCCAACCCATAAGTTTCAGCAGCTAGGCTGCTGGTGGTTGTACAAGTTCAGTTGCAGTAGTATCTCACAATTTTACCTGCAATTTATTCAATTAAAAATGCATTTTGTTACCCATGGCTAACCTGAGATAGTAAATGGGACCGGTAGATTAGTATTTTACTGGAGATCACTAGCCCCAGATAATTCAACACCAGTAGTCCCACCTGTCAGTGAGTATAGCAACAACTTTTCAGTATTGTTGGTTGTACAAAAGATCCTCAGGCTTTGACTTGGGTGTCCATTGGGCATTACTTATGATACCATACCAGAGGAAAATTTCACCATCCAACTGGGACACAGTAACTCAAATATGGATGTTCTATGATGTAGAATGTAAAGTGTTGTATCCCAGGGCAATTTTACCCAGGAAGTTGCCAACCTTTTGAAAAACATGACTATCCAGCACAATTAACAAAAAAAATCCTGGGCCAAGAGGTGACAACACAATTTAAGTCTCAACATTTTAACATAGATGCAGTTTTCATTGAAATACAAGAATCCAGTTAAGTAGGGTCCTTTACCTTTTAGGAACTTAGATGTATAGATTAAGCAGTACAACCATATCAGCGGATGTTATTTAAGAGAAAGATGGCCAATTCAATGAAGTAAGAGTTTAACATGCAATAAAATCCTACAATGTGCAGAAGTATTCAAAACTGCATAGTGACTAACGTTCATGTAGCGCAAGGGTAGGGAATCTTTTCTGGCCAGATCCTTATTTCCCCATTCCTGGAGGCCAAATTTGACAAATGGGCAATGTCATCCACCTATTAAACACCCAATGTCACAGTGGCATCAGATGCTGCTGCACTTGGAAGCCCTGACTGTCAGGACTTTAATGTGCAACATGGGATTCTTTGAACGCCCTTTCCCAAAAAGCCCCATGGTGCTCTATAGATTTCCAAAAGTGAGAGATTTAAACAGCAATGTATGGCAGTTTTAATTAGCCTTGCACTTCACTCTGCAGTCCCAACACTCAGGACTTCAAAACGGAACATGTGACATCAGCAGAAGAACAGGCACACACAGTGAAAATGAGCAGGATTTAATCTCCACTTGTCAGTTGATGAGCAGAGATTAAATCCTACTATTTTTGCTGTGTACACCAGACCCCAGTAGGGGAGCCAACATGCACAGTCAATGCAAAATCAAAGCCCTGCCCTGCGCTGCCCATCAGCCTACCTCCCTTCCCCTCAGAGTGATAGCTTATTGGTAGATAGGCAGGTTTGACCCAGTGGTGGGCCAAGCTTAGCCTGTGTGCTGGAGGCTCCCCACCCCTGATGTAGAGCTTTAAAAGCATCCTATCTGGACAGAAATGCTGTGCCAGCTGCATCTAAATAGATTAAATGTTTATGAAACACAAGTTATACCAGGTAGCCCTTTTTAATACTGGTTACACTTGGGCTGCAATTAAAATTTCCAGATTTCACAGCAGTAACATAACTAGCAACTCGACACAAAATAACCTACTTTTACACAGGTCAAGAAAGAGTTCTTCTATGCCTTTGTTCTGTTTGGCTGATGTATGATAGTGTTTTGCTCCCACCGATTCTGCATACCTGGAAATAAGGAAAGCCTTTAGCTCCCAACTAAAAAAAAACAATAGCAATCTTCAAACATCATTCTACATTTTAAGGAAATGTTGTAGTTAGGTATAAAACTTATAGATTCCCTTCAGCATCCAACATAGAGGAAATAGATGAAATATATTTACATTAGTAGCCTTGCAGGGCATATTCAGGAGAAGAAAAGACGAAAGAGTAAACCCTACACAAATCCAACATGGAGTCCCTAAGAGGGTTGGATGGCATCTTGTATGCCTCATTCCAGTAACTCCTGCAGCCAAGCTGGTGCCAAATATATCGCTCGGCTTTCCTTTGGACCACATCAGCAAGACTGGGTGTGGTGGGGAGTAGCTTATTGTCTGGGCACCCTAGGGCCTCTTTACATACTGCCCAGACTTGCGCTCCAGAGGTGTCACTTTGGAGCTGCTATTGCAGCAAAAACAACATGGGAGGCAGCAGTTACAAGTTACTGGTCTCTGCAACCACAGCGGGTGCTGTGATTCTCCGGCAGCTTGACCTCACCCCCAGAGATGCAGTCCATTGTCTCTCGAGACAGAAAATGCCAACACAGTAGTAAGCTGGGAGCCAATGTGATGTAATGCTCAGACTGATGGACTAAAAGCTGGAAGGTTGCAGTTCTA
Source organism: Zootoca vivipara (assembly GCF_965207765.1). Taxonomy (NCBI): domain Eukaryota; kingdom Metazoa; phylum Chordata; class Lepidosauria; order Squamata; family Lacertidae; genus Zootoca; species Zootoca vivipara. The sequence continues at coordinate 28,752,618 of NC_142592.1, read as the reverse complement.
ATCCCCACTCAGTCATAAAACTCACTGGGTGGAACTTGTGCCAGTCACTGTCCCTAAGCCTAACCTACCTCAACAGGCTGTTGTTGAGGATAAAATGAGGAGAGGGAGAAGTACACCACCTTGGAAGAATGGTGGGATATAAATGCAGTAGGTGCTAAGTTTGAAGTTGCAGTTAATTAATATGGAGGCTATTTGTTAAACTGTCTTTCCACCAAACAGCTACAAAGGCTGGAACCCAATCAGCCCATGCAATGGGACTTCCCTTTCAAACCTCCTCCCCGATCAGTTTTGAACCCACCCCCAATCGTATGAAGCAGATTTTGGAAGACAGGCAGAATAAAGGGGAAGTCCCACTGCATGAGCCAAAGTCCCATTCCATTGTGTAGTCACCCCTGGCTTCAACCTAAAGAAAAATACATATAGCAAAATGCAAAAATCAGGTAAAAACACACCAATAAAACCAATTAAGAACTAAAACAGTTGAACAAATCACAGCATGTGGCTACACAAGTCAGCTTATGGAGGCCCATGGCCGCTCTAAAAAATGGTTTTGCCTTTTGGCAGAAAGTCAGAAAAGGGGCTAGATGGACCTCTGTTCGCCAGGAAATCCAGAACTTGGAGCAGCCACACATGGGCAAGGGCTGAACTGCCAGAAGCCTAGCAAAGAAAAGGAGTGCAAGGAGCAATTAGAAAGATACAGGGCACCCTTATGTATTATGAAGGGAGAGAGTAGTCTCAAGAACTAGGAATCCTTATGGTCAATATCATTTGCTGAGAAATTAACGTGTGAGGTCAGAGAGGCAAAGGGCAAAACAATTCCTGTTTGTTTTTATAACATATGGCATATGTTTACTGAATACATAAATTGTCCATACTGTGGCAGGAATCCACCCAACACTCACGGGGAAATGTGGTGTGATCTTTTAAAGTAATCCATGCTTTGCCATGCTTTATTACATAGCATGACAAAAGTTTGTAATTTTATTGGGACAAGTTGCTTGTTGTTTGCTATTGTAACTATTGTTACTCAAAATGTATCATGGGAGTTGCACTTCCATGAAGAATACACTGTGCAAAGTTCAGACAGAACTATTGTTAACCAAATGTAGTGCAGCTGGGGGGGAAATGATAATATCTTCAAAGTGCTACGTATTAAAACAGAGACTTCAACTTACGTTTCTGCTTCTTGAATAGAGACATGTCTTTCTTTGTCCAAATCTATTTTGTTACCTGTCAGGAATTCAAAGTTTCTTAGTGTCCAAAAAATGAGAAACCACATCTGCTCAATATTTTCAATATTTCTAGCCTCTTTTTTTCCATTTCCAAGCCCATGAGAGATTAGTTCCTTTGCTGCTACATCCACCCAATTGTTAGCCAGTTAACAACCTTTAGCTCAACAACCTCACACCACCCAAGATTGTTTATGAGATTGCTATGCAGTGGGAGTGGACAGAAAAGATTTCAAGACCTTTCTGCAGCCCCTTACACTGCTGCTAAAAAAAGCAAAAAGCACATTCCTCCACTCTGAACAGTTTGTAGAAGCAAGAACTCTTCAAGATGCGCTCACTTTTGCAATTCCACAGGAAACTGTGGTTAATGCAACGGTGGTTGGCAGTTTTAAGACACTGAAGTTTTTTTACATGAAATGTCAGTATCACCTTTAGTATAATCCTACTTTTGGAAATCCTTCACCAATCTAAACATTTGCAATACTAAGTAAATTGTATCTTGTTCCCAAAGAGGTTTTGCATTGTTTTCTTGGACACGGGTATCTAGGAAACAATTCCGTATCAGGATTACAAAATGTTTAGAAATGTGTCATCTTTTGCTCAAAGAAGCTTTTCACATTATTGCTACCACCATTTAACCTTCTGCTTTATTATCACTTCACTTTTAAGGTGTACAAATATAGTTTCTTTTCACTGTGCAATAGTGAACACAACTGTGTACCCTTATGAAGCTGTAGAGAAGCACTTTGATAAGTTTTGCACAGTAATTTAAAAAACAATTAGCACTTTAACTGAACAAGATTCCCTAGTCATTAAGTAAGATGTGGAAAACCAAAAGCTTACCAACTATGCATAGACAAATTTCATTTCCCAACATTTTTCTTAATTCTTTGACCCAATTTTTTACCTGCAAGAATGAAAAGAAATTTCTATTATTTCACTTCAGGATTATAGTAAACACTAGGACAGAAAAGAATCTAGCATAAATCTATCATTAAAATACAAGTCGGTAGAAATTCCCATCTCGTCTGGTTTCCTACATTGAAAGCAATCCTATCCCTGTCTGCTCAGCAGGTATGTAAGTGTATAGGACTGCAGCTCAAAGAGATTTTAGGTATGTTGCACAACCATTACATGAAACCAAGTTGGTACCAAAGTTCTTCAAGTCTTACACTGTACTCATTTCCATAGCAAAAAAAAAAAAAAGATTATTAGTTTCAAGAAAATCTGGTCAACATGGAAGCTTTTGAGTTTACATCTTCAATGGAAAGGGTATAGTTACCTTCTGGAAAGAGTCTTCATCTGTTATATCATACACTAAAATAGCTCCATTAGAGTCTCTGTAGTAAATAGGACCCAGTGCATGAAATCTTTCTTGCCCTGCTGTATCCTGCATGAAGCAAATACATTTATGTTAGTTGTTTTTTAAGCTAATAAAATTAAAGTCAGTGCTATTTTGATACACCTTGCTATTTTTGTATGATAAGCAGAGTTCTATCTTTAGACACACAAGAAATATAATCTATAAACACATACCCATATTGCAAGGTTTACTCGTTTTCCTCCGATATTTAGCTTCTTTGTTAGAAAAGATGCCTACAATAAAGAACATATGAACATTAAATACTTTATGCCAAAGTTAAACTGATTCATGATGTGTTGAAGAAATTCAGCAGCATTACAGTCATAAAAGTGCACTCAATGCATTATCTACAATGAGATAAAGATATCTATCTACTGCAAAAATAGAATATAGTGAACAAGAGGCATATGTTTAAGGCAAGGCAAACAATACCAGTTTTTGGTGTTTGCTAAAAACTTATTTTTTTCTTCCAGACCTTTGCTTATCATTAACACCAGCATGCCAAGTTTGTCCTAACCTGGCTGCTGCTCTGTATATTTTTATTTTATTTTTCATTGTTAACATCCATAATACAGTATACTTTTATGGAAGTCAATTTAAAGAAGTAAACAGTTTTCTTACAAATAATCAATTATGAAACTGTCATACCATGAAGACAGGAAACAGTAGCAACAGAAAATCAGCTCAAATGGTAAAACTTATTTTAACATTTTGTATCAGAGTACAACTATCCAAGAACAAAATGCAATCAGGAGCATCAATTTTAAGAGCTATACATGCATTTCAAAGCTATGTTTCTCTACAATATCCTTAGAAGCAACTCCAAAGACTGAACAAAATGTACAGTACTTGATATCCATAGTTCACATGGGCCTTTCCTAACTTGGGGCCTCAACACATGCTAGTGCTGTGATGGGAAAAAAAAATGTTTCCCCACCTCATTCTCTGCCCCCTCCCCATCTCCAAAAAGCCATTTTCTTCCATTTTTCCAGAAAAAAATTGGCAAGTGATATAATAATTTTTATACAGCTTGCAGCAGTTTGTATTTTTTTTAAAAAAAAAAGTTAATTGCAGTTCCTCTCTATTGTAGACTGATGGTACTTTCGCTTTATATATTTATATCCTGCTTTTTTGGGTGTTCTCATATTTATTCAGACTATACCCTGGGCCTTAACTACCTGTATATAAAAGTTATTGTTTGGTGTGTAAAGTGCCGCGGCAGGTATTACTGTGGATCATGCTGCTTCTAAAGATATTACCGGTACTTAAGCCCAAATAAAAGTTTCCTTTTGTTGACCACACCATCACTCCTTTTTTCCAAATGGAAAAACCCAATACAGTAGTAGTGTGTAGAACTTATGTGAACCCCAGGGCAAAATTCCCGGTCAACTGGAAGACACAGTGTGTTCTTGGCATGACAGTGTAAGTCTGGCAGGGCCCTCTGGCCAGCTTAGCCCTTCAAGGGTCAGGGCAACTGTACCCCGTTTCCCCACCCCTCTGCACAGGCCTTCAGGTACAGGTGAAACTCGGAAAATTGGAATATCATCAAAAAGTGCATTTATTTCAGTAACGCTACTTAAAAGGGGAAACCAATATATGAGATAGATGCATGACATGCAAAGCAAGATATGTCAAGCCTTTATTTGTTGTAATTGTAATTATTTGTCGTTAAGCGGGTCAATTATAAATGGAATGTAATTAATGAAATGTAATAGCGATGTTTATTTTTGTTTATTTTTATATTATTGTAACTATTTGTTTTATTACTGTGGAATTCCCAAAAGAAAGCATTTGTAAAAATTAAAAGAAAAATAAATAGTAAGTTGCATTACTGAAATAAATGCACTTTTCAACGATATTCTAATTTTCTGAGTTTCACCTGTAGCTTGCTATTTTATCCTTGGTACAGTCAAACCTTGTTTTTTGAACAGAATGCATTCCGGGAGTCCGTTCGACTCGCGGAACTGTTCAAAAACCAAGGCGCGGCTTCCAATTGGCTGCAGGAACGTCCTGCAGCCAATCAGAAACTGCACCGGACGTTCGGCTTCCGAAAATCATTTGAGAACTGGAACACTCACTTCTGGGTTTCGATGGTTTGGGAACCAAGGTGTTTGAGATCCAAGGTATGACTGTATTTTTAAACCGAAGGTTATCAGGGCAGTGTACAAACATTCCAATTAAAAAAACATACCGGTATCAATGAACACTAAATCGTTACTCAAATTACAAAAGAACATAGTTCCTTCAGTAGGCAGACCTGCCCTAAGCTAATTTATCCTGAAATGTCAGAAGCAACAGGTATGTTTTTACAGGTATCAGAACAATGTCAACAAAGGATTGCTGTGCCTTTAGTAAAAGAAAGTCGCAACAGAAGACAGTTCCACAACTTAGGTACCATAACTGAGAAGGCCCTGCACTGCATCACCACAGAACAGACCACAGCCACTTATGGTAAAAGCAACAGCAGAGTCTTTCTTGCTCAGTTTACAACATAGGCCAACAGATGATTAAACACTCCAACACCAGGCATATTTACAGTTAATGTTTCACTAAAACCATGACATTTACATTTAGTAACTATAGCACAAAGTGCAGCTTTATATTCCAAGTTTTACATAAATCATTTTAGGTTCTTATATTGATGAAGTAAAAACAGTAAGAAAACAAATAGTGTCTCTCTTTCAATTTTCTGTGATCTCCCTACCTATGTCTTCACTAGCAAACACAGCTGTTGAACTACAATAATTAATGTATGATCCCAAATTAAATCAAATTAGGTCAAAGGAGAGTGCAAAAGATGTATTTCCCTAGCCAGAGAAACCAAGCTATCCTGGGCACTCATCTTTCCCCTGCTCCTAGTATTAATCATAGAGTAATATGAGACTACGTGGTCACATAATACTGGATTGAAGGATGTTCCCTTCCTTGGGAAATAGCACTGAATCATGACACAGCTGCCTGTCCCTCTTCCCTCCCTCTCTCCCAGCCTTAACAACAGGAAACACAAAAGGTACATACAGGACTGTGTTGGAAGGAGCATTTAAGCAAATATAAATAGTTTTGTTTCCTTGCTACTCACCACAAGTAGCACACTACAAAGCTATAGTACTACCTTTGGCTATTGCTTTTAAAAGAAGGAGGCCACAAGTTAGTTCTAAGAAGTGAACTTCAAAAACCAGCACTGTCGGTATGGTGGATCTTGTGATACCTCATGACTTCCCAGTAATTTAAGTGACAGTTTTGATCTTGCATTAATTGTACTGTAACTAAGTTACCACGAAGTAATGAGTCAATGTACAAGACGCAAAATGTTTAAATTCAAAGGAACACAGAATTCTGGTGAACACCACACTTGGGACCATGATTCAGCAAATTTTCCTGCCCCTGTTAAAACGGGCGATTTTTAAAGAATCAAAAAACTTCTAATCAGATTTAAACCGTCTGAAACGGATGTGTTCATTTCAGAACAATTTCATTTACCCCCCCCCCTCTTTTAACTATTTCACTTTCTGCTCTCATTTTTCCCAGGAACAGTTAAATCTTTGGGTTGTTGTTGGGTGTTTTTTTATTTTTTGTTTTACACAAAAGTTACTTTTGTTCAAAGAAACTGGAAAAGCACATTATGAACCATGGAGAACACATTTCACATGTTTGGTGCACTTATGATTTACAGATGCTCTTCATATGACATGTGAAATCTGTTCTAGAAGTGATTCTGGAAGTGTATGGGTACTCAGCCACTTGTTCAGTGTCCCTTGGCTACATATATTCTTTTAAAATCCACTGTAACCTATATGAAGACTAGATTTAAATAGGTTCAACTATGCATACAATGCTCCTAGATTTCACAACACACTGCTCTATATATAGTTAGTATATATAGCGCATGCAATGTGTTCATATTCCCGAAAGATAGACATGCCAGTTGTTTGCACCACAGAAGCACATGCTCTTGTGGGGCACCTTAAAGACTAAGGGACGTGTTGTGGCATAAGCTTTTGTGAAGCAGAATCCACTTATCATAGAATCATAGAGTTGGAAGAGACCACAAGGGCCATCCAGTCCAACCCCCTGCCAAGCAGGAAACACCATCAAAGCATTCCTGACAGATGGCTGTCAAGTCTCCGCTTAAAGACCTCCAAAGAAGGAGACTCCACCACACTCCATACTTCTGGTACCTGAAAAGAAAGAGGACTCCACAAGTGCCCATAAATCTGTCAAGCATCAGGGTCCACACACACAATAGAGAAAGCTTTTATGCTTCCATGGGTTATCACTCAAACTTCAGCATCTCAAGAGATAACGTAAAATACCCTTCAGCGGAGAGAGGGCCACCTTGTGAATCACCACCACCATAAATTGTTTACTAGCTATTTGGCTTTGAGCTAGATGTGGTAGGAAAAGGGTCGCGGCTTGTTCTGCGACACTTTCACGCCCTAAAAGCACCACTCTTCACTTCGGAAGAAAAGGGATTAAAGTCCCGTATAACCGAGAAGTGACAGCCCGCCGAGGCCTACGCACCCTTAGGACTCATCAAACCCAACCTCAACCCGGCAGCCTGCGAGAACTCTGCCTGGAAAAGTGGAGGAGGAGCAGCGCCGCGCGCGCCCCTCTCGCGCATTCAGACGAGCGTGTCGGGGTGAAGCCCCCGACGCGGCCTCTCGCCGCCGCCCCTCCTGCTGTTGCTGCTGCTGCTGCCGAGCTACCTACCTGTAGGGTGGTGATGTGCTTGTCATTGAACTTGTTCTCGCAGTAGCGGAGGACCAGCGAGGTCTTCCCCACGCAGCCTTCGCCCAGCAGGACCACCTTGAAGGAGAAGCTTCTCCCGCCGCCGCCGGCAGCACCGCCTCCCGCGCCAGAGGTCGCCGACGCCGACGCCGCCATCCGCAGCGAAGTGGCCGCCGACGCCGCGGCCTCACATCCGCAGCCCCGCTCCTCTCCTAGCAGGGGGGGTGGCGCCGGAGGGAGGCGGCGAAGGGAAGGGAGGCCCCGCGCAGAAGGAGACGGGGACACCGGAGGAAAGAGACACCCACTTCCCTGTTACCGGAGGGGGGACACCTCACCCTGCCTCCCTCTAATGGCGTCGCCTTCTTCCTCCTATGTCACGCGACGTGCGGTCACGCGACGCTTGCCGTTGATGCCACGGCCCTAAGAAGCCCCGCCCATTGTGGGTGGGGCGAAGCAGCCGAGGGCGGGGCCGAAGAAGAGCTTTTTGGGGTTATGGCAGGCTCCGCGGATGGGGATTTCCGGGGGAGGGGGCGCGGTACATCGCCCCATCGTCCTGGCGGAGCTGCTCTTCAATCATGTTGATTTAAAATAATAATGGTAATATATAAATGCAATAAAATAATAAGAAACTGGACCGTCGCGCAAGCCTGATGTTTCGCTATACGCTGTGCAGATCGTCAAGCCTCTGAACTGCATTGTAAACGTCGCTGCGCGTCTGGCCTGGGGGAAATGGTGGGGAAGAGGTGCGTTTGTGTGGCGTGTGTTGCATTTCTGAAACCTGGTCCGCGCTACACGCTTGCTCCGTGTAAGTCCCGCTGATTGTAACGAGGCGCAGTTGTAAGTACGGGTGCGCAGGATTGAGGCAGGTGAAGCTTTATTTCATTAAAAAAATTTTTTTTGCACCGCATGACTGTAAAGAGAACCTCCAAGCGGTTTACAGAAGAAACAATAAAATAAAGAAAAATTAACAAAAACTTTACAGATGAATACTCGCATCAATTGTTGAGAAAGGTATCCTGATAGTAAATGAAGTTTGTAGATGAATCAAGGAGTGCTGTCCCGATGCGGACGTTGATTCCAGCACTAATTTGAAGTCGGCAAAAGGGATTGGAGGGAAAACTCTTGATTTAGCGTTATAGCTTCAGAAGCGACTTTTGGAATTTCGATCCTGAGGACATCCCCGCCCTCCGCCCCGCCCCCCCCCCCCGGCAGCTACTTCAAACGGAGATGCTGCTGCTGGAACCTGATTACTAACGTGTGGGCAGTTAGATTTGCCTAGGACTTGCTTTCGAAGGCGGAAGCAAAATCCTTCGCCTGTACTGCTGCTATTTTCTACACTCCCCAAGATCTCTGCACTTGCCAAGGGGGGGACTTCAAGCCGAATTTGATCCAGAATCCACCTGTTGTCACCCACCTTTGTGATAAATGGTGTTTTGTAGAAGCTCTCTTGCAGGCATCCCCAAACTCGGGGCTCCAGATGTTTTGGGACTACAATTCCCATCATCCCTGACCACTGGTTCTATTAACTAGGGATGATGGGAGTTGTAGTCCCAAAACATCTGGAGCCCCGAGTTTGGGGGTGCCTGCTCTCTTGCATAGGAGCCAACTCTTAGAAGCGGCTTCGTCCCACCAATAAAATATTTGAGGGGGCCAGGCCTCCCCAAAGATGATGGGCATTGCCATTCAAATAGTGTGCATACACCACATCATGGGATCAATTATGTGGGGGCAGGCCTTACCTGCCCCAATATTTTATTCAAGTTGGCACCCCTGCCCTGTAGAAATGCATGTGATGTAAAACTGCCTTAATATTATATGCTGGGGAGTGGATTGGGGTGGGGGTGGAGTGCACCTCTTATTAATTCTCCTGGACCTCTCAGCAGCACTGTGCCCTCCTGGGTCATGTAGCTGGATTGAGTTTACCGTACTTTTCTGTGTATAAGACTTGGGTTTTTTTAACTGAAAAGGAATGTTTAAGAGGTGGGGATAGTCTTATACATGAGGGCAATCTTCCCCCATTTTCTTAATTTTGAGTCCCCCATAATAGGGGGCTTGTTTTACACGGGGGCGTGTTATTCACAGAAAAATACGGTGAGTAGCATGGTATTGCAGCAGCTCTTGTCTTTAAGAGTATGATCCTAGAGGAGGAGACTTTTGCTTTGTTCCATGGTTTTGGGGCCCCGTAGAGCTCTGTTTTGGAACCAATGCTATTTAATGTCCATCTGAAACTGCTGGGGGAAACAGTGCTGATGACATGCATCTTGATCTCTCATTTGCATCTAAAAGTCCCAGGGAGGCAGTGATCTGGATCAAAGGATACAAGAGAGAGACTGGGACCTGCCCTGTCCTAAGTAGTTTAGGCCAGCAATATCAAAAGCAACACGATGGCCAGAAACAATTACAATGTGAAAAACTTTATGGAATGATTCAAAACATCAAAACTAACAAACTGAAGTCTCTGAAAGTCCTTAAATGAATCACGGTGCCAGACTTTACCCAGTGGAGAACAAGCTGTGAAGCTTTGTATAATCAGCAAATGTCCAATTCTGATGTCCAACTCTGCTGAACAGTGTTTCCGAATAACAACTACTGTTTCGTTGAATTATTCATCAGCCAATTAGTTCAACACTCGTAAGTAGAAAAATATGTCATTTCTTCATTAACTGAAAATAAAATATTCAAACGATGACCTGCACGTGCATAACAACTTCAAATAGCGTAGAAATTATAAACTGTAACATAAAGAAGTTACATACCCAATCTTTTTTCGAATAGATATAATATATAGTACATGTGAATGAAAAATACTCTGGAACAGTGCTCATGCGATTATGTAGTCACTGTTACTAACAACATTTTTCTAAATTTTTCATTTTTTGAAAATATATATACCATATAGCCAATATATGAAGCTTCACAGCTTGTTCTCCGCCGGGTAAAGTCTGGCACCGTGATTCATTTAAGGATTTTCAGAGACTTCAGTTTGTTAGTTTTGGTGTTTTGAATCATTCCATAAGTTTTTCACATTGTAATTGTTTCTGGCCATCGTGTTGCTTTTCATATTGCTGGCTCATGTTGTGCAACACGGGTTTTTTTTGTTTACTCTAAGTAGTTTAGGGACAGCTTTTTCAAGGAGTGCCTTCACCCATGCTAACCTTGCTGTGTCTTAAGGGGGAGGTTGGAGGCAATGCTTGCTTCCTCACCCTTAAGATCAGTTAAGTTGGTAGACATGAAAGGCAGCGTAGGAGATTTGAACCTGGCTAGTACCCTGTTTCTCATATTTTAAGACATACCCATAAAATAAGCCATAGCAGGATTTTTAAGCATTCAAGGAATATAAGACATACCCCGAAAATAAGACATAGTGATAGGTGCAGCAGCAATGCCGGCCGCGGCAGGAGGAGAAGGAAAAAAATAAGACATCCCTTGAAAATAAGCCATATTGTGTTTTTTTGAGGAAAAAATAAATATAAGACATGTCTTATAATATGAGAAACACGGTACAAAGCTGTGTTTATTGGGGGAAGAGGTGGGACTGAATTTGCTTGTAGAACTAGCATTGCCTGCCTCTGTGCTTGCCTCACTAGTACATTTCTTCCAACCATTTTTAGACTACTTTGTACCTTCTGCTATAAATTCCAGTATGAGTCTCTTCTGAGCTAAGAGCTGGCTCTTGGATTACGTACTAATGTTCAGGTTTATCAGACCCTAAGTTTGCACAGCTTTAACACCCAGCTTTTAAGCAGTTGCATCTGCTTGCTCACAGTAACTCATCTTTCTAGAGCAATATATCTATACTCACACTTGTAGTAACAAAGGAAACAGTTATATCAGGCCCATCTATTTTAAATGAAAGTCATTCATCACAGAACCATTTTCAAAGCTTAAGGACCAGAAACAGATTGCAAAGAATCCATTTTTAGGAATGACCTTTAAATAATATGGTTAGATAGAACAGCCAGGTGCTCTGTCAGCTGAAGAAGCAAATTGATTTATATTGTTGCCTTTGCGCTGCATTGTTGCTAATGCGTTTTGAGAAGCAATCTAAAAATGTTCCCTTTGCTACATATGGACAAATTGCTACTGAAAGAGACACTGCATTTTATAATTAAAGCTCTAATTTAAAAAATGCATTAACAAACAAGGAAAGTGCTCAAATGCCACCTGTAGATCTTTAAAAAGCCACTTATTTTATTTAAAGCATTTTTTTCTGCTCTTTAGTTAAACACAGGCGACCAAAGCAGTTTGCAACTATGTGTAGTAAGATAGTTCCTGCTCTCAGATACATAATCTAAAAGATGGGACACAAAAGGAAAAGGGGTTGATAATGAGGATGAAATAAGCAAACTCAATCAGATGAAAATATCTGGAGGGCCAAAAGTTCCTCACTACTGCTCTACAACTCTTGGGGGGTGGGGGTGGAGGTGGGGTACTGGGTATGTAAAGACTAAATGGCTATGAAGTGGGGAAATGTGTCCTCAGCACACCCAGACCAAGGACAAATGGCCGTTAGTTTAATTCTTTATGGACAAAGCATACACTTAACAGTAGCTCCTAAGATGCACAGAACATACACACACTTCTGTGTAGCTGGCATCCGAGCTGGAATGTTGGAGCAACAGCAGAAGCATGCCTCCATCCAAACATAAGTACCCTTGTCTGACAGCGCAAGCGTAAGCAACCTGCAACATCTCCTGCAGGGAAGTTGCCACTGTGCCTGTCACTTCAAGCTTCCCCTGCCAGTCCTGGGGGACAGAGGAGATTCTGCTGAGCCTCCCCTCAGGCGCCACCTCTTCCTCTGTTCCTGGGCGTTCTGCCTTCTTCCTGCCCCGGCTGCTGCTCCCCATCCTCCATCTCCGCCTGCTCAGACTCTTCGCCTCCCCCCAGGTGTGGTTCCTGCCTCACAGGAGGCACAAAACCCCACAAATCACTGTCCCCTTCCTGTGGGTCAGCCTCTTGTCCCCACAGCCTCCAACATCCTCTCCTCAGTATCCTGACAGTCCCTGACAGAGGGGGGGGGGAATCATCTACATGCAGAACATCCTAGGGTTGTTCAGCTTAGGGGGCAGTGTTCAGAGTTTCTCAGGTCTGCAATTTGAGAGGCAGGTTCTGTTCCATGTACATGAAATGGTACCAGGTTCTGTTCCAGATTAAATGGCTACACGGCTGGAATTGGAGCCTTGAATGTTGTCTCTTTGGCCTGGGCATTGGAAAATATGGTAGCTGGTTTTCTAAGAACCCTCTTTGCCAGAATCTTTAACGTGTGCTCCAGCTTATCCTGTGTATCGGATAGCAGAACCATGCCGTGTGCCCTTGTGGCAGTCTGGTGGATCGTCAGAGATCACTACCTGTACATTGGTGAAAATGTGCATATTAGGCAAATTTGCATACAAACATATATTAGGAGAAATTAGTATTTAAATACCGATTAATCTTCATGGTAACTTTTTTTAAAATTGCAAACTGATGCAGAGAACTGAATTTAAGATTGGGGGAAATGAGAAGATGAGAGAAACTCAAACTGACAGATCTGTACATCCCTAGCAATGAGAGAAGCAGAAGCATACCTGCTTTTATTCTCCTCCCAGTCAGCTTTATCGAAGAACACAAATAAGGACCAAAGATCTGCAAATAAGCTATCAGACGTAGGCTGGCAATGACACACAATGCCATAAATTGCTTTAGAATCCTATGGGTTTCAGTTTAAGATACCTATGGAGAATTTTGGTTAGCTACCGTAGTTGCGTATCTATCTCCTCAGCACTATTGTTCATCTTTATGGGAATGGGAGTCTCTGCAGATAGGGGGGAAATGTTCTGAAGGTGAAAATAGTTGGTAATTTCAGATAAACTATATCACGGTTGCTATCTACAAATACAACACATAGCAGATCAAGAAGCAACTCCCAGTGAGAACACATTTGGGAGTGGGACCATTCATTTTTAAAGCTCCAACTCTAATCAAAAGCAATTTCCAAATCCAAAAATAACTGCTTCCCAGCTCACCGTCTGAAGTATAGATCCAAAGTTGCTAAGGTGAAAAGGTGAAAAGGAAAAACTCCCCATCAGAAACAAGATGTGCTCAAGAATGTCTAATCTCCACAGCTTTTGACTGAGAAATTAATCTACAAAACCCAGAAAATATGACTGTACTTCTCTCTCCACGTGGCTAATTATGTTATTTTGAAGATTTTCATTTAAGTGCAGTTAATAATGCAGTCCTTCATATGGACTGCTCGGAAACACCATTATTTTTCAATGGGCTCCTTCCCAGGCAAATGCACGCAGGGCTTCAGCATAAAATTCTTTTTAAAAAGTATATGCTTCTGAAATAAAAATATAAAAGCGATGCGTAGTTGGGCCAGGCCGGCTCCTGGTGGCGCGAGGAATCTGGCTCAGCTCCCATGGCAGCCCCGGTGCTTCTTACCTCGTCCCCACTCCTGCTGGGCCAGGTGGAGTCTGGCTCTTTAGAGCCCGCTGTGACCCAGGCAGCCCTGGTGCTTCCTCGGCGTCTCGGAGGAAGGACAGTCCAAGCTGTAAGGTGAGGTTCATGACAGCATGCACTGCTCACCAAAAAGCTGTTTCTCAGAAGGTTGCCTTACCATGAGTGCTGTATCCCAGAGCATGCTGCAGTTGAGCCCCAAAGAAAGAGACACGCTCACTGAGGAAATGGTGAGGTTCGTTCCATGGTGGAGCTCTGCCCAGCGTTTGTAGAGTGATGGCAAACTCCATGCTCAGGGTCTGTATACCTGAAGGAGCGTCTCTACCCCCACCATTCAGCTTGGACACTGAGATCTAGCACCGAGGGCCTTCTGGCGGTTCCCTCATTGCAAGAAGTGAGGTCACAGGGAACCAGACAGAGGGCCTTCTCAGTAGTGGCACCTGCCCTGTGGAACGCCCTCCCATCAGATGTCAAGGAAATAAGCAGTTATCCTATTTTTAAAAGACATCTGAAGGCAGCCCTGTTTCGGGAAGTTTTTAATATTTAAAGCTGTATTGTTTTTAACACTCGATTGGGAGCCACCCAGAGTGGCTGGGGAAATTCAGACAGATGGGTGGGGTAAAAATAAATTATTATTATTATTATTATTATTATTATTATTATTATTATTATTATTATTATGTGGTTCATGGTGTCAGTATAAAAGCTGTCCTGCACCTGCTCTCCCTCCAGGTCTTCAAATATTATGTCATCTAAATGGAAAAGAAGAGAAGGCTAGCAATTATAACTGTTTTTAGGGACTTTCTTATATACCCTGAACATATCCTTGGAAATAGACATTACCTTCATGTTTTCTTTGTTCTTTCTTCCTCCCGCCATCTTTCTCCAGATCAGGATGGCAGGAGGTATACAGAGGTTACAGGGAAACAAAGAGCCACATGCGATATGTTTATTTTCTGAACCTCGAAATAGGCTTCAGACAGTTACAGAGAGACCTTTCCTAAGAAACCTTAGGGGCTAAAATTACTCTGGAAGCAATATCTATATGCTGAAGGGTCTTACCTTTTGTGTCCTCTCAAAAAGGGGTCCACAGGCGGAGGGAGAGGTTGTGGGCGAGGGGAAGGTCTCAGGGAGAGGGGAATTTTTATTTTTTCTTCCCAGACAGGAAAAGACTTTTCTCAGCTTTAAAAGCCTAGAAAAGAGAGAAATGGGGCTCACAGTTTAGTATTCTCTAATGCCTCTAAGCTCAAGAGGAATTCAATATCATCACAGAATGCAGATGCTGAAAGAAATCCTACTTACATGTCTATCCTCTTCCTGTAACAAACGTGAAATGGTCCAACCATAGGAGCTCACCAAGCCTTTTAGCACTCTGGTGACCAGTGAGCCAGCAGAGGGAGGTATCACAATGGCTTCGGTAAATCTGGGGCTGGTCCCTGGAAAATAGGGGCACTTGGCCCAGATGGGAGACCACCAGGGAACCCATGATATGGTGCTTAGAATTATACAGACAAAAAGTACAGTGGTAGCTCGGGTTACAAACGCTTCAGGTTACAAACTCCACTAACTTGTCTCTTTTTTTCAGGTTGTACAGTCTTTCTTACAAATCAGTTGCATTTGTTAGAAGACATTAGTGTTGAGTACAGTATAAGGTTTCTTTGACCAAATTAGATTTCATACCCCGGTTTTCCAGCTCCAGGGCTTCCAGAAAATACATGAGAAAACCAGTAGGTGGCACTCCCCACTCTGAATCATCATAGAATTAATGTCTTTTCACAGTCTTTAAACAAAAGCATTTTATTCAACACTTCAAAAAAGGACTTAAAGCAGGCCAGGACATACAGGAAAACCAGCAATTATCAATATTGCTGATTTAAACCAGCAAATAAAATAATGAAAGTGGTATCGGTTTCCTTGGATCCTGTTTTCACTGAAGGAATGTGGTCTCTAGAACAAGTGGAATAATAAGGAAGAGGGTGGTGCCCCAGAATAAGAGAACAGCTGGCGTTCTTCCTTGGAATCATTTGCCTACAAGATATTGCCTCTCCTCTTCCTTCCCCTCATGTGTATTTTCTCTGTTGTTCTCTCTTTCATCTCTGTCTGGTTTCTGTGGGTGTTGTTTTCCCTTAGGTAGAACATGCAGCAGGTGTGCACTGAGCACAGAGCAATCACGAAGAGACATGTTGAGACAGGCATGCACAACCCGGGATTCAGCAAGGCAGAGACCACTAGCCAAGGATTTGGGCTTGCCACATATAATATGCTATTTCCCATAGTTAAAGTGAAAAATGTGCAGTCTTCCAAAATAATACTGGAATGGGAGGAGACAGAAGAGAAGCAACTCTGCATTGTGTATACTAACTGGTTCCCACAATAGGTGCAAGAAAACGCTTGTGTCTATTGCAGCAATCCTATTCCTGCTACTGGAGGGCATTTTCAACTTGCCCTCCTGATATTTGCTGAAGTGCAACAAAAACCTGTAAAGCCGGTTTAACAAGAGAATGTTACTGAGGGGAAAAGTGTGATCTAGGTAGGTAATGTGTCTAAAGTGAAAGTTTAAAGGATTTCAAAAGCTATTATCCATCCACAAGCCAACAGTATCCTAGTTTCTCTTGGGCAGGGAGTCTTTAACATAGGGTAAAAGATCAATTGGTCAGCATGCATACCCCTGAACCACATTCTGAAAAATATATTTTAAAAAATATGCTTTTTCTTAATTCATTACTCCCTCCCTGACTGGTTTTGCTATACCTCTTCTGAAAGAGCATTGCTTTTAAGGGTTATATTGAAGCAGGTTTTCAAAACTCAATGGATTCCACATAGGGCACGGGTGTCAAACACAAGGCCCGCGGGCCAAATCCGGCCCGCGAGACCTCGTCATGTGGCCCGCGTAGCCGCTGAAGGGGGGAGGGTCAGACTGAGCCCTTCCGCGGACTCCTGTCCATCCGCAGCCGCCGGCCGGCGCCAGGGCTCGGGAGTGCGTTGTGAGCGCCCCAAAAGCCTCTGGAGTGAGGGGAGAGGAGCGGGGAGGGAGATGGCGGGCGCATGCGCCTGGGTCGATCGAGCCATATTGGATTTGAGGCAGTGAGCGGAGCACCGGTGAGCCTTGCCCGAGCCCCGGCAGCGACAAGGCTTTTTTGCTGTGTGCACGACAAGGCTTTTTTCCAGCTCCTGAAGTTTGATGCGGGAGACAGCGAGGGAGGGCGGTATCAGCAGCAGCCAGGCGAGCAGGAGGAGCGCAGCGCTAGGGGAGGAGGAGCAAGCGCTTCGCGCTTCGCTCAGATGTGCAGCCGGGAGACTCCGCCTCCGCCGCAGCAGTACGAGCGCCAACTCCGCGCGTGCTTCTCGCGCTCCGCGCAAGTTCCCACAACGCAGAAGAAAGGCGCTCTGTGCCCTCACACCTCCGGGCCCGAAAGGAGGCGCCTGCCCGCCTGCCGTTCCCCTTCACATTTGTTTTCCTGCTGTACTTGTAAAAAGTTCATAGGCTCAGACCACTGGAAGGTGCTCCTTCCACCAAATTTCACTCCGCGGAGCCCCTTTGCCAGTGCTATTGATGCCTCCTCCTGTGGGACTCTTCTTTCAGAAAAATTAAAAAAAAGTTAATGCCTTGTGTTTGCCATATGTGTAATAAACAGTGTTTGGCAATATTTGTATTTTTTTTTTAAAAAAAAATACTGTCTGTTACCAAAAATCATTTTTTAATAAATTGTACAATAATTGTACATTTGAATATCTACTTGCCATTATTCTGACTATGTTTCTGCTTTCAGAGCTAGTTATTACTTACATTATTACAAAAAAAGTAATAATTGAATGCAGTGACAATAATTTATGATAATAAAGAGTGGACACATAGTCCTACAGATACAACCGGCCCTTTGAGGGTGACCAAACTGCTGATGCGGCCCCCGATGAATTTGAGATTGACACCCCTGACATAGGGCATAGGCCTATAAAAGCACAAAAAAACCAGATCCGTATCATAAGCTGACCTCATACAGTGACCTCTCTTAAATGCCATGCTCGAAACATTTCACCACTATTTAGCATTCACATGAGAGTTCACAAAGTTGCATGTATTCAGACTTTGCACCTACTGGCAGGAGCATCCCTTGAGCAGAGTTTTATTTTCGGACAAAGCTTCCATTGGCAGAAGAGGCAAGGGGAAGTGACTTCTGCAGATTCCCCTTGCTCCCAAGGCCCTACCCACCCACCAAAACTTTGGTCCAGACAGTTCCTCCAGAATAATGTTCCAGAATAATGTGGAACATGACACCAGCAAGTGTCTTCCATCGGTGGGACCAAAATTCTCCCACAGGCAAGAGTGCTTCCACTAGCGGACAATGAAGTCTGGATTTAACCTAACGTTACACGTAAGTTAATATTAAGAAAACCTTCAATGCAAGATTATCCCAGCTTCTTCGTGACTCAACACTTTTTTAAATGACAGGTGCGTGTATTAAGAGTCAAAATCATTCATTTGCAAAGCATGTTCCCCCTGCCTGGCTTCTGAAAGGCTGCCTGTTTATTTTTAAAACCCCAGATGCTCATTTATAAATTCAACTTCCTGTCTTCTGGGTGACCTCACAAGCTACTTGCCAATCAGTACTGGGGGCTGCCATCTTCTGCAGCAACCTAACATCTCTGCATGTCTTTACCCAGACTGAGGTGCATTCCAGTGTAACATCGTGATATTATTTCCATGAAGACATGCATACAGAAAATGTTATAATACTGAATTCAAAATACACGTGACAGAACAGCTTAAAGCTCACTATGCATGACATGTACAAACCCGGTCTGATTTTTGTATAGATATTTCCCACTATTTACAGGTGAAACTCGGAAAATTAGAATATCATCGAAAAGTGCATTTATTTCAGTCATGCAACTTATTATTATTTTTTCTTTTAATTTTTACAAATGCTTTCTTTTGGAAATTCCACAGTAATAAAACAAATAGTTACAATAATACAAAAATAAACATCTTGATTACATTTCATTAATTCCATTCCATTTATAATTGACCTGCCTAGTGACAAATAATTACAATTACAACAAATAAAGGCTTGACATATCTTGCTTAGCATGTCATGCATCTATCTCATATATTGGTTTCCCCTTTTAAGTTGCATTACTGAAATAAATCACTTTTTGACGATATTCTAATTTTCCGAGTTTCACCTGTATTTTGACTACAGGTCAAAATATTTTACAGACTCTAAAATGTGTGTCAGAGTTATCCATCCTTCAGAAGACAGATTTGCTTGGCTTTTCAATAATAATTTCAGGATAATGAAGAGCTGCCTTTAAAAAACAACAACTGGTGCTAGCTAAGGCAGAAACATTTATTAGGATAAAAGTAACTGATGCTGTCATATAATAATGTCTGAGTGTTCTCAAAGCAATTTGTCTTCAATTTGGTTTTAATTATTTTTCTAAAGTTGTTGTAATGGCTAAACAATAAAAACAAAAAATGGATTTCATTTTTAAGTCAGATTTATTCAAATAGGTATAATTTTATAAAACAAGCTCTCATCTGGAAAAGAAATTATATGCACTTCCAATACAAATAGCCCTATAGAACTCAAAGGAAGAGCCCTGAGGCAAAGAATATTAAAATGTATGTTCCCTCTTATATTAAAAAAAGAAAAAAAGAAAATCATTCAAAGTGTTAAATCTCAGCCCACTTATCCTCTCTCCCTTTCCTTTACAACTTGCTCACACTTTCCTGTGTTCTCACTCTTCTGACGATGGCTAGAATGTGTTCGTCATCAGAGAGAGCTTTTCTCTGCTAGCTCTTTTCCCAGTTCCATCAATTTCTTCTTGCCTTATTCCAAGTTCCAACTTTTAAACCCCCCTTTTTATATCTTTGCCATCCTCCCACAAAGGACCAACTTTAAACTTTAGACATCAATTATGCCGTAGTATTAGAACTATCTCATGGCAATTATAACAAAAACAGCACAGATACCTTCTAAAGTGAACCTTTGTTGATGCGTTCTACTATAAAAGACAATAAATGTTATCTAAGGTACCACTTTTTGCCTCCCTTTGTTGTCTCCTCTTTTTATACCTTTTCCATGTTCCCATAAAGCACAAACTTTTCACAATGGTTCTGTAACATTAGTGCAATTTATATGCTGCTTTGAGGTGTTATATTCACTTTATTGTACCCAGTGTAATCCTATCTACACTATAAAAATCTTTCTACAATGAATGTTGCACAAGGTCAAATGTCTAATCACTGTGTGAACGAGTTAAGTTCAAGGCATCCAGTGTTTTGCTGTCCAACTTTTGAAATATTCTTGTGATCTGCCTTGTAAGACCATGACCCCTGTTTTACCTTACAAGATCATGATCCCATTGACAAGTTAAATTTGTAACTACCAACTTGAAAATATTGACAACTCTGAATGGATACAGTCTTAAAAGTAGTTTGTGAGTCATAACAATAACATCCTACAGATTTTCTTAAGTATTATATGCCAGATTGAAAGTGTTAGCATCTCTGACCAATATAAAACTGCTGTAAAGCAACAAATATAAGAGTACAGAAAACACATCTGTTTGCAAACAAACTAGATAAAACAAAAGTATATTAGAGCAGATTTTACAATCATACTACTTGAAAGGTTTTAATTAGCACAAGAGAAATTTCACATCCTGAGAAGAGTTGCATTTAGTTATACAGAAGTACAACTTTTACCACAGTTCTGTGTAAAGATGAGGTTTCTGAAAGCTCAGAAATCTAGTTCCGGAATGGGCACCTTGAATGGTCAAGATCGAAACCTGCATTTATTGTTGACTAAAGTGAATCTGCAGGCTGCCACCTCCTTCAGGTTTTAAAAGCAAAACATACATCACGAAACACAGAAGTAAATGAAATGAATGTAAAGAATGCTGTTTGTTCAATATGCTCGGATAAAACCATAGCTAATAAGAATAGCTAAAGATATGGACCAAAACAAGCATTCTGCCAATTTTTAAACTTTAGACACCAATAGTGTTATTAGAATGATCACATTTTAGTTCTAAGAGAAACAACACAGATTCTTTCAGAGCCTGGTTTTTGTTGATGTGTTCTACTAAAAGAAAGAAAGAAAAAGCTTTTGATCTTATGAAGCCATTCAAACATTCGTGTCCTAACTGCCTCAGCACCTTTTGATGGTGCACAGAGGAAACCACCTCAAAAGTGTTTTCCGCATCCTACAATACAATAGAAGTTAGGAGATGTATAATGTTAAGTCCATTGCTTTGATTGTGAACACAACTGTACTCAGTGATAGGTTAACACCTTAGTTTCCCATTTCCTTCAATAAATTACTAGATGGTAGAGAATGAATTGAGATCAAGCATACAACCTTGTAAGCAGCAGATGAAGAAACTTCAGGCAGAACTGTATTCCATTACCAAAGCGATGTCAAATCAATACTGCCTCTTTCCAGTCTACTTTTCCTACAATAACAGCAGCTGCTACAGAAGTGTAGCTTCAATAGCCTGATGATTCCTCATGGCCTGTGTAGCAGTTGTAGGAAAACAGATTCCAGTCCAGAGTGCATTGTATAGACTCCTTTAGGTCATAGCTTGTTTTAATAAAAGATATGGGAGTCAATGCTTTCACTTCAGCCTCTTGGCCAAAATCCCCATGCTGCTCCTGGCAACAACAAAGCAATGACTACAGAGGAGAAGAGATTCACCGCATTGTTATCTAGGATAGGTTTTCCAGATATGTGTTTTGCGTCTTTTGTCTGATGGTTGACAACCATTCCAGTACTTGTGTCTAAGCCTGAAGAATGAAATACAATATAGAAAACAATTGGATGGAGAGGTCCTTTTCACCCAATAACTAGCATGTGTGTCATCAAATGAACATCTACCAACACCGATAGATTATAACTATTTGTGAACATTTATACACAACTTAAGACTGCAACCCTACATACAATTTCTTGTCCCTATTTACCGTGTTTCCCCTTTTTTAAGACACCGTCTTATAACTTTTTTCCCTCAAAAAAACACACGGTGGCTTATTTTCAGGGGGTGTCTTTTTTTCTTTCTTTTTTTTAAAGTGCCGGTACAACTGGGTCCCACTGGCTCAGGATGCTCAGCGCTCTCTTCCACGCGCATTATCAGCACCACACTCTAGCCAACTGAGCTATCCAGGTTTTACAACATAATACTGTAACATAATGCACAACATGATGTACATAACATCCATTAAATGAAACAAGAAAATAAGGAGATTATTTAAATACAATACATAATACATAGCAAGCAATTGCAGCAATTGAAACTGGGATTTTTTAATGCTACGTGTGTCCTCTACCATTATTGCTGTCAACCAGGCTGGCAGCAGCTCTCCAGGATTTCAAACTTGGGGGTACCTGGGGGTTAAACCTGGGATCCTTATGCATACAGAGCACAGGGTGCTCTGCCACTTTGTTATGGTCCTTTCCGTTTTCTGCCTCTTCTATTCTCTCCCTTTCCCCTCCTACCCATCCTGAGTCAAGGGCTCTCCTTCCTTGGAGGCTTTTAAGCAGAGGCTGGATGGCCACCTGCCATGTATGACCTAGCTGAGATTTTTGCATTGTAGGGGGTTGGACTAGATGACCCCCGAGGGTCCCTTCTAACTCTACAATTCTACCGATTCAACAAAGGGCATCATTATCACCATCACCAAACTGGTCCAAGCAACTAAGGAGAACGTCTTGCGTACACCCCTGTCCTTTTGATTGGCAGCTAAGCTTCGCCTGGCCGGCTTCCGAGTTGCAGCACCCGATTCTGCAAAGCTCGCCGCGCCGATGGGAGGACGCCCGCCTGCCTGCCGCGCAAGAAGTTAGGCAGAGCCGCACAAGCTGCACAAACTCTGCAAAGAGGCGGGGGCGGGGGCAGTCCTGCCGAACGGGTTGAGTAACCCCGCCGGCGGGATACGGAGATGGCGTAAGGGAGCTGCCTGCTTCTGAGGCGGCCTTTCGAGAGCCTCGGGCGGCAGAGAGGCGCTCCAGGGCTGGCGGCTCTCCTCGGGGACGGGAAGAGCCGCATTTCCTGAGGGGAACAGCCTGCGGGCTGGGCTCTGGGGAGGGGTGGGAAGGTGCTTGGCCCCTGCTGCCCCCTCAGCTGTGAGGTAAACCTGCAACGAGCCCACGCTTTTCCCTCCGCAAGCAACGAGCCCCTCTCTCTTTCCTCCTGACGCTCGTGCCCTTGGTGCTCCGTGCGGGAAGGAGGGGGAGAGGAGCGGCGTCAGCTCTCGGCAAGGAGGCCAGGGCAGCTGAATGATGAGCCAAAGAGGAACCTGCACGGCACCTTTTCTCTGTCGGGGAGGGGGGGGAGAGACGCGATCACAAACATACAGAGAGAGACAGACGCGCACACAGGGGGAGAGAGAGAGAAAGACACACAGGGAGAGAGAGAGACGCGCACGCACACACAGAGAAAGAGACGGACGCACACACACACACACACACACAGAGTGTGCAGCGCTGCTTCGCACTTTGTCAGCGCTGCAGCCGCCGCCACTTCCGAGCGCCAACCCGACCTGGCAGGCTTCCTCCTCCTGCCATGGCCGGCATTGCAGGAGCTGGGTCCTGCTGGCTTGTGCCCTCGGTGCTCCGTGCGGCACTGCTGCACGCTTTATCGGCGCTGCAGCAGCAGCCACCGCTTCCGGGCACCGACCCGACCCAGCAGGCTTCCTCCTCCTGTTGCAGCCAGCATGCTGGGTCCCGCTAGCTGGTTGGGGCGCTCAGTGGTCTTGCTCCGCACATCGCGGAAGTATGGCTTATTTTCGGGGTATGTCTTACATTTCTCAAATGATTAAAAACCCTGCCATGGCTTACTTTTTGACTACGTATTAAAAAGGGGGAAACACGGTATGTCAATGGTGCAAATTGGTTCTGCTTCCAACAAACAAGATGTTACTCTTTTTAGGAGTGAGTGGAACATGTTCCTTCTGGCTATGCAGTTTGGTTGTTTACATTTCCATTCCTCTCTGCCAAGTCAACAAAGGTTTACAGAATACAATTCCCCACAATATTAAATATTTCCACTGCTTATTTGTGGAATGGCATTTTCCCCAGTACTATCGTTAAATGATCTAAATTCAACTCAAAGCTGCAGAGATGAGACAAAATAAACGCACATAGAACAAGATTCTCAAAGTATGCCAAGTAATCAGAAATAGTTGAAGTCAATGCGAATGATGACATGCTTTGAAGTAAGCCTATGCTATCATTACCAAGAGCCATACCCACCCAATAGGGAGATTACATCACTTTCATACAAATCTCAAAACATTTTTTTGGGGGGGGGGGAACCTTACCGCTGTATTGCATGGTTGCTCCTAAATAAGAATCAGTAATGGATCCCAGTAAACCAGCCATTCCGCCAAACACAATAATGGGCCATTGTGGAGCAGATATATCCAGGTCATTCACAAACATCAACTGGGAAATGAAGTAAGCTACACCTACTGATGTGCCACCAAGCAAACTTGAGATTAGGCCCACCAAAGTAATGCCACCATTGGTACCTAAAAACAAAATTAAAAGTCCAACAGAACTGGCATTCTAAACTTGTTAGAACATACACTTAATGAAAACTACAAAAACTAATGGTAGATTTATTACACACTTTTGGACTATGAGGAAAAATCTCCCTTTTTGCTTAAAATAAATAAATAAAACTGAATTAGATATAATTCATCTTATACTCTTTTTTGCAGCAGTGTTCCCAGTGTTAAAGAAACAAGGGGAACCACTATGTTCTACAATCTGTTTTAAATTACACTTCTTAAAGTTGTCAGCAAACAAACTGCATTAAGTGCAGACACAACCATTGGGTTTTTTTTAGTTGAGAGCATTAAGAGATTGGGAACTGGTCACAGGCTTGTAAGATCTCTCCCCATAAATTATTCTCTGCTTTTCCTTGTCAGCATTAACTTGAATGTGGCATTACATCACCACCAATGTTCACACTAACCATGGTCAGCGTCAGCTTCTAACTCTGGTTAAAAGCCAACCATGGAAGGATGGAATTCACATGAGGGGAGGAGGAAGCATGCAAACCAGCAAACCCGCTCCTGATCTCTTGCTATCATTATGAAACCTAGAATGTCATGTTTATCCCAGCATTTATTTTGATGACACGTTAAGTGTTGTTACCTTAAAGAATCCAAACATGGACAATTTGTCTGAAGAAATAAGGGTAACTAAAATATAACTACCAAAATTCAGGGCAGATCTATTACAATTTTGAACACAAAGGAAGATATCAGGCTAGATGGAGTTGACAACAGGACTCGCTCCATACAAAGCATGGCCCTTTTTTGAATGAAAAAGTTAAGCAACTTTCATTAGAGAGGAAGAAATCAATACTGATGTCAATATTACTGTCTTTTGCTGGTCTATGACCGTAATAAAGATATTATTATAACATTACTGTCTGTACGACTGAACTACTGAACCAGTATCTCCATCAACTGTAATCTCAACTAACTGGCTACTGGCATTTTCAAAAGCAGAATTTTTCAAAGCAACCCACTGTAGAATATATAATATATGCATACACAGTAAGTTCTAGTCAAGCTTAAGGAAGGACATTATTCACTTTCAGAATATGAACGTAAGCTTCAGATACTGTGCTTTTCTATTAAAAATTCAAAATATTTCCATCCTAGAAGACAGAGATGAATTTTGAATACAGTAGCATTTCTAGTAAGGTTCTCATAAAAAATTAATGGGTTTTTCTGCAACAAGTTGCATAAAATCATGGCCAAATGGGACAGAATGACTCACAAGATGCCATAACTTATCATTTTTGGACAGTTTGACCAGTTACACTCGCCTGTCACTGAATCAAATGTAGAAGACTATGATAACAAAGGGCCAAGCTACAAATGAGCTAGCACAAAGCAGCCTTTTCAGGCCTAATTTAAGGCTACGTAAGCTATATTAAATGTACACCTCCAAGGTTTCCCAGGCCACAAAAATGAATTTAGCAGGCTGTCCACAAACCATTCATCCTTAAATTATGGTACTATTTTTTAAAAAACAAAACAAAAACAAAAGCAAAATTTTCCTTACCTACTGGAACTTTTTCCCAGGTTGTTATCAATCGGGGTTCACTACTCATGACAGTGCCAATCTCTGAAGCCCACGTGTCTCCAGCACAGCTGGCTAAAGCACCCAGTAGCGACAGGCACATCCAGGATGCTGTATATTGTTTGGAAAAGTCTATAGGAATTTCGCCTGGACCACTTTCAATCATGTATAGCAGAGCCAATTCTGCAGGTACACCACCATTGCAAAATACTTGTACCCAAGTTCTCTGCCCACCTATGAAAGGGAAGACAGAAGTTCTTAAGAGGAATTTTAATATGTAATATCCTTGGAAGCACACAGAAAAAGAATAAAAGCTAGACAGTAAAGATCATTACTAGTGCAAAGAACTTCGTTCAGGTGCTTGCAAGTCACCCACCAGAAAGAAGAGGGAGGCAAAAAATAAATTATATAGCACATAGTCCATTCTGTGCACATCTTTATCACCTTAATTAAAAGTTAAAATGCATTTTTTGTAATCAATTGGCTTTAAAATTGATGTTTAATTCTCACCTTCTTTGTATTCAGAATCTATTTGCCTCTTTACGTCTCCTTTCCACTTGGTGAGTTTGGAGGAAGTAATAAAAAACGTGAACATGGCAGCGAAAAAGCTGTAATTTGCCACAGTGAGGATAAATCCAACTACTAAACCTAAAAGAGGGAAGAGATGGTGTTGCAAGTTATGTACTCTGGAAAAATTAGTTCAAAACCAGCCTAGACTATGATGAAAATGTATAGGATAATATTGTTCTGTCTAAATATTAGTTAAAGTAGCAGAAAATCCCAACTATATTGCATCTTCTGTTTACCTATGCAATTGGTAAGATAAGAAAGTGGAACCTCGGTTTATGAACACCTCGGTTTATGAATTTTCGGTTTATGAACGCCGCAGACCCATCTGGAACGGATTAATTCATTTTCCATTACTTTCAATGGGAAAGTTTGCTTCAGTTTATGAACGCTTCAGTTTATGAACAGACTTCCGGAACCAATTACACCCATGCTTCAGTTTATGAATGCTTCAGTTTAAGTACTCCGCGGACCCGTCTGGAACGGATTAATCCACTCTCCATTACTTTCAATGGGAAAGTTTGCTTCAGTTTATGAACGCTTACTCCGCGGACCGTCTGAAACGGATTAATTCACTTTCCATTACTTTCAATGGGAAAGTTCGCTTCAGTTTATGAACGCTTCAGTTTATGAACAGACTTCCGAAACCAATTGTGTTCATAAACTGAGGTACCACTGTATTATAAAATAAAGTTCCTAATATACAAGTGAAGATTGCAACAAACTGTTGCAATGTGGCCTACCTTTCCAGTATTCTAGCCAATCATGATAGATTACTCCATTCCATTTCCCCTCCTGCTGCCACTGAACTTGCTTTAGGAGTGGGGTGCAGAATTGTCCCTTTGCTTTCTTTTCCTAAATATTTTTTCTATTTCTGCAACTCCCTGAAGTATCTTCCTCTTGTTTTTCAATAGCCTTGCTTTGGTTACACAGATAATAAACCTGAGCTCACTTTTAGTACATACGAGTCTATAACTACTTCATCATCTTTGGACAGCAGCCAGAGGTTCCCCAAATATAGCACTTTTTGCATTTTTATAAATGGTAAAGTTCTGTTCATGTCCTTCTTCCAACTGTTCATTTCCATTCTTTATACTCATTTCCCTTCCTTCACTTCTCCCTTTCTGGCACTGAAACATACTGGTCACATGAGCCTCCCTCTGCCAAACCAACATCCGTATTAAATTTCATTTCAGTTTTGATCTTCACAAGTCTTCATGCATGTCCCATCTATCAATT
This sequence comes from Zootoca vivipara, assembly GCF_965207765.1. Taxonomy (NCBI): domain Eukaryota; kingdom Metazoa; phylum Chordata; class Lepidosauria; order Squamata; family Lacertidae; genus Zootoca; species Zootoca vivipara. The sequence continues at coordinate 28,724,953 of NC_142592.1, read as the reverse complement.
TTTCCCCTTGCCTCAGTATTGCAATTTTAATTTTTCCACTTGCATAATAAATGCTGAATTGGCACAGCAGATCAATAATTTAGATCCCATTCATACCTACTCCCTTCAGAAATCTTGGAGGATAATAAAATAGACAGTTTTAGCTTCTGCTAGATGAAATTATTATAAATAAGCACAGGACTACAGGTGCCGATTCCCTACTGGGAGTGAATCAATGAACATAAGCCTCTCCCCATCACCGTCTTTTCCAACTAATATAATTGGCAAGTATTCTCCTTGGCAATCACATCTCATCAATGTTATACACCACACCTAGTCCATTGTGGGCAAAAAATATACCATTTACATTAGCAAGGTTATGGTTGCTTTAAGTCAATTGGACGACACTTACATCGTCTTGTGAATGAATATTCCCTGCAATGGAAATAACTTCAGAATGTGGTAGAGAAACTACATTATTTGCAAAATAGGTTATACAAAAAAGTAAGATGAAGTAGCACAAGAATATTAAAGCCAAAATGATGAATGGCAATACTGAAGATTCCACTGAAGGGTGAGAAAAATAAGGAAATTTCCAAAACTATATGGAGGCACAACCAAACTTAAGGCAGAAGAACATACCTCCTATTGCTCCACTATGATCAAGACTTTTTTTCTTAAATCCTCGTGAAGCTATTATCAGGGGAATTAAGATTGAAACCAGCCAACGCCATGGAGAAATAGGCCGCAAAGTACCTATAGAGTAGTTTAAAAACAGCACTATGTCAGAATAGCAGTGTGTCTTTCTACATTCTTTAGCATTCTTTTATTACATGTGTTATTATCATCTCGTTTCCTTATGTACACAACTGCACTGAGTTTTCTATAGGCTTTTCTTTCTGCACAAATATGGATTAGGATGAAGGCTGAATAAGTAGCTGTGAGTTTTTATGCTCCTCTCCCATAGAATTCCTTGCCAACATTGGGGAGCTCTTCAGAGCAACACCCTGTAAAGCATCAATTGGAAGGAACTTTTACACTCTGAATTTTACACGCATATTTACATGCATATCCTACAGTCACATGAAGTTATTTCTAGTTATGGAAATATATGTTAGGCAACACTTTAATTTGCTTGTATTCTTTGAAAATGAAATATTAAGAAAACATTAGGATTAGTAGCCAAGTTTAATAAAAGACTGTGTATGAGTGTTGTAAACTAAAATGTATCATGCATTAGTAGAAATCTAGACTTTACCATAATACGTGCTTGCAGTCATAGACACAATCCAGAAAGATAAAGAAATGCAAATAAGTACACTCAGTATGATAATATTTGTCATCATTTTGAAATAATCTTTGTTGGAGTCGTCCCAAGAAAACAATATCATGGAAAGTCCAAGGCTGATCACCTGTGTATAGAAGAAACAAGAGCAAGCTTTCAGATAATTGTTGTTTTTTTAAAAGTGTGCAAATTAAACAAAGTGAGAAAAGGTAGCTTCTATACATTCAATAAAGGCAGAAGAAGCTATAGTGAAACCAGCCAGCTTCCTAAGCTAGTTTGAAGTTGGCTTCTTTGTCGAGTACCCATTGTTGGTTATATACTTTGGTTCCCATTTCAAATTCAATTGTAAGCCAAAATTCTTTGAAATGCAAAGTAATCGTGGCAGGCATCCTCTTCCCAGTTATGCAGGGGTAGAACAAAGGACAGAGCATGCAAGCTTAACATTTTGTTTGAGCTCATCCAAGTAATGGTTCAGCATTAAATACAAATCAATCTGCACGTGAAGGCCTGCTACACAGAATTTTACATGCATGACTAATGAACAATTCAAATGTCCTTAGAGCAGTGCTTCCCAACCTTTGGTCTCCAGCTGTTTCAAGACTACAATTCCCATCATCCCTGACCACTGATCTTGCTAGCTAGGGATCATGGGAGTTGTAGTCCAAAAAGAGCTGGAGATCCAAGGTTGGGAAACACTGCCTTAAGAGTTTTGAAAAAGAGCCATTGTAAGGAGCCAGAGGGAGATCATCCTTATATTAGAAAACTATCCTTTCAAGTATTTTTTCCATAGTAGAGGCTCCAACAGCTGCTCAATAATCGTATGGAGAGTTGCAGCATGATCAGGCAGCAGTATGCCCAACAACTTAAACTCCATTTTTCCTCTTCTGTGCAAAGCTTCTAGAAATGCAATCAAATGTCAATAACATGCTATTTTGTATCCAGAAACAGTAATGGATTAGGACAGGCACCCCAAACTGCGGCCCTCCAGATGTTTAGGCCTACAACTCCCATGATCCCTAGCTAACAGGACCAGTGGTCAGGGAAGATGGGAATTGTAGTCCAAAACATCTGGAGGGCCAAAGTTTGGGGGTGCCTGGATTAGGAGATGAGGTAGAGCTTTAAGATACAGGATAGGCAATGGCCTGTTTCTCTTCTTTTTAAAAAACAGTGCTTCATCACTGAATGCACAACAGTGTTGCACAGTAGATGAAAAAGTATTAATGAAAAGTTTGCAAGATTGACATGGTAGATATGAGAACACTGTGTTGTGAATACTCTCACATAAAATACCCAAACAGGTGTCCATGGGGCTTGTACACACCAGTCAACACGGGAATCACAATGCCTGCACTTTCATTATCTGGAGGATGTTCCATTCTTGGAAAATGCAAAGCATATGACGCCCATTGTAGGAAAAATTCACAGTATCATTAGAACAGAGCATACTTGCAAGAGAAGTTGTATAGAGTGAACATACTCATGCATTGGCACTAAAATGGATAAAGTGGGCCATATAAGTTAATTCACTCGTCTTCAGCCCTCATATGGAGTTTAGCCCTTTCCGCTGCATTCTTCTTAGGTTGGTAGTCTAGCAACCTATCCTCTCATGCTCTAGTAGCACATCCCAAACATCCAAATATTTTGGAATCAGAGTATCGCTACATTTGATTGGTTTATTTGCTCTGTTTGCACACTACAACAGTCCAAGGGAATGGAGGGCTAGAGCACTTATTCAAGGAGGGGTGCTGGACTGCCTTTCCAAAGAACAAGCTGAAGGAGACACTGTTCCTTATATAACGTCCACAGGCATTAGAAGGAACAGGATCAGAAAGTTAATACCTTTATAACATAATACAGACCGTTGTAACTAGGAAGGACTGGAATGCCTAATCAATTAATTGCTTAGAATGTGCCCCTGAATTGTGATCATGCCTCTTTCTTACCTGGATGGACAATTCTCTATCACATGGCTGGAATGTACATACGGCCAAAGGCCCATCTAGTTCAGCATCATGTTCTCATGGTAGTAAATCAAGTCTCCTTGGGAAGGAAGACCACAAGCACTATCTCCGCTTGTGATTCCCAGCATCTGGTATTCAGAGGCAAATTGCCTCTAGCAGCAAAGGTAGAACATAGCCTTATTCCCATAATCCAGAGCAGGAGAACCTTTTTCAGAATGGAGGGCTAGAACCTTAACTCCCCCACTGCCAGCCAACCACCTGTCCATCACCTGGTGTCACCATGACATCAGGTGACCCATTCCCCCTTTGCAGCTCACCTTGACTGCCAAACACATTGCAAAGGAAGAGCCCAGCTGATGCTAGCATGGCTTGAAGTCACTACCAATCAGTTGATCAATGCTGACTTTGATCTACTTTCAGCAGGGATTGGCTCCCCTCAGGAACTACAACTGGCAGCTGGGGAACCAATCCCAGTGAGGCTTACATTTGAAAGGCATTGTATACAAGCTCCGCCTGCCAAGGAATAATCAGCATATTTTAAAGCTACTGGTTGTTCCTCAGCAACCGTGTCTTAATTTGCTTCATGCCCTAATATCTTGTATGATGGTAGGTGTTGCATGGATTAGGGAAACAACATTATGGGCCAGATTAGAACCCCTGTTGGGCCAACAGTGCCCCATCACTGCCACTGCCCCTTTGTATGCTGAGAACCATTAACAGCTAGCGGTTTCAAACCACAAATCTAGTGTCACTTTAATCATATTATTGTAGCATAAACATGGAGTATACTCCACACTTTGTGTTGATTTATTTCATTGATTTGCATCCCACCTTTTGGGGTACAAATCCTTCCAAGGGATCTCACAATTAAAATTAAAATGCATTATATTAAAATCACAATAAAGAAGTATCAAACACATAACAATTCAGAAACACTGGCCCTGTGGGACAGTATGTGGTTCCTAGCCCTATACAGGTGTGGGGGTGGGGGAGAAACTACCTGGAGGAGCCTGAGGTGACCTCCTTTACCTGTCTCTCTTGTCTTCTGGCTCTGGAGCCAGTGTGGTGTAGCGAGAGGCAATGTGGTGTAGTGGTTAGAGTGCAAGAATAAGACCTGGGAGTCCACAGTTCAAATCTCCAAATCAGCCATGAAACTCACAGGGTGACATTGGGCCAGTCACTCATACAGGGTTGTTGTGAGGACAAGCAGGGCTTTTTTTTTTCCAGCTGGAGCTCAACTCCAGCACCTGTCAGGTAGGCCCCATTGCCATTCTCAGAGAACAAGGGAGAAATTCAAGGTGAATTCTGACACTCTTTTTCTAGAAAAATAGCACTGAGGAAAAATGTAGGCCCCTTGAGTTCCTTGGAGAAAAAGGTGGGAATCACAGAATGGTAGAGTGGGAGGATACCCCCAAAAGCAATCTAGTCGAACCCTTGGAGGAAAGGTTGTGATATAAAGGTAGTGAAATAAATAATAGCCCACCTACTCTTGTGTGACAACTACCATAAAAAGGTGGTGCGGCTATGTATTTATTAGTGCTTTTATACCCCGCCTTTCTCCATCCTGGAACCCAAGGCTGCTTACATGGGAGGCTCCCTGGTGGTCTCCCCTCCAAGCACAGTTGTCAAGGTTCGTGTTTTCAGACCACCGGCCAGGACTCAGCAAACCCCTAAGACTTTGAGGCCGTGCAAGGCAAGCGCTTTCAGCCCGTCTACTCTACACGCATTACAAACAAGGAAGGGGCGAGGAGGACCTCAACCTCGGCTGGCGAAGCATCCCGTTCTCCCTTGCGCGAAACCCGGACACGAAATGGCGAGCCGGGCACCTCGGAGAGGAGCATCGGGAGCTTCTAAGCCTTGTGCCCGGACAGGGGTGCTCCTCCGGGGCTTTCTACGCACCTCAGCACCGGCGCCGGGGCCTGCCCTTCCTCCTGCTGACCGCGCTGGGGGTGTGGGAACCGCCGCATCTTCCTCACCCGCGCGCTGCCAAGACGCAGAACAGCAGCAGCAGTGGCGGCCGCAGCGCTTGGAAGTCCCATGGCCGCCTCAGAACAGCGCCCCCCGCCCCGCGCAAAGGACGCTTTGTGGCTTGAAACCAGTGACCGTAGACTAAAAACTTATAGACTCACACACGTTTAAAATGTTCCGGGTTGGCACTGGAATGGCTTTCTCTACCCGCCGCTCTCAGAAAGCAGTGGGCAAATCCAGGAGCGAGTTTAGCTTTGTGCTTAGCTGTATTCTTACAGAAACCATTCCTGCTGCACCCACTTACTTTGGAATGAGCCCCATTTTTAAGTCAGTGGGACTTCCTTCCGAGTGGATCCGCCTAGGATTAATGCATAGTTTGGGGCGGGGTGGTGGGATGCGACGAGCTCGCGGAAGCTCGAGGCCTCTGCGCACAAAACTCCGATTTGAGCTGGGAAGGATTAAGCGGGCATGTCTTTGCTGTGTACGCATTTGGAAATCCAAACTAGCCTCGGTCCTGCTTTCAACCAGAAATATTACCGGTGGACTAAATTCCAGCCTGGTCGTAAGGCACTAACCCTCTCTACTTTGCCGCATCGGGATAGTTAGTATGCGAGCGGCAGTTTTTCCCCAGGAGGAATGGGGGGGATATCGAAAGGAACCAGGAAGTAATATCTCTAGGCAAAAAAACCCCTAAAATTGTCACTCTAAGTTTTTTCTATCTCTTTGTCCTCAAGCTCGCCACTTGTATTTCTTATCTATGTATCCTTTAGCTCGCTTATCTCTATCTTTCTATCTCCAAGGCCTCTAGCGCGATTAGTTGTTTTTTAGCGCGCACGCGCAACTGCTTGATGGTTGAAGGCGAACCTCCCTTTTGCTGCCCCGAGACCCGGGGCGTGGAGGCAACCGCGAGAAGCTTTTGCGTTGGCGACTGAGCTTTGCTTTTTCCTGCCCTTGCTACAGGGCACGAGTAATTACACGTTCTTCCTCCCTCCCCCCGCCCGTGCTTTGAACTCCTGCAGAACAGCTGCTTCTTGCCCACCTCAGCCGTTTCACCAATGGACGTTTCCAGATGAGCTGCTTATTGAGCGTTCAACCCGATTTCTTCACAAGGAGAGAGTAGACGACGTTGGCTGTTGGAGCTTTTTGCTTGTTAGCGAAGAGGCTAGAGGACGTGCTGTCAACACAAGCATTGTCCTGCACTTTCCACTGCATTTTCTCATCGATTTCCTTATCCAAAAATGGACAAATTTGAGGGGAAGCATGGTTGCTGTGCAAGAGCTCAGAGTTGGCTTTAATTGTGCACGCTGAATTTGCCAGAATATGATTGATTCACACCTCAAAATACCAATACAGTCATACCTTGGTATTCAAACAGGAGGTGCTCCAGAAGTCCGTTCGACTTCCAAAATGTTTGGAAACCAAGGCACAGCTTCCTATTGCACAGGCACACCAGAAACAATAGCGGAAGCCACATCAGATGTTCGGCTTCCAAAAACATTTCAAAAACTGGAAAACTCACTTCCCGGTTTCGATCGTTCGGGAGCCAAAACGTACAAGTACCAAGGTGTTTGACAACCAAGGTGTGACTGTAGTCTGGAAGCGTCAGGAGACATGTTGCAGAACACAGCTGCAGAAAAGGCCCTGAGACATCAGTTTTATTACCTAGTAGTTCTGTGATGCTTTCCCCGTACCATTGAATTGTTGCCATCCTGAGGGGCGCTCTTGCACTACAGCACAACAGTAGCAGGACAAAACAAACAAACTGCAACATTTGTAGTATAAAAAGTTGCAAGATTCTGCAGGAGGTTACAGGACTTGAACTGATTGAGAACAAAGTAGTATGTCCACCCTGAAACCTTTGTGGGTGCTACAGGTAATTGAAAGCAGGATTGCATATAACTGCCCCATAACATCATGAGCACAAATAATCATGAAAGCACACTGAAAAAAGACACAGAAGGACCTGCAGATGACACCTGGAATTAGTCCCCACCCCCCACCAAACAAAAAAAAAATCCCCGCTTCCTCCACAAGCAGAAATCAAATTTATTTCATGCTCTCACTTTCTTACAGCCCTGCCCTATTAGTCCTCTGTCTGCTTAGGCTCCACTGAAATCAATGAGACTCTCCCAAGCAATTGTGTGGTAAAGGACTGCTCCCTCCCTTAAATATCCCTTAAATATGAAAAAGCTTTGTATGTCTTAATTTGTATTTCGGAATATTTAGATTACTGTATCTGTGTGATCTAACATAATGTGCAAGATCATGTATTATATCTAAGAAAATTGACAATCCTGTACAGTACTTATTTACCAGTGAGTAACTCAATGTGACTCAACAGTGCCTACCTTTGAACTTACACTTTTGTTAAAAGAATTAGTATGTCTACTCAGAGGTAAGTTTCTTTGTGTTTCATGGGGTTACTCCCAGGTAAGTGAGTACATGATAGCAGCTTATGGTTTACGGAGAAAAAGAAGGTTTGTGTGCTCTGTAACAGCGGTATAACAGGCAGAAATTCAACCGGTTAAGTATTTGCTATTATGGCAAATATTAGGAAAGTTTCACCATGGCTGTACACTTTATAATTTTGTATTATGCTGCTTCCCCCATGGCATCTATTTTGTGACTGGTGCCCCCAGCACTCTCCCAAAATTCAAAATATGCCTTATAACTGTGCACTCTTTCATGTCTGTGGCAATAATGGTGTCATGGGTTTTTTTGGGGGGGGTGGCTAAAGCCTAGAAATTCATAAATGGTAGGATTTTGATTATTTGGGATATGAAGGGAGAAATACTGCAGAGGAATTCCTGAGCTAACCTATCCAAAGGACTTGGTCATTAAGAAACAATATAGGGCCATTGAGGGTCATTGGCAATGCAAGAGCATCTCTTGAGGTGTGAACAGAGGCTGGGGATTTGGAAAGTTGCCAGGGTAACTGGGTGTGAGGTGACAAGTGTGCTGGGATGGGATTTTCCTTTGAGCCCCTCTGGTGAAATAAAATAAAATAAGAAAAGGAGAAGGGTCAAGGTGTGAATGAGGGATAAATGGTATGGTATGCAGATGAGAGGCAAGGCCTTCATTTGTACTATGATTTTTCCCTCTTGGTACAGAATATAAGACTTCCAATTATAATAGCGGAGGATAAGAGGAAGGCATTTTGAATGTGAATTTATTCTTTTTATGAATTGCTGCTTAAAGCTAAGTTTATACGGCTGTCAAAGTTATCTCCCCTGGACTCCCCATGATTTGGAGTGTTGAATATTTATTTGTACTGCACTCTGCTATTGTGCACTCTATATTTTATTGTGCTCTGTGGAAATTATTGTAGAAGCAATGTTTTATTTATTTAACAACATTTGCATATTGCTTACTTGATAAGAAAACCTATAATGTTTTTATTTATTTTTGCCGTGATAGTTATTGAACTGAATTATATTGCAGTTATGAAACAAATGGCTTTGAAACGTTGCAGTTATATTATGCACTATTTGTATTGGTAGTGTTACTAATTATTGAGTTAGTATTTATATTTGAATTATTGTATTGATGGATGTTGAGTGGTTGCCTTGAAATAGTTATTGGATTTGTTTGAAATACTACTTTAGAGCAATATTTCAACTATTTATATAGTGCTTGATACCATAGTCTCTAAGCAATATCAACAAGGCTACAAAAAAACACCCCTCCATTACAATTACCATGAAGTCATAAAGCTTATTTAAAATGTTGGATGAAATGTTTAAAGTCTTCATCAAGCATCAGTAGTTCAGTAGGGAAGGTCCCCGCCTGATCTCAGTCAGGAGGAAGTTTCACAGAATTGGGCCCACAAAACTGAATGCACAGTTCCTGGTGGATTCAAGCCGTGTGACTGAGCCCTGGGGAACCACTAACATAAGCTCCCCATAATACCCCAATGATGGGACAGGGATAGAAGCATAAAGTGGTCCTTATGGGATCTTGGGCCAAAATTACATAAATTAATACACGCACCTTGAAGTTGCATATTGGTAGCCAGTACAAGTTTTTAAGTATGGGAGTTATGTGCTCAGGTTGTTTGTCCTCCTCAGCACTCTAGTCAAGGTATTTTTAACCAACTGGTGCTTCCAGGCAAGTCCTAAGTGTAGCATCACATAGAGCAAATTGTGTGCCACTGCTTTAGATAGGACACACTTTTTACTTTAGCTATGATGTGCTTTCATTTGTTGTAAAATGCAGCAACACTGAGTGTGACTGTATTGCAAAAAAGCAGGATAGAAATAAATAAACTGATTGACTCGACAAATGCTAGAAATAAACCCCACTCATCATTTAATTTATGCTGAGCCTCAGAAAAAGCTGTATTATATGTAGGAAGGAATCACGACTTCAGCAGAAAACTGAAAATAAAGAAAACCACGAGTGTGGGACTGATATCTCCAAATATCCTTTCTGGGAATGGAGAACATGGTTTAGCACCAAGAGCAGAGGCTCCATATGATGGCAGATTATGCCAGTCTGTCAACCTCAGCAAGAATATGACAAAATAGTATATTACAGTGTCAGCAAAGCAGCCAATAAAAAGTGTATTTCAGAGAGGTATACATGAATTGCAGAACAGAAAATTACTAGGGAGTGTACTTTAATCATCGGGATGAGGTGTGGTTTAAAGACTTCAAGATGGGGTAGGAGACGAGGTTCTGCTTTTCCAAAGCATTTTTATAATTTCCAGGTAAGCCTACATCCTTGACACGCCGCTTACAAAATACGCAGGTAAGCTTAGCTCTCAAGACTGCAGCTTAAGTCTTCATAACCATTTTTTATTAATACTGTACAGTGCTATTGTTTTTGCTTTTGCTGCTTTTATTTGTCTGTCCTTTTAAATAGCAATTAATCTACTGGCTTATTTTGTGTGTCATTTATCAGTTATTAAGCTGTTTACTTTAACCGTTTTAGAGAATTTGCAAGCCAACCTGAAAGTCATTGCGGTGGAAATGTGGAATTAAAACCTTAAGCAAAAGAAAATATTAAATAGTAAGCATGTCATCTCTTGTATTCTGAACATCATCTAACTTTTTAAGGCATTCAGAAATTAATATCTATAAATATTACACTATTTTTCAACATATATCCTGGAACTCCCATTGATTTTGCATGAACTTTCAGAAGATGTGGTTAAGATCCCTAACCTTGATGAAGTCCTCAGAAATCACAGCAAACTAAATTTTATGCAAATAGTTTTAATCAACCAAGGCACTTTACATTACAAGTAGCATCATGCTACTTTAAACAGACATGGCTTCCCCCAAAGAATCCTGGGGGCTGTAGTTTGTTAAGCGCGCTGAGGGTTGTCAAACGACTGCTGTGCCCATCACAGAGCTACAATTTTCAGAATAGTTTAAATACCAATCCTTCTTCCAAGGGAACTCTGAGACTTGAGGGGAATAGTACACTAAATACATATACTAACGGGGCTAAGTCACATACCCAAAATAGACCCACTGAAATCAGTGGAATTAAGTATGTATAACATTGGATATAACTCAAACTGACTGTGAGTTAGTGGTGGGATGTCTACTCTCGTGAAATGCCTTCACATTGCTTTGAACACAGGTGTAGGAGTGCATTCCTGTGCACATTTGTCAGGCCGGAAGCCCCACTGAAGTCTGCAAGACTTCTATCTAAATAAATAGCAATGCTCAATGGAGCTTCAGCCTTTCAAAAGGCATGCACTGGAGCAGATTAAGCACTATGATTAGTACCATTAAGAAAGCACACTTCTGATTATAATACTCTCCCCATTCTGTTCCCCACTCCTTGCTCACTTTCCCAATTGGATAACAAGGGAGAATGCACCCTGCTACTCATGCTAGTCCTTACACTCAACTGAAGACCATTGCACTCTGTTTTCATGTTTAATAAAAACCTGCAAAGCCCCACCAGCTCTTGCCTTTCAGTTCTTTCAGTACAGGGAGATCATGTAGGGATATTTTAGAAATGTCAGTGTGGTGTAGTAGTTAAGAGTGGTAGACTTGTAATCTGGTGAACCCGGTTCGCGTCCCCACTCCTCCACATGCAGTGGCTGGGTGACCTTGGGCTAGACACACTTTGAAGTCTCTCAGCCCCACTCACTTCACTCTTCTATTTATTTATTACACTTTACCCTGCCCTTCTTTCGGGGAGTTCAGGGTGTGGACTATGCATGGTCCTCCACACTCCCATGATTCAACCTCCCAGGATTGTTGTGAAGATTAGTTAAACTGAGAGAAAGTTTAGATAGGAGGGAGGAATTTGAAGTCTAGTTCTCTTGGTCTTTGTATGACATCCTCACCACAGTTTTTCCTATTTTAATGTAGGAAAAAGAAGCAAGTGTTTCCAAGTATAGGAAAATAGAGAGGCTTCATTATCAGGCTATTGAAAATAGTCTGCCCTATTACTCTTTAGCCCTACTATTTGATCTTTGTATTAAGGATGGAATTTTTTTTGAGCTGAATAAATTATTTTTTATTATATAAGCGAAATTTTTTTTTGTTTTTTATTATACTGTACTCTCAGCCTGCATTTCACCCAATGATCCCAGGATAGGTTACAAAAATGTCGCAATTAAAGCAATAGTAATTTACATTAAAAAGATAAAACAAAATAGCAAAACCAGTGACAAAATAACAGGACAGCAGTGCACAGGAACGCAGGAGAAGGGAATACATCAATTCAGCAAAAGATCTGGATAAGGAAACACATATTGCCCAATCATTGAAAAGCTTACACAAGATGCATCTCAGGGGAGAGGTAATTCCACAACCTGATTGTTTGCATTACATGCTAGGATTTACCGCTTTATCGCATTTGTGATCTTAAACACATTCCCTCAAAAAAAGGGGGGAAACAAAAATCCTCAAAATCAATGGGACTTACAAGAAACACATTCAGAATGGAAAGTGTAGTATTTTAAAATAGTTTCTTGATGAGCCCCTTAAAAAGATAGGTGTTGTTCAGAACACATGTGATTACAGGCCCTTCCCAAAGTTTGGAATGTTGACCTGAAATATTCTGAATTAACACAACTCCATAAAACAGAGAGCAAGCTTCAAAAAACCTAGGCTCTGTTAAAATATGCTGATGAAAGAAAGCCAGTTAAAGCTTACTAAGAAGTATCCTATGTGTAATACAATTAATATTTTCCCACATTATTTTTGTCTGCCACGCAAAAGAGGTTTACAGTCCAATTCTATGTGCATACTGACGATACTGTACTCTGAAAAAAGGCACACGAAATTCAGTGGAACTTGCTCCTAACTGTACATGAGACTGTAACCGCTTCCAGTTTCATTTAAAAGCACAGGTGCAAATAGGAAGAGAGTCTAGCTACTTTAAAATACTTCAGGAATACAGTATTGGGTTAAAATGCTGTAACTGGATACAAAATATCTTGCTTCGGCCAGGAAGCTTTTTTATTTTTAAAACAATTTGGCTTTCATGACTACCTTTCATATGTTTCTTGATATTAGAATGTTATGGTTCAATCCCCCCGCTCCCTGGCAGAATTACTTCCACACTTGTAGAATTACCATTTCTGAAATAACATCTTTGGATTTTATTACTTCATTGTCTTTTCAAGACTGGGAAGTCAGTGGCTGTCAGTATCTTAACCACCAGCCTATGTCTGAGTGTCTTTAATATAAATCAGTCACTATGTTTGTTTAAGCAGTAGAGTGAGAAATATTATATGGAAGAATGGATTTAAGAACAGAGCTACAAAGCTGACAAGGATTCCTCCAAATTAACCTGAGCGAGATAAGGGAAATCTGGATTGCTTTGTAGGCATCCTCTGTTAAAGGGATTTATTGTGCATATAAACTTCTATTTAATAAAAGAGCTCACTTATTCATAAAACTGTCCCGCTCTTGTAAAACTGATTAATCCTTATAGCACATCATGCTTATACTGAACCATTAAAATTAATTGGGGGAGGGTGCATTTATATCAGTTGGGTATTGTATGAATTCCATAGACTAGTAATATTGATGGCAGTTCTAATGGTATTTAAGGGAACAATGCCTAAAAAAATTATGTACTTGGTCAAACTAAATGAGACCCGTCCCATCCAGTTGTTATTTGCTCCACAAAGGGAAAGGTGGCTGTTATTGATTAATAAAAAGATAAAAAGTGAGAGATCCTGGTCATCATCTAACATAATGTGTTTTCCTTATTACATTTTGAAGTCTTTTAGTGAGCTCCCATAGACTATCTGCTTCTGATCATGCTTCCATATTGTTATCTGATTCTAATCAGGTTTACTTAGAAGAAGCCCTAAAATATTTAACTCAGGTGTTGTTCTATTCATGTACCATTCATTCTCTATAAAAATGTGGGCCTAGTGCAGGCATCCCCAAACTGCGGCCCTCCAGATGTTTTGGACTACAATTCCCATCTTCCCCGACCATTGGTCCTGTTAGCTAGGGATCATGGGACTTGTAGGCCAAAACATCTGGAGGGCCGCAGTTTGGGGATGCCTGGCCTAGTGGGTTAAACCACAGAGCCTAGGGCTTGCTGATCAGAAGGTCGGCGGTTCAAATCCCTGCGGCGGGGTGAGCTCCCGTTGCTCAGTCCCAGCTCCTGCCAACCTCGCAGTTCGAAATCATGCAAAAAGTGCAAGTAGATAAATACCGTAGGTGGGAAGGTAAACAGCTTTCCGTGCACTGCTCTGGTTCGCCAGAAGCGGCTTAGTCATGCTGGCCACATGACCCAGAAGTTGTACACTGGCTCCCGCGGCCTATAGAGCAAGATGAGCGCCACAACCCCAGAGTCGTCCACGACTGGACCTAATGGTCAGGGGTCCCTTTACCTTTACCATTTTAGAGCTTAGATATTTAATAGCAGCCATTTTTGCACTTTATGCACTTTTAAAATATTTAATATAAACTACATCAAACAATTTGCCACATTACCGTACAGGGCAGAGATATGCCGTGCATACTAATGAACCGCTAAGTACAAATGGTGACTCACTGCTTTCCACCCAAAGTCAGCAAGATAGAAACACATGATTGAGCATCAAGTGACTAAGATTTGAACAGATGGGGGGGGGGGTTGAAGGTCCATTCAAGAATATATTAAGAAGAGATGTATTGCTGGTTTAGAATGTAATTCTGTACTGTCGTGGACTGGCTGGCTGTTGGATACAGAGCAGTGGTGGGAGGCACCAGCTGGGAAACACCAAGGGGAGGAAGGCTCAGAGCCTGGGGATTGGTGGTGGGACAATGATGAGTGGTCAGAGGGAGAAGGAGCTGACTGGGAGGAGGAGGTGTCAGCTGCAGGAGAGGTGACAGGGTTTAGTGAACATAAAGAGGCTGTGCCAGAGTGCAGTTCAGACTTTGAGGCTGAAGCAGAGGCTGGAGTGGGGATCAAGAGGCTCCTGAAGAATCCAGGGAGTCTCCGCCCCCTGGGTTCCAAGAATGCACAGAGAAATGAAAAGAACAGAAAAGAGCTTAGTTGTGGCACACAGTTTGACAATGCCTGGGGAAAACTCTGGAGAGGAGGAGCCTTAGAGAGGGGTGGGAAGACGGGACCTTCAGACCTCACAACAGCTTCACTGGGGCAAGACCAAGGAAGATTAACTTCACTGGCCTCGGGTGCTTTGTTTATGCTGATCTACACCTGACTCAAGTCCTGACATGTACACATTTGCATTGGAGTAAGTTCAATTGAACTCAGTTTGGACTTGTTTTCAAGTAGACATGCATAAGATTGCACTGTTAAGATTGTTCTAGTTTTTTGAATATCACATTATTCTGTTTTGCTCTAGGTTTTATAGTGGTTGCTTCATCTGGTGGTTTAACATCATACATCACTGTGGGCAGCTACGCTGTCACTAATTACGGTACTCTGATGCTTCTTGCTTTTCCTGGATGGAGGATAGGGAAGTTGTGTCAGGCTGTGAACAGTGGCAGAGCATGTTCTCATGGTGCCTGGGACAGGTGAAGGAGGGTGAAAGAGCCTACTTTGCCTGACCAGCCGGAGTGCTCGGGGAGAGCAGAATGAGAAATGTGCAACAGCTATGCGCCCTTCAATCCCAGTATTGAAAGGTGCATGGTGTGGAGGGCAAACGGAACTGTGGCTCGCTTCAGTGGTAAGAGCTGGCCTGGCGCAGTGGGCTCCATTTGCCCTCCGTGTCCCACCATGTAAATACTCGTCGCAAAGCCACTCGGGGAGGACGAGTGAGGAGAACACAACAGCCACACACCCTTCAATCCAGCCTTGGCACGGCTGGGATCCTTCTCTCGCCGCCCTCCCCAAGCAGCTTTGCAAGGCTGGGATCTGATCAGATCCACCCACACAAACACATGCAGGGCTGGGTTGGGGAAGGTGGCATGAGCAGCATGTCCCCCGCCCAAAATGTGTCCGGGGCAATTGCCCCGGCTGCACCCCCCTAGCTACATGCCTGGCTGTCTACACACCATACCTTTAAAGCATATTCAAAGCATAGCCCCACCAAAAATCCTGAGAACTGTAGTTTGTTAAGGGTGCTGGGAATTGTGGTTCTGAGGGCAACCATAGTTCTCAATATTATTCGGGGTGCATTTAAAGGCATGGTTGTACACAGCCTCAGTGGGAAAAAACCTCATGTATCAAGGTAAAATTCTCAGTTGTTGGTCTTCACTTTGGGGCCTCTGGCTGCACCTATGACTGGCATTGGAAAGTTGTCTCTCAGAAGGTGCTGCTTGAGCTGAACATGGTCCCCTGCCCCTGCTCTGCAGGTTTTGTTTTGGACAAAGCCTAGTAATAATAATAATAATAATAATAATAATAATAATAATAATAATAATAATAATAATTAATACCCCGCTCATCTGGCTGGGTTTCCCCAGCCACTCTGGGCGGCTTCCAACCGAATACAGTATTAAAAACAATACAGCATCAAACATTAAAAACTTCCCTAAACAGGGCGGCCTTCAGTTGTCTTTTAAAAGTAAAATAGTTGCTTATTGCCTTGACATCTGCTGGGAGGGCGTTCCACAGGACGGGTGCCACTACCGAGAAGGCCCTCTGCCTGGTTCCCTGTAACCTCACTTCTCGCAGTGAGGGAACTGCCAGAAGGCTCTCGGCGCTGGACCTCAGTGTCCGGGCTGTACGATGGGGGTGGAGACGCTCCTTCAGGTATACAGCCTTTGTTACTGGTGCTTGTAAGTGGTGGTGTAAGCATACAGGACAAAATGGGGATTGTATTGGTGTGCTGCCAATCTGGCTGCCTAACTTATATCAGGTTGGATGTAGGGGACTTCAGCTTCCCATGGCAGCTTTGGCTCAGGGTTTCATGGCCTTCCTAAGTGCCACGTGGCTGTCCCAGCAAGTTTTAAGCACTTCAAATGTGGCAAGGTACACACTTTGACTGGGATGTTTTCTTTTTTTGCCCTCAGGGAAGTTGATGGTGATCTGAGAGTGGAGTATATGTCAATGGTTCATTTGCCAAACGTCATCGTATTTGTGTGCAAGTTTTACTCTTGAAATGAAATTCTCAGCAGTCTTATTTTGAAATAATAGCTCTTTTAAGGCACTGGAGGGGGTGAGAGACCGTGGGCTTTCAGATATTCCTGAGACACAACTCCCATAATTCCTGACCACTTCTGGTTGGTGATGATGGGAGCTGGTGTCCAGTAATATCACAGGCTCCCTACCCCAGTGCTAAGGCCAGAACCACAGAAAGCAAGCATGTTGCTTGTATAACTTCATCTGCAACAACACTGAAAGGTTTTTGTGCGACAGTGTCAAAGTACTATTGCAGCCCATTTGGTATGAAAAGTGGGCCACTGTGACCTATACATTCACGATCATTTAAATATATGAGGTTAATATCCTCCCATGTATATAAATCAAATGGAAAATCTCCCTTGACTGGATTCAAGTCACTAGAAGTATATTACAGTATATTTGAAATTGAGTATCTCTTCCTTTACCTTTACCTTTTATCTCTTCCAATAAGCATTCCACAGCAAAAGGCATCCTAGCATTGTTTTTGAAACTCTTACCAGGGATAAGCTTTTAGTAGATTAGCTCTGATCTTCCTTTGAAGGAGATTTGAGCATGCTAATTGGGATGCATAATGCAACACTCTTTTCAATTGGCTCTGAATATGATCTAATGACATTATTATCCAGAGAGACATCTCCCTAAATTGCACACGGAAATGATTTGCTGTCCTGAGCACATAAGTGCACATTTTATTGATAACAACTGCTTTACGAAAGCAGCTTTAGGTAGGGGTGCCAACTTGAATAAAAAAAATGTTGGGGGGGGGCAGGTAAATCCTGCCCTGCCTAATTGATCAGAATATGTGCTGGATGCACACACTACTTGAATGGCAATGCCTATCAGCTTTTATTGGGGGGGGGGGAGGTAAAGGGACCTTGGTTCCTAGGAGTTGGCTCCCAATCTGTCTCCTTCCCTTTTGCCTAAAGTTTAGAGTTAGGGTTAGCTTCTAACCACAGTGATTTATTTTTGCATGTCACTCCAATTCAAGTGATTTGGGGGAGGGATTAAAAACCATGTGTGCCTTTCACAAAGATCTATGCCTTCCCTTATGGATGTCAATGGGGAAATGTTTCTCGTAGGGAAAAGCTGTTTCCCCAAAAATTGATAGTGGGGAATATAAGCCCATACCCATCTATAGCTCTTGAGGTGAGAGGGTAATTTGGGGGGGGGTGATCTTTCCCCCACCTCAGCCTTTCGTGGGAATCCATGTTATTTTCTTCTCCACTGCCCCACATGCCTATACAGTGGAACCTCGGTTTATGAACACCTCGGTTTATGAATTTTCGGTTTATGAACGCCGCGGACCCATCTGGAACGGATTAATTCACTTTCCATTACTTTCAATGGGAAAGTTCGCTTCAGTTTATGAACGCTTCAGTTTATGAACAGACTTCCGGAACCAATTACACCCATGTTTCAGTTTATGAACGCTTCAGTTTAAGTACTTTGCGGACCCGTCTGGAACGGATTAATCCACTTTCCATTACTTTCAATGGAAAAGTTCGCTTCAGTTTATGAACGGTTACTCTGCGGACCGTCTGGAACGGATTAATCCACTTTCCATTACTTTCAATGGGAAAGTTTGCTTCAGTTTATGAACGCCTCAGTTTATGAACAGACTTCCGGAACCAATTGTGTTCATAAACCGAGGTACCACTGTAGTACCAACCACAAAATGGTAAAATCTACCTTTGTAGGAGAACCCAGCTGCTACCATTCTGAATGTGGTAGGATTCATCCTTTTCTAAAGTAATCCCTTTCTGAATTGATTGTGCTACAGGCAAAGATGGATGGCTCTGCCATTTCAGTTCTCTCCTTTTTCCAACCTTAAAATTCAGTTGTCCACATTTCTGCAGCAATTTCTTATGAAATTCTCATGAAAATTCATCAACATGTTACTGTGAATTTCTCTCGATACATTTTTAATGCAATTTTGCCTAATAAAGACATTTTTGCAAAGCATTCTCCCTAATATAATGAGAGAATGCATTCTGCATGTTATTTTCACGGATATGTGCCTTTTTATGTACCCTCACCGAAATATATTCATTTTTGTAACACATTACTTGGCTGGACAACTGCATTACAAGTTTCAAAGGATGGCTGTGGTTTGGTTTATATATTGTTCTGGAAAGTGCAAATTTGATACGCACACCTTTAAATATGAAGTGAACTGAACTTCTCACACACCCCTAGCTACGAGCACACATATGACAAAAGCCTTCCAATTTGCTGTCAGACAGCTGGGAAGGAAACTTACTTTTCCTAACCCATACAATCAGCAATTTTTTAAAAAAGGAATAAATTAATTTTGATCAAACACAATACAGCTCATTTGAGTTGTTCTGAAAATATGCAAAGAGAGGAGAGGAAAAACACTTTTAAAACCAAGAAAAAACAAGGAGGAAACAAACAGTAACTGATCCAATGATGGAATAATGGGGCACCTTCGAGAAGCATTAGACGGTGTATACAATGAGGTTAGGGGCCACATGCAGCTCCTCAGCTGGTTGTCCACTAGTGCTTTATAGCAGGTGTGGGGAAACTTTCATGCTCTAGATGTTGCTGAACTACAACTCTCATCAACCAGCCAGCATGGCCAATGGCCAGGGATGATGGGAGTTGTAGATGATGTGGAGGTTCAAAGTTTCCTAAAACTTGCATTATACCTGCTGACTAGCAAGGTGAAGTGATCTGGTTCAGATGGGGCGCACAGAGAAAAGTAGAAACTGGTGTTTAAAAAATTCAGCAACACATTTAAATGCTGGTGGAGACATCTGAGCTGTGTTTTAGGCAGCAAAAGACCTTGGGACAGTGCAGCACTACCAGGGACTTCAACAGACAGTCAAACCTGGACCAAAACTCTATCCAAGAATGTTTCCAACATTCTAAGGCTGAGTAACCAAGCAGACCAGCCTTTGCCTACCAGATGCCCTCCAGAAGCTCTGGACTACAACTTCCATCATCCTTGACCATATTGACTGGTTCTGATGGGAGTTGCAGTCCAAATTTTTTGGAGGGCACTAGATTGGCAAAGGCTGAGGTAATCCAAGTGGCTTCCCAACAGCAACAACAAAAGCAAGTCTGACAAGCAGTGCTAGCCTAGAGACTTTCTCCCAACATACATGAACATCTGATCCCAAACCTGCCAGAGTTTTTAGGAAGCTTCCTAAATAGTCTGAGCAACCTACCAGGCTACAGTTGGTCTGCAAGCAACAGGCACAGATTAGGATTAAACAAACATCAAGGGAGTTAATCTGGTAATTGCTTCCCCCAGAAGGCTAGCAGCAACATTGTGTTGTCTTTCATTACTACTGCTGGACTTTGCAAAGGTTTCTGGGCACTGTAGTTTACAAAGGGATGCTAGGAATTGTAACTCTCTGAGAGGAACTACAGTGCCCAGAATTCACTGAGGGAAAGAATGTGCTCCCAATGTACTGTATAGCGTGTACACAGCTTGTGCTAGAAGGAATGTTTTCAAAGGATTCTACAGAATGTATTAAAATATTATACTTAAAAACAAAATATAATCAGCAAAAAATTAATAAGCCACTACACTGAAAGTGTGGGAATTAATCAGTATTCCTTACCTGTTCCAGAGAATGGATTCAGGGAGTAGAAGATGAAGGTAAAATTCAAAACCACAGGTTGAAATCCTGAGAAAATATCAAAAGTAGCACATTAACAAAGCAGCCACCAGCAGCATCTTGATGGAGTAGTGGGATAGGTTTTCCTGCTCATTCTTTTCACCCACAGAAA
Organism: Zootoca vivipara; assembly: GCF_965207765.1. Taxonomy (NCBI): domain Eukaryota; kingdom Metazoa; phylum Chordata; class Lepidosauria; order Squamata; family Lacertidae; genus Zootoca; species Zootoca vivipara. The sequence continues at coordinate 28,704,496 of NC_142592.1, read as the reverse complement.
ACTAGTTCCGCTCGCCTTGTTTCAGCTACTATGTGCCGCAGAACTTAAATTTTCTCACGACTCATTTTGTTGGAGGATGGGACAGCATTGGGAAATGCAAGAAAGTCAAGGCATGCTTAAGCCTCAGGCTTCACAGCAAAGCCCTGCCTGTGCAGGCATTCTCCTCCTCCAACCTCAGAGATCCACCCAGTGTCTTTTTATCAGCACTGAAATGCAGGAAGGTGCCAACCAATATCACAGTTCGCTTAATATTTCTTCCAAGGCAGATTCTACACATGCTTATTCAGAAGTAAGCACCACTGTGTTTAATGCAGGGCCAACCCACCCATGAGGCTAGATGAGGCAGTCACCACCTCAGGCGGCAGGCTGGGGGCAGCAGATCCAGGCCTTGAGGAGCATGTGGTTCACTGTCTCCTGTGCTTGTCACCCACCACAGCCTCCTCTTCCTCCATTCACCCCTCCGCCACTGCCTGCTCCCCTCCAGCCTCCCTTTTTCTCTCCTGCCTACTTCAGCATGCTGGAGCTTTCCTGGGTTGCCTTGGTGCAGACCCTCCGAGTGTCCCTATTTTCCAGGGACAGTCCCAGATTTACAGAAGCTGTCTCAGTTTCTGATTTGATCCCGGAATGTCCCGCTTTTCCTTAGGATGTCCCTATTTTCATCAGAGAAATGTTGGATGGTATGGAGCTATGCGACCCCTGAGCCAAGGAAATACAACCTTTAGAAGATATCTGTATAGGGATTTTTTTAAAAAAGTTTTTATATATGTTGGAAGCTGCCCAGAGGCTGCGACAACCCAGTCAGATGGGTGAGGTATAAATAAAAAAGATGATGATGATTATTATTATTACTATTATTATTATTATTGAATAGGATGTCCCTATTTTCATTGGAGAAATGTTGGAGGGTATACATTGACCACAGGTGGTAGCTACAGAGGGTGTGTATGTCATTTTCTGTTTTGCCTCAAACAGCAAAACATCCTGGGCCGGCCCTGGTTTCATGGGACTTAACTCTGTCCTAAGTACAGACATGCAGCATTAAACTAAAAAAGGGTTTTCCAGATACTGTATAAGCCCCAGTGAAGTGTACTAAGCAGGTTAGAACCACATACAGTATGTGATTTTCCTTAAAATTGTCCTTGCCACTGTACAGTATCTAAACACATCCAATTCAGGAGGCACACAGCAGCTTGCTACTTAATTGTTGCTATACTTCAATATTTCCTCTGAGCAAACACTTTCCTTTTCTCTATTACAGGGGTTCCCAAAATTTTTTTCTCGAGGACCCCTCATCGAGCCACTATTGTGACAAGGACCCCCATTAATTCCTAATCCTAAAATTAAAAAGTGAGAGCCAAATTAAGAGTCTTTTTATAAGAGTCCAGGGAGGAGGGAGGGGAATGGAGAAGACAGGGTACCTGCGCAGTAGCGCACAAATGAAGCCGACGCGCGCAAGGCATCTTGGGGAGGTGAGCGTTAGCAGAATGCGCGCGCTGCCTCTTTGCAAAACAGTAGTTTGTAAAGCGCCACCTAACAGCATACAGCAGAACTACTGCCTCATCTAATTCTAGTTTTGCGCTAGACTCTGCTCATCCAGGAAGCGGCCAAAACAAAAAATCTGTTATCATACGAAATATATTTAATATATTTTTTATTCCAATAGCATCTTGCGGACCCCTCTGGCATAGCTCGCGGACCCCTGGGGGTCCGCGGACCACCTGTTGGGAACCACTGCTCAATTAGATAATGCTGTAAAGCAGAAACTGATACTAACTGATAACAAAGGAAAAGAGAGCTAACATAAGATTTGGGTACATTTTAGACATCTCTGCTGCAGAGTGTCCAGTATGGGTATGACATTCTTACTGACATAGGATTGCTCTAGTAAAAAGTTCTTCTTTGTCTCATAAGCATTCTCCTAAAAACAAGGAGAAACTTGTTCCTCATGTTTTGCAAAATAAAGTAAATCATTAATCAGGTTCCCACAGTTCAATCAGTATCTAGAATGATATACCAAAAGGATACCAATTGTACATTTTAGGAGAAGAGCAAAAAGATTCTGCTGCAGGTTTCAGTTCTAAGAATTATTATTTTTATTTGTATATCCCAGGATAAAAAGGACAACTCTTATAAAATTAAATTACAAGCTCATAGGATGCATGTTTACTCCAAAGTAAGCCAGACTGTGTTCAGTGGAATGTACTCTTTCTGGAGCACGATCAGCATTGCAGTGTTTCCAAAACATTACTCTAGCTATCCAGTCACTAGAGACTGATGCTCACTGTCAACTTCAGGTTTCAGAGGGCAGTTTAGAAAGACATTATCCATGAGCCCCCTCCCTTGGTCAGTCTACCACTTTGTTGTATCAGATCCAGGGGGCTCTTGTTGAAGGGCCCCTTGCTGGGCTGTGAATCCTCAGCAGGTGCCTGACCTTGCTGACCCTTGATGCCAGCCCTGTTGCCACTGTACCTTTAAGTTGTCCAGTGAAGCATGAGACACTCAACCAGCCTCATCCTCCATCTCCTGTTCATTAGTACACTCAACTTAAACTCGACTGCTTCAAGTCCAGACCGTGTGCTCAGAAATATTTTTCTGTATTTTGTAACGCAATAATTTTCTACCTGTGTTCTTGCTGCTGCATGGAATAACGCATGAATCTGATATTTGGAGTTGTTAAGTAAAGCATTTAAACTTATTAGTGGTGTGTTCTGTTCTTTGAGAGAGGAGTAGAGAGGGGAAGCAAAAGGTCTAACAGCCTATATTCCTCATGCTTCACTGTGCTGCATGAGTTTGTGGTTTTAAACTCTGCTGGGGGCTCTCTCCTGTTTAGCCCACACTTTGGATCTAGGGATCCAGCCTGCTTATAATCTATCAAGGCAATGTGGGTAGGTAGTGATCCCCCTCCTGCTTCTACCAAAGTGAATGGAAGGCATTTTCCTTAGACCAGCATTATGGGCTGTGTAAATTCTGCCATTGCTGAGGGCACGGTTAAGACGTTCAAGGTCTGCTCCTCCCTGTCCTGCCAATGTCTCCACACTGTTTGGCTGCTACACTGGAGTTGTGTCAACATAGCAGTGTTGCATTGGTGTATCTGCACAGTTGTGTCAGCATACCTCATAGAGCAGTAGCATCAAAGAGCTTCTGCCCTGTAAGCCACTTAGCCGAGTGACTGAAGCATACAGTATTTGCTAAAGTGCCACAAAACTCTTGTGTGTGTATTTAGAAAATGAGAAGTGGTATGAGCTACACTGAGGTCTTGTAGCTTGACAGCTGGCACCTTTTAATTATTCCAGATGACCTCATACGCCTCTTGAAAATAACAACTTCAGATTTTTTTCAGATGGGTGGCGTATAAATAATAAAGTATTATCACCATCATCATAGGTACCGTAGCTGCCTCACTGGAGAACGACAACCATTTCTCCAGAGTGCTTTATCCTAAACACAAAAAAATCTACTGGATTACACCAAAGCCTAAATAGCCTGGAATCCCATTTCCCGCAGTGGGGAGCCGGATGTTTATGGGATGCCCCACCATCAAGCGATGAGGGCAACAACAGCTCTCACCTAGTGTTCTTTCTATTATTTAATTATTATGATTAAGTTTGATTACCTGGCCTTCAGCAGCAGTTCCCAGGGCAGGCTGTAACCATTTAATTTTTTTCAAAATAAAAAAAACAAGAGTTAAGTAACAGTAGGGTGGATCCCGAAAGAAACAGTGTCAAAGGTCAGGGAAAGGAGGCGCGTCTTCAGCATTCTCCGAAAGCGGGGCAAATGAAAGGGGCCTCGGATCTTCGAGGCAGCCTAGAGCCATCTTTGCCTCGTTCCCTATCGATAACCTCACCCTCCGTGAATCTGATACCACATCTCACGGCAGCGGATTCGCTTGGGGCCTAGATTCACTCCAAACGTCGCGAGCGGAGTTTTGTGTCGACCCTGCTGCTGTGTCTGAATCTGCTGCGCCCCAAAGGAGTCGCCTCACTGAAACGGCCGCTCTGAGGGGATACAATTCCAGAACCGGCCCTTTCCCTTTAAACTTCTACTGTTAAAGCACCGTTATTTATCATTCTTCCTCCCCACGGACTGCTGTGTAGAACTTGCTGCTGAACAAGCAGGCGACCCTCACCGCGGCCCATGGCCAACGCACAACAGAGGACTACAACTCCCATCATGCCGTTCGACGTCCCCTTTGTGATGTTTTCGCTGCCCCTTCTTGGAGGAAAAAAAACCGTGGTGGTGGGGAGGGGGGCAGGAGCGAGCATAGCCGCAGTTGAGCTCTCGCGAGAGCAGGCGCCAGCAAACGGGGAAAGGGTGGTGTCGCGCGTACAAGTTTGGGGTCTGACTGGGCCGCGGCGGCACACGGCCAAGGAACCGAAAGTGAACGGCGCGCTTGCTAGCCGTGCACGTCAGCTCGAAGCCGCTCCCTGCCGCGTCGGTAAGCGGCCGAGTAAACCCCCTTATGGCGGCTCCTGCGCCTGAGGGGAAGGCGGCGGCCTCGAGCGACCTCTCTCCGCGAGAGGAAGGGGAACTGGAGGACGGGGAAATCAGCGACGACGACAATAACGACGGCGGGCCTCCGGAGCCCAGCAGCAGAGATGGCGGTGGAGGCACCACCACCAAGGGCCCTTACGCCAGGCGTAGGCCGCCTCCCGACCTGCGGAACAGCCTCCTCCTCTCCTCGTCTCGCCGCTTCCCCCACTTGCGCCACCAGCCTCCTCCTGAGCTCGGGCACCTCCATGGCCGAGGAGGAGGCGGAGGCGGAGGCGGCTACCGACTCAAGGAACCTTTCCGGCCGCACCCGCCGCCTCCGTCGTCTTCATGCTCGCGGCTGCCGCCCGGCTCGCACCAGGACTCCGGCCCCAGGCTCTCGTTCTGGGAGCGCAGCCACAACGCCCTGGACCGCTTTCGCTTCCGAGGAAGGCCTTACCGGGGCGGGGGCCGATGGGGCAGGAGCCGAGGAGGAAACCCCCCTGGAAGACCTCCCGGGGGAGGAGGGGGAGGGGGAGGGTACGGCGGGAACCAGGGCTGGAGGGAACCCTCTCCTCGGAAATGTATCCTTGCCATTAAGAAGAGGCAACTTGGCCTTTCTCTGTTGCGTCTCGCAGGAAATGGGGTGGGGTGGGGGTTGCCTGTCTTATAACGCGGGGTAGTTTGGCCCAAGGGTGGTCCTGGATTTGGACCGGCGGCCTGTTTTGTTTTCTCTGGTCTGGGTGGAGGCCGTAGTGACGACAGCAGAAAGGGCAAAGCCGAAATGAATGCTTGTGTGTGTGTGTGTGTGTGTGTGACAGAGAGAGAGACAGAGAGAGTGGTGTGAGATTTAAGGAGGTTCTGCAGAAGTGAAGTGTGTGGTCGAGACAGAAGATGTCATCTGGTATCTTGGGAGGAGCCTCATTGGCTTTCAGATGTGATGCCTGAAATACTTGAAACACTTAATGTGTTGATTTTACATTTAAGCAAGTTTGCTGGCCACACACCTGGCCTTTAGTTGTGTAACTGAAGATGGCGGGGAATATTCTAACCAAGGAATGCTTAAAATTTGTCCTCGACCAAGAATATGTTTTTAATTTTTGTCTTTCTGTTTTTAGGATGAGAAATGTAAATTTCCTTGAAATGTTGAAGGCATAGGGGGGATAGTTCCCCCTTTATTTTGCGGGTGAGGAACGGAAACAAGCAGTTCTTGCATCAGTTAGTATATAGTACTATGTACTAAAATGGTACCTTTTAAAAGTACTATTGAAATAAGTTATCATTTTCATTCAGTTTTTAAAGCATGTTTACTTATGAATAATGCCCCAAAGATTACATTCATTATGGCGGCCATCCTAGGAGTACGTCCCATTGAACTCCTAGGGCTTATTTTCGAAAAGATTACCAGTATGGTGTTCGTTGTGTAGCAGGGTGCCTGTGCTGTAGCTGTTTGAGAAGATAAGCGAAAGCGTTGGCCACAGGGGAAAGCCAGGGGAAAGGACAGAAAATGAAGGATATTTAAATCAGGCTGCCCAATAACATTCTCAAGCTGTCTGGCAGTTTAAATACTATCAGAGAACAGCATGCTGTCTAAAAATTTTTGGTGGAGAGAATTTAAAGCCAGATGCCAAGAAGAAAATAAAACCCACAAAAATAATTAGTACAATCACATTTTGTTTGTAAAGGCACGGGGGAAATAGAAGTTTATTTACCTGGTGCCAGAAGTTTATTTACCTGGTGCCATAAAGAAGATGCTAGGCCTGCATGAGTCTCTCTGGATAGAGTGTTCTTCAGTTCATGGTTGCTGCCTGTCTAAATGGAGGTGCCTGGAGCAGGACCTCTGAGAGGGATCTTTTGGTTAGCCATGTTAACAGGCTGCTGGGAAATGGAAGCCACCAACATCTGGAGGGCCACAAGTTTCCCATATCTGGTCTAATGTTTAAAAACAGCACTTTGAGCCCAGAAACTGACTGGGAGACAGTACAGCTGATAAAACAATAACATAATTAACACGATAACATATCCCAGTCAAAAGCCTTGCTGTCCTGTTTTGGACCAGCTGCAGTTTCCAAACCCTTTTCAATTGCAGTAATGTAAATGGGAGGTTACTAGAGCATGTGTAACTATTCCCAGGCTGTTTCCATCTAGGTATGGCTGCAGGTAACATAACAGCATAAGTTGATAAAAGGTTTTAGTATCTCCAGACAAGACCAAATGGAGGCAAGCGAAACTTACAAGCAGTGAATGTACTGTATGCTCTCGTCAGAGCTGCAGTTAGAGAGCAGAAATTGGAGATTATGTTTTTCATTAAATTTAAATGTATATTCAAAGACTCTGTTGCCTGAGTAGCAATTCCAACAGTGAATTGTCAGATATTCCAACAGTGATTAATATCTTGCACATTTATTATTTGAACAAGTAACTTTTAAAAACCGAATTTAAGTTAACTACTAGAGTCATACTCTTTTAGTAACACATTGTCCAGGGTGTGGTTCTTATCCAGTTTACTAGTTTCAGTTTTGCCCATGAAATGAAAGAATTAAAAAAACATATTTTGGGGGCATACAAAGCACTGTTTAGTTTGTTCTGTGTGAGCTGCATGTAGTAATTTCCTCTGTATCTCTGTGTCTTTATGGAATTATGTAAATAGAGAATAGGATAAAAGCTGAGGCTTCTCAATTGGTGCTGCTGTATATTTTTATTCATCTCCCAGTTTTATTCTTCTAAAGATGACATGAGTTGCTTTTGCTTCTCTTTGGTTGCATTCTATTTAGAAGCAGATAGCTTGCTTCAATGGACAAATTACGCTTGTGGTATGGTAGATAGAGAGGTGGAATTGGAATGTTGACACTTGGGTTAGAATCAGTGCTTAGTCCAGATCGTCCTGGATGGTGAGTTGCTGTCTTTTCAGCTTTGCCTTATCCTGCTAAGTGGTTGTGAGAATAAAACAGGACAACACAATGTATTCCTTCTTGTGATCACTGGTGGGGGAAAAAAACTTAGGAAAAGGAAAATTGGGTTTGCCTTACAGTCTCTGCATGTAACACTGTCACTACAAGCTGAGTTCAACATGTTGCAATGCAAGCCTATGACTGGCTCAGTGTGGAAGTCTGTTTTGGCTAGCTTTCCCCCCTTGACTGCTATGGGTTTTCTGTTAGATCAGCATTGCCCAACCTGGGGCTCTTGTTTTGGACTATAACTCCTATTAGCTCCTCACTGCATAGCTGGCTTAACACATGAGTAAGCTTCTGTTTTTGAAACACCATCGGATTCTGTTCCAACATATTTTAGGATGCTTTCCAATCAGAGGCAATTGTTCAAAAGAACAACTGTAATGAAGTACTGTGTAGGCAGCTAATTAAAACCCTGAAGCCCTAGTTCTTGGGGAATGAAGAAAGCACATAAAATGATACTGGCCACAGAATTGAGCTCCCACAGCAGGCATCCCCAAACTGCAGCCTTCCAGATGTTTTGGCCTGCAACTCCCATGATCCCTAGCTAACAGGACCAGTGGTCGGGGAAGATGGGAATTGTAGTCCAAAACACCTGGAGGGCCGAAGTTTGGGGATGCCTGTCCCAGAGTATATGGAGTTTCATTTAACAGAAACAACTTTCTGGTCTCTTACTGTTGTGAAGACATATTTGAAAGTGTAGGCAATGTCTAGTGAAATTAGAGGCCTGTGATAGCTTAATACTGCTAGTAGTTAGAGGTAGTGCCTGCACTACTGGTTGCCCATATTTAGGGAAAGACAGAACGTTTGCAGATAGAGCAGTAGTAGAATAAAGTATAAAAAGAAGAGGTCTATATATACAAATCCAAATAATTTTACATATACAACAAATGGACTGAATTATTTTTAGCACAGAGTGCACACAGCCTTAAGGTATATCTGCGTCATAAATGAGGGCAATTCCTTTCCCTTCAGATTCTGCGCTAGAGGCTGTCATGGGTTACAAGCAGAGGTAGAGAAAGCTCTGTTGCACATCCAGAAGTCCTTGTGCTAGCAGAATTGTTTAGTTGGATACTGCCTAAAATATCAAAGTTCACCAAACTAAGTTTTTTGATGCCTTAAACTTAAGTAGATCTGCCACCAGCTTTTTTAAATATGAAAGAGGCCAGCCAGAAGTAGTTGTCTATTGCTAACATTTAAGATTGTGATGAGAAATACTTCAGGGGAGGAAATCATCTGGGAGGTGTACAATGAGAGTTGGCGTGTCCCAGGAGGGAAAGAAACCAAACTGGTTGCGGCAGTGGAATTGAGGTCAGGAAACCTCTTCAAAGGGGTGGTTGCAATGCCTGGCATCAAATGTTTGGGAAGAGGACAAGAGAATGCCACTTCACTTACTGCAGAATCTTGTAAGGAAGCACTGTGTGAGTAAACATGGAAGTTGTATTACCATCTCTTGCATGTTGAAACATGATTGAATTGCTGTTTGGAATGAAAGGTTTCAGAAAATATTTTAAACATGGGGTTACAGTAAATCACCTAGGAGCAGAAATTAAATTTCAGTGGCTATATGCTTTTGATCACTTCCTTACAGTGGTGCAAGTGACAAATGTACTCTAGACCATTTTCTTAATAAATAAATTAGCCAAAAGCTTTGGAAAATCTCCATCTAGAAAGCAGAACTATACATCTAAGAATGATAACTCTGTTGAAGAGAGTTTTGAGGATCTGTTGATGAAATATAAGCAAATTCAACTAGAACTTGAATATATTAATAAAGATGAGAAACTGGCTCTGAATAACAAAGAGGAAACTGCTCAGCAAGTCAATGATGAAATGGCCAGTCCTGAGGACCAAGTATCTACAGAAAATATCAGTATTACAAAGGATGCTGTAAATGAAGTGTCTCCTGAGGAGAAGAATAAAGTGTTAACCTTTCAGGCATTTGAACTGAAGCCTCTCAGGCAAAAACTGCCAACCCTAGCTGAGAGGAGCAAGTTGAAAAAAGTGAAAGATGGAGTAAAACAAGTGTCACAGAAATCTGAATTACTGGTTGCCAGTCAAGGTAACTGTTCCTTGTGTGTAATAAACTCATGGTTTTATCCTTTCTGTAATTTTTAAAACTGCTTTTGCTTGTGACAGAGTAGCTCACATTTTTAGAGACATTGTAATATTGGCACAGATTACAGTTTGTTGTTTTTATTTAACTTTTATTACTGGTAAACAGAGAAGAATGTTTATATCTTGTTTTACTAACAGAATATCACTCAAGTAAAGGCAGCCAAGAATAAAAAGAGAATCAAACAACAATCTAACATATAATAAAAATAACATGTAGAGGGAATTCCATGTCCTCATTTGTTTGATAACTTTGGCATGCACTTCTGTTTTATCTTTCCATTCCTGGACCATTGTTTGCCTGGGAACTTGGAACAGATTGAATCTAGAGTGCTGTTTAGTACTGGAGGAGAATAGAGTAGTATCCTCTGGCACCTCCTGTTTTGTTTGAGATGTTTATCTATTTTTCTACCTTTTTGCTGTGGAAATGCTGCATGTTTCATTTGAGGGCATAGCAGGCATACTTTACAATATTAGTGTGGACAAACCAAGCCTGGACCTGACTGTCAGAGTAGATAGTTTGGAATCTGCAGTGTTGCTCTATGAGGTGAGGTCTTGAGCTGATCTTGATATTGAGCTTGGGGGTGCCTCTGCTTGAGTTTCTCTCACACTGTGATGCTGATGCTTCTAGGCCTTCAGACTGGGTCACATAATGAGTGGAAGTATTAAGGTGACCAGGGAGCATGAGTTTCGCCCAGTATGAAGTACACCTCTTGTGTAATGTAATAATAAAATAAGAGAAGAAGACAGGAACTTAGGGGAATGTGTGCTTGCTTTTGCACACAGAGCAACTATAAATTGGGACCATGGCAAGATTAAAAGAACCAGGCATACAGATTTTGCAGCATATTCTGCTAAATATACATGTTAGAAATTTATTTGTAATATGACTGTTCCTTTGCATTCTTAAATGCATTTACTTTTTCATTGTGCTTGATAAAATATATTGTTTATATTTTTAAGTAGCAGATGAAAAAGAGCAAGGAGAACAAAATCTTAGCCCATCAGATGCTGCAGTAGAGAAGGTAAGTGAAGCCACTTGTTTTTTCCAGCTGCAAAATCAGTCACTTAAAATTTAGCTCTAGCCTCATGTATACTTACAGTGCAATCCTACCGGTATGTACTGTATGTTGCTTCAAAGCAAGTCCTACAGTGTTAAATGTGGCTGACGCCTGAGTAAAATGTGTTTTAGGACTCTGTCTGTAAGGTTTGAAAACCATCCTTCTGTGTTTTGCATAAAGTGAATTTTTTTTAGTCAAAACCTTTTAAAAAATATCTGTTTAATGATGAATAAAGAACTGAAGTGTGTTTGTGCTTTTCATTTCACAAAAGAAATTGCTTGATGAAGAGGAGGAAGTGTCAGAGTTGCAGCTAAGACTACTAGCTTTGCAGTCTGCTAGTAAAAAGTGGCAACAGAAAGAACAACAAGTGATGAAAGAAAGCAAGGAAAAACTTACAAAGGCAAAAAATGTACCACAAAAGATCAAAACCAGCACAAAATCGCATTCAGCCAAAAAAACCAGCACTGCAGGTAAATGGTTGAATTGGTGAGCAGTGGCTTTCCAAGTTGAGATCTGTAATGTTCAATATTTGACAGCTTACTTTCTCCATAGATTTGTTGTGTGTCTTTGGAAAAATTAAGTGTAATTAATCAATACTCTTATTTAAAGCTAAACAAGCACTGAGGAAACAGCAAACAAAAGTGTGGAAAAAACTGCAACAACAGAAGGAGCAAGAAAGGCGTCAGAAGGAAGAGGAACAACGGAAACAAGAAGAGGAGGAGGAGAGAAGGAAAAGGGAGGAGGAAATAAGAAAAATCCGTGATCTTTCAAATCAAGAAGAACAGTATAATAGGTTTATGAAGCTGGTTGGAAGCAAGGCAAGATCAAGAAGCAAGGTAAATTGACAGGCACAGAGTATGGCTTTAACATAGAGTTGTGTTACTTGTGTAATTAATGTTGCTGTTGGGGGTGGGGTGGGGTTTGCTCATTTTGGTGACCCATGATCTGATAGGATTAGATTAGGACCTGAGGGTCTTAGTTGAAGTCTCCTTGGATATGGATATCTTGGTCCTGGACAACTTGCTATCTTTCAGCCTGTTTTCTATCAGAAATACTGACCATCTTCTCTAGTTTGCTGGGCTTTATGAAATAAGAGTTGTAAAACCTTTGGCATAGGTAGTGCTATGTAAGCAAAAAATGCTGAGCAATCTGGAAAACGAGAACTTTTAAATTCAAGTATATTATACACATTAAAAAACAAAGTCTTTAACATTGGGTGTTTTTTCTCAACCTGATGGTTTTCAAAGGAATAATTGGAAATTGATGCAGATGAGTAGGAAGACCAAATTAGGCATAAAATTCTCACTAGTAAGTAGTGAGGCTTTAAAGATAAGTGGCAACTGTGCTGAGGCACTGTAAATATTAAACTCATTTTGTTAGTCATGTTTTTAAGTTGATTAGAGATGGTGTTGTTGTAAATATCCATGATTTGAAAATTTTCTGTTGTGAGCAGTGCTACAACCACTTGTGTAAAATTACATCCTGAAAGCACAAGGGATTATTTCCACTTGGGTTTTCATTGGGGAATAAAAGCAGCGACTGGATGTGCAAGGTGTGTAACAGTTGTGGGGGTGTGCGGGTGGAGTTCTCTGTGTAAGGCACAGGTTTATTGGGGAGTAATCAATCAAGTGAAGTACCACAGGACCACTGGCGCCAGTCTGTCTGTTTACACATCTTCCTTGTTTGCATGAGTCATGTATAGGTTAAAGGTTAATGTTTTTTACAAGGAAACCATCCATAATAAAGGAGCTGAGGCTGAGAGGCAGTCAGCACTCTGCTCAGAGCACTCTGCTCAGAGCACTCTGCTCAGCGCACTCTGCTCATGCTCTCTATCTGAAACTCCTGACTCTCATCTCATGATTTCCTCGCACCTAAGAGTCGGCTGGTTCTCCGACAAACAGTGAGAAATTGGAGAAATTCCTGAGTCCCTCCAACTATATTTCTAACTGTCCCCAGAGGAGAATCTGAAGTAGTTTTAAGTTCATTTTGAATCCATAATGCAAATTCATGGCTGATAGTGTGGAGTTTAAGTCCTACAATTAGGTTTTCGCAGGGTCAGCTCCAGGTTTGAGAGGGCTCTCTGCCAGATGCCCTCTGCAGACCCCCCCCCCCCCCGCAACACTATATTGAGGATGAGGAACTGTCACCTATGTTATTGTGGGCACCACAACAATTGTGGGCTTCTCAGGGGCCTGTTCCTTTTTATTTTCTTTATTTCCTGGTACTCCATTGAGCGTTTGGAAAGAGAATTTAATTTTGATGGACTGGGGAACCTAGAGGAACACAGATAGCAGTGCTTCCCCTGCCACTACGCAGAATACCATAGTTAGTCACCTGGATTAGGAGTGGGGGGCCAGCCAGCAACAGAGGAGAAGCACTGCACTCTGTATAACTCCTTGGGGCTTCCTGGCCTATTTCCATTGATGGGCACCTGCCTAGGATTGTAAAGGCATTTCTCTTTTTCTTCTTTTAGTTTTAAAAATACGTTTTTAATTAAGATTTTCCATAAGTAGCAAAAGTACATTCAGTGTCTCTGTTTTCAAATTGTAGAGTCATATAGGTCAATTGCAGTCAATCTGAGACATTTTTGTTATACATAATAGTAATAATGATTTTAAAACAAAAAATCCTCATGCAAATTCTTCAGAATTTTGATACGCATTTCTCCTGATAGACACATTCATTTCTCTGTCCGTGGCGCTCTCTCTTTCTTGCAATGCTGCCTGTTGGGCCTCACACCTGATGTATACCCCAGGGAAGGGAAGGAGCCCGGGGTCATTGGAGACAAGGATAATTACAGTAGCAGCAGCTGTAGCTGCTTCAATCAGCGCTCAGTGATTTTTTTAAAAAGAGGCTGACCTTAGCCTTCTGATAGGCCATGGCATACGCTGAACCATTCTGTTCTCATGACCCAGGTGATCATATATTCATTTTTTTGCAGGTTGGAAATAGTTGGGAGATTTGCCTTCCCCGACACACTTAAAAATACAGTAATTACAGTATGACTTGGTAGCTTTGAAAAAATGCAGTGTTTTGTAAAAAACGAACTATTCTGCTGCTTGCTGTCCCTTACTGAAACCACAGTTGTTACGAGAGAAGATCCAGCAAATAGGAGTCAGTAGTTGGCCACAGCTATCTTTCCTATAGCTTTTCTTCCTGCAAGTGGGCAGCTATTTGAGGCAAAACTGGCAGCGTTGCATGTGTTTAAGAAAGGAAATAAAATATATCTGAGGCTAACAAAACTTTTTTTGTGTGTAGTCTTCAGATAAAGATTTGAGACGGTCATTAGATAAGCAATCTACTGAGAGTGCAGGAGGAATCTATCAATATGATAATTACGATGAAGTTGCCATGGACACAGAAAGTGAAACTAACTCTCCTGGTAAGTGTTAACTTACCTAATGTGTGGATTACAACATTTTATTTTTGCTAATTACCTAATGAAGCCATAATTAAAACTTGCGTACTACTGTTTTATTTACTCTTTTACCTAATCTTATGGCTGCTACATGAAAAATAAAAAAATTCAATAGCTGATGCAGCATAAGAGCAGGAGCAGTATGTGATGAGAGAAATTACTGCTTATTTTATTTGGATCTTGATGGTTTTAATGAATTGAAGTACAGTCGTACCTTGGTTTTCAAGAAGCTTAGTTCTCTAACATTTTGGCTCATGAACACCGCAAACCAAGAAGTGACTGTTCTGGTTTGCGAACTATTTTTGGATGCCATCTAACTGGGCTTCCACAGCTTCTGATTGGCTGCAGGAGCTATCTGCAGCCAATCAGAAGCTATGCTTTGGTTTTGACTTCCGGAACGGATTCCGTTCGACTTCCAAGGTACGACTGTCTATAAAGTTACATTTGCGTAGGTTATATAAATAAAATCTTGCCTAGTGTAACCTTTTATTTTTTGCTTTCCATAATCCTTTTGTAGCATCATCTCCAGTGCAGCCTCCGTATTTTGAATGCCCTGCTGGATACTTTTCTCCTACCATTCCACAAATAACACTGCCTCTTGCAGCCCAGATTTCAGTAAGTGACTTTTCAAGATGGACATTTTGAAATACTGTAGAAACATCTGAAACCAGAAATATTGTTAGGCCAGCCTATCTTTAAATTATGATGAGCTGATCTTTTGTGTGCATCCCTTCAGGCTGTCTTGGAAGTTATTTCTTCTGGTGTCTATTGAAATGGGACTTGGGTGCGGATCAAAATTATTTCTAGCCCCACTCTTATTACTGATTAATGCCAATACTAATACTCACTGAGCTTCTATATCCTGTGCTACCTATTTCTTCTACTGGAAATATAAATAATAAATCCTGAGGGGATAGCTCCCCAGTCAGTATATAGGTAGTTACTACTAAACTGTTGCGCGTTTTGTAGATTTGTGTCTCTTAAATGTTATTTAAGGAACTAAAATGGATCTTATAATCACTTACCTGGGAGTAAGTTCAACTGCTTAGTGCAGTCCAGTACTGGCGACTAATATTTTTGAATAAGCAAGTCATTTTCTGTTAGTTTCTGTCTTGGAATATCTTGATTTTCAACTGCGGTATCTTGGCTTTTGGAGTTGCTGATGTTTTGTATTGAAGCGTAGCATGAGCCAGATGTGCTTGGCACACTATTTGGGAAGGTCAAGTAGTAATTAAGCTATTTCCCTTTTCCTTTCCAACATTTTAAGGCTTTGCCACCAAGTAGCCAGTTGTATGTGGAAGGTATTTCAAGTGCTTCCCTTGAGCCACTACCACCCCTTCCTCCACTTCCACCTGAAGAACCTGAACAGCCACCCAAACCGCCATTTGCAGATGAGGAAGAGGAGGAAGAAATGTTGCTACGAGAAGAGCTGCTTAAATCTCTAGCAAACAAACGAGCTTTCAAACCAGAGGTATTTATCACTTCTGAATATAGCCACTAGATGTCAGCCCTGGTGCATTATGATCTGCATTACACCAGAAAAGTTTTTTGTGTTAGTTTGGGAAAACGAAAGTGTGACTGGACAACTTGAAGGTGTCATGCAGTTCTTAAACCAGCGTAATCTGTTCTTTAACCTTAAAAGGAGTTTAAAGCTCTCTTGGTTAGGGTTAAATTTGCTGTAAACTGAACAAGTTGCCTCCCACTTGTTTGGTATTGTCCTGGCTATTTCAGCTGGATAATTAGTAGGATTATGACATTTCACATGGTTGAAATCTGAGCAACGGTTACTTACCGCTGATGGTGGCCATTTCCATGCTCAGTGGCTTCTGTTGTTGTTAAAAATCTATGCCCTCTAAAATGGCAGCTTCTAACAGGTTGAGCAGGCTATATTTGTGTTACGTTTTTGCAGAATTTGTGTATTTGAATATTTAAAAGCCTTTCACAGTGGCTTTTCTCATTATGTATTTATTTATAGGAGAACTCAAGTAATAGTGGTCCACCTTCACCGCCTTTCCCCAATAACTCCCATGCCGTGCCAAGAAGCAATCTTTCAGCTGTCAGTATTAACACTGTTTCTCAACCTCGTGTAAAGAACACAAAGATTATTAGAGTACCAAGACTCCCACGAACAGTGATTACGGTAATGAAATATTTTTTACTTGGCTTCATATAGGAAGGTGCATCATGCTTGAGGTAAACATTGCCAAAGCAGGGCAAAAAACTAACATGCAAAATCCTATGTAGTTGGTTTGTGCTGATTCGGCAGTTGGGAACAGTAGCATATTGGAGGTGGGTTAGGTTGGTTCCTGTGTACTGTTTCTTTCAAAGAAGAGCAAGGCTTAAAGAGTATTGCTCACTCAAAATTATTTAATCTTTTATTTCTTCAGCTTCCAAAGCACAAGTCAGTCGTGGTTACACTGAACGATTCAGATGACAGTGAATCGGATGCAGAACAACCCATCTCTGCTGCTAGTGTGTTTGGTGGCCTAGAATCTATGATCAAAGAAGCTCGAAGGACTGTAGAGGTAAAAAAAATGGATGTGGAAATGACATTCTTTGAAAAGATCACATGAAACTTAGTTTTTAAAATCTTAACCTGCATTTGCTGTGTACTTTAATGGCCAGCTGTGTAAAACAGACCTCCTTGTCTATAGGTAGGAGAACAGGAAGGACAGACCCTCCAAGTGTTCCTATTTTCCAGGGACGTCCCTGATTTAGAAAAGCCGTCCTGGTTTCTGATTTGATCCCAGAATGTCCTGCTTTTCCTTAGGATGCCCCTATTTTCATTGGAGAAATGTTGGAGGGTATGGCATTATCTGACCACATACCCCCAGCTATCTGAAGGCAATCCTGCATAGGGAGGGTTTTTTTAAAAATGTTTTATTATGTTTTTATATATGTTGGAAGCAGCCCAGAGTGGCTGGAGCAACCCAGTAAGATGTGTGGGGTATAAATAGTAAAATTATCATTATGGAATGGGACACGCCTATTTTTATTGGAGAAATGTTGGAAGGTATGGGTAGACTTAATTGGTTCAGAAGTCAGGAGAAACGATTTTTTCCTTTCAGAGAAGAGTTCATCCCAGTCCTTGGGCCTGCCTTCTGCCAAGGAGTGAAAGTCATTGCCAGCCTTTTATCTTTAAGTACATTTTGTCTCATTTTCCTCCCTGCTCCTAATGTGAAAGCAGGAGCTTAGTACTTGTTCACACTGATCCCTACAATAAGCAGATCACTTGTCAGAGCTCCAGGTGTCCTTTCTCATGTTCTCATTCAGTGAAGGAGGTCCTGTTTCACACTCTTGCTGGTGAAGACTGCTAGTTGAGCACAGGAGTCGGCAGCACTGCACTGCTTTCTTGTCCTGGCCCTCATTTTTTCTTGGGGATATGAGATAGTCAATGTGTATTTACTTTGGGCTCCAGCAGTGTGGCAGCAGTGTGCCTCTTTTGGTAGGTGTATGCCACAGTGGGTTTTCCAGGGAATTTCCCATAATAGTCTGTTTACTTTGGAACCCAATGCGGAATGTGGTTCTGCTTCAGAGTATCCTTGTTCTGCTTGGTCTTCTACCATTAAATGAAAAAGAGAAGTTGGACATAACTTTACAGAAGGAATCTTCTTCATAGGAGAGCATGTAAGATCTTGCCAGCACTAGAGAAGGATTTGACTTTTGGGTGGCTGTGGGGGCAAGTTGTTAGGGTATCCTGTTAAAATAAACTATAACTTGGACTCCTAATATCCTTTTGAAAGTGCCTTTTTTCTACTTACTTTTTTTTATTTCCCTGGCTATTCCGGTTCCATTGTGGATGGCTCATTCTTTCCTTAAGTCTTAAACTTAGTTTGTTCTTAAGGTTTTTTTCTTTCCAAAACTGGAAAGGAACTCTCCTTTTAAAAGAGGCAAAGTTGTTTGACCCTGCTTTCTGAATCAGTAGAGTTATTCCTGCCCTCTAGATAGAAAGGACCTTTGTTGTAAATCCAATTTCCCTTTCTTCTGTAATTTCAGTTTTTTTATTTCGGTTCCTATATATAACAGTGTTGGATTCTTCTGTTACAGGCATCAAAACCCAAAGCACCTTTAAAATCTGAAAAAGAAAACAATCCTGTAAGAACCCCAGAGGCCTTACCAGAAGATAAAAAGATTGAATACAGACTCCTAAAAGAAGAGATTGCCAGGTATTTGGGCTTCTCACAGTGAAAATCAAGAAAAGCACTTGAGTTGTTAGCAAAAAACCTGACTGATTTAAAAATCAGTGGCCTGATATTTATAGCCTTTGTTTTATTTACTGTATAAATTATCTTGAGGTGTTCTAATTCAAAGTGGTTAGTGATAACAAATCTGATTTTACTTTCTTGGAAAATAGGTTTCAGATTTTTGTCTGAAAACTAAAGTTTTGAAAATAACGTGTCTTGAATTTTTTAGCAGGGAGAAACAACGCCTGATAATATCTGAACCCTTGAAGACAAGTTCATCACCAGCAAACTCTGACGTTGAAGTTGATGGGGTTGGTAGGATAGCAATAGTAACGAAACAAGTTACAGATGCAGAGGCAAAACTCAAAAAACACAAGTAAGTCTCCTAATTTTAATGGCAATCCTCCGTAGCAATGGTTAGTATGTGTTGTTTGTGTGTTTGGGACACTTCACTTTAATTACATGCAGGTCCCACTATCTGCCCACTCCTTATGTAAAAATTCCCTTATCCGAACTTGAGAACTTTGTACCTGTACTATGCTACACATACAAGCTGATTTAGATATTGAAACAGCTGGATAAACAAAACACAATGAGAGAATGCCTTTCTTTAATCTCAGTGAAAATAAAACAACAGCTTTAAAGAAGCTCCTTTAGTCCTCTTCTTACTTGTTTGCCTTTTGCTGGTTGGGTGCTGTGCTCACTGATCCTGGCTCCTTAATTTTTGTTCCGGAAACAGCCATCCTCGCTCTACCCTTGTCTCCGATCCTCCCCTTAACTTGTGTGCAGAGAGGTTGCTCATGAAGGAGCAGCACCATGCATGATTGGAACTTCCTGCTAAGCAGAAGGATTGGATCTTAAATGGTGCTGCTCCTTCACAAGCAGCTTTCCTTGTCTGCTGGGAAACGGCAGCAGTGATCTCCCCACCAACCATGCCAGCTCTCCGCTTCTCTTGTGTTTTTCTGCCTGTGCCTTCCCACCCTAGCGTAATGCTCGCTGCAGCTTTGCAGCATTAAAAATCCCCCAACAATAACCTCAATATAAACTGTATTCTTAATACCTAGATACTTTGAACAGTTTAGATGGTGGCTCTAATTTCATAACAGCTTTTGTATATAGAAATGAATATAGGTGAAATTTGAACTGCATTTTCTTTTCTTTAGACTTCTCTTGATGAAGGATGAATCTGTGTTGAAACATCTATTACAGCAAGAGGCAAAGAAGAAAGAGTCTGTTCGTCTTGCTGAAAGCAAGATTGCCAAACTTAATGAGCAGCTGCAAGCAGCAGAGAAGATATTAAATGCTAATAAAGTGTTCTTGAAGAAGCTTCAGGAACAAGTAAGTTGTCTTTTTCTATAGCACTATAAAACATGGTTTTTTTTAACTGTAGTGTTGTAGGACAGTCATTTTTTACTAGACATATTTCAGACTAATTTGTTAGCTTATTTGGTTTATATCCATGCTTGGGTTCAAATGTTACATCTGAAGAATGCATAAATTTTTCAGATCCACAGAGTACAGCAACGAGTAACAGCAAAAAAAGCGCTAGCATTAAAATATGGAGAAGAGCTTGCTCGAGCGAAAGCACTGGCTAGCAAAGAACTTGGAAAACGAAAACTTGAATATGATCATTTTGGAGTAAGTATAGCCTTGAAAACTTCATGTTAAAGAAGCTATCATTGTATTTAATGGACTTCCATTGTTACAGATTGTAGTCCAGAAAACAAGAATATTAACCGAGAGCTGAAATGAACCTCCAAACACACCTGTGCTTTATAATACCAGTTTTCAGTTCTTTGAGAAAGCATAAGGGATTGTTGCATTATGAACATTGGCCACAATACAAGTAGCATTCTACTTTTTCTGCTAAGGAGGGTTTGGAGTTTTTTCTCAAAGGGCACCCATCCTTGCCACATGGAATTTGAAAGTGAGATTTTCAAATTCAATTTGTGATTCGGCACAGGCATCTTGGTGCTCATTTATTATCCTTACTATTAAAAAGTCAAAAAATCCCATGGAATGCGCCTCAGCTGTTGGGTCCATTCTGGGAAATCATAGCTTTTAGAGATTATGTCCAGCAGATTTGTATATTAAAACTTGTGCTACTGTACCTAAAAGCTTGTTAACATTTCACTTAATGCCGAGCCTCTGAAATACAGCATGATGTCAGAGACAATCCCCCTCTGCCCATTTCAGACCTAAGGTTGGAACTGGGGAAGGCAGTGTGAGGGATTCTGTACAATGTGAAAACATGCCCCTGCTCTCTAGGTAGTACTGAGCTCAGCAGGGTAAAGGCTTGCCTAGTAAGTGCAAAGAGAAAGCTGTCATTATGTGTTCAAGGCTACACACTTCTTTCTGCCATCTCAGATGGACAATAGGAGGCAGAGCTGGAGGCTTGGCTTAGAGTTTGTCAGGTGCTCGGAATATCCCATTAACTCCATCTGCTCCCATCCCAATAACTCCATCTGCTCCCACCAGCTTGGAGCGGCATGGAGGATGCAGAGATTGGCTTAGTCTGTGCCCTTGCTGGGAACTTGAAATGGCCAGGAAGCAAACAGATCAGTTTGGAGGTTGAATCTGTATTTGCAGGCCAAGTGCATGTTCCAAGCACCTGACATGCATAGAGTGAAAACAAATTCCAGGCTGGGCTTTGGATTATCCATCCCCTCTCCCTGCTAGTCTGAGTTGGGGGAGAGCCTGGGGTTTGTCACCTTTGCTAAGGACTGAATGAGCTCTTCCCATGGAGAGCAAAATTGTGGCTTCTTGGAAATATACTTGAAATGACATAGATTAATTGAAAGCCTAATAGTTATATCACTGGTAAATTATGTTCTGTTTTTCCCATTTGTATGTGTGAATTGTCTGGTAAGAATTTACACTACAAAGCTAGCCAGAAGTGTGTTTTTATTTATTTTTTATTTATATTTTATTTATTTATCTTGATTGTAAATGTGAGGTATTAAGAATTTTGAGTGTGTTTCTTGGCAGCCAAACAAAATGCTGAAATTGGAGAAATCTCCTTCATCGAGCCCCAAGAAACATTCAGCAGAGCTGATAGCACTGGAGAAAAAAAGATTACAGCAACTACAGTATGAATATGCTCTAAAAATTCAGCAGTTGAAGGAGGCCCATGCACAACAGACTAAGGACCGATCAAATATTCTTCCCGTTACAGAAGAGGAACCTGAATTTGCACTACCTCAACCTTCCCTTCATGATCTGACACAAGACAAACTGACATTAGATACAGAAGAGAATGATTGTGATGATGAAATTCTGTCCAATTCCACCAGAGAACGAAGGAGGTCTTTCAGAGAATCAAATTCTTCTACTAAACCTAACCTTAAGCACGTTGACACCCCCAAGCAAGAAACGCCAAGCAAACTTTCTAAAAAGGCACTAGAACAACCTGAGCTCTTTTTGGGTCTGAATATTGATGAACTGAAAAAACTCTATGGGAAAGCTGATGGCTTAAAAGATCTCTTGAGAGAAAATACCATGCTTATGGCTTATAATGAAGAAAACTTACATGGGCAGGTAATTCAGTGTACTAATTAATACTAAAAGATCAAGGTTTTTTTTTATGAATTACGGTGGCTTGAGTCTCTGTATGGTTATGTATTGCATCTTTTCCCTAGGAAATAAAAGTGGATGTAGACCCTTTCACAGCTCCAAGTAAACAAACAGAAGGGAAGCCATATCCGTTTGGACCTTATCATAGCCCACTTCTTGTTTTTAAATCTTACAGGTATGAATACTGAGTTGATTAAGGATACTATGTTGCATATCGGCTTTGGGTATGGTTGGGGATTTCTGTTGTAAAATCCTTTATATGAAAGGCTGGTGAGCTTTGGAGTAGCTATTGAGAACAGAGCTGTAGAATTATAGCAACATTTATGATCCTTGAAGAGGAAGAACTCTGTAGATGTGAGAAATTAGAGCTTGGTAGGAAATGTTGCTAAATTGCTCTTGCATTTGTAATTATTGGACTTTCATTTAGAACAGCAGACACCAAACTGTAGACAACTTCAATTATTACATGAAGAAGACACATACACATGTAAACAAAAAAACAGAAACAGCTACAAAATACATATAGAATACAGAGTTCTCTCTTAAAAGTGGGTGGTAAGAGGTAAGAACTACCAGCTGACTTGGTCTTAAAGACTTTTGTGGATGAAAGAAAAACAAGCTTCTATCTATTCCCTTTTGGGATGAACAGCAGGTGGTGCTACATATCTGCTTATGGTTACGATTATCTTTGAAAAGTGAAGTGATATAGGATTCAATTTTAGTACCGTTAGTACATGTTTGTGTGTTAACCATGAGCTTATTTTATTGGCCTGGAAATATTAACATCTCATGTTGTTACTTTGCTTAGGTTTAGTCCCTATTTTCGAACAAAAGAAAAGCTTTACCTCAGTTCAGTATCCTACAGCAATATGATTGAGCCTAAACAGTGTTTCTGCCGTTTTGATCTAACGGGTACATGCAATGATGATGATTGTCGATGGTGAGTGATTCTCCCCTTCACCTCATATTTCTTTAATTGAATGATCTCTACTGCAGAGGGTATTGCTTGGGATTCCAAGCAAAATTTGTCATTTGATTAAGAAAGATTTTTGTCTGCTGCAAACCTAATTGCTTATGTTAAAAGAAAAGGAGCGTTCATTGAATAATCTGTTTCACTTTTGTATCCTGGAAAGGATGGGAATGAGGGGAAAGGTACACAGATGGCTTTTTTTGGCCATGGCAGTGGAGGGAATCCCTGCCCTTTGCTCTACAAACAGATCCAGGAAGAGGAGTTCCAAAGTGCCTTTTGCAGAGTTTTGAAGGCCTCTTGTAACAAGCTATTGTGGGGGTGGGGGTGGGGATTCTGCCACCATTTTCTTGAGCATCCCTTGATTATACTGTTCCAAGAAAAATAGGTAATTTTCTGCCCAGAGCAGAAGGGATTTAGCTTCTATATGAAGGCATCAGAACCTACCTGTTCAGGTGTGCTTTTTGCTGTAGTGTGTGTCCTGCTCTGTGTGTAAAAATAAATGAACCTGGAATACATTTAAAGAAATCCGTAATTGTAAGAACATATATACCCAGGAGCAATAGCCAGTATTCTGAACTGCCAACAGCCAAAGCCCCAAAGCACGTTCTCATTCACCCAGTCAAGAAATAATATGCATGATTAAATGCCCAGCAATCCTTTCTCCCATAGATAGGGTTTTGAAGCAAGGCTCTTGGAGAAGCCTTATTAAATGAAGTGGAGTAGGGTAGGGACACCTACAGAAAAAGAAAGTCATTGCTATTTGTGTATGTTTTATAGAGCACTCCTAATTTGCAGTCCTGTAGAAGTGTTAGAATAACCCATTTAGTCTCCTCATCAATTCTCATTTTATAGCCATTCTTCAGTTTTGATGTTCCATGGTATTTGAAATCTTTTATTATTATTATTATTATTATTATTATTATTATTATTATTATTATTCCTGTTCACTGGATTAAATTGGGAATTACAAACTGGTTGCCCGAATGGCTGGACTCTGCCCTCAAAACACTTGTATTCAGCAGCTGGTAGCTGTGTCATATTGACATATCTGTGTGACCTTATTTAAACTTCTCAGATGACAGCTAACATTTGAACATGGGGTACATTATGTCAGAGATGCTCTTCAAAGTTCACTTTTGAGTGATAAAAAGTTTGAGAAGTGTTCTGTAACACAGGGATTATTGAAGTCATTCCCTGAGTACGGTATTAGGTGGAGTACATATGTACACTCTATCCTGTCTTTTATACACTTGGCTTGCAGCTGCACACTTCTGATAGTTTCTGGAAATGTTTTAAATCAGGCATCCCCAAACTGCGGCCCTCCAGATGTTTTGGCCTACAACTCCCATGATCCCTAGCTAACAGGACCAGTGGTCGGGGAAGATGGGAATTGTAGTCCAAAACATCTGGAGGGCCGAAGTTTGGGGATGCCTGTTTTAAATGCTGTTTGAAAATAACATTCACTTACTTTAGGTATGATGTTCACAGAGTCTTTGGCTGATTTTTAAGTGGGATTATTTTTTATTTCAGGCAACACATGAAAGATTGCACTCTCAGCCGAAGACAGCTGTTTGAGGATGTTCTTTCGTACAATTTAGCTCTGATAGGCTGTTCAGAAAAAAGCACTGATGAAGAGATAAGCACTGGAACAGGTATGTTGCTTGTTGGTCTTTCCAGCAAAGCAATTGAGTTCCGCAATTAGGTATTCTAGTTTCATAGCCAAAAGTTAAAAGGAAGCAAGCTGCTTCCTAATGTATGTTTCCACTCTGCACTGTATTAATATTAAACAAAGTGTGATTCAGCCTTCTGCTGTCGTGTAAATCTGTAGTTGCTTTGTGCTTTTCACCAGGTGTAAGCTTTCAGCAAAGGACCATAAAACTGAAAAGTATTTGCAAGTTTTATTGATGGTCATTGATGACACCATTTTGAAACAAATTGTAGTGTTAAAAGTTTCAACAGAGTTCTGTGGATTTGGTCATGGATATAAAGTATGAATGCATATAGTTGTAAATTACTGATAATGGTATGTGTCTTAGATATTGCTACCATCTTATTTCAGAAAAATATGTTGAAAAACTATTTGGTGTAAACAAAGATCGCATGGCAATGGATCAAATGGCTGTTCTTCTTGCTAGTAATGTCAATGAAAGCAAAGGTCACAGTAAGTAACTTTTTAATATCTCAAGATCCAGTCTACAGCATTATTCAGTGGGTTTTTTACAAAAATTGTAGCTGGATAAGTAAGATTTGCTTTGATGATAAAAACATGGTGTAAAGAATTTAGTGTATACTTCAATTTTATCTCTCTTAAAAATAGCCCCTCCGTTTACAACTTGGAAAGACAAAAGGAAATGGAGACCTAAGCACTGGGAAAAAACTCATTTGGACAGTGATATCAGCAGTGAAGAGGAACAGTCTTCTGGACCTATTAAATATGGTAGCATTAATTATAATGCAACTAAATCTGGAATGTTAAGAGTAATTTTGAAAAGGGGCAAAAAATGTACTTGAACACATTTACTTGTCTCCCTTCTTTATTTGCCCTGTAGTGATAAAACTGATATAGGCATATAGAGCTGGTGTCACAGGTAGGTGGCACCATTTCCACACAGACCCAGTGAATCTTAGGTTTGAAAAAAACATCCTATTGGCTACAATGGAAGACTTCTTTGATGCCTAATTTTAGCAGGGGGCGGGGTGTTTAGGATCCTGCTGGAGCTAGGAAAGGCCTCTGCAAGTATATGTGTGCCTGTAGGCACTGTGTTGGCTTAGTAGTCAAGATTCCTGTGCCTGAGTCAGTCAGTCATGTTAATTGGAAGAAATTGTCCTGAATGTCTTGCACTGCTGTCGCTCATGATTCAGCACTGATTCATGTAACAATTGGAAAAAATCAAAATGTTTAAGTAAACTTCTAATAGATTAGACAAAAGTCACTCAATTTATTTTGCCATGACAATTACTGTGTGTGTGTGTGTGCGCGCACGCGCGCGCGCACACATACTACTGTTTATGGGTGTATTTGGCTTTTAGTAGATTGCTTTTTATTCACACTGAAGTAATAACTTGCTGCAACTTAAAATGAAAGTTGGAATTCAAAACATGAAAGTTGTGACAGTCCTTTAAAAAAGGGAATTGTTTTTATTTGCAGCTCCCGCAGTACAAAACAGAATAAATCTTCCTGCTCTGGATGCTGTTGTGACTCCTGATGATGTTAGGTATTTTACAAATGAGACCGATGACATTTCAAACCTGGAAGCAAGTGTACTTGAGAACCCATATAACGTTCAGCTTTGGATCAAATTGGCCTACAAATACCTGAATCAAAACGAAGGGTGGGTAATGCTTTCTTTGCAAACAAATCAGTTGCACTTTTTGTCTCAAGCTTCTCACCTGTGCTGTTGGAAGCAAGCTTTGTCACTAGCAACAAAGGACTATTTGTTTCTTTGGCCAATGTACAAATAGGTTATTGTTTTAAATAGGTTATTGTTAGAACAAATAGGTTATTGTTGTGCACAGTCCAGGGACGCGGGTGGCGCTGTGGTGTAAACCACTGAGCCTTGGGCTTGCCGATCGGAAGGTCGGTGGTTCGAATCTCCGCAACGAGGTGAGCTCCTATTGTTCAGTCCCAGCTCCTGCCAACCTAGCAGTTCGAAAGCACATCAAAGTGCAAGTAGATAAATAGGTACCACTCCGGTGGTAAGGTAAACAGCATTTCCATGCACTGCTCTGGTTTCGCCAGAAGCGGCTTAGTCATGCAGGCCACATGACCTGGAAAAACTGTATGCGGACAAACACCAGCTCCCTCGGCCAGTAAAGCGAGATGAGCGCTGTAACCTCAATGTCGTCTGCAACTGGACTTAACTGTCAGGGATCCTTTACCTTTACCTTTTTTGTGTACAGTCCAGAATAAGCATAATAAATTATTATTATGCTTTAAAGTGTTTCATTTCAGCATGGAAATAGTAAAAAGAGCTTTCATTTTAAGACAAATGAAGGATACAGTTGATTGGATTTCTAATGTTAGTTTTCTTAATTCAGGATGATAAAATGGAAAACTCCTTAAGCAAGATGGTAGAAGTCATTTTCAGATGTTTTACATCAGGAACCAGCAGGTGTCTGAGAGTATTGGCAACAAACTGCAGTTGTACTTTACCATCCACAAGTGCCTTAGAGTTGCCTTGCAAATTCCCTGATCAACGCCTTTTCCCCTTTTCTCTCTTCCTCTCACTGCTGCATTTCAAACCCCTCAAACTGCTTTAAATACAGAAGAGAAAAAGGTCATGCATGAAGTGCAGAGAGCTTCTGAAGGGGAAATGCACGTGCATGCCTTGGCATTGTACCATGATGTGAAAATGAATGTATTGCTTTCCTTTCTTATTGAAGATCATCCGCCGAACGCTTGGATTCTGCTTTAAATGTCCTGGCTCGAGCACTAGAAAATAACAAAGAAAATTCTGAAGTCTGGTGTCATTACCTCAAGCTGTTTTCAAAAAGAGGAATTAAGGAAGAGGTGCAAGAAATGTGTGAGACTGCAGTGGAATATGCTCCTACTTATAAGATTTGGTGGACAGTAAGTTTGATCACTGGAAAAGCTATATATAGTAATTTTGAAGTTCGTACACATCAGCACACTATATCTCACTTCCATATATGTTTAATTTGAAGGCTTCCACTAAATAGCTTTTAAAGCTCAAAAAGAACTTTTACAAAAGCTTCAATTTAGGGTTTCCTTTTTCCTGCCACAGGGAATATAGAATCCCATAAAATGTACCAGATAAATGGGGTGCCTGCTTCAGGTTCCTTTCACATTACCTTGTATCCAAACTTCCACCACAACGTCATGCCTAATAGAAAGCAAACCTCTGGAATGTCTCTGTGCATACACAGAAGCGCTTTAGACACTTGCACACAGCTCTTTAGATCCTGAAACAAAATGAGATGAATCCTCAAATGTTTTCGAAACAAAATAAAAAAAAATCATTCCAGCAGCACCTTAAAGACCAACTAAGTTTGTCATAGGTAGGAGCTTTCGTGTGCATGCACACTTCTTCAGATATTCCTCAAATGTTTTATCTTTCTTAACTGCCACTCAGTTTCTAAACCTGGAAAACTCGTTTGATGGAAAGGATTATGTGTGTGGGAGAATGTTACAGTTCCTGATGGAGAGTCCAAAATGTGAAGAGAATCTGGATCTTCGGTCCTTTCACTTGCTGGAGATGTTGCTGTATAGAGTTCACCTAAGCCTTTTCACTGGGAAATATCAAAATGCTGTTGCGTTATTCCAGGTACCTGCTTATGTATATCGTGTTATGGTGGTTATATTTTCATCAAAGAGATTTTTGGCTTTGGCATCCATTGCTGTTTTGTCCTATATATCTAGTTTGAAGGTAATATTGCTGCTGCACTATTCAATAGCAGATGAGAGCAATTTTCATACAGACCAGAGTGTGCTTCCCTACAGTTGTGAAAAAATGCTTGTAAATATATCAGATTACAAAATCTCCACCATTTTTACTGGGTGTTCTAGGGAGCAGGGACTTCAGTGGTCTATCCAGTGTTTCCCAACCTTGTGCCTCCAGATGTTTTGGGACTACAACTCCCATCATCCCTAGCTAGCAAGACCAGTGGTCAGGAATGATGGGAATTGTAGTCCGAAAACAGCTGGAGGCACAAAGTTGGGAAACACTGATCTATACTACTGTCTGTGATTAAATGTTCCTCTTTCACATGGCCTACCAGTGTAATATGTGGCCCGTTGCATACAGTTTTCAACATTTGTGTCTTCTGCCATCTCAGTCCTTGTAGAAATAGTTTTAACTGCAAATTTATTTATTTCACAACATTTATGTGCTGCTTAGTTGTAATAAAACCTTAAAGCATTTTTTTTAAATGTGAGTTTTGGATGCAGAACAAATTTGGCCAGGCAAATTTCTAAAACCTGAAATTCTCCAGTTGTGACCATGGGATCTGTTTAGTGAAACAAAATATCCAAGCTTGATTGCTAGAATATATTTCTGTGACTAGGCATAATATAGCAAGGTTGCCCGCTATTTAAGTTGTCAGATTTAATCATCATATAACTTTCTTCTCCACAGAATGCACTGAAGTCAGAAAGTGAAACGGTTTTGGTGCAACACCTAACCATAAGTGACCGCTGCCTAGCTTGGTTATCCTATATACATCTGATTGAGTTTGGTGATCTCCCCATCAAGTTCTATGATCCTGCCAATAGCAACCCTTCAAAAATAATGAAGAAGGAGCCTTTTTTAATACCTTGGAAAACAATTGAAGATGTGAAAGCTGATCCTGATACTTTGTTAGCTGTATTTGAAGGTGAGGTTACCCATTTAAATTCACCTGTGCTTTATTTCTTGAATTAATAGTGATAGAATATCTAAAATAATTGTGCTATGGTTTCGTATGTTGTGGACTGTTGCTTTTCAATGTGTAGTCTCTTGTAGTCTTCATTGATTCAGAGGCAGTTTGCTTATGCTTAGCATGTATAGGAGAACCCATGACTTCTATCCTGTACAAGTCATCTGGGAGTAATCCCATGGAGCTTGCTTCTGAGTAGAATCCATGTGTTTTACAGCAGGACAGTTTATTGTAGTGGATTGATTGTGCAGACTGGCATGAGAATTTCTTCCTATAGGTTTAAAAAAACGTAATGTTTGCAGCATTGACAGCCATACAAACTGCAGCCTGAGGAACAGCAGGCTGGTTGGGACGAGCTGTTGAATGGATGCTGGGAGGCCCTTCACCTTGAGGTTTAGCATGCTGTTGTGTGAAGTTCCTTCACCCCCCTCCCCTAAATGCACTGGCAGATAGGTTTAAAGGAAAGGGCCCCTTTACCTTGTTTTTTTTTAGCAAGCAGCTGGGTGAAGCACCTCCCCCTCCTTCAAAAGGGGGTGGGGGCTTGGGTGAGCTGTGGAAGGATAGGCGGGGTGGGTGTGTGGAGGGATGAAGGGAGGGGAGTTGGTCAAGTGTGTAGGAAGGACAAAAGGGGCTTGTGAGTGCAGCAAGCAGGGAAGGGAGTAGTAAGAGGAATCTGTTTGGAACGAGTAACTGAACTGAGAAGACAGCTTCCTAATGTGATCCTGCATGTTCAGTAATTCACATGTATGTGTACACAAAGGAAAAACTTTAAATGTTCATAAAAAATAATTTTGCTTTGGGAATAATCAGTGATAATTGGAAGACTGGCTTTGTTGCTTTCTTAACAGTGTGAATGAACTCGGATCTTATTTTATCTCTTCTGGTTTTCAATTATTATTATTATTATTATGTATTTTTGTAATGGGATCTGAAAACTTACTTTTGTCAGCTTGGAAAATTTACATCTTCACCTCTTAAAGAAACTCTGAAATTATTTCATATCTACTGTATATTCCTGCATATAAGACTACTTTTTAACCCAGGAAAATCTTCTCAAAAGTCGGGGGTCGTCTTATACGCTGGGTCATATTTCTTATACGGCGAGTATATCCCAAACTCTATATTTTAAGTGGAAAAGTTGGGGGTTGTCTTATACGCCCAGTCATCTTATACGCTGCAATATACGGGTAACTAAAGCAGAGTGACTGAAATGAAATGCATGACTACATTGTCTGCCCCCGCCCCCCAACCTCATCAAAATACAGGTGTATTTATATGTTGACATAAGCTTTTTCTGTGGTAAAGCTTTGTATTTGTGAATGTGCAATCTTACTTGATGTTTGCTTGTTTTTAGATGCCATCCAGTCCTGCATCAGTGAGGATTCTACAGCTGATGAAAGAGTAGTTCTCTGTCTTCCGCTATATAGAAACATGGTCATTTTGCAACAGCTGTTAGAAAGGTAAGTCACTGTTGCAAAATTGCTATTTTTTATATGCTGTGTTAAGCATTATGGGTTATATTCAACTAGGTTTGACTCAGAGTAGAACCGCTAGAATTAATTGCTGCAAGTTAGCCAAGGCAATTAATTTAAATGGGTCTCCTGTGAGTAAAATTTAGCTGAATACAATCCTTTGTCACTCACCAAGCATTTTTGTACTATTTCCCATTTTTCTGGTATTAACACAGATGAATATAGCAGCAATAAGAAAGGAGGTTCATGCCCAATGTCATGATTAAAAAAGAATAGGTAATAGGAAAGAGTGTAATAGCTCACAAGATTGTCTTGGAAGTTTTTCTACTGGGTCACGTGTCTTTTTTTTAAAATGAGAAAAGTAATCTGCTTGCTTGTTCATTATTATTTTTCTTACACTGTTTTCATTCAAGGTGGGAAGCTGCTATTGAGCTTTGTAAATCACTCTTGAAATTAAACCCCATTGACTGCCGGCTGCTAGAAGCACTAGTTGGTTTGTACTTGCGGACAGGCCAGATGGAAAAAGCGTGTGATGTGTGGCTTACAGCATTTGAGAAACACCCTCAAAATGCCCAGGTTTTCTACTTTATGTGCAAATTCTTCATTCTGCAGGTAAAACACCAATGACTTTATTCAGCTTTTTATAATGGGTTGGAGAGAGACCCAAGTTTATTTAATACAAAATGGTGACATTCTGAGTACATTACAGTGAAAGGATTTGACCAGGAGTTTGATTTTCAGACTTGAAGCAGCTGAGTTTTTGTTTCGCCTAAAGTTGTTGTTGCCCGCAAATTCTAAAAAAAAAAAAAAGCTGGAATGTGAATCTGAAGGGAGTGGTTTATTGGACGATTTAGAACAGCCTCCTCCAGATGATTGGGACTCACCGGCTCCAGCTTGGGTTGGTGAGAGCTGTAGAGGAAAACATCCGGTTGGGGCATGCTGGCGTTAGAATGTGACACAGATGTTGCTACAGTCGTGTGAGACTCTTTCTTTATCCTTCTTTTGTAACATGCAAAAGAGTGAGCTGATGCATCTAATCTGTGGAGAGATCAAAAAGTTCATCCTTGAATGTTCACTATTTGAAGCGCTGCAGAAAATTTAGGTAGCATTCTGCTTTTGGGTAATGGCTGCCTACCCTCTGCATCACTCCTATAGCAGCCTTGGTTTTGAAGGAGCCATTAAAATGTATTACGCAGAAGTTTGATTTGTTCTTCACATTTTGTAACTTTAGTCCAATGTCACTTACTCTCTCATGACAGAATAGATCAGATAGCATTCCTCCACTGTTGCAAGCCTTCGTTGCAGCATTCTTCGAGAGTGTGACTCGAGACAACAGTCCTGTGGATCTGTTACGGTAAGTCTAGCAAGCAAACTAATCATTCCATGCTGTTCCATTTATAAAATTTCTGCATGGTTACTTGTAAAAATGCTTACGTTACACATTGCCATTTTGCAGAAACCTTAGTTGCATGCAGAACTTTATGGCGACGCTGTCCTTAGATTTCACAGTACAGTGAAAAGCAATTCACGTGTTATTTTATTATTTGGCAATTTGTGTGTTGAGTGTAAGGCAACTAGTGCTTGTGATATAAAAGTAGACAAATACTTTTAGAAAAGTGGTACATAGCTAAGTCGAGAGAGGCCATCATTTCTTGAGATATTCATCCAGAATCTTTTAGCACCCTGTGATTATTGGCACAAACCCCATTTTACATATGAGGTACATATGAGGTAGCCATGTTAAGTAGCTGAAACTGATGCTGGAAACAGAAAGTTAGATTTCTGCAACACCTCGGACTTTTGAAGTAAGCTTTGCAGCACCCTAAATTGGGGCTGTTATGGGAGCCTATGTTATCTTATGAGTTTCTGTAACTTAATGAAAACACTCCAATTGACACCCAAAGTGTGTTAGTGGGTTGCACATAGTGCAAGGCTTCTTTATTTGCCATGTTTATATAGGTATGTATAAGTCCATACACTTAAAATAAAAGTTTTGAAAGGAAAACAAGCAAATAAGCATATAATAATTGAACAATTTTTTTTAAAAAATACATCAGATTATGACTAAATTTTAAATAAATGTTAATATCCTAATTCAGAATATCATGAATAAATGAATAAGGAAAAAAGAAAAGGAAAACATGGGGAGAACCCAACTTATTATATTTAATATAGTCATTAAGGGGAATGCATTTATATATTGACTAGTGTATTTCAGCCCATTCAATAACGGGCGCTAGAACATCCCGGGGTTGTTGCAGCGCTTCTCCGAACCCTGGGACCTGTCCTTGCTGTCGGCGGCAGGGGGACAGGAACGGAGGAGAGGAAAGCAGCCCTTTCTCCTCCTTCCTTCCTCTCCCTCCGCCGCCGACAGCCCTTTCTGTCGGTGGTGAGGGGAGAGGAACGAACGGAGAGAAAGCAGCCCTTTCTCTCTCCGTTCGTTCCCCTCCCACCACCGCCGACAGAAAGCACAGATCCCGGGGTTGCCGGCTCTGTTGGGCAGGGGGAGGGAGAAGCCGAAGACCGATCGGATCTTCTGCTTCTCCCTCCCCCCCACCCGACAGAGCCGGCAACCCCGCAGCGGGGGCTTCTCACCGTTTGCCTTCCCCCCAGGGGGAGGCAAATGGCGAAAAACCCGCCACGCCATACTTCGGCTCCGGGACTGGCTTGGCGGTGGCGGGAAGAAGGGGAGGAATTCCTCCCCTTTTTATCGCCGCCGCCAAGCCAGTCCCCCAGCCGAATTGCCCACTGCCACTTCGACTTCCTCGGCTACGGCAAGCAGGCAGACAGCTCGCCTGCTTGCCTTCGCCCAGGAAGCGCTGTCCCATGCCAGCGCATCTCCAGCATGAGACGGGGCTTCAGAGCGGCGGTTGGCGGTTGGCGGTTGTCTCTGCCTCAAATCCCTGTGTCCCTGGCGCACATGCGCAGTACCCCAGGGACACACGGGACAACTTGGACGCAGGGACAACTTGGACTTTATTATATAGGATAATATTTTGCTTAAGAGACATTATTTTTATTATTAAAATTGGTATACCGTTGTATATAGGGACCCAGGTGGCGCTGTGGTTAAACCACTGAGCCTAGGGCTTGCTGATCAGAAGGTCTGCGGTTCGAATCCCTGCGATGGGGTGAGCTCCCGTTGCTTGGTCCCAGCTCCTGCCAACCTAGCAGTTTGAAAGCACGTCAAAATGCAAGTAGATAAATAGGAACCGCTACAGCGGGAAGGTAAACGGCGTTTCCATGTGCTGCTCTGGTTTGCCAGAAGCGGCTTTGTCATGCTGGCCACATGACCTGGAAGCTATACGCCGGCTCCCTCAGCCAATAATGCGAGATGAGCGCGCAACCCCAGAGTCGGTCACGACTGGACCTAATGGTCAGGGGTCCCTTTACCTTTACCTATACCGTTGTATACCTGCAGGTGTCAGGGCAGATCACACATATTCGTATGTTCACATTAGATTGCGAAAGGATTATAACAAAGCGTTCTTCAGACATCTCTTAAAAAGCAAATTAAGCATATCTTAAATACATTTCTTTGGCATCTCCGTCACTGTTTTGTTTTCACTTGGAATCAAACTAGATGCCACAGTAATCCTTGGCACAAGGGAATGCAGAGCATCATGGTTTTGAAACGCAGCTATGCTCTACGCTACAGATGGGAAAACTAGACAAGTGGCTACCATTTTCAGTGGCTGCCATACGCTTCTTGCAAATTCTAGTCTGGCTCTTACTTGCTTGGAGATGCCCATAGGTGGTGTATCCACTCTTTGCTCAGATTGCTTCAGGTTAGGATTGTTTTGGTGTAGTGAACATTTGTCACTCTGAATAAGGACTCTTTATTCTAGATATTTTTTGAATTTCCCAATGCCAATTGAATTCACACCGCCTGTGTATAAGGGAAGCTTTACAGAAGAGCTTTTAAACCAGCAAATTCCTTACTTGTGGCAAATATACTGGTGAGTTTTTCTGAAGTCTGATAATTTTTAAATATTGCAACAATTTTTAAGTGAGGAACTACAGATGGTTGAGGAGGCAGCTAATCTTGTGTTATATTAAGAGCAAATGTAAGGAGTACCATGTTTATCCTGGTTTCTGCCAGTATCCTTTAGGATTTTGGTATTTCTGCCATGAACATATACCATGCACTGCCTTACTTGCCCTTCCTTATGCCATTTAGCTTTGCAGTTTGGTGTTACAAACATCTGTTGTAATTTTTTTTTACTTAAAACACCATGAAGTTAGTTGTGTTTAAGTTTAAAATCAGAAGACAGATGTGCGGCTTGAGCCCTGTGTCCTACACTTTAGTTTTGAATTATATATAAATGGAAGAGAGAACTTCTTAGAAGTACTTAGGCAGCTGGCAAAAATCCCTTTCTTCAAATGCTTACATTCATAAAGTGTAAGGAATTTCTACTACTTAAGTACTCCCATCATCTGCATCGTTGGCCGCAGTATTTTTCTTACAGACATTTAGTCCAAAAAGATGGACAGCTGTTTTGCTGACTTACATTAACTACATTAATTTCAATATTAATTACCAGTTAACCACTGTGAAGAGTTAAAGTGTTGAAACACTTTCAAAACTAGGAGACATTTTGTACCTCTGATCATTTTTTGGCTTATACTTGCATAAAATGTCAAGCTTCTCCATTGCCCTTTTCTTTTACAAAAGGCATGTAACCGTATCAGAAAAGCTAACACTGTTTTCTTTCAATGAAAAATAGCTTATACCAGTCTCTTAATGGAAGTTCTGGAGATGCAGTGGATGCTTATGAGGCAGCTCTGGGAGCAGTTATGCAAGAGGAAATAGTTCAGCAGATTTGGCTAGAGTAAGTTTAAATGACAAAACATTATAACTGTAAAAGTAATGCATTTGGAAGTGTTAACACCTGGGTTTCACTCCTCTTTTTCAGTTACCTTGTTTTCATCAATAGCAAGGTTGTCAGATCTAACAATCAAGTTCAAGAATTCAAGCTTTTTACAGATCTTGTGAACAGATGTCTTGTTACAGTCCCCACCCGTTACCCTATTCCATTTAGCACCGCTGATTACTGGACCAACTATGAATTCCACAACAAGGTATAAGTATTTTGGTAATTCAAATACAGGACTCCGTATATAAAACTCGTTATGCTGAAATACATGTAGGGTTTCCTTTGCATTTTGTTCAACACAACGAGCTAAAATACCAGTCCTGTAAGGGAAATGAGAACTGAACACATATACAAAAGCTCATTGCTGCAGAGTGTGTACACATCTGCGCAGTGACTAAACTTGTAGAGCAGGCATCCCCAGACTTCGGCCCTCCAGATGTTTTGGACTACAATTCCCATCATCCCTGATCACTGGTCCTCTTAGCTAGGGATCATGGGAGTTGTAGGCCAAAACATCTGGAGGGCCGCAGTTTGGGGATGCCTGTTGTAGAGTATCAATTTCTCTAAAATGTTTTGTAGGCTGGGGATTGGTGAACCCTAGAAGCTTAGTGTTGCTGTATAGGGAAGGGTTGTCTGTTACACTTTGCTTTCAGAGCTGACCTCCTGCAGGTTCCTTAGGTTGCTTGGAGATCATCCTTGGCTGACACCTCTGAAATACTGTATCACCTGGTGCCTGAACCAAATTCCCCTGTGTTCTTCTTGCTGTGGTTCATCTTTGGGGCCGCTGGTACCTGGAAGAGCCGTTTGTAGATGCTACTACTAACTCAGTGCCACTGTGTTCATCATCAAATTCAAGAGAGTGTGCACGTCAGTGTTGGATTTGTGAACAAAGTAGGCAGTTTGAATTACCTAACGTCTTGAAAATTAACCTTTACAGGTTATTTTCTTTTATCTGAGTTGTATTCCGAAGTCTCAGCATTCCAAAGCATTGGAAAGATTTTGCTCTACCATGCCTGCTAATCCTGGACTTGCATTCAGGTAAGAGAATATCGGCGGAAGCATTTAGAAGCAAGTACCTGTTTTTCCCGATGCCCTTTAAAAATTCTACTTGCCATTTTCTAAGCTGGAAGGCTTAGTGGGGCTTTCTTTGAAGAAAAAAACAAATCACAAAGATTAGATCTGGAAATAAATAGTCTAGAGCAGGGCTTGGGTCTCCAGCTGCTTTTGGACTACAGTTTCCATCACCCCTGACCACTGGCCCTGCTAACTATGGATGATGGGAGTTATAATCCAAAAACAGCTTGGAAACCCTGGTATAAAGCAAAGAGAACTCATACATAACATGTATTATTTCAGCTTGTAGGAAGGCTTAGAAATCATATTAACAGAAAACAGTGAGGAGAGGAATTCAGTGTTGCTCTAAGACAGAGCTTTCCAAACTGTGGGTGTCAACACTCCTCCCGGGGCTGGAAAGGGGTTGGTTTGCTAGTAAATCTGAATTACTGTGTCACAAAATGATGCATGTCTAAAAAGTGTGTCACCTGAAAGTCATACAGAAAGTCTGAAAGTCATACAGAAAACGATTACTTCAAGTTATTGCTGCTAAAGGTGGTTCTTCAAGCTATTGAGTGATACGGTGTACTTGGTTTTTCACGCATGGCTTCTCCATTTGGGCTTTATTTTTGTTAAATAAACCATGATACGATCTGATGTCCTGATGTGTACAACCGCAACAGAGAGTGTACTTTCTTTTCCCCATGACTGTACTCTCACTTGCACCTCTCCCCCCACCCCCTGTTCAAGCTTTTAAAAGAGCTTAGTATTATTGCTTTACATTCTTACTCAGCACTGCATGTTTCCCTTTGCTCCTTTGTCACTGCAGACTGCTTCAACAACACTGGGAAGAGAGCAATGTCCAGATTCTGAAACTACAAGCCAAGATGTTTACATATAATATCCCAACATGCCTGGCCATCTGGAAAATGTAATTCAACAGTCATACACCTGTTAACATAGATAATTTTTTAAAAAATAAGGTTTGCTTCATAAAGCTACATTTGAAGTAGGCCTTCAAATTTGGTTTTATGCTAGAAAGGTTTTTCATTGTTGCAGTCTTTCCACAAACTTTGGTTTAGACAGATTCCTGGCACTAATGTCGTAAAATGAGGACTTGCTTCCCATACAAAAAATATTTCAGAAGTAAGTATACCTTGTGTGTCTAAGTAAGGAAAATGTGTTGATGGATTTTATTGTTGCTGTTTTGGAATGTTTACCATTAAATTATTGACTTCTGTTTCCCTCCTCCTTTCTACCCTCCCCTTTATATATCATAATAGCAATATCCAGTGGTGATGAACTGATCTTTGTCTGCAGTGTTTGTACATAATGGGAACAACTGAAATGTCTTGCTCATGTAAGATTGTTTATGAAATGGATCTTTTTTGTCTCTTCACTATAGATTGTCATCATTGGGAGTTAGTCTGTTACTTTCCAGGACTTTTATAGTTCCATCCCATACTCAGTGTTCTTCCCATAAAGATATTCGGTATTCTGCAAAAAAAATAAGTCATTTTTATTTCTTCCCTTCAGAGCCATTGCTGCTGAGTGCTTTCTAAAGGGACAGAGAGAGGTATGTAAGAAAAGCTTATTAAAATAGCCAGTAGCAAAGATACTTAACTAGCCTCACCCCTGGGTTTAATGATCTACACCTAAAAAAAAGAAGAAGCTTGATAACAGTGTTCTTGCTAAGCTAGCTTTAGAGTAAGAGATGTGCTGTCTGCTCTTCAGAAATTGTGTCTGCTATCAAATGAAGGCGAGGAGGAAGAAAGTTTGTGGCTAAGTCTTTTTTCCTTTTAGGTTAATTCTGTCAGGGGCTTGATGTGCTAGAGCCAGACTTGGTTGAAACACAGACTTTTTGCATTCCTGCGGCTTTCAAACACAATAGTTTGCCAACACAAAGAACACATTAATTTAACATATTTAATTCTTCTCACTTGGTCACATAATGCTCATTTACTATGCAATCCTGTACATGTCAGAAGCAAAACCTGATTATTTGAATGAGGCTTAGGTCCCAAATAGCTGTCTCCTTCCCTACAAACTAGATAAGTGTCCAAGGAGTTAAAATTAATTTGGCAGTCCCTGAGCTACAGAAGTCTGACATCTTCATTCTGTAATTTTTCACATGCTGATGAAAGCACACCTCTTTACTCTGTCCTTTGACATCTAAGATATGTATTTGGGACCCATCTTGTTCCTTTTGGTATAATCTGTGTTTTTAGAGGATGCGAGTATTGTATTTTTAAATAGTTACACCCTGGGTCCTCACTGTGAAGGGTGGATAAGAAATCAGAACAATTAATTCATCAGTAAGTGGGTTTAGGATTGCAGAGCCTTTAAATAACAAAAGAAGCTTAAATTCAACAAATAAGTCTTCAGTGACTTGATCAGTGCAAACTTTTGAATATATGGCACACAGAAACTTGTTGATGTAGTAAACCAATTCAGTCGATTTGAAATAGGGACAGATAGGACTCTCTTAACTTGCTTCTAAGCATTTACGATGTGATCATCAGGCTTCCATGTCTCATCTACAGCCTTAAAACTAAGCCCTTTTTGAAGAATGTAAAACTCTTAAATCTAGCAGTGGCCCTCAAGCATTTCCCTGCCATAGCTTCACCATTCCTAAGCTGTGTTACAGGCACATAAGACAGAAAAAAGTGCATTTTGCTGAACAAACATAAGTTTTGTTAGGATAACATTAGATTGATTTTTGTCTCTTCTTTACAGGTCCATCACTTATATCAGAGAGCCTTTCAGAAGCTACCTCTTTGCGCAACCCTGTGGAAAGATGTAATGTTTTCTTCTTATGTTTCTGTTTAAGGTTTCATTTCAATTTTCTGCATATCCCATGTCCATTGATGTGGTGATATTCTAGCTCTGGCTAAATCTTATGTCTGCTTCACCATCTCTTACAGCAGCTCCTGTTTGAAGCATCAGGAGGAGGTAAAACTGATAACCTGAGAAAACTAGTTTCCAAGTGCCAAGAGGTTGGAGTCAGCCTAGATGAGCTTTTAAATTTAAACACTTACAGAACAGAAAGCACGAATCGCTGAACACTGGGTGCAGTCAGTGCTAAGTCCTATTAAATGCCAAAATCATTTGAATGATTCTCCAGGCTGATCTCTGGCTTTAGGCCTCTGAAAAGCAGATGCGCAAAGCTGAGCATATCAAGTCTCTCTCTGGCCTGCTTTCCTTGAACCTGGAAACAATTGACATGATCGCCTCCTTGGATAAATGAATGTCCTCTATGGCCTGCTTCTGGGCCCTGCCAGACTCTCATAACATCATGTACGTAAGTATAGTTCATCCCAATGACAGACTTTAAATGTGTTAATTATTTTTATTTTATTTTCAATTTTTCATTTTCTTTTGTGCGGTTCCTGATTTCACTTGACGCTCGCACTGATGCCTGAGAGATCTGTGTTTGGGGCTAATAATACGGGCTGAGTTTACAACAAAAACAATCGGTCCACTGTGTTTTCCTCCCAACCCCACCTCACCCTCTTTCCAAATCCCTTTTTCTTTCGTTTTGGAGATTCGTTTTCATTGCAGGATATAAAAACAAAAGCAGCCGCTCTTAAGGAAAGTAACTGCCATGGCCACAAGTATGCTTTTTGCACTTGAAGGCTCAATGAGGGTGGTTTCCTGCCCTTTCTGCATTCTGGACTTGTGGCAGAGACTTAAACTTGAAGATTAAAGATACAGTTGCAATTGCCAGTGCATCAGAACCTAAGAGTGGTCAATTTATTATGTGCAATTTTTTGTAAAGAAATTTTAATTTATAATAAAAGTTTAACAGTTAATAATATTGAACTGATTTGTATTAAAATACTACTCTGTAGTATTGCCATTGTTTATACAAAGATATTTTGAATATAAGTTTTAAAAAAACCTCCTGTTTCCATTGTCTTAATTAAGCTGGTGCAAATGGGGGGGTCGGTTGGTTGGTTTTGCTTGTCAATACATGCACAATAACTAGGCCACTGGACACATTTCCCATTAATTTCCCCCCATTGATAGGAGCATTGATGGTCAAAATTAAAAATAAATACACTGCAGAACCGTAGCTAACTCTTATCTACTGCCCACCCTGGAGCCACAAAGTGAAACAGCTTACATGGGCTAGTCCTCAACCTCAGTCACAGATTGGGAAAGGGCAGAACATTTTGTAAAAACAAGAGAGCATGCTGCAACAGGCCAGGATCTTGTTCTCACAGTGGCCAGGCACAAGAACACACACTCCTCCTGCAGTTCCCGGCAGCAGGTATTCAAAAGCCTACAGCCTCCAACCTTTGAGGCAGAGCATAGTCATGAATGGCTGGTTGCCCTTGATATAGAAATTTGTGGAAGGTAAATGCTATTTTAAAGCTATCCAATGCCACAGTTTAATTATACGCTGCATAAAGAACTTTTTTTCTGGTCTTTCAACATGCAGATTCATTGGATGCCCTGATGCCTATGAATTCTCGTGTTACGAGAGATGGAGGAATAACCTTTATCCACTTCATGGCATGCAACATTTTATACCCTGAGGTCATGTTGCCCCTTACCCTTTCTCAAGAGTAAGAGTTCCAAATGTTGCCGCCCTTTTTCCATAGGAGGTGGGGTGCAAATTGTTAATCTGTAGCCCCACTCCCCAGTTGGACTGCACGAAGTTCGCTGGTTTTCATGTCGCATCACTTTCAAATTAAAGAGAAATTGAACTATCATTTGGTCCAAATACTGTTCTTTGTTAGCAACACCATGCCCGCCCTGCCTATTTAGGCCATTATTCTCTTAAACTAGATTAGAGAGGCTAAGGGGAAATGGTGTGTCCTGAGGTCAAACGCTGGGTCTCTGGCTGCAAACGTCTTTTCCAGGGATAGCACATGAAGTGAGAACAAGTGGATGCCAGAGAATCTTCATTTCATGCCTAAATAGAAAAACAACCTGCCACCAGCAATTGAGGAGAACCAGCTATGGTGCAGTGTTCATCTGGCTGCTACAAACTTGTTACTCAGTCTTGTACAATTCTCTTTTGCTGCGATTCTTCCTCAATGGGAATAAACCCTTTCATCCTATGTGGTGTTTCAGGGCAAACACCAATAATACCAATCACTTTTTCCACGTTACTCAAGCTTCATGTGGAGTGAAGACAACTGCAATAGTAGGGCATTTTATTTTGATAAACGCAAGCATAGCTTAGTTCTTTTATAGACTTTCCGTGGGGTAAGTATCATTGAATCCACTGACAAGAAGTAGAGTGTGTTTGCTTTCTTAAATAAGAGAGGCCTTTTTAGTCCTGAGGTGGGGTAAATATATTAAGCAAAGTTATGTATTTTACTGAGTACACAGTAATACACAGCAGATACAGGTGTGGCATATTCTCTATCCAAAAAATGAATTTTTCTTCCATTTTGCAGTTAGCTCCCTGACTGGAAAAAGTTATGCAGATGCAACCTTTTCACAACAGGAGCATTCCTGTGACTTTGATTCAGCTGCAAACTATTAGTGGGAGTTTTTATTCCTCCTATACATATTTGTGGGCACCCCTTCCTCTGGGGAGAGATTGGAGAGGTGTGAATTTGTGGTTCTTTTATTATTATTTTCTTAGTCTCTTGCACCTAAAAGGTTGCAGAGTGACTTGCATTTAAAAAACATACACGTAAATGCATTAACTATAAGGAAAAAAAGTCATACGAAACATTAACATTTCATACAACATGCAAAAATGAAAACAGCCCTTCACACTCGGTAACAGCGATGGAGAACGTTTGGCACCCCACTAAAAGCAGACAGTGCAGTCTTTCAAAGCCCTGGAGAAAAAGTTACGTTTCTACCTGGTTCTGAAAAGGTGTGCAGAGACACCGGGCAGACCTCACTGGGGAGAGCATTCTACATAGTTGTACTTCAATGGTAGAATACATGCTTTGCATGTGAAAAGTTTATGAGCTTCCCCCTACTTTCAGGCATTTGGTTCCTTTTAATTTGGTGCTGGAGAAAGTCCTTTAAAAACAGATACTAGTATAAACAAAGTTTAAAAACACGGCGATGCTAAATTGTCACAACCAGATTTCCTGTGTCAACAAAAGTCATCTATTCCAGACTTAAAAGTTGAAAGCAAAGATGGTATTTCGATTAATTGGTGGAACTCAGGAAGGTATTTCAGCTAAAGCAACAGTGATGCTAAGAAAGGAAGTTGTGACTGCAGATGAGGCTGTTCAATTGCATTGATAGCCTCTTTTCGCTATGTTTATATGTTTGCAGTAGAACTTCTGCCAGAAGTAATCTTAACGGTCCTGCCTGGCTGTCGGGCACAATAAAGACTTGCTGCAACTGAAATCAAAGCTTGTGAAATTGCTGGCATGGAATGCTGAGATTTATTTGCTTTTCCGTTAAAGAGGAGTGTACTCCTGGATCATAAAAGTTTTTTCACACTTGCACCTGTCGGTTCAAAACAGTCCCAGGCGCGAAGAAAGGGCAGCTTAAGGCCTTTCCTGTATAGGTAGAAAGAGGTCAAAGGAGGACAAGCAGGGTTATTATATTTTTAGCTGCCTTCCTAAGAAGTGTGTGTGTGCATTTGAGCCTTCCATGCTGTTCACAGGTGACTGCTTCCAGTATTTTTATATTAACAATTTGTGTGCTTTATTTGAGTGCTGCATTTCCATCTGAAGATGAAGTAGATGAGCTGATAACTATAGCAAAAGTACAAAGCCCTGCTGTGCACCTGAATATTACCATGCATACTTATTTATAAAAATATATGCCACAGTTTCATTGGGCGGGGGATCAATGGGATGCAATGAAAACTAAGATCACAGACCACCAGCTAATCGTAAAATTAAAAGTGTTTCCTTCCTCTGTATAAGCCTGGCACCATAGAAAAGTTTTCAGCAAAATTTAGAAATCAGTATTGAAGGTTCCTCCTGAATCTATTGGAAGAACATTGCACAAGAATGGGCTGATCAGGCATGCCAACCTGAATATAATGTTGGGGGCCAGGTGAGTCCCGCCCCACATTGATCACAAGATGTGAAACACACACACCATTTGGATGGCAACGCCTATCAACTTTAGGGAGGCCAAGCCCCCTCAAATATTTAATGGGGATGGAGCGAAGATACCTCCACCCCTAGGAGTTGACTCCTATGGGACTGCTAACACTGAAAACCATTTCGTGTTGTCATCGATGAGGCTCACAAGTATGAGGAACTATTAAGGATGTGCACACGAAAGCTCATACCAATGACAAACTTAGTTGGTCTCTAAGGTGCTACTGGAAGGAATTTTTTCATTTTGTTTAAACATGTTTCAGTTATTTTTTAAGGTGCCACACTACAAAAATGGCTTGAGCACTATTCTACCAGTACCTCTACGATATAAAAGGATGGTATTTGCATACCACCATTTGGGCAGAAATTTCCCAGGTGCTCCTACTTCATGAGCAAATAGGCAGACCTTATGGAGAAATGCATGAGGCGACAGTTGTACACAGGCCCAGACCTGAGATGCCACTTCCTGCCATCAACCCAATTCACAACTACAGAGGCTGATGAACAAGAAAAGGAACAAACATCACTTGTGCTGGGTGGATCCTTTGCCTCTCTTCTGCAGTCCTGGGCCTAAGGAGCCAGACATACGTGACTGAAGGTCTTCTCCAATTGCTCATGAGGTGCCTGAGTCAAGATGTACTCTGTTCCTCTAGTATAGGCTGATTATTTTCATTGTAGGAAAAGGTAGCTGAGAGGACTACCTGTTTTTTGGGGGGGCACTTCATAAAATGTGTGTAAATATTCTGATTCTTAAAATCTGGTGGAATTGGGGTGTCAGAAGGGCCTTAGCCATTTGTCCTCTTAATATATTGAGGCGAGCAGATCATGGTACTTTTGTAGCATTTTCAGCAACCCCAGTAGTAAAGTATGTACACATGCGTGCAAGTAACACATTTATATACCACCTTTATCTTCCAAGGATTCCAAGGTGGTGTACGTGGTGGTTCTCCTCCTCCTCCTCATTTCATTCTCACAACAACCCTGTGAAGTAGGTTAGTCTAAGAGATGGTGACTGGGCCAAGGTGACCCAGTGAGCTTCAAGGCTGAATGGGCATTAGAACCCTGCTCTCCCAGGTCCTAATCCAAAGCCCTAACCATTACGCCACAGT
The DNA here is from genome assembly GCF_965207765.1 of Zootoca vivipara. Lineage (NCBI taxonomy): Eukaryota > Metazoa > Chordata > Lepidosauria > Squamata > Lacertidae > Zootoca > Zootoca vivipara. The sequence goes on along the minus strand of NC_142592.1, from coordinate 28,659,831 downwards.
GGCAACTTCAGAGCTGATGTTGGTCTCTTTTTGGTGCTTTCTGCTGGAAGAAGCTATTTGCTATGATCTGAATGGAATATTGGAGCCTTAGAATGTATCGATTGTAAAAAATAAATAAATCCCTGTGTCAAGATTTGTGGACTCATACTGCAGAAAACGGAATATCCCTTGGACACATTCCAAGATATAAACAACAACTTAATTCATAGAACCTACATGAGTCAGTTGAGGACTATAAAAACCAAACTGGCACATGAAACTCATGTTTACATCCCTTGTTCAGGGACATCATCAAGGAGCCTCACAGTTAGTAGCTTTTTGTTGGGGTTTATCAGGTCAATTTAGATCAAAGTGTAGGTTGCCTCTACAGAAATCCAGCTGTTGGCTAACTTCATCTAAGGATTGTCCCGATTTTTCCACGAAATTGTGTTGAATCTTTCTGAGGTCTTACCTATTTGAAAAGTGATGTTTCCTAATATTTCTGCCACTTATTTTAATCTTGTAACTAGCAGTGTGATTGGAAGGTCCAGCTTCCAGCTTCCAATCGAGGTGACAATCAAGCCTGCTGTTAAATAAACCCAGAGATTATTCCTGCCTTAGTTAAATGAACTCACATACTTAATATAAGTTGGACTGACATGAGAAGGTGAACAAAACCTGATCACTATGCATATGCATTTAAGGAACCGGATAATTGCATCAATGGGCCACACCCCCAAGGGCCTTTGCATCCTTCCCACAACGTGATGGCAACTCTGTAGTATTCAACAGTATATTTTTGATGCTGCATACACATTCTGTCCTTGAAAAGTACACACATTTACTGATCAATGTGTGCAATACATCTTCCAGTTTGAGTTCATTTGCTCAGTATAAGTAGGTTCCTTGTATTCTCCAAAAAAGTGCATTTTCTCCATTTCCCCAGTGGTTGTTTCATTCACATTCAACCCAATATATTGTTAAATTTGGTTCAGATGCTGTGGAAGTGCCAGGGGAACCACTTGCCTGAGCTTGGCTTCCTTTGAAAACAGCAGTCAACAAAGACTTATGCAGCTAAGCTCTTACAATTAATACAAACTCTAAAATGAATACAAATAAGCAGCCCCCCAAAAGACATTTTCCAGAGCAGCAAGCCTGCATTTCTTCTTCTGCCTCAAAACCGCTACTTCCCTCGCTCTCTGGCCCCACCTACCACTTGCATGCGGCCCCTGGAAGGTAAATCACAAGGGACAAAGTCCCCCATCCTTGCTTGTTAGGTCTCTTTATTGTTTCCAAATGGTGCCTTTAATGACTAAGAAGTGTTCCCTGAATGCTTAGGGATATGCTAAGGTTCGTGCGCACAAGTCTGCTTTGAGCATAGGACAGAGATAATGAACAGAAGAGATTTTTTTCTAGGAAGGAGATTGGCCATGAATTTAACCCCACGCAGCTCCTTTTGGTTAGGCCCACAGTTAAATTTACATCCACTGTACTTCCAAGAAATAGTGAGTAGGAATTATACTCTAATTGCAAGAGTTCTATCATCTGTCATACACATTCTGTTTCCAGTCATGTTACACTTACCCAAGTTCCCTAGGGACAAATATGCCCTTTGTGCATTTAATAACTGAAAGAGGATGTGATTAAATAAATAAATAAATAAATAAATAAATATGTAACATACTTCTTGAAAAGCCTTAGACCCAGGCATAACAATATATTGATTTTTTGGGGGGTAGTGGTGGTATGATGATGAAGATCTAATTGTTAGAAACCATTCTCTGGGATTCTTTTGCTAGCCAGTTAAGGTCACCCTTGGCTGGCGCACGGTTTAAAATCATAAATGTTAAATGTTTCTAAATGTCTTCCGTATGCCAGAGGAATTTTGGATGGAAAACTGGAAGCAGAGGGTTGCCAGGGAATTTAACTGGGCAATCTAGAACTGGGTAATAATTTCCTAATTACTCTAATGACTTTCATTACCAAGAATTCCCAGTGTGGTCCCCCAGGAAAATAAAAATGATGGAGTGTTTAATTTCTAAAATGTGAGGTGCCAGAGATCAATTGTGTCTGTGCCATGTATTTTTCTCAATGGGCCATGGCTTCTGAGCAGTGAGTCTCCGGTCTGCCTATCTAGCTGCATTGCTTTGATCATCTTTCACCGATGCAAGGTGAGCAGTTTACAGGAGACACAATAACTCACATCAACTGCCTGTTGGGGTCAACTCAGCTGGCAGAATTATTTGGCTGCCCTCAGCCTGATCTCGGTGATGGTAGCCATCTGGATTGGTTTGGGATAAGAGAACAAAGCTATGTCGAAATTACCATTTACTCTGGCTCCAGTGCACTCCCAACACCTGCATCAGGTAAAAGACATCCCCACCCCTACATAGCCCAAGTTAGGAACGCCGTGGGAGGCTTTCATCCAAAAAACTAAAATTGCTGAATTTTTTAATTACGTTGATGGACTCAAGGGCACCCACAGTAGTTTTTCCAGGAGAGGGGAGCAAAGTAAGGGGGCGTTGAGTGACTCAGGCTCGTGGGAAGACATTGATGTCCACATTTTGTACATTTCGCCTCTCTCATGTTCTATTCTCTTTTTCTCTCTTTCAATGAAAGCTGGGAATCCGGGGGCTATGTTTAGTTGGGGGAAGGAAATTGCCCCCCTTGCACTCATCACACGGACCACCACGGTTGGACAACAGTCCAAACTCTTGTGTGATTTCACTGCTCCTTCTGTAATATGCACACAACACAAAGTCTGAAGGGAAAAATTTCAGTCTGGTTCCTGCTGATCTCCAGACAACTAAGGCAAGGGAGGGGAGTCTTTTTACAGGGAACCAGGCAGAGGGCCTTCTCGATAGTGGCGCCTGCCCTGTGGAACGCCCTCCCATTGGATGTCAAGGAAATAAACAACTACAGCACCTGACTTTTCGAAGACACCTGAAGGCAGCCTTGTTTAGGGAGGTTTTTAATGTTTGATGTTTTATTGTGTTTTTAATATTCTGTTGGGAGCCGTCCAGAGTCGCTGGGGAAACCCAGCCAGATGGGCAGGGTATTAATTAATTAATTAATTAATTAATAATAATAATAATAATAATAATAATAATGGTGCTGGAGGAGACTCTTGAGAGTCCCATGGACTGCAAGAAGATCAAAGCTATCTATTCTTAAGGAAATCAGCCCTGAGTGCTCCCTGGAAGGACAGATAGTGAAGCTGAGACTCCAATACTTTGGCCACCTCATGAGAAGAGAAGAATCCTTGGAAAAGACCCTGATGTTGGGAAAGATTGAGGGCACTAGGAGAAGGGGACGGCAGAGGACAAGATGGTTGGACAGTGTTCTTGAAGCTACGAACATGAGTCTGACCAAACTGCGGGAGGCAGTGGAAGACAGGAGTGCCTGGCGTGCTATGGTCCATGGGGTCACGAAGAGTCGGACACGACTAAACGACTAAACAACAACAACAACAACAATAATAATATCCACCTCCTGCAACCCAAATGCTCTCCTCCAGGAATCTACAAACCATCATTTATTTATTTGAAAACCTTATATATCACAAAGAAATTCAAAGCAATGAAATATACATGCAATAAAAAACTAACAAAGAAAAATGCTTTACAGGCTCATACAAATCAGTCCTTTCTTCCCCATTATAAACTGACATTATCAACCTTCCCATGGCTCAACTACTCCAAGCCATATAGGCTTCACTTGTAAATTCACACAATCTGATTGACTTCCTATTCCTCTGTCTATAGATCTCTCCTCTCCTCCCCTGACAGATATGGGACATATTGAAAACAATAGAGAAACCTAGGATCTTAGCATAGCTGTGATTGGGTGGCAGGATGACACCAAACAAACAGGGAAGCAGCAGAGACTGGAGGTTACTTTAGTATTTCTTATCTCCCTTACTCATTCTGGAAGCTCTCAGGTGTGTGTGTGTGTGTGTGTCAAAGTAGTTTACAGTAAAGCAAATTAACAAATAATAGTACAAAACACACAACATAAAATGAAAGGCAGCAAAACACAACCCACCGAGCAGCAATAATAAAGCAATAGTCAGACTAACAAATGGGTAGCCCAAAGCAAAACCAACAGGTAAGTCAGCAGAACCAACCATCAGTAGAACTACCAGCCTCATTCAAAGTTTTGCCTGAGTAGCCAAACTTCCATTAGGGATCAAAATGATAGCATAGGCCTGTGTGGGTTTTCTCCAGAGGGCATACCTTACAATCCATCCCATAACTAAAACAATCTCCCTGGTCTTTGTACCCACCTACCTGGATTAGGTGCTTGGCTCTTGATTGAAGCATGGCGTGGTATGTACAGAGAAGACAGTACTTTATGTACCTGCATTCCAAAATGTTTTAGGCTTTAGCTAGCATGAGGACAGAGAAAGCTGTCGCCTCTCAATTATTGTGGGACTCCAATCCTGTCAGCTCCAGCCAGTGTAGCTAATGATCAGGAATGAGAGGAGATATAGTCTAGCAACACCTGGAGGTCTACAGATTCCCACCTGAACTCGTTGTGGGATAACCAGCTTACCGTATGTAGCCAACATGCTGAAGTCTAATTAATCCATGAAAGGGTTAATACCATAGAGTAAGCAGTCCTACCTAACTTAGCTATAGTTACAGGTAGTTAGCCGTGTTGGTCTGAGTTGAAGCAAAATAAAAAAAATTCCTTCAGTAGCACCTTAAAGACCACTTCCCCCTCACCTTGAGAGGAGCAATGTAGTCAAGCCTTTGGTCTCCTTCAGTCTGCCTGAGTGTGTAAAGAGGTTTGAGCTAGTTGCTACAACTCAGACTGCATGGTTTTCACAAGCCACTCAAGTTCCTATACCAATAATTTAGGAGCATTCACCACTCTAAGTTTTACTGCCTGTGTAAGTTTTTCTGAATGCTGTATTGAAAAGCACATGGCTCTGATCTTTGGTGAGCTTGTAAGTAAAGCATTTTAAACTTACTTTTGAACTTAAAGGGCGTATTTTAAAAGTCTAACAGCCTATATTTCCACACTTTACTTTGCTGCATGTTTTGTAACATTAAATATATGTTGGGGTTCTCTCACCAAAGAGTACAGTGGAACCTCGGTTTATGAACACCTCGGTTTATGAATTTTCGGTTTATGAACGCCGCGGACCCATCTGGAATGGATTAATTCACTTTCCATTACTTTTAATGGGAAAGTTCGCTTCAGTTTATGAACGCTTCAGTTTATGAACAGACTTCCGGAACCAATTACACCCATGTTTCAGTTTATGAACGCTTCAGTTTAAGTACTTCACGGACCCGTCTGGAACGGATTAATCCACTTTCCATTACTTTCAATGGAAAAGTTCGCTTCAGTTTATGAACGGTTACTCCGTGGACCGTCTGGAACGGATTAATCCACTTTCCATTACTTTCAATGGGAAAGTTCGCTTCAGTTTATGAACGCTTCAGTTTATGAACAGACTTCCGGAACCAATTGTGTTCATAAACCGAGGTACCACTGTACTTGCCCCAAACTTGGATCTTGGCGTTCAATAATTCTCCTTTCTATATATATTATTTTTCCTCAAATGAACACTAGGAACTTAAATTGTGTCTAGAAATGAGCATGTAATCACAGGCTCATATAGCACCTCAGAAATAAACTCTAGCCAACCTCAGGCAAAAAAATTGTTGTGGTATTTTGTACTAATTTGATTTTCTGGATGCTTTTCAAGTGCTTTTTCACATACAAGAGGATAATCTTGGTGTTGGAAAAATATTAATGGCATTGCTTATTCCTTCTTGTTCCCATGCATGAGTATACCTAAATGGGAAGAAATATATTTAGTACTCCCCCCCCCCCAAAAAAATTGGCATTTTCTCTTAAAGGGGGTACTGTATCATGAAAAGCAGCACAAAATCTCTCATAATTTGAAGTCAGGTTTGTTCAAACATAATGCAGAGCCAGCTTTTATTTAAAGACTGGACGTTTTTAAAAAAACTTTTTACATGCTGGATCAGTCTGTATCTCAAAAGTAAGTTGCCTTATTGTTGGCTAAATTGCTGGTCTACATCCATCAATGGATGTTTATTGCCCAAGGTCAAATACCCAATAATAGACTACTACAAACAAATGTAAGTGTTGGTGAGTGTGGAAAAGTTTTCTTAAGCTTTCTCTGATTACATTCCTCCTCACCACCTCTAATCTTTACCTCTTGGGGAGCCTTTGTGTTGGTAACTGTAATTCACCATTACTGGCTTATTCTAAAATTATAGCCTTTCAATGCAATTCTTCATGAGAATTTTGTTAGGGTGACACAAACTTCCAACATGAAAAGCTATAGGTATGTGACATGAAAATCCCTGGGCTATAATGCCAATACCTCGTGTGTGAGAAACATTATTAGGTAAATTGTAAACGTTATGAGATAAAGTATTTTAAGTTTATGTTTTTGTCCTCTGTGAAAAAGAGTTACTTGCGAGTTCTATTATCATGAGGTGGTAAAAAGGTTCTGGAAATATTTGGAAGTGCTGCCTATCTTCTGAGAGTGTAAGATACCAAGGCACTCTTTCTGCTTAGCTGCAGGTTTTTATTACAAATTACATATATTTGAAACACCAGTAGAAAAGAAACCACATCCTCTATTTACAATCACTACACATTTACATATATTATGTACAGATAGTGAATTTAGTCAAATATATGAGAAGAAAATAGAAATCTAGGAAATATATCAGTACAAAACTGTACATGGCTTATTCTCATTTTTAGTATGATTTTACTGTAATAATAAATACAGTTCTATATTTACAAATCCTTTTTTTAAAAAAAAGCTTCTCAAATGAATTTTATTATTTTCCCATTAAAATATCTCAATTATAGCTTTCAAACTTGCTTATGAAAATAGTATGCATAGTGGCCTGTTTTTGTTCTGAAGTTCATCTAACCTAAATTTTTAATATGAAAGAATCTTTATTGAGCCAGTCTTCAGACTTATTCTTCTACTTCTTGTATACAAATGAATATATATTCATGTGAGGAACAATTTCACTGACATTAAGCAGCACTCCATAACTGAACCACAGTAAAAGTAAAGCTAAATAAACATTGTAGTATGTATTGTGCCATGGTCAGATGATCTCTTGTTTAATCCAAAGTAGTTTTAAGAACAGAGCTCCAGTTGCACGCTGCATTGCTTCAAAATCCAAGGAGACAAAGGAATATGATAACCGTGCAGCCGGCGTTTGGGTGCATACTTTCCGCATTTGTTCATTTTCTTTCCCAAGGATGCATGTGTCAGCTCAGAAAAGTGATGCTGGATAAATCTGAAAACAATTCAGGTCTCCCAACCTATAGTATTAAATGTGGTTCTTCCAAAGCAGGTCTGCTGTTGCTAATGGGACTTCTTCATGTAAAGTACTAAACTCAAATGCCTATAAGCTGTGCCATGTTCAACCTCTTTAACCAGTTAAGAGCGGCTCTTCACTTTCACATTTAGTTAAACAAGAACATTGAGGCCAGTTCATGTGTAAATATGTATTGTGCAACTAGGAGTGGTACATTTTTCATAAATACTTCCAAGATAATCTCATTTTCTTAATATTTGAAGTCCCATTTTTTTTAAAAAAAGATCAGCTTAGTGGAAGTTTCATTGTGACCATTAAAAGATTCATGAACGGAGAGTGAGAAGTGTTGATCTATTTTGAATCACCAAAGCCAGTGCTGTAAACATCAATGGCTTTTGGATTTTTTCTTGAGTCTGAACCTCAACTGATTCAAGAGTGGTTGTCTCGAAACCAGACTGAGATGGTATCTGTTAGGCTTTAGGATGACAGTTTTTATTGCCACCAAGCCTTTGGCACCCAATAGTAGTAGACAATTATTTCCCTTTTACTGCATATGAAATGCACCCATTTAATAAATGTGTGATTGATCATTTTTAAACACAGGTGACTCTGAGACGAAGCTAATGACATGGAACAAATGTTACTGACGACAGGTTACAGCTTTCACTCATTCGATACGATGATGGCACTAGTGAATTGTTGATGGGAATATCATATGATATTCTGGTGCTTGCAAAGGTTACGAGAGCCTGAGTTGAATCACATGACTGTTTTTCTGCATCCTCTGAATTAACAGAGACCAGGCTGGCATGCTTGGGCGCTTTCCATGAAAAAGTCTGCTTTCGAAGACTTCCCAGGTCTTCCTTGAAGTGTGGGTTGAAAAGTATATAGAGAAGTGGGTTTAGACATGCAGGTAGGGGGACAATGACTAAAAGTATTGGTTTAATTACTTCTGGGCTAATAAAAGTAAGATTTAACAAGGAAGAAAATGATAAGATAGCCACAGGACAATAAAGAATGCAGTTAGTAAAAAGTAGCAAGGCAATATGCTTGACCATGGAACAGTCCCAAACATTATCCAATTCTCTCTTATCCAAACTACAGTAGAGTTTTGTATAAGCTATTGTCATTATAAGAAAACAGAGAGAGTTCAGCAAGACCAGTGCTACCATGTAACCCACAGCAGTTGGCTTCCCAAAAGGCAAAGGTATGCACAGAGGTGAAACCCCATACTCACTTCCCCCAAGTACTGGAATCACTGCAATGATTAAGGCCAAGACAAAGCAAAACAAGATGGCTATCCTCACGCTAGCAAGAGTGGCACTGGTCTCAAACTTTGTGGCATGTTTCACGGAAAAGCCACGCTCAAGAGCTGCTAGTGTGAGCAAGAAAATGGAAGCCTCTGAAGCAAAGATGGAGAGAAGTCCAATGAAGTGGCAACCAAGTCCACCTTCCCACCATGCTCCGTACTGAGCAAAGACTCCAAAAGTCAATGCATCCATGCTGGCAAGCACACTACTGGACACACCCACGAGTGTGTTCACAATGGCGATTAGTCCGATCAACAGCTTTATGGAGGAAATGAAGAGCGGGAATCTGAAGATCGTCGCAACTACCAATGCATTGCAAACAAAGGCCAAAACAACGATGGTCCAGACTCCAATTCGGATTAGCCAGCTCCCAAAGAGGTAGTCACAAGGCTTGAAGGGTCCTGCAAAGGCGAGACAGAAAAGATGAGTGCTTTTAGCTGCCGTGGCAACAACACAGGCCTTCTCTTGACCACTTTGCACAGAGTGCCTAAGATAAGGTTACCAGATTTTTTTCAATGAATCCAGGGGCACTTTTCAACTTCCTACTAAATAGATGGATTTTGTCAGGGGGCTGATTTGTAAATCCAGGAAACGGGGATGTTTGGTAACCTTAGCCTAAGGCCTTTTTTTTGTTCTGTGTAATGGGTTTTTTGTGGTGCTCAAAACAGCTTTTTAGATTTGTGTATTGGACAGTGGCTCTCCAGGGCTTCAGGCATAGCCCTACCTAGAAAAGCCAGGAATTGTATCTGGGATCTTTTGGGTACAAAGCACGCACTGAGTTGCAGTCATGCACACCATGGAGCATTGCACTTTTTCATAGCTCCTTTTCCTAGAATATAGTGCGGAGTCTGCCAAGAGAGGAAGCGAAGGAGTTTTGAAACCAACCAACCAACAGATGGGAAGTAGCTAGCTCAATACCTGGAGAGGGAGAGCATTGCACTGAATGATGAGCTTTCAAATCTTCATCAAAGTCAAGAAGAAAATCCTCAAAGTCACGGTCATCTGTAAAAAGATGAGAACAAGGAATGAGAACAAGGTCGGTGCCAGTGTTGTCTCACTTGGAAAGCAGTTCCATAGCCTGGCGGCAGCCACTGAAAAGGCCCTCTCTCTCGTCCCCACTAAACATGCCTGTAAGGGTGGCGCTACTGAGATGCACTTCCTCTGAAGATCTCAGAGCAAGTATATGGTCCTTCAGATAGCCGGGCCTAAGCCATAATATCATTAATCTCTTAAGCATTCAGAGAAAGGGCGGCAGCTTATCCATTACTTCAGCATTTCCAAAAGATGCCTTACTGTAACTAACTCTAAGGACACCTAACCCAAATAAAGAAAAAATTCTATCCCAGTTTACACCTACGTACTTCCCTCCCTTTCATCTGGGTTGAATTTTAGATAATATACTTATTGGGCAGACAGTTGTCCTCTTGTAGTCTGTAAAGAACAGAGGCAAAGCTACATTAAAAAAAATCAGTAAGACATTTTGTGTTAAATTCAGGAAATTGATTTCAACGACAGTAACAACCATTTAGACTCTAAGGCAGAGCTGGATCGACAAATTTTGTCACAGAAGGCAAAAGTCTGCATTGCTGCCCTTGCTCTCTTGCAGACATGCCCCCCCCCATCCCACACCCCTGCCCCTTGGAGTGGAGAAGCCTTGCTGGAGCTGGGAGTGGGAATCAAGAGGAATTCTAGATCCCCAACTCACCAAGCCCTGGATCCCTCTCCTTCACCACAAAAGATCCTGAATCCTACAGCTCCTTGCCACCAATGTCTGCCCACACAAAGCTGGGGAGAAAGAATCCAGAAGGAGGTAAAATTCGAAAACATTACTTTACAAGGGTAAAATAGGCATCTTATTGGAGGCTCATTTGTACTGGCATTTTATTTTAAAGGCAGAAATAAGAAAGGCATACATTCATTTGATTATACATTCCAGTCAACAGTAAGTGGCCTCTGTTAAAACTGGTTCTTATTATTTACCATGCGTATGGAAAACGCCAACATCTTTCCTTTGAAACTCCTCAGCACTGCTGTTCTCATCCCTGTTCCACTGGTTTTGGATTTTGTAGTGGCCATCGCAAGCTCCAAATGCACAGCACTGATAAGCATAAGGCATTTCAATCACCCTTTAGAATTAACAGACAAGATTGTGAACATTAAAACGTCTCAGTGTACTCAACCTACATCCTTTGCAAAGTCAATGCAAATGGCATTAGCATCAAACTGAAGCAACAGAGAGGCAGGGCTCTGACTCATTAAACAAATATCAAAAATTACAGTAAGGGAAAGCATATTCTTCCCACATCCCTCTACATTTCAGAACATTGTACACATGCCATAATTCATTCTATTTTCAATGTTCAGGCTGTGAGCACTGTTGCTTATGTAGCCACACAACACTGCTGGTGAACAAGAAGGACTTATCAGTAGATGTGTGCGTAAATCTCAAGGTTTGCAGAATTACATTATTACAGAAAAACTCTAAACGGAAAGGAAACTGAACAATATCCACATGAGGACTATCAATAACCATGAAATAATGTCTGCAGGGGTTGGGAATCAGAAAACCAGTGGGGAGTCAGAATGCCAGATTGGAGTGGAGTGGCTATGAACATAATAATGATTTATATGACCTGAACAGGAAATATAACTTGGATATTTCAAATGTGACGCCAAAATACAGGTTGTTGGTTTTCAATTTTTTTTTTGCATAATCCTTAGCTCAGGCATCCCCAAACTGCGGCCCTCCAGATGTTTTGGACTACAACTCCCATGATCCCTAGCTAACAGGACCAGTGGTCGGGGAAGATGGTAATTGTAGTCCAAAACATCTGGAGGGCCGAAGTTTGGGGATGCCTGCCTTAGCTCAATTACATTGCTTATTTGAACCTCACCCTTTTGATCTTGTAGACTTATGTAGATACAGAAGCTCAGAATGGCTTATGCTGTCCTATTGACTTTTTGTGCCAGGCTGCAGTTTCATGATGGCAACCAACACCCTGGGCTGGACCAGGATACTGGTGCATTGCATTCAGTTGTGATGCTGTTCCTGTTTGGCATTGGTTGAGCCTGACTGGTATCTTTTTACATGCCAGCCCCACCTCTCAAAAGAACAGACCATCAATAGCTCTTCCTCAGATGTTCTGGTTACAGTATTTTTGCATTGTCAATAAGGCAAAGTATTTTACTGCCACCCTCAAACTACCTACTTGATTCAATTCTTTTCTTTTTGTTTGCAGCTATATATTCCCTACATTTTTCAAAATGGGGGTAGTTTATAAAAGCAATGGTCAAGTGCTCACTTTGACAGCAGACATACTAAAATAAAGCAATGGTCAAATGAAGGGAGCTAGCCACTATAAAACACAAATTAGACAAATTTTAACAGAGGCTGTTTATTTAGGGGGGATATTGCTGAGAAGCAGATGTGTTTCAAAGTGAGCAGCTACCAGGGTGTCCAAAATCAATCATATTTTCTTGAGATAAAAAGGATGTAATAAGTCTATAATTTTTACCATGTATATCTTTGTTTCAGTGCTGTGGTTCAAAGCCTCTGAATAGGAAGTAACTCACATTATACAGTGACACCCCTCCCATTGCACATGAGCACAAGTGTGCCTTATTAGTTTTAATGAGGTACTCACTTGAGCTCTGGAAAGTTTTCAGATGATATCAAACTTTGTAGTGCATGATTTCCTGTTAATTTTAGATGAGTTAAACCATATAGGCCAGTTACAGGAAAAGAGGACAAAAGGTTGGATGACAGATCCCTGCAAAATTAAAGGGAATAAAAACCAGTTTACTATTCCAGAAGGGTGGGATTTATTATTATTTTTTGCCTGAGGGTATTTGTTATTTTCGCAGAGTATTAAATTCTGCAAATGATAAAACATAAAGACGATTCAGCTGACAAAAGACACACCTTGTGTCACTAGTAAATCTGCTGATTCACCTCAGAGCTCAATCCACTTAGAAGGTCTCTTGTACAAGCCACATGGAAAGGAATAGGACTGCAATAACATGTTATTGGATTCTTCCCTTCATTTTTATTGTTGGCAACTCTTTGATGCGTAAAGGGCCTTTACTGAAGTTATGTGTACTTGGATGTCAGTGTGCTTGCAACCTAACCAGATTGCTTTGCTTGGATTCTGCAAAATTAGTCAGCATCTGGCATATTAGCAACCACATAATTTAAAAAAAACCAGCCATTGTTACTTATACTGATGCCTTCTAGCACAGGGTTGTGTCCAACTTTAGTCCTCCTCTAATGTTGATCTACAGCAGTCCTAGAGTAGATCTATTGGAATTAAGGGACTTGACTAACGTAGGGCCATTAATTTTACTCTGAGTAAAACATAGTTGGATACAGCCCACACAGTTTTTAAAGAGCAGGCAAACTTTTCCATGGTATGTTATTTGTATGTAATCATTGTTGACCTTTTTACAGGTAGGTAGCCGTGTTGGTCTGAGTCGAAGCAAAATAAAAAAAATCCTTCAGTAGCACCTTAAAGACCAACTAAGTTTATATTTTGGTATGAGCTTTCGTGTGCATGCACGAAATCTGCATGGGTATCTGAAGAAGTGTGCATGCACACGAAAGCTCATACCAAAATATAAACTTAGTTGGTCTTTAAGGTGCTACTGAAGGAATTTTTTTATTGTTGACCTTTGTTTGCATGACATACTAAGACAAACTATGGCTTACCAGGAGAATGTGAATGTGCAGGCTCCTGGAGACAAGCTCACAGAACCTTTGCTTTTCCCTGGTCTTTCTTTAAATTATTTTTTAAATCCTGTGCTGTGTTGAACCTGTGCAAATCAGCCAATGTCATGTCAAAAGCCAGAGCATAAAGTGAGAGAGAAAAACTTGCATCCTGGGAGTCATGCTGCTTACTCTACATAGTAGAGCCAGCCCTACTCCTAGTATCTATGGACACTGCCAAGAACATGCACCGTGGCACCTACTGATGGGATGCTATGGTTCCATGCACCTGTGCAGTGCTTTTAGTCACTTGAAAGCCTCATGTCACAGGCCATGTAAGTCCTCCTTGCCACTTTAGTAAATTAGGGAAAATGTGGGACAACATGGAGGGCTCTAGTTAAATACTGTGGTAGGCAGGAGCTGAATGAATCTAATTAGATTTAGAGCCAGGCTCCAGAGTGATCTGGGTCTGATCCAAATTTAATCATGTGGTGCTAGACATTAGGCATCTGCTGCCCAAGCTTGCCTGTTCTGCATTCACTCCATCACTAATTGATACCATGAAACAATGCAGAAATGCAAGACCACAATGGCTGGCCAAACAAAGGCCAAAGCTACTTTGTTTTGCATTTTGTTGTTCATTAAATTGTCATTCTATTTTACTCTGCACTGAATAGAGCTTTTTTGCCACTGGGTATTTGAATGATCATAATAGGACAGCATCAGACATAAAAAAGCAGAATACTTACAGTTTAATCAGAGACAATAAAGAGGAGAATGCATTGGCATGAATGACTGATATTTTGTTCCAAGCTAAATCCCTGCAGAAAGGAAGAAAATTATATATGCTTTAAAATGCATGGAGATTTACTTTGAATCTTTTAAATTAAACAACGATTAACTGCATGAAATAACTTCCAGTAGGATAATTTTAGACCCGTGTTTGGACATTATGATAAGCCACAAGTCATGGCTTACTGTGAATGAGGAGCATGCAACTGCACACAGCCAGATCGCTTCTCCCTTTGTTGACCTGGGACCAACAAACCACTAGTCTAGGCTTAGTGTGCTGTATGAACCAGTGCTCACAGTTCGTTTGCCTCCAAGGTTTGTTCTTGGCTTACCTACCGGTACTATGGTTTGTTTGGAAGAAACATACCATAAGAACTGGTTCACACACCACACTAACAAGGCTCATAGTTTTTTGCTCTTGGCTCAAGAAAGGGAGTACAGCAGGAGCACATTTTATGGCTTACTGAAATGTAAGGTTGCAAATTTGGGTTGCAAATTTGAATGCACACATCTCTTCCCCTTGATCCAGGATCTAGCTAACTAATAAGCAAATAATGGGATGATCTCTGGTCTGGTTCAGATAAACTACTGCCGTTTGAACAAACCATGGTTTATTGGGGGGGAGTGTTGGGTTCTCCTCTCACTCCCTTCACTCTTCAGTTACATTCAGATTGAGACCCAACTACTAAATCACCATGACAGCTGAACCAGGAAATGTAGGCAGTTTTAAGTTTACAATCAGCATCAAACCCTGATTTGTAATCCTGGTTCACAGGCTATATTTAAAGCATAGCTAACCAGTTCAGATGCTACAGAAAACTGATTTTATAAATCAGAAAGTGTCTCCAAAAGCTAGGCTTGTGAAAGGATGGCAGAAAGGGAGGGAGACTGCTCTAACAAACCATGGTTTGTGGAAGTGTTAAACCTGAACTGAACCTTTCTCTGTTATCTACTACCTTCTCAATAGACCCTCTTCTTCTTTCACATCTGCCACTTCTCCCATATGCCCATCTCTCTGTCTTTCCACTCTTTCTCCCACATATTCCCTTTTATATCTCCTTCTGGATGCATGTTGCTTTTTGCACCAATGCTTCATCATAATAAGAACATATACATATGTATAAGAACATTAAAAGAACATGCCTGTGGAAAACCTAACAAAGGATAATACAACACTGAATAGAATGTTATAGAAACGGATCAATATTACTCCCATTACATGAAGTGTGGCCGTCAATTTTTGTACATTTACACACTCTGCTCCTTGCTCTTTCATGTTGCCATCTGTATACAATTCGCTCAGCTTTTCCATTCAGCAGTGGATTTTGAAGTGTACCCATAAGAGGCTTCTATATGAGTTAAATCAAACTTCCTTTTTCTTCAGAGAAGTCTACAAGCGGAAGCTATTTCAGGGTTGGGGTTTTTTTTTTGTTGTTCACGGCTGTGTGAATTCATTGCTGGAAATTTTCAACGTCAGAATGTTTGTTTTGCTTTGGCAAATCTAACCTGGCAAGCTGAATGATCAAAGGGGGGGAAATGGAAAGCAGAATATGTAGGAGCAGGCAGAGGAAAGGAATGTGAGCTTCCATGTTTCTCAGTACCAAGGTAAATAGCTCTTTTATGGCTATACTCACAGAGAACGTAGGGCAACCAGCTGCTGAAACGTGCCCACTTTGATTTCATATATTTCATTGTGGTGTAAATCACTGTAATGGCAAAAAAATGGCTTTAGAGAAAATAACTTCTAGAGAACTTCAAATGCTGCCCAGGATCCCAGAACTACTTCAGATGTCCCAAGAGTTTGAGCATATCTAGTGGTACTTTGAGTCCCTGTACCAGATCATAAACTGACCTCTCAGATGCAAAAGTTGCTTGGTTTATGGTACTTGGGGCTGGTTATCAGAAAGCATAGGTACAAAGCCCCCTTTGGTTGAGTGTGCAGAACTAGTTGTATGTTTATTTGAATCCTGGCCATTGTTTAGATTTCTTTTATAGCTATATGTTACACAAAAAACAGAATTTCCAGTCTTCTCATGCATGAGAAACAACTTGCACTCCAGAAATATGTATCCTATTCATCCTGTCTCTTTATCCAAAAGGAAGAGAACAAGGCTTAAGGAGCTGCGAAGGCGTTGTAAGAAGCAAGCTAGATGGAAAGAGCATCATATCCTGGATAAAGGTTTAGAGCTTATCCACTCCACTGAAAACTTCACGGACAGAGTCATCTAAAAAATTGAATCATCAATCCTCCCCACCATCAAAAGCCCCTTATAGTTATATTTTTTTAATTCTTCCACATTAAACATGCAAAAGAAATGTGTGATATGATGGGATACATGATGCACCAGAACTCACCAAATGCTTCTCCCCCTAACCCAAAACTATGAATTTAAAATACAAACAAAAGTTTTGACTCATATATACAAGTCTACTCCCTGCATTGGAGGGAATGGTAAAACCTTCCTTATGTGCACATACATAATTTATTTTTTGTAACCTTACATTTTCTGAAGATTTTCACAAGCAGTAAAATGAGGCAAGTCACCCAGCTGGTTATATGAGAGGTCTCTGAAATACAAATGCAGAAAAAGATAAGGTGCCTAATTCTGTTAAATAGTAAAAATATATTTAGGGCTATTGCTTCTTTCTGGATTCAGTTTCCCTTCAAAACACAACTCTTCTTTTAATTGTTTAAAATAATCTACTAGATACTTGGTTTTAAACCATTTTTCTAGGTGGATCTGATCTTTCGAACTACAATCACAGTGAAATTTAATTAGCTTCCCAGACTACACTTTAAATTAAATAATCTTGCCTCTGACCTTTAGAACTGCCATATCTTTAACTGAGGAAAGTGGTTTGAGGAACTAGAACTAACTTTGAAATCAATCACTACAAAGGGGGGGGGGGAGAAAGCCCTTCAAATGATTTGAGCCAAAACTCAACAAATTGCAGAATAACTGAAACATCTGGACTCATTTATAGTATAATATAGCTAATCAAAAACAAGCCATGGTAATTTGCAGAAATTGTAAAAAGAAGAAAGAAAAAAGGGAAATAGATTTGCATCCTGTACTCCTTTGTGCAGGGGAAACTCCCATCAGGTTTAATACGACTTTTGCCTCTGTAAAGAAAGAAATGAGAGTGGACACAGGGACATGTCCCTTGGTTCTGTTTTTTAACCTTAGATGGTAAGGTTTTGCCCCTGGGCTAATATTCTTTAAAATTATTTTATGAAGTTAATTTTAAAGTTCTCCTTGTATGGGTGCAATGGGGAAGCCCCGCGCCCCCAGAGCATTTACTTCTCGTAGGAAACATCTCCACTCAATGGGAGAAGGGTATCAATGCCAAAGATAAAGGGCATGCTCATTTAGCAGGAAGTAAAGCACAAGAGGTGCGCTTGTAACCTCATCAGGTGTAAGTTGCAGAGGCACAAAAATGGTAAAGTTATAGTAGGTCATTTTGGCTACCAGAGAGGTACGTGTGTGTGTGTGTGTTAGAGTGGAACTTCTATCCCAAGGGTAAAGTAAAGTAACTGTAAAAATGGTCAATACTGTACAACGGAACCACAAAAAGCAGAAACACTGGAGGAAAGAACT
Organism: Zootoca vivipara; assembly: GCF_965207765.1. NCBI lineage: Eukaryota > Metazoa > Chordata > Lepidosauria > Squamata > Lacertidae > Zootoca > Zootoca vivipara. Next base: position 28,642,118 of record NC_142592.1, on the reverse strand, counting down.
GTCAGGCCACCCCGTGGATTAGGAATGGTAATCTTTGCACCTCAGGTTCCCTGGTCTTAAGGCCTGGTTGCTTCAGATATTGAGAAAAGATTCTCATGGAAGCATATGACCCAGGGCACACACTGCACATTTTAAGCCTGTAGACAATCATCTTCCCTACTCAGATATGGTTCTACACTCCAAGGAGAGCCTGCAAGGAAACTCCTGCTTAGAGGCATTCTCTCTCCCGCCCACCCCAAAACAACAGGTGGGCAGTAGAAGCAGGAGTGGAAGGCACACAATGCCAGGGCTGGAATCAGCAGGCAGCTATTCTCACCGCTTGCGTGATGGTTAATTGCATGAGAGGAATGCCGAAATAGAAACAAATGTGAAACTTGCAATCTGGACAAAGAAAAATATTCCGTAAGTTGAGCCAACATTTCTGAATGATTTTGTTTATACGTAGGCCTTTTCTGCATTAAAAATAAAATTGTCAATGCTTCCCCCCTTTTTTATACCCCCCAAATGCGAATTTAAATCAGATAATTCTGTACATATACAGTTGATCTGTGATGGTAACAATGGTGTCAGTTGAAACACCTTTACTGAGTTTGGTCCTATTCTATGCTTTGCAGGAAAAGATACTTCATTTTGCTCCCAAAGTCAGAGGAGGAAAGGTAGCTCGTAACCAGCAATATTTAAAGTTAGTTTGATAGAATTAGTACCCAACTTTCTAAGAAGTGCCCACAAAAGCCACTTTGGCACTATGACTGTATGTTTTTAGCTAGAGTTATTAGAATGTTGGCAAAGCAAACTAATGCCAGATACATTCATCATGATGTAATCATTAAAGGAAAGTGCAGTTGGCCCATTCACAAAGAAGTGGACAGAATGATTACTTTTGATAGTGATTAAACTAACACTGCAGCATTCTTGTAAGCTACAATAATGTATTGGTTAATCATTATAAGGAAACAGGTCTCCCATACATCTCGGGAATAGCGTTCAAAAATCCAATTGAATAAATATGTCTTGGAGAAAAAATAAAGGTATGGAAAATGAAGGTATAAGTGAGGATGGAGTCTGTCCCCATTCTCGGTGATTATCAGAAAAAGAAAAACCTTTGAGAGAATGCAAACTGGACTTCCCTGGCCCCTTATGTATGCTTTCTGGACACGGGTGACCTTTAAAAATTATTGAAAAGTAGGAAGAAGCTTGCTTAAATCCATACATTCTATCAATCCTATACACTCTCAATTTTCTCTCTCTTATGGTCACTGCAATCAGTTAACTGAGCATTCTCTGACTTGTGATATTGCTTGCTCATCTGATTTTACCAGGCCATCCCACCACGTGTTTTACCTTTTTTTTGCATTATAAAGGCATTGTCTCTCCAACCACAATCCTGTGTATCAAGTATAGACTGTAGGCACTGCAAGCAGGGGCCATGCAACATTTATGTTCTGTACTTGGCTTAATACACCATTAGCTCTGGATCAGTGCTAGATAACAATAGTATTCATTTTATTTTATCTTGCCCTTTCTGCAAGGAACTTAATGTGGCATACAGTTCCTATCCCACCTGCCCAAGAGCCTTGAGAGATGGGTTAGGGTTAGACTGAGAGACAGCAACAGGTCCAGGGTCACCTTGTGGCTCACCAGCCCTGGACCAACACACTAAACACTCGCCATGCTCAATCTAGCGCTAGTACTAAGTCTTGGCATGACGCTGCAATCTTGTTGCTAGGCTCTTTGTTATGCATCTGTTTATGCCATTGAATTACGAGAGCTAAATATGTGAATTTCCATTGTGATGATATAACACATTTCTGAGAACGCTGTATCTTGAAAGTTCCTATGATTTAATGTAAATATGTCTTTTATACTTACAGTACTTGGAGGTTGGGTAGCTGATCACAGATTGTTTCAGGAAGGTATGTGATCCGAGCTCCTGTAAGGGTCCTGTTAAGAAATTACACACATCTCCTTAGGGTGATTCATGCCAATGCCCACCAGGGAAGAGGGAGACTGAGAGAAGATCATGTGAATCAGGCTTATTTGAGAATATGCTTCTGAAAGGAGTATGGAGCATGGGAAGAGGTGTTCAATTGTATCTCCACCGTGCAAAGAGTAAGAGCATGAATCAGATCGTAGTGTCAATGGGATCAAACTAGCTCAAATCCATGAAATTTGAATTGATCAAGGTTTCAGTCTAGGTTGAACATGATTGGTTGAAGGACAGCTTCTTAAAAGCAAGTCAGCATCTGCAATAATTAATGCCATCTGCTTTCAGCAGTAACATGAACTATCTGTTTGATACTTACAAGCTTTCCAGACTTGTTGTCCCGGTCAGATCGGGAAACTCTGTTATCTGTGAAGCACCATTTAGTGTCCTAAAGTTACAAACACAATGTAATTAGTGGGATTTTAATTTTAATTTTTTTGAGAAAGAGCAAAGGAGTTGTTGTTTTAGGGGTGAAGAGATTTTAAACTTATGGATACATACAAGGTTCTGAGTTCAGGTAAGTGCTGAAAAGCAGACTTTTCCACAATCTGAATAGGGTTGTCATAAAAATGGCTGTGAGGAAGAAGAAGACACATTTAATACTCAATATTTATTTCTTTAAATACTTTTGCAATAAACCGGGGGGGGGGGAATGGGATGTTTCTCATTAAAGCTTTGAAGAGCTAGCTTGCAATATATTCATTATCCCTTCTCCTCTGCAGTTACTTCTTTTAATGTGCCACACCTTTCTCCCTTGCTTTTTGAATTTGCTCCCCATATTACAATTATATGCTTATTTTGATTTAGACCAACTGTATGATTATACCATGGTGCATTACTGACAAAATGTGTGGCCTAGGGACATCAGAGTGAAGGGCAGGAAATAAATTAACAAACAAACAAACAAACAAATAAAGGCAGGGATGGAATTGAACACACCTTACACATTCAGAGTAAGAAATGAATAGGAAGATAGTGTTCATACTAGCCTAGCGAAACTCTCCCATCTTGTTTCCACACTAACATATCTCAGTTTATTAAGCAGAGATATGCACAAGCCTTGTGCCAGCATGCTCAGTTTTCCAAATGTGGAAACTAGGGTTATCAGGTTACAGAAAAAACAGGATCTGAAACCAACGTCAACCTGTTAAACACAGTTTCCTGGTTTTGATATACAGTCATACCTCGTGTTGCGTTCTGCTCGTTACGGACTTTCAGCTTACAATTGTGGCAAACCCGGAAGTGTTTACTTCCAGGTTCACCACCCGCACATGCGCAGAAGCCATCTGCATGCTTCGCACATGTGCAGAAGAGCTCGATCACGCCACGCACATGCGCAGAAGAGGCGCTCTAGTTGCGGACTTTTCGGGGTGCAAACGGCACCCTGAAATGAATTAAGTCTGCAACTAGAGGTACCACTGTAAAGAGAAACTACGTGAGGCCTTTTAGACAAGTAACTCTTTATAAAATGGCATTTTATTCGCTTTTTCATCTTCCAAATGCCATTGTATCATGTATGTGTCTGCTGGGAGCTGGAGCCCAACAGTATTTGGATTCCACAACCTTGATTTTAATGTGTACAAAGGTGGGGCGAGATTTCATAAAGTTTGAGAAGCAATGGCCTGCTCACAGAAAGTAGAGAAGCAAGATACGCAATGAAATTTAGTAATTCATTTCACATTTTCTATTAAAAGTGAACTGATACTACTTACATTGCTATAAGGGATGGATTGCCCACAAATGCCTGCCCAGGTATTGACTTGATATTATTACTGTGAAACCCCCTGGAAAGGAAACAGAAAGCATGATACACACACTCACAATATGTGAAAGAAATATGTGAAAGGCATGGTTTCTTGGCATAAAAAAAATCAGATCTGTAGAATGCTAGCAGGTGTAATAATGGAGTCCTTCTGTTTTCTAGACATTACGGCAGTAAATGGGGATAGATGGGTGGACAATCAGAATTTTGTGTGTGTGTGTGGGGGGGGGTTGTAACAACACCAGCAATTTTCTCAAGTCTTTCTTTTTATTCCTAAAAGCAGCAGGAAGTGAACTTGCCCATTCCCTCTAGTAGCAACATGAAGAAATGTTTCTGTGATACACTGGTAAAGTAGTGTTTATGAACAGTTTTATGCTGAGCGACATTTTTTGTTAATGAGATTTGCAGCCAGAGCTTGCATACATGCTTATTTTGGAGGTAGGTCCCAGCATACCACTCTTCTAAATATCTTACTGGACAAAGTGAACTAAAATAAACAGGACCAGCTCCCAAGAAAATGTGTTTCAGATTAAGGTGCTGCTAATGAATGCAAATATACATAAAATCCCAGGGTATCCTGTACATTTTAGGCTTTCACCATTTCTTTATGAAAAGTATTTTAGATGAACAAGCTAAAAAGGACAAGCTAAACAATGTAATTGCTGCCGTTTAAGAAGGAAGCAAATTGTCTCCAAATTAATTACAGCATTTTATTCACATGAGTAATAATCTATTGTCAGAAACAAAGGCAGCAATGAAGTGTTCAGCAGGAACAGTAATGATTTGTGTGGGAAATGTTCATTTGTTCAATCAGGTATGAACAAAGTCCCCCAGATTTAAACTGAAGCATGGCTTGGGCAAGACCATCAGCTCCTGCTATTAGTAGGTTGGCTCAGAATACTGGCTGCACAAGAAAATTATCTCTAGAGGAGAACCCTGAACAATTAAAGCTGAGGCAGAGCACAACACTAATTATTATTATATTTAAAAAAGATTTCTAAACTACATATAAAACCCCAGACATTTCCCCAGTGCTTTATCGTCTGCAACATCATATCATTGGGGGGAGGGGGGATCTAAAGGAGAGTTTTTCAATATTCAGGCAGTGAGCATGCCTACTGTAGAAGTTATGTAGCTATTTGTTCAACAGTGCAAAATTAATGTTATTTCAACATACAGTAACAACCTTTAACTTTCTGCCTACCATGACAATTTTGAATGTGCTGTTGTACGGCCAGGTGAAAAAAGAACAGGCGTCCTCTTGCATATTTAAGTTGCATAGAAGAGGCCCTTTTTAGCAGATGGAGCTTTTTTTTTAATTTCCCTATGTGCACAGTGCTTTTCCCAACGCAGTGGCTGAGTATCTCATCCTGTGAGCATACTAAATCTGAGAAAGTCAGATTCTTATTTGGTTAGATGCAGGCTTCCTCTATGTCAGCCTCCCCATCTCTTGGGGACAGAACATAATAAAACTCTATCATTTTGAACACAGTTTTTTGCCTCCATTACATGAAAATTCTAGAGGCACCAGCCATTTAGAATCAGTATTACTGTTATCTTTTATTTTCAGTGCAACCTCCATTTAATGTATTCCCTGATCCAAAGACTTTAATAAAAATGCTTTCAACCTTAAGCCTGGCATTGATTGACTTAGGACCTGCTTTACCCACAAGTTTAATTCATGCTATAGATTTACTAAAGAGGGGAACGTGGGAATATTCAAAGTGAGACTGGCTGGCAGTGACCAACAGGCCAGAGAAGCATTAATACCCTATTCTTAAAAAAACAAAAAACAAAACAACCTCCTGGCTTATGAGCAGGGGTACAAAATGGGTTCTCGAAGCTACCAACATGAGTTTGACCAAACTGCAGGAGGCAGTGCAAGACAGGAGTGCCTGGCGTGCTATGGTCCATGGGGTCACGAAGAGTCGGACACGACTAAACGACTAAACAACAACACAAAATGGGAGGTGGTGATGGCAACTAATATTTGCAGAGGTTCCGCTCCCCCGAGAGTGCATGAAGACAAACACACCAGATATAGGAGTGGCAAAGGGTTATAATGATTTCAAGCCAGTTCCCTAATGTGTATGGTACACAAAAGCATGCTACTAAAAGCAGGTATTATGGTCCCCTTGCACACAGCTTGAACAGTTGGGAGTTCTTAGTCAAAGGGGAAAGATGAAAGGAGAACTTTAAAAGTCAAAGATGGAAGTTTTTAAATCTCGGGCAGAGCATCACAGAGTTCAGAATATGGAGTTAAGAGGAGAAATGAAACAAAAGGTATCCTAAGAGCAAAAATGCGTTCAGCAGGCTTGGCTGGGGAGATGTCATGGGGGGAAGGATGAGAAGAAAAGGCTTTGTTGGCATCATCTTGTACAAGTTGTGTTATACAGTGGTGCCTCGACTTACGAATTTAATCCATTCCGAAGGCACCTTCGTAGGTCAAAAAATTCGTAAGTCGAAAAACGGCATTGGAAACACGATTTCCCATAGGAATGCATTGAAAACGAAAAAATTCGTAAGTCGAAACAACCCTATCTAAAAATTTGTATGTCGAAAAATCCCTATCTAAAACCGCCACGCTTTCCTTTCGGATGTTGAGACATTCGTAAGCGCGCGGATTCATAAGTAAAAAAATTTGGTTGTCAAGTCATTCGTAAATCGAGGTACCACTGTAGATTTATATTTAATCTGTAGAGGAAACTTGAGCCTTTTGTTTAAGCTAGGGGTGGTTAACGTGTGGTCTTCCAACTCCCATCAGCTCCAGTCAACATGGTCAGTGCCCACGTCTTGCAGAATTTGGACTTCAGCAACATCTGGAGGGTTACTAGTGACCCAACCCTGGTTTAAGCATTAGCCTGGTAGACAGAGGCTACAAGGGATTGCATGTAGGCAAGTGAGTGGACTGACAGAAGATGGGCAGAGATAAGAGGTCTTTGTCCCATTTTCTGTGCCCAGTAGAGAAATATAGTTGGGTGCTGTGGGAGGGCCAGAACTCTCCCAACCAGGTGAGTATTTTATTTATTTTTATTTTTGTGGATTAGTAACCTTCTGGACTGTATTTAAAATACTGTGATAGTTCAAATGCTGTCTGCAAAGCTTTGGCAACATTTTCAATTGCTAGCAATTGTCGTACTAGAGACATGCCACTCTTGAAAGAACCTGCTCTCTCTTTTCTTTGGCTATTACTTATGAATCACCATGTAAATAAATGAAGTCATTGCTGAGGATTTTTGGATTATAGCTGTGTGTGTGTGTTGCCTGGATTTTGGGATCTGAGAGCTGCTTGCTGAACAGGGGAAAATGTCGTGTGTGTGAAGCGGCCCTAACCTCATTGGCAGTCCTTCCAGATGATATCACAATTTATGTTCAAAGGCCTCGGGATTGATAAGGTCTGTTACAAGTGCAAATATCATTCATCTTGATTATAATGATTTCTTTTTGATGTCTACAAGATGCACTTTTGGCCATTCTGGTAGCATCTGGAAATACATACTTCTTGTGGCAGTAATGGGCAAAATTCAGATGAATTTTGGTTCAAATAATTTTTAATATGGAAAATATTCCCAGATGCTAAATGACACCCGTACTGTTCATGGAGGTACATATAATGGGGAGGGGTGTGTGTGTTTCAGTACTGGAAATCTGTATGTGGGATGTGCCTTTCTGGAGTCAAGGCAGCAGTCAGTTAAACAACCAGGGAAAGAACTGCAGGAAAGCTTTGATGCCAATGGCTGCTTTCTGACTCTGGAATGCTTTGATATGGCTTTCAACCAAATGCAGGAACATACAGTGCAATCCTAATTATGTCTACTTGGAAATAAGTCTTATTGAATTCAGCGGAGCTTACGAGGTAAGTGGGGTTAGAATCGTTGCCTCAGGCAGCACTGCGAAACATACATGCTACGGAGTAAGGAGTAAACCCTATTAAATAAGGGGAAATAACTTCTGAGTAAATGAATAAGATTGTGCTGCGATGGTATGGCAAAACACCATGTATACAACTGGGCAAAAGTTAGCCTTGACTACTTCCCACTGACATCAACTGAACTAAAAATAGTTGTGACCATTCAATTCTGTTTCTTTCAATAGTGCTAAATTCTTAAGTGAGGAGAATCATAGAATCATAGAATCATAGAGTTGGAAGAGACCACAAGGGCCATCTAGTCCAACCCCCTGCCAAGCAGGAAACACCATCAAAGCATTCCTGACAGATGGCTGTCAAGCCTCTGCTTAAAGACCTCCAAAGAAGGAGACTCCACCACACTCCTTGGCAGAAAATTCCACTGCCGAACAGCTCTTACTGTCAGGAAGTTCTTCCTAATGTTTAGGTGGAATCTTCTTTCTTGTAGTTTGAATCCGTTGCTCCGTGTCCGCTTCTCTGGAGCAGCAGAAAACAACCTTTCTCCCTCCCCTATATGGCATCCTTTTATATATTTGAACATGACTATCATATCACCCCTTAACCTTCTCTTCTCCAGGCTAAACATACCCAGCTCCCTAAGCCGTTCCTCATAAGGCATCGTTTCCAGGCCTTTGACCATTTTGGTTGCCCTCTTCTGGACACGTTCCAGCTTATCAGTATCCTTCTTGAACTGTGGTGCCCAGAACTGGACACAATACTCCAGGTGAGGTCTGACCAGAGCAGAATACAGTGGTACTATTACTTCCCTTGATCTAGATGCTATACTCCTATTGATGCAGCCCAGAATTGCATTGGCTTTTTTAGCTGCTGCATCACACTGCTGACTCATGTCAAGTTTGTGGTCAACCAAAACTCCTAGATCCTTTTCACATGTACTGCTCTCAAGCCAGGTGTCTCCCATCCTGTATTTGTGCCTTTCATTTTTTTGCCCAAGTGTAGTACTTTACATTTCTCCTTGTTAAAATTCATCTTGTTTGCTTTGGCCCAGTTGTCTAATCTGTTAAGGTCATTCTGAAGTGTGATCCTGTCCTCTGGGGTGTTAGCCACCCCTCCCAATTTGGTGTCATCTGCAAACTTGCTCAGGATTCCCTCAAGCCCATCATCCAAGTCATTGATAAAGATGTTGAACAAGACTGGGCCCAAGACAGAACCCTGTGGCACCCCACTAGTCACTACTCTCCAGGATGAGGAGGAGCCATTGATGAGCACCCTTTGGGTTCGGTCAGTAAGCCAGCTACAAATCCACTGAATGGTAGCATTGTCTAGCCCACATTTTACCAGCTTCTTTACAAGAATACCATGGGGCACTTTGTCAAAGGCCTTGCTGAAATCAAGATAGGCTACATCCACAGCGTTCCCTTCATCTACCAGGCTTGTAATTCTGTCAAAAAATGACTTCATATCTGGACTTGCTCAAAAGGTTTTATAGCCTAATTCCATTTTGCTGCCCATTATGGTGTTTTGAAACCTTGTTCAATTCAAACACGTGGGTGCCTGGAGGGTTAAATTGCAATAAATAAATCCTCTCCTACCAGTTAAAACCCATCCCACAAGTTCAAAAGGTTAGACATGATGACTTGGGGAAATACCCCTATAGCCATTTAATTGTTCTGTGTATTTTGCCACAAGGAAACAGAGGTGAATCAGTCTCATTCCAGGCCCCTTTTCACCTTACATTATGAATTCCCAGAATTTAGGATGTTGCAGTGCTGTTTTCACTGAAGTTCTTTCAATGGCATTATAAACAAGGGAATCAAGAATCCTTGTTAAACCACAAAAATGGTCAATTCTTTTTTTTAATAGCCAGTGAAAAATAGCAAAATATTTTCATTATCAATATAGGCCTTGTGATATGGTTCCAATTGACCTCCAGATCTGGAAGAAATTCTGTGGGTAATTTATAAGTCTGATGGATGATGTTTCAAGGCTAAAACTGCAGACACCTCACCGGAATAATGCAATCTATTTAATATAGTGGCTTGGCTGAAACACTTGACAAGCTTTTAAATAAAATAAACTGCTGTGCAAGAGCTGAAGATCAGTCCCCCCCACCCCATACCAAAATAAACTTGATCTCCACAGAAATCTACTCAGGTTGTGGCTATTTTTGCATCAGGTGCAAGAAAGACTACCACCACTCCCAGGGTTTCCCTACCTGAATTTCTAAAACATCTGGACCACAGACCCAACCGAGGAACATAGGTCTTCCTAGGTTGGAAGTACAGGCAAGATGACCCTCACCTTTAAGTGAAAAAGCTGTGTGTGTGTGTGTGTGTGTGTGTGTGTAACACTACAGAGGTAAGTGGGGTTTCCCCTACACCAAAATACTTGTCCTTTCTTAAAAGGTTGGCACCATTTATTATTGGTTGTACCAGCAAGCCACATTTATGTAAGGTTTTATTTATGTAATGAAGAATTTTAATGGGCAGAGTGTACCAAGTATGTTTAAAACATTGCTGACGAAGAATTGTCGAAACAGGGCCTTGTCCTGGGATTTTTTCACTGGAATTTATTTTTATTTGCCTATTATACTGGAATTGATTCCTATTTGAATTCTTCATTACATAAATAAAACCTTTTGAAGATTCACTTGAAATTCATCTTCCTCCTGGCCCGAGTTCTTGTAATTTACAGTTTAATTTTTGAAAGCATATCTTGCCTATTGTATCTGCTTTTTGATGGGACCAATAGTAGTGCCATGCCATCACAATGTAAAGAATCATATTCCCCACTCATCTTCCCAAATACAACAGAAACAAAATCTGCATGTTAGTTCCAGAAAATCCCTATAACTATGAGGATCAAAAAAATAATAATGTTAGAAATATACCAGAAAGTAGAATGTTTCTACTGGGTGTGAATAATGTCGTATTCATTATTTACATACTGCCTATATTCTGTACAATAAATTCAGTCTTGCGCCAAGCTCTACTCAACAGTAGACCAATTAATGGTCATTCATTCATTTCAGCGAGTCTACTTTGAGTAAATGTTGGACACAACTCAATCAATATACCAAAGTTCAGGTCTGTTTGGCTGCTATGACTCTCAGAATGGCCATTTTGCAATCTCCCAGAGTAGACTAATTAGTTTGTACTGACCATTGGCTACATAGCTGCCCTAGTTTCATCTTCAGAAAGATGTAGAGGAGGCTCCAGAAATAATGCAGAAGTGTTTAGGATCCCATCTCTCACCTTTTTTTCACTCTGATGGTGGTCAAGTCAAGCCAAGTGAAGCTCCGAGTCTTGGCCATGAGGAGAATAAGCTTCCATAGAGCTTCTGTAATACTACCAGTTTAGGCAACAAAAAGTGCACTTGAAGCTGAAAAGTCAGAATGACCCCCCCCCCCCCAAGGTATGAAGGATGTGCTGCTAGTCCTGGCACTTCTAGCAAATATGGATTTGCTAACAAAGCAATTAGCATTTGAAACAAAGCAATCTACAGGAGGAAAAGAGGATTCTAATAAACTTTGCATTCAGTACTTACAGTTCTTTCAGGTTTCTGAGTGCCCTGACAGAGATGGGGAATTCATCCAGATTATTGTAATTTAAATCCCTGGATGTTAAAAAAAATATCACATCACAGTAGCTATATTAGATTATACAGTATTCATTCATATTTGCAAGGAAATATTTTGTCTGCATTGTATTTATAGGTCTATAACTTCATAGAACTTCAAGAGTAGGAGATGAGTAGGAAATGTTTATGGGCATTTGTAAACTCTCCACCCACAGTATTTATTATTATGTCGTGCTTAGTTAATCTATTCCCAAGAAATAATCTTAGGTCCACTTCCCCAGCTGAGCATGCCTGAGTGACAGCTGAGTTCTACAAGCTTTATAAAACATGTCAGCTTCCTAACTTACTCTTACTGGAAAACACACACACACACACACACACACACACACACACACACACACACGAAACCAAACCAAGAACACTGTTGTAGGCATTGCCAGTTGTTGCAGATTAGAATTGTGTGTATTTAAATCTGCAATAGCAAATATGAACCAAGTGAAAAGTTGAATCTGGGCAAAAATCTGCCAAAATAGACAATTTAAGGATTTGCAAAGATCGATAAGTAAGTTCCAATGTCACTGTTATGTTCCATTGTCTACTAATAGGAAAAAACAAATTAAAAATTTAGACACCAAAATTTACTTTTATAGTGTCATCACAAATGTTCATCCTGAAGCTGCAGTAATCCCAAAATAATGTTTGCCTTTTATTTTTTATTTTTGCATAATGTCAGTGAAAACACTGAAAACAAAGCACAACAAATAAAAGGTCAACTCACAAAGTCTCTAGGTTGTGGAGACCATCAAAGCATTTCTTTCCCAGGGAGTAGATTCTATTGTTATGGAGATGCCTGCATTAGAACATTAAGAACACAAGTCAGAAAAACAAGCTATATGCAGTAGACATAAAAGAAAACATTTTGATGCTTAAAAATCTAAAAGAAGTGTTGTTTTTAAAAAGGCTGGCATGATTTATATGCAAGTCCTGTTCTCACAAAGGTAGGGAATGAGAGGGAATGCTTTCTACCTCCCACCTTTCCACTAGCTTTCACTTGGCCTTTGGCTTTAAAAGCTGATTTAAAAATTACAGACTCAATTGGTATAGTTGCAATAGTTGCAAAACAAATATTTAAGTGTCTGTTTATGTATACTGCAACTAGGCAGGTTATGTTTGTAATTTAAAACAAACTTCTAGAGCACACGTGCTGTATCTAAAATAATGTTTAGGTTGGGAGAGAAGGAATAAAAATAAAATAAAATAAAATAAGCATATATGACACAAGGAATGTGCATGTAGACCTGCAAGGATGCTTGGATAAATTAATCAGCTATTTGTTCACAGTGCAGTTTACCACAGGTAAAATTTATGCCAAGTTAGGTTCCCCAGTTTACAATGTCTTTGTATCTGGGAGGTTCCTCCACCTGCTGTTGAACTGCAACTGCAACTACACACTCAAGCTATCTTGAGCCAAGCCAGCCATACCCAAGTTTTGCTTATGTTCTGCCACCCCCTTCTCCTAGCCTACCTACAGCTGAATGTGGGGTAGTGGCAGAAGTTTTGCTTTTCAAGATCTTCTCTGTTATCATTCCCATTTTAGCATATGTGCTGCTGAAGTGAGCACATTTTGCTTTTCTATAACTACAATAGGCGATTGTGGTTTTTGTTACTACAAATTCCATGGGAAGATGTACCGCACAGTTATACAAAATTTGCAGAAAAAATGTAAACCCGAGTAAAACTACTGAAACCTAACAAACCACACCCACCACAACCTTGATGGAAAATAGGGCTGCCTCCCATATTAAACATAGTCTCTCCCCAAAACAGCATTGCCAAAAGCTACTATTACATTTACATTTTTATTGACAGTAGGCCCAGTTTTTCTCCCATTGAAGATGGTATCAGATTTCACATTGACCTTAAGTTTTACATAACTTGCTGAGTTACGCAGGCTTAAACTGCAAAGTAACAGGGCAAGGGGGAATTCAGCAATAGCTCTTTCAGACAGGTGGAGGGGGGAACTATATGTGAATTATATGTACAAAAGGACAGTGTCAAGAACATGCATAGTAGTTGGGTATATGATACAAAAAGAACAATCCTCTATATTCATTTAAAAAAATTAACTATTAGCATAATCACAGCCCATGAATTTTGCATGTTGGCCATTCTGTATTTTGGAGAGAGAAAGGGGGGTAAGCAGTACTTTGCAGAGCCTCATGCCCCTCCCCTCCAGGAGCGGCAGAGGGTGTTTTGCCTCAGATGCCCAAATGCCTTGGGCTTGAATCTATGAACAACGAGAGCATCAGAATAATGTGTTCCCATCACCTGCTGGTGTGCTTGCTTTTCTCCCCAAGACTGCATCTTGAATTAGCACATTTATATAGCAGCCTATGTACATGGAGTCCAAAACATGTAGGCTGAGGCTAAATGTTTTGCTGCACTATAACACTGTAGTATCAAGATTGCACAACTGGGCCTATATATGATGGACTGTCACAATTCCTTAGAGGCTTGCATGCAGTTATTGGGTGATGGGATAGGTAGACCAGGGAAGACCAGACTCGGAAAGCTTAGTCCGGATCTTTTCACAGGATGCAGACTCAAATATCTACATATGGATAATAATTTGTATCATTCCATTTTGTGCTTCTATTGGTGACCGGAGAGATCTACTGAAACAGCAAGTGCTATCAAATCTTATTCGCCAGCAATTTGTTTCAGTACTGCAAATGGAATTTTGTATCTTTTTACATGGGCAAAAGAAGCCATATTATTCATACGAGTGTGTGTGTGTGTGTGTGTGTGTGTGTGTGTGTGTGTGTGTGTGTGTGTGTTAGGATCCAGGAATAAAGGGAAGAATGAAGTATTTACAATCTCAACCTCTACTTCATTCAACTAGCCATATTAACCAATTGTTAACCAATTTTTGGCTCTATCAATCATGTCACATTTTTGCTGCGCGCATCTACTGAAAGCACATTCTTTCTCTCTTATTCAGTTTATATTAAACCAACTACTTCAAGATGCAAATAACAAAGTTCAAATGTTACACTTTGAAATGCAATGAAAACTTACAGAACCACTAAACTTGAGAGGTTTCCAAAAGCGTAATCTGGAATGTGGTATATTTTGTTCAGAGCCAGTGTCATTGCCTGAAGTGCTGGCAAACTCCTGAAAGCTTGCACCGGAATTTCTGTCAGAGAGTTGTCATCTAACCACAGGTGTCTCAGTGAAACCAAGCCGCTGAAGCAGTTGGGGGGCACGAGGCTGATATGGTTAGCATCAAGGCGTCTAAAAAAAACCCACAGAAACACTATTATTATTATTTTGCAGGAGAAAATCTGCAAATGAATGAATCTAACAGGGAGCTAGAACCAAGTTTCTGCTTTTGAGAATAATAATACACCAGTTTTTCAATACTGTCTTTTATCTTCTTTTTTGTGTGTCCTGCAAATAACTGCAAGCATTTTATCACACTTTGATTAAGGTCTGTTGTGGGCTTCCAATTGGCCATTTCTAGCTTGAAAGCACATGGGTTAAGAATCATAAACCATTTTGTAAGCTAGAAAGGGCTACAAAAGAAGAAGAAGAAGAAGAAGAAGAAGAAGAAGAAGAAGAAGAAGAAGAAGGTGGTGACTTGCCATGCTTAGCACTATTATAAATTGCCTCACTGAATCAATGTTTTAAATATAAAGGTGATGGCCCATTCTCCATGTGTGGTACTGGGCAGCTCTACCGGTGGTAATAGAAACTTAAATGTGTGACAGAATGGTTCTGGAGGGGTACTGAATCATCCTTCCTCATATGCTTTCCAAATCCAAGTTGCAATTAAAGGTCCCTTTTCAGTTAGCAAATTCTTTATTTTACCTATGTTCTTCCTGAGGTGAATCTAAAGGCACAAAAGAACTCCTAATTGCTGGCTCTGGTTGTTGCAGAGCCAGCCATAGGAGACCACCAGGGTGGACTTTAGTAATACACCACCCTGAGCAAGGAAACATTTTTGGCACCCTCTCTCCTCTCCAGGGCCGTCTCAAGCATGTCGGGTGCCCAGGCGCCGTGGTGCAGAGATCGCTCCGGTGCCCTCGCCCTGGTGGGTGGGCGCAGCGCCCCCCCTGCCGGCCCGGTGCCCTGCGCCACCCAGCCTACCCCTAGAGCCGGCCCTGCTCCTCTCGCCTTCTGTTTTGCACATTCTCTCAAGTGCACTACATCATAGTTTTGCGCCCCCTCAGCTTGGCACCCTGTGTGTGGGGGGGAACCACCAGCAACTCCCCCCCCAAAAAAATCCAGTGCTGAGACCACTTAACTAATATAATTGTAGAATCCTGAAGAAAAGCAACAGGGTTTATTCCACAATGCCTCTGTCACCGGTTTCCTTCAACAAACAATGCAGGCTTATAGCAAAACCACAAAAGTCCTCAATGCACACAGTCTATTTGTTACTGCATAAGGCAGTCAGCATAGCAGATGTAATTTCTCAGCACTATTTAGCAGCTAAGATAGATTCTTTGGTGGTTTTGAAATGAAGGTTCCAGCACAGTGCGATCAGCAGATCCTGTTACCTCACTTGCTCCTAGTTCCATTGCTTTTGCATCCAAACCTTTAGCAATCTTTCGCTTTCCTGCACTTGCAGGGATGGAAAAAGAAGAAAAGGGACATAAATCCAGGGCTAATCTCTTCAAACCTGGCATAGGGAACCTGTGGCACTCTAGTTGTTGTTGCTATCTGGGCCTGATGGGAGTTGGGAGTCCAACAGCATCTGGAGGGTCAGAGGTCATATCCCTCTTTAAAGGAAAACAGAACTTTCTATTTTAAAAAATCCATAGTCTGTCCTGTATCCACATTAATATTCATTTTACTGGATTTCATAGATGTATTGGATTAGACTGCTTGGGGAGAGAAAAAGGTGTTATAGCACAACCCAAGGACCTGAAACCAAAATGCATAAGCAGCAATATTTGATGCAATGTTACAGTTGGAAGTAACTGCTCCTTTTTAAAGTATGTACGGTGGAACCTCAGTTTATGAACACCTTGGTTTACGAATTTTTGTTTTACGAATGCCGCGGACCCATCTGGAATGGATTAATTCACTTTCCATTACTTTCAATGGGAAAGTTCGCTTCAGTTTATGAATGCTTCGGTTTATGAACAGACTTCCGGAACCAATTACACCCATGCTTCGGGTTAACTACGCTTCAGGTTGAGTACTCCGTGGACCCGTCTGGAACGGATTAATTCACTTTCCATTACTTTCAATGCTAGCAACTTTGAGCTCCTCACAAAGTAAGGGAATAATAAACAAACTAGGCAGTGAAAGAGGAAAAAGCAGCACTGGGAGGTGGGGTATTTCTGGTAGCAGCTGCAAGTTTTGCTTCCATTTTTGATCAACAGCAGTTTAGTGTTACATTCTAACTTTACACTGTGGTTCAAGCCCATGGGCTGAAGTTGCCTTTTGTTAAACAAGGCTTAGTCAAGATTAGCCACACGTCATCTGCTTCAGAAAAAAATGAAAAGCTGCAGTTAATAAAATAATGAAAGCAAAAGTTTTTGGTCTTCTTTTTGCAGCCATACTGGTGGGAGGTAGGTTGTTAGTGCACAAGCCCAAGGCTCATTCTGAGTCATTCCCATCTCAACCATGGTTTACAGTGATGTCCAAACCAGCTCTCTTCTCAAGTATGGTTTACAGTGAAGTCCAAACCAGCTCCCTTGTTTAGGAAACACCCTTGCAGGCTAAATAGGTTGTGTCCAGATAAATTATACGAAAAGAAAAGAAAAGAAAGATGAAGTAAAAATATGCTTAAATGTTTTCTTTTTTCACTGAACTAAAAGAAAATGCAAGCAGACCAAGTAATCTTGTACAAGGCAAAGCTAGCTCATTTGAAAGAAACTGGGCTTTATGGCAGGCCTGTTAATCTCTTTATTTAAAGCTGCTTCTTCGTTTTCGCTCATGTAAAATGTCAGGTCCTTTCTATCTACTTGTTCACAGTATTTCTACCTACTGCACGAGAACAAATAACAATTTCTGTGGCTTTATGCCAGGCTGGCAAATAACTGAGACAAGGTCAGTTGGAACAAATTTATAAAAGTTCAGTGTCAAAGCCCTTTTACAATTAAATTTTCAATATGAAAACTGACATGGCAGGCTGTAGGGACACAGCTTCCAAAACAGCTCACAAGTTCTGTCAACAAATGGGTAAAGCTGGAAATGTTTAGAAATACCCACTCTGCAAGGGCAACCAGAATATTTTGTGCTACGTTTCCAAGCAAGATATACTTTGAATGGAAATGCAAAGTTTCTTTTCATTTAGTCAGAAAGGCATTTTTTGTCTGTGTGATGTTTCTGTCTAAGCCAAGGACTTTAGAGTTCACCAGCTTGACAGTTACACTGCTTAAAGCTTCTTTTTAAAAAACATTTTCTTTAATCAATTTGCACGTGTGTGTTTTTCTCCAGCAGGGCTAACATCCTGCCTTATATATGACCTAGATCTTACAGCTCTTTCTTCTAGCACTGCTGTTTATATTAGTTGGGATTGCAGGACTTTAGGCATAAGCCTGCATGATATGCATGAGCAGCGGGCATACTCTGTACCAAGGCACCAATAAAATCAAGATTTAACCCTCTTAAATTAAACAATAAATGATGGACTGTCTGAATTTTACAGCTCCAGTGTCATCAAGTGCCATCTTGCTGAATGGAATGGTACGTAATGTGCACAGGAGTGATGGGTGAGAGGAGGCACCACAGCACACCTGACCTCCTGGCAGCAACGTCTCTGCCACTTGCTAGGAGAAGGTGAGGTGGTCAGTGCTGTGTGAGTGCATCAATGTGCCTACACAACATCCACCACAGCACCCCTTTCTCTCCTGGTAAGCATCAGAGCCTGCTGCTTGGAGGCATGGTGCCTGATGCAGTCCTTCCTCACTGACTGCTCCTAAATGTGCACCATTTCCACTAAAATATTCAAAGTAATGACTTGCAGGGCAATCCAAACCCTTCTTACACCAGACTTGTTGGGGGCTGGTGGGTGTTGGATTGAGTGGAGGCATCTTTTGGCTAAGCTCTACCAGCTGAGCCAGCTTCCTGTTAGCCTCTGACAGGAAGTGACCCAGGCGATGCTCCATGGGGGCTGACCTCCTCCATCCACATGCTGGAATATCAGCACCAGCAGAGTCCATCGCAAATGGAACATTTGGGGGGGGGGCAGAGGCAGGGCTGAGCTATTCAGAGATTCACTGGATCCTGAGCTGGTCTCTCTGCTGTCAAGAGATGCCATTGGGCCAATGTTGACCCAACAGCTGTGCCTGCCTAGAGCTGTTGTAGGGGCTGGGCCCAATTGTCCTCTCCCCACTTTCTGCTGTCATGAACGGTAGGGCTACAGATGTGGCAGCGGCTCTGCTGCCCCGAAGGGCCTTGGCAGCAGCAACTTCGGATTGTGCCCTAAATTGTTCTATTGGTGGTGGAGGCATTGTTGGCAAGACACCAGTGGTCAGCACAGCAACTGGTTGTAAGCAGCTACAAGCCATTTTACATTTACATTTCCCACAGTGAATAACAGAATCAGTAGAGTTGAAAGGGGCCCCCTGAGGAACATCTAGTCCAACCCTCTGCAATGCAGGAATATGCAGCTGTCCCACATGGGGATCAAACCTGCAACCTTGGCATTAATTGGCTCCCCACACTAACCAACTGTGTTATCCAGACTGTGCATCAACATAGCATTGCAGGAATCACTTCTACCATAAAGTTTCAAGGTGATTTATATATTGGAACAGAAAACATAATAAAAAATAAAAGTAGGTAGGATCAAAAAGAATCTCCGACCAAAAGTGATCCTATATAAATTCAAGACAAATAAAACATCCAACTGCCACTGCAAACATTAGTATAAGCACTATTAAACAGTCACTAACAAAGCCATCAAACCTCACAAAATAAAAATTAACAGCTAAATGCCTGGGTGTGGAAGTACATTTTGACCTGGTACTGAAAATATATCAATGTTGACAACAGGCAGGTCTCCCTAGAGAGAGCATCCCACTGTTTTTTTTTAGGGTGGGCACTCTGCATGCCCTTTGGAGTCAAACTTCTTTTTTAAAAAAAGTTTAGTTCTGTGCATTAACTTTTAACCTTTAAATGTTACAGGATACATACCTAAGCTTATGGCAAGCACGCAGTACACATCTATACAGAAGTAACTATACTAATTTCCTATTCAAATCCAGCAAGGTTAATTTTTAACATGCCAAGCTAAGAAGCTACTGTAGCATGTACTACGGTACTACAGAAAATGCAACCCAGTTAAAGAGTTCACAAAGCAGTCTTAAAACCTACCGCCACAAATGTTCCTTTGTTATCTAATCTTTTCTTTTATTCCTAAGTACCATTTTTCTAGTTACAGATAATAAAACTTTTCATTAGTGATTGTGCTTCCTGTCATAATGTAAATAATGCATGCTGATCTATAAAACATGCAATGAAAACCTTAACGTTTTCATTCAGTTGTTTTAGTTGCGCTGATCAAAGTTTTGGCACTTTCAAAGCTAAATCCATTAGCTCATAAACTGTACCTTATTTATAATTTAAAATATATGGCTAACATGTGGAAAGTTTAAAAGCAGCTATTGTGCTCAAAAGAGGGCCAATTTAGGGATACTTTTTATTATTTCCTACCATAGATAGCATATAAGGTAGAATATAACATGAAATTGATCATGAACCCTTCTTAAAATGTCCAAATCTTTCAAGGAGAATACACGAAGCATAAGGAATGCAATCTAGTGTCACTTTTAATAACAAATTGTGCGTGCCCTGGCCATATGCTCTGCAGCTTATGTAGAAAATATTATACCGTACTTTAAGAGTTATGACAATCAGTTTTTCTAATTTATTCTCGTTATATCTAGGAATAAAATACTGATTCCTACAGTGCACTTTCTGGGCCACAACCATGGAGTACACTCACCTCAGAGATAATACAAATACAGGATCTGAGAAGCCATAAAGGGCACTGAAGGAGGAAGTAATGAACGAGAACTAAAGATGCTCAGAGGCTATTCTTAGCTTTCATCTAAGGCCTAGATGTCAGTTTGGGACATTCCAAAGAGAATTGGATTTCCTCACGATCACCTTCATATGTGATTTTTTTTAAAAAAACTTTCATATTATTTGTGAATTTTGAAAGAGATGCAATACAAAATCTGCGCATGTGCACCTGACACTAGAAAAAATCCCACCATGAATCACATGGGAAATACTCCAGGAAATAGCCTTATTAGTCTGTTGCAGTTTGAGGATAAATCAAATGCTCTTTGGTGTTGAACTTTCATGTGCAACAGTCTGCTCAATGAAGTCAAATATAGTTTTGTTTAGGCACGCAGTAAGAACCAGAGGAGTAGATAAAGTGGCAGAACTAAAAGCAGTGTTTTCCATGATACAGTGGTATCTTGGTTCTCGACTGCCTTGGCTCCCAAACAAATTGGCTCTTGAACGCCGCAAACCCGGAAGTGTTCCCGTTTGCAAACATTCTTTGGAAGCTGAATGTCCGACGCAGCTTCTGCTTGACTGCAGGAAGCTCCTGTAGCCAATCGGAAGCCACGCCTTGGTTTTCGAACCGTTTTGGGAGTCGAATGGAATCCCAGAACAGATTAAGTTCAGGAACCAAGGTACCAGTGTACACATAATTCTGGATGTCTCTCACATTCCTGATTGAATAACACTGTTGTTACCTGTGAGGAAGAGCTCCATGTGAACAGCAAAATGCATAGGCATATGTTGCATCAGAATTCACAAATTTTGAATTCATTTCTAAATCATTGTTGAGCTTGCAGGAAGAGTCTTTTTGTAAATTACCCCACAGTCCAAAGAGCATGGACACCAGTCATAGCTGCCAAGTTATCCCTTTTTTTAAGGGATTTTCCCTTATGCTGAATAGGCTTCCTCGCGAGAAAAGGGAAAACTTGGCAGCTATGACACCAGTCTGCCTCCACACACACAGGTGGAATCTAGACATATATAAAAAACATTCTGAAAATGCTTCTTGAAAAATATATTGAATTTGTCATAGCTCACCATCATGATCTACTGTCACATTTGTATAATGCACTTTACAACACACTTCAAACATTTTATTTGCAGCTGTGTAGCTGAGTCCACAGACTGCTTAGATTAGAAGTTTCCTCAGAATTCTTCCTCTTGAGTAAATCAAATAGCCCAGTTCCTGAGCCTTAGTATTTTTTTACACAGTTCCCAGTCCATTTTGATTAATTCACAAATTTAGTCTTTCTAGGGCTCTCATATTTCTTCTGGGTCTATCACCTGGTTGTGGGTCAGAAACCTGCTTCTGCAGCTGCTTCCAGACACAATTTCAGGATCCCAGCTGTTTCCTCTCTGGCACATGGAGAATCAAGCATCCCTAATGCACAATGCTCCCTTTTAGCAGGATGCAACCTCAAGCAGCTCATGAATTAAGAGGCCAGCCCTGTTCTCTGCTGCTGTTGCAGCAGCAACAACAACAACAACAGGCCAATAGATTCTCATGGCTGGTACAAGCAAAGTCAGGATTGGCAATGAAGAGATGGGCTTGCAACCATGGGAACCCAGTGTCAATTTTGGGAACCCAGAAGTGTTACTAAATGTTGTGGGGCAGGCAGTCCCAGCATTTCAGCACTTGCAGAGGAAGATATATACAAATCAGAATAAGGATGCAGTTACTAGAGGGCTTTCAAGTGAAGGCGGAACAGAGTTTGACAACTCGACCCACCTTGCCTCATGCAGAATCTCATTGCAGCACGAGGCTGGAGCAGAGGCTACAGACTGAATTTGTATGCAAAATGAAATGTAATATTAAACATTAAAATGGTTTGTTTCAGATTTATGTTCATTATGGGGAAGGTCCATAGGGTCCTTCTACTTTGCGTTCTACTTTGTGTTCATTATGGGGAAGGTCCATCTACTTTGCGTTCAGAAGTTCTCAGATTCAGTCCCAAGCCTGCCCAGGGAGGGGTGCAAGGGAAACCAGCATGAAGCCCTGGGGAGATGCTGCCAGACAGTGCAGACACTACTAAGTTAGACGGACCAATGGTCAGACTTGGTATAAGGTAGCTTCCCATGTTCCCAAGAGATATTTAAAAACCAGTGCCTTCATGCAAATTCTGTTTTATAGGCTTTATCCACCTGTCAAAGTGGCCCACTGGGGGCAGGGAACGCAGGAGGAGACCTGCCAGCCAGGAAATGTTCCCTACCCCTGATCTAAATAAGCACTGCCCATTAATATCTAGGTCATAAATGCCTGGTGGTTTAAAGGAATAGGCTACTTATCCTACTCATCCTACTCCAAAATGCCCACCATTCTCTCAGACACTGGTAAAAGGATTTGGGAGGATGGGAAGAAAACCTGTTTGCCCCATGGTGATCTAGTAAATTAATTCTGCATTTGGGAGTAGAATGTTAACCTGTAGACAAGCAATAAGATTGGCACATGAGCAAAATGGGACAAAGCCATCAGAATTCAAATAAAACACCTTCAAATGAACTAACTTCTAAACCATGTCATACCTTAAAAGAAAGCTCCTATTTTGTAGAAGCTCCTAGCTGGCTTTTAAAGCTTTCAACTCCTTTAAAAAAAAAAGGTTTCCCGTTTTGAATAGTTTCAAAGGAATCCTCATTGTAAATCGGAAACCAAGACGCAAATCACCTTATGGATAGAAAATTACTAGGTTGTATGAAACGAGAAACTGAATCTATGCACACCTTTATCAGACGGGCACTAACTCATTTGGAAGAAACAAAAGAATCCTGGTTTTCTTTTCCTCAAAGAGGTCACATTTGTCAACGATCCTCTTTCAACTGATAGTAGCCTGTTCTGTACATGTACTTATCATTCCTATCTGCTGTCTGCTCCACAGCTGTTTAAAGTTCCTACTGACCACTCTCATTCTCTTTTTATTTTAATTTTGTCACCAAACACCCTTACACAGTCAACACAACCTCTCAGTTTTCTCTCCTTCTTTCTCCTTCGCCTCCTCTTTTCTATCTTCTAGAAAGGCATTTGCAACAAAGAACGAGAGATAGCGAGATAGTTTATTTAGAAACTCTGTTGAAAATTCAACTCTCTTTCAACACCACAAAGAACCCTTTGTTTATATGACTTATCATATAAATAAACACTTACTATTTAGGTTGTTGGAAGAAGCAAAACACAGGTTAGCCTGATGCACAGACTTTAAAATCACTAAAATTGAAATGAAATATTCTTTTCGAAATGCATTTCTGCTGTAGTATTTGTTGGGTCTCGTTTGTCAGATTTATTCCAGCAATCATGTGGACTGTAGGCTTACTTTCATTTAAAGTAAAATATTGGAGAAGACAGAATTCTAAGTTGACACACAGGTGCAATACATTGCTCAACCCCTTTGCAGCCTTTGGAACACAAGAGGAAGAGAGATTATGCCTTTGTGGCATAAAATACTAATTGTACATTTATTATTTTAATATATATTAAATGGGACACTCTCAATGGAGGGCTTTAGTACATCTGAATCTGTTTCTATCTGAAAGAGAGACTAGAATGCTCAGGGAAGCAATTCCTTATTCAACTATTTTTTGGTTGAAGCAGTAAGAATTATACTTTGTACTCTATTATTTATGCCATGTAGTGTCATTTTGTACTTCAGATTATGCTATTTTTTATAATTAATAGGAGCAGAGGTTATGCAATGACATACTTTGGCATAATCACCATTAACAACCATGTAGTGTATTATAGGGTATATGTATATACTTACAGAGACTGGAGAGAGTGCAGATTCTGGAGCGCTTCAGCAGGAACTTGCTTTAGCAAATTATTCTGAAGCATTCTGCATTTGTGGAGAGAGAGAGAGAGAGAGAGAGAGAGAGAGAGAGAGAGAGAGAGAGAGAGAGAGGGAGAGGGAGAGAAACAATTTTAGCTTACAAACCAGAGGTCAGTGTTTAGTATCTTACCCCCCCCCCCAGAAGGAAAATGGTTAGTAACATGGGTGTGAGATCTGGTCTCCAAAACAGAGTGTACCACCTGCTAGTTACCAATATTTTGAAACCAAGGTTTAGAGATAAAACCAATATTTTGTATAATTTGAGAGCCAGCGTAGCATCATGGGGATAGCCCTGGAGACTCTCTCTTAGCCTAAACTATCTCACAGGGTTGTTGTTAGGATAAAATGGGTAGGAGAGAGAAATACATGGAGGAAGGTAAGATATTAATGAGATAAGTTAATTAAATGTAAGTATGTGCCTCTTCCCATCATTTAAAGAGCTGTCCAAATTGTGTATGAGTGGAACCTATTTGCGGTGGTTCCAGTCCCACATGGATGGTTGTTTTCAGAAGGCGATGCTTGAGGAGTGCTCTTCTGCCCCGTGGAGTCTTCAATGTGGGGTTCCTCACAGTTCAGTTTTATTTCCTATGCTGTTTAACATCTACATGAAACCACTGAGCGGGGTCACCTGGAATTTTGGAGCAGATTGTCAGCAATATGCTGATGACACCCAGCTCTACCTCTCCTTTACATCCGCAGGTGAGACACTTGTCTCTGCAATGGACTGGATGAGAGCCAACAAACTGAAGCTTAATCCAGATAAGACTGGGGCTCTTGATGGGGTTACCTTCTCTCTGAGGGAGCAGGTATGCAGCCTGGGGATCACTTTTAGATCCTTTGCTGTCGCTTGAGGCCTTGGTGGTGCAGAATGCCTTCCATCACCTTTGGCTAGTGGCCCAGCAGCACCCCTACCTGGACAGGAATAGCCTAACTTTTGTTGTCTATGCCAGTGTTTCCCAACCTTGTGCCTCCAGATGTTTTGGGACTACAACTCCCATCATCCCTAGCTAGCAAGACCAGTGCTCAGGAATGATGGGAATTGTAGTCCGAAAACAGCTGGAGGCACAAGGTTGGGAAACACTGGTCTATGCTCTGATTTAACCTCTACCCTGTTTCCCCTTTTTTAATACGTAGTCAGAAAGTAAGCCATGGCAGGGTTTTTAAGCATTTGAGAAATATAAGACATACCCCCAAAATAAGCCATACTTCCGCTCCGCGGAAACCAACCCCCACAGGCACCTCCACTCACAGAGTCAGAGTGCAGGAGCGCGATCAGCTCTGAAGTGGCGCTCCAAGAGCTCCGCTTAACAGCTGATCGCGCTCCCGCCTTGCTGGCTGCATCCCCGCGCTCCGCCTTCTCGTCCATCGCCGCCCTGCCGCTTCTGTGCTTGTCGCCACCGCTGGGCTCACTGCTTCTTCCTTGCCTGGCCTGGCCAAGGAGCTTGGAGCGCCCTGCAGCGGCAGGCGGAGCGCCTGAGCCAGCGGCCTCTGCCTGGCCCGGCCTAGGATGCCTGCTGCCCCGCCACCCGGAACCAGTGGCTGCTGCAGCGCCGAGCACTCAAGAGAACCAAGCAGTGCCCTGAGCCAGCGCCCTGAGCTGTAAAAACTGTACCGGTAATAAAAAAAATAAGACATCCCACCGAAAGTAAGCCACCCTGTGTTTTTTTGAGGGAAAAAAGTTATAAGACGGTGTCTTAAAAAAGGGGAAAGACGGTAGGTTAAATCATTGCAACACATTATACATGGTGCTGCCCTTGAAGACAGTGCACAATTTAGCGGCCACTTTCATCACCAGGGCAAGATGGTTTGAGCATTTAATGCCAATTCTGGCTTGAACGCACTGGCTGCCAATTAGTTTCTGGACCCAATTCAAAGAGCTGGTCTTGACCTATAAAGCCTTAAATGGCTCAGGGCCACAATACATTAAGGACCACCTTCCCCCATATTAACTTACCTGAACCCTGTGATCACCATCTGAAGCCCCGTGCTATCTATATTACATATATTTAGGCACCAGGTGAAAACACTCTTCTCCTCCCAGGACTTTGGCTAACTAAACAATATATGGCCTTTTGCACTGTGTTATGTGTGTAGGGTTGTTGTTTTTGTTTGTTACTATAGCATGTATTTTTGTGTTTTTATATTGTAAACCGCCCTGTGATCCTCGGCTGAAGGGCGGTATAAAAATCTAATAAATATTAAATACTTAACAAAAACATAACAAGACAGAGAATAAAATGCATCTTAGAAAAAACAACCTAGAAAAATTAAGAACGAAAACTGGAATTACACATCCGCAGAGGCCTTTCTAAATAAGTATGTTTCAATGAGGTGTAAGAATATAGTCAAAGGCAGCGCTGCTTAACTTCAGAAAGAAGATGATTCCACACAATGGGTGCAATCATGGATAAGGTACTCCTCAAAAGGAATGTGTTTCAGCAAAAAGCTGAAACCTGCTTGGTTTCATAAAGACCTGCTTGGAATGTACTTCACAGTTTAACAAAGTTAAGTTTTGACTACATCTACCAAGAAATAACATAAGATATGGGCGTAACGTTTCTTAAATACTACAATGTTTGCAGTAATTATTCTACTCATTTTGTCCATCTCCCCACCCATATAAATAGAAATAAAAGTCATCTCCTTTTTTCCATCCTCATTAGAAATGTCTCTGAACTTTGAGAACTAAAACCTGCCCTTCTGTAGGAAGTTAAAGAAACAATTACAAAATTAGATCTTTATTTGATATTATACAGAAACATTAACTTTATGAGTGAACTGATTTGGGGACATCACCCATCTTTCAAAATTTCAAGGTTTAATACAAAGAAGCAAATACCTTATTTTTCTAAAAGCAGTAACCATCTTTTCCTGGTCATACTCTGATCAAAATGAACAATTCACTTAAAGTGTTCCTTTAGTATTAGGCCCTGAGATATTTTAAACAAACCACATAGAAATGTTGGTTTACTTACAGTACTTTAAGGCTGAAAAGCCCAGAAAATGCTCCTTTTGGGATGTGTGTCAAGCCATTTCCTGCCAGACGTCTGCAGGATTAGAACGAAAAAAGATAAATAGATTTTATTTTGTGTGGAATTAATCTGGATGTTAAAAAACACAGGGCAGTTATATTGGAAGCACCAGGGCTAGAAGGAGTTGTTTAAGAGCCCAGTTTTGTCATCATTAACATTCCGTGTGAAACATTTTGTAACTACACAGTCCATTTAACGTCAGCTGAGCAAATGCATTTGCTTCAATAAACCTGGCTTACAGTGCACGCCTAATTGTCCAACCTGTTCTGCTTCAGTAGCAAACAATGCAAAATTACAGAATGCAGATTGGCTACTATTTTCATAACTTTACATTTGCCCCAGTAGACATGAATTTTCCCCAGTAGACATAGAAAGCACACAGATAAATTGACAAGCCTCATTAGCTACAAGAGAGCACATGGTTACAAAAAATGGTACACATGCCTTCAAGCATAGCTGTCAAGTTCTCCCTTTTTTTAAAAGGGAAATTCCCTTATGCTGAATAGGCTTCCTCGCGAGAAAAGGGAAAACTTGACAGCTATGGTTCCTTCATAGTGTTGTGTTTTAAAAAGCCGACTAGTCATGAATGGATAGAAATTACATGTGGAAATTTGCCTTTCAGTGTTAGAATCATAGAATCATAGAGTTGGAAGAGACCACAAGGGCCATCCAGTCCAACCCCCTGCCAAGCAGGAAACACCATCAAAGCATTCTTAACATATGGCTGTCAAGCCTCTGCTTAAAGACCTCCAAAGAAGGAGACTCCACCACACTCCTTGGTAGCAAATTCCACTGCCGAACAGCTCTTACTGTCAGGAAGTTCTTCCTAATGTTTAGGTGGAATCTTCTTTCTTGAAGTTTGAATCCATTGCTCCGTGTCCGCTTCTCTGGAGCAGCAGAAAACAATCTTTCTCCCTCCTCCATATGACATCCTTTCATATATTTGAACATGGCTATCATATCACCCCTTAACCTTCTCTGTTACACATGTGCTTCTTAGAACAGTGTTTCCCAACCTTGTGCCTCCAGATG
The DNA here is from genome assembly GCF_965207765.1 of Zootoca vivipara. Taxonomy (NCBI): domain Eukaryota; kingdom Metazoa; phylum Chordata; class Lepidosauria; order Squamata; family Lacertidae; genus Zootoca; species Zootoca vivipara. Next base: position 28,614,010 of record NC_142592.1, on the reverse strand, counting down.
TTTTGGGACTACAACTCCCATCATCCCTAGCTAGCAAGACCAGTGGTCAGGAATGATGGGAATTGTAGTCCAAAAACATCTGGAGGCACAAGGTTGGGAAACACTGTCTTAGAATAACGTTAACTGCTGCTGAGGGAAAGTAAACCTGAGCAGAGTATCAGAGGAATTTGAGATCAATGTTATGTCAACTTTCATTTCAAATACATCGCTGACAGTAGTGGGATAGCAAGGAAGAGGCACTGCCCACCTGCTCTCTTAAAGGAGAAGCACGGGCTGTTTCAAACAGTAGTTATGAAAGACCCCTTAACCACCTAAGACAGCCTCCAGCACTCAGCAGTATCACCCCCTCCCCACTAGCTGATGCAATGTAGTGCGCCCACATTATGGCCATTTTTTCCACCAGGTAAAGACCTTTTAATTCAGCCAGCCCTTTTAATTTTAACTACTTGCTTTGGTGCATTTAAATATGCATCCAAATGGCTTTCCCTTATTTATAAATAAATAGCAATGGCTGATCTGGTTTGGGGGAGGGGTGTAGGATACTTTGTATTCTAGATTCTGTGTTTTTATGACACCAAGCAGTGTATAAATTTTAGGAAACAAACAATAAATGCAATTTCAAAACCATGCAAATTCCCAAGTTGTCTCAATTTTTGTATACTCACAATAGCCACCCTAACACAACTTCTACAAGTTGAATATACAGTATAATGTATTCTATTGATTTTTAACGGTTGGGTAGTGGCAACATTGTTCCCCAAAGTGCTATACAGTACTAGCAGCAGAGGAAAACTATTGCTATGAATGCTTCAGCATATGTCCAAACTGAAGCAATGCTTCCATTTTTAAATAAGCAACACGACAGAAATCTAAACCATAACCTGCATTTTATTTGCTTGGCTGCATCTCGTTGTCTGAGGCAGCTCAGAGGAGCAAATGGACTGTAAACAGGAACCTTGGTTAAATTAACTAAAGGACTGGCCACTGAAGAGGCTGAGTCAGATTTTACAGCCATCTGAACAGCCTTATGCATGAGAATTCAAATGCATGTGGATACCCAGTTCATTATTGCTTTGAAAATCGTTAGCTTTTATAATAGTTATTGTTGCTAGAATAATCCTCTGTCAGAAAGAGCGCATGCACAAAACTTGGGGGGGGGGAAATACTTTTTGGCTATTAACCCAAATAGTTATATGAGAAAATACATTGATTTTAAAATGCTGTGTTCTGCTGAGCAGGGCTTTTCTATTTTAACTACTATTGCGGAGTTCTTACTTCATACCAATCCTGTCTTGTGATGGTGGAATTTATTATGTGTCACTGGCTGTTTGCCAACCTGGAGGCATGCAAGTCTGATCATACATGCTACTATACTTTAAATACAACTATTATCATCTTTACTTTGCATGTCCCTTTCTATACAGGATTATAAAATGAACTGGGCAACTTCCAGTGGTATCTGCACACCAGCAGAATGACTTCAGTTGGTGAGACAGGACTTCCCCTTCTTTCCCCTTCTCCCTGAAACCCTCTACACTTCAAGCCCTCCAGATGTTTTGGACTACAATTCCCATCATCCCTGACCACTGGTCCTGTTAGCTAGGGATCATGGGAGTTGTAGGCCAAAACATCTGGAGGGTCGCAGTTTGGGGATGCCTGGTCTACACATACCCCAATTCTGCTCTGCCCAATGTGGTCAGAGAAGTCCATTTTTGTGATGTTGCCTGTCTCCCAAAGTTTATTTACATCACTGCACTACACAGTTACACAGGCATGACGATCCTTCTCCATGGAACAATGGCAAGGCTACATATATTTTTTTATCTGCTCCACAACAGCCATTTTCACATGCCTCACCTCATTCAGATATGACTTGTGAGAGATTATGCTCCTCTAGTATTGCTAGGTTTTGCAACCATATAGGGAGACACTGGTACAGAGTACTGACACATCTTGTTCCCCCCCCCCCGTTCGTAGCAATTTATGTTGCTTACCCACAACACTTGTATCAAAACTCCCCATAAAAATAGTGCCAACTGCATGTAACAAACTGAGTGAGCCAATTCTGCTAGGGGTAAGAGGTAGCATTTAATCTACCCTGTTCCTTAAGTCATGCCTTCCAGGTGAATATAGAGGAAGTACTGCTTCCCCCCCCTCTCAGAGCACCACAACTGCGAGTGAGTTTTACAGGTTGCCTTCAAAGGACATATTTACCTTGCCAGCAGGTCCAACAGTTCTGAAAGGTATTGTGTCTACTCCCTTCACCTTTGAAGGTACCCAAGAGTGGCCACTGAAGCTTAAAAATGTAAAGGTACCCCTGACAGTTAAGTCCAGTCGCAGACGACTCTGGGGTTGCAGTGCTCATCTCGCTCTATAGGCCGAGGGAGCCAGCGTTTGTCCGCAGACAGCTTTCGGATAATGTGGCCACCATGACTAAGTCACTTCTGGCGAACCAGAGCAGTGCACAGAAATGCTGTTTACCTTCCTGCCGGAGCGGTACCTATTTATCTACTTGCACTTTTTTTGGCGTGCTTTTGAACTGCCAGGTGGGCAGGAGCTGGGACCGAACAATGGGAGCTCACCCCATTGCGGGGATTCGAACCACCGACCTTCTGATCAGCAAGCCCTAGGCTCAGTGGTTTAGATCACAGCGCCACCTGCGTCCCAACCTTAACTGCCTATTAACTTCCCGAACCTACCTGCCAATGTTGCCAATTAACCAATTTAAAAGCAACCATCCAATAAGGACATCTGCTGGAAACGCAGTACAGTACAGAATAGGTGAAATAAACCAGCCAGCACAGCCAACCAGCTGACATGCAAAAGATTTCTACTCGCCCCCCTGAAAAACAACCAGCTAATGTCCATACTGGATAAAGGGTGGGAGGGAACCGCAAAACTGCAGAAGTTTTGCAGTGCAGCATGCATGGGCATACAAGAGGCTGAATAATAATAATAATAATAATAATAATAATAATATTTATACCCCGCCCTTCCCAGTCAAGACCGGGCTTAGGGCGGCTAACAACAAGAATATCAAAGCAAGCATAAAAGAAATAATTCAATTAAAATGCAGATTAAATACAATGTTAAAATTCAATTTTAAAATTAGGAATCTACAAGTGCAACCTCATTTAAATATCTGTAGGATAAAGCCTTAGGAGAGGGGAACACCGGGGTCAGACTGAGTCAGTCCAAAGGCCGAGCAGAACAGCTCTGTCTTGCAGACCCTACGAAAAGAAGACAACTCCCGCTCTCTCCTAAGAGAGAGCGTTCCACCAGGTCGGGGCTAGTACTGAGAACGCCCTGGTCCTGGTCGAGGCCAGTCTAACCACCTTGTGACTCGGGATCTCCAGTATATTATTATTTGTGGACCTTAATGTCCTCTGCGGGGCATACCGGGAGAGGTGGTCCCATAGGTACGAGGGTCCTAAGCCACATAGGGCTTTAAAGGTCAAAACCAGCACCTTAAACATGAGTCTGTACTCCACCGGGAGCCAGTGCAGCTGGTGAAGCACTGGATGAATGTGATCTCGTGGTGAGGACCCCGTAAGGAGTCTCGCCATGGCATTCTGCACCCGCTGAATGCCAGTTGCTCCTCCCTAAAGGTAAAGGGTTAGGGTTAGGGTTAGTTGTGACCGACTCTGGGGTTGCACGCTCATCTAGCATTATTGGCAGAGGGAGCCGGCGTATAGCTTCCAGGTCATGTAGCCAGCATGACAAAGCCACTTCTGGCAAACCAGAGCAGCACATGGAAACACCGATTACCTTCCCGCTTGCCCCTCCCTAAGTGGCTACAAATGGCATCTGATGCTACTGCTTCAGGCACAGTGTCATTGTTCGACTTCTACTGTTAAAAAGCTAGCATTTTTGTTCTGAAAATTGTAATTGCAATCTTTTACACTTGTGCTGTGTCTTTGTACTTCATTATGGAATTACCAAGTAGTCCTGGAAAGATTGTTCTCATTAATGCCCCCCACCAATAGATTAACAAAACTGAAATCACACAGGAGTCACACATATTCATCATTTAAAAAAAGGCATGAGGCTTAGTTTGTTGGTGGTTTATACCTATCACTGAGACAGAGCTAACGTTTAAGGCAGAGCTAACTTTTAAGGCAGCTTTGTCACTTGGTTGGCAAAATGGTTGTCACCCGAAACTAATTCTCAAATCATTCTGTTGAAAGGGAGAGGGGAAACAAAACAAACAACCCAAGTGAACTTATCTGTGCATTATTCTACTAAGGGCACCTGCTGTAAAGTTGTTGAGCAGTGTACTAAAAACTGCTTGGAGCTTTGCCCACACTGCTTTTGTTTGCAAAGCCCAATTTTTCAATCTTAGAAAGGAAACTAGATATGTCTTATTCAATGATGCTGTAACTAGCCCCAGCAGCCTTCTGGCTTTCTCCTTTAGAGATGTAAAAGCAATTAAGTGGCTGCAGGTTCTACATAGTTTGTGTATTTCACTCAGTCATAGGCAGTTGAAGGAGACTGGCTGGCGAGACTGTAAAACAAAACAAGGCATTGGCATTCAGAGCACTGATGCTGCAGTCAATAGCTTAGGATTCCCATCAGGACGTCCTCACATGAAGTGGCATTATGCATCCCAGTGCAAGTTTGGATCCTTTTCTAGACAGAAAGTGTGTTATAATGAGAATAGAGGCCATCCCAGTATCAACTGATCAGGTCTCACATTTGGAGCAAGATCCCTAGATACGATCCCTCTTGCCCCCATGATTATAGACAGTAGCTCACATTGCATGACACTACCAAGTCAGGAAAACTTTGGGTATTTAGGAAGAGGAAGTGATACATTGCTTTGCATAAACAAAACTGCAACTTTCCATTATATGTGGGGTTTTGTGGCTTGCCACTAATTAGATGCCACAAGCTGAGTGTCAGATGGGGAGAAGCAGAGGTACAAACACTTTGCTTTTAGTTACAGGTAGGTAGCCGTGTTGGTCTGACGTAGTCGAAACAAACAAACAAACAAAATTCCTTCCAGCAGCACCTTAGAGACCAACGAAGTTTGTCATTGGTATGAGCTTTCATGTGCATTCTTCAGTGTATCTCTAGTGTTGGTCTCTAAGGTGCTGCTGGAAGGATTTTTTTTATTTTGTTTCGACTTTGCTTTTAGTGAACCTCACCAGGATACCTGTGCCTTGAGTTACTGTAAGAATGAAAATCCAAAGCATTTTGAAATTCTTAGTTCTGTGCACTTTGCTACATATAGTCTTATGTGCATAGAGTGGTTTCCTCTTCTGGCTGGCCATCATCACTGCTAATCAACATTCCACTTGTGATCCTGTGTTTGATTAACTAGTTTTTACAGCATAGTGGTTTTTTTTCTTTTTTAAAAACAAAACAAAACAGAAAACACCAAATAGAACAAATTAAGCTATGCAGGGTTCTGTGTTTCATAGCCAGCCTTGAGGGATGCTAAAAGCTAAAGAGTAAGGAAACAGTAATTAAAAGTGATTACAACAAGACGACTTAGTACCATGAAATGTGAATGCAAGTGTCCTTGACACAGGCAGAACCAGACAGCAGGATTTGGTTTTGATTATAACTTCACTTACTATTTTAATAAACATGAGCTGGTATTCAAACTTTTAATATCCTGCTGCTTAACTATTTCCAAATAGCAATCCAGCTCTTTTAAACAACCCTTTAAAAAAAATTAATTTCTACAGCCCTGTCTCTGCTTAGAAAAGTTGCAGCCTCGTGGTAACTCTTTAGGGTTTCTCCTTTTGGGGGGGAGGGTAAGCTTATATCTAGAATCACAAGCAATTGGTGTTCCCCCCCCCCCAGCTAAGTGTTTCCGCATGTGCCAAACGTGTCAGAGCTCACAGCTTTTTCTGTGTAGTGTTATCTGGTTCCCAGAGAAGTGCCTAAGAATGTTCTCTCAACTATTGTCAGTCAAGGATACAAAGATACGTACAGCTCTTCCAGGAAGCGGAGATTGTGCAGCGAGTTTGAGGACAGTCTAGAGATGTTGTTCATACTGAGATCACTGAGGAAGGAAAGAGACAGAGTCTTAATACAGTATACATAACTGGAGTATGCAGCTGTTCGTACATTTTAAAGCAGCACATTAACAAAACAACAAACAAAAAGAGGTCCCTTTCAAAGTCAGATGAACTAACCAGAAGTATTTAAGCCATTTATTCCAGATGATCCTACAAATTTCTATGGAATTGCTTTGAAGGAAATGGTTTTAGAACAGCAGATGTGGTTTATTAAATACAATTTTTAAAACTATTACCACATATTTTTGGTTGCTTTTTCTTATTACGGTATTAAGCTACTGATTTCAATATACCACAGTGAGAAATTAAAATGCTGGTAGTTGGCATAATCAGGTTACTTCTTGCTTACTTACAGGAAAATTGGTTCCTATGGCAGATAAACTGCAACATGAAAAAACAATAGTTAAATATACTTTAAAACAATGTAGTAACCTGTATTTCACTCTTGTTAGTTGCAGATTGCAAAACAAAGGAACTTTGCCCTATATTACTGCCCTAATACTATAATAGCAAATATTTTGACTCACAGAAAACCAAGCACCCCCTACATTTCTCCTTTTAATGGGCTCCCTTTGCAGATTCTCAAGTTGCATTAAATAAGTGAAATGAACCACAAAACAAGGGTGCAATCTGATCCTGCTTGTAGCACACTTCCTGGTGGGGTTCCACAGTAGTTCCTGGCACAGGAAACCAACAGGTTTTCCTAAGTCACATCAACCTCACTTTTATGCAGTATTCCATTTAGTAATTATACTTTTAAAAAGCCAGTTTCCCCCTCATGCTAGGACAGTGTAATTACCGTGGCATCACTGGGAGGGCTCCACTAAAATACATGGGAGCTATACAAGACATCAAAAGGGTTTGTGCCCACTGTGGGGCTTTCTTGCACAAGCCCCATATGAATGGGAGCTATCCAAGCAAATGGACCTATGCACATGTTATTTATTTTTTTAATGAATCACTTCCCATAAAGCATCCTGAAGCAATTTGAAGCATCAACAGTAATACACACACACACACACACACACAGAGAGAGAGAGAGAGAGAGAGAGAGAGAGAGAGAGAGAGAGAGAGAGAGAGAGAGAGAGAGATCTTTCATGGGTGGGGGGGAGAAGTGAAGGGAACCCCCCCTCAAAGCAGTCCAGTGAAGACTGAGCATCCTCAGTGGCTGCGGAGGAATGCTGACTGATTGCTTGCAGTGGGGTTGGGGGGAAACAAAAACACTCCATTGAAGGGGAGAATGGAACAGAGAATTATAGAACAATGCATGGCTGGCTGGCTTGAACCCTGAACAGCAGCACTCTACTCAGCACCACATTTTGCAGGTCCCACTTGTATAACTCACTTATTTTATTATATTTCTATATCACCTTTCTGCAAACCACCAAGGCTGTACGCAACAGATCAAAACCAATAAAACACAGTTAAATGAACAATAAAGAATATCTGAAGAAGTGTGCATGCACACGAAAGCTCATACCAAAATAAAAACTTAGTTGGTCTTTAAGGTGCTACTGAAGGAATTTTTTTATTTTAATAAAGAATAAAAACATTGCAAACAGCAACACTTCTTTTTTTTAAAAAAAGACTAAATTATCGGTAGGACGGTATCGCACTCTTAGAACTTGCCACCAATCATGGCCTCCTATACAGTGTACACGGCACCTATAAAGATCAGTCCGAGGGCTTTTTTACCTTCATAGGCCCCAGAGGTGCAAGCGTAATTGATTATATTTGGTTCTCCTACACATTGTTCCCCCAAGTGCTTAGTTTTAACATCTTCAACAGGGTGGACAGCGACCACCTCCCTATTGCAATCATACTCCGAAGGACATGCCTTAGCTTGCCCTCCCAACCCACCCACCGGGCAACACAGTCGCTTGCACCAAAACGCAAGAAATGGGACCCCTCTCTGGAACATGAACTTAAAGTCCACCTAAACTCTCCTGCATCATTGGCCTTGAAAGCTCATCTTGAAAGATCCATCGAGACCCACCTCTCCTTTTCTTTATACCACCAAATTGTAGCATCCCTCCTACCGACTAAATTAAGAAGTGTAAAATCATTAACTAGTAGCATAAGTATTGCTACAACCAAAATCAGCATATAAAATACAAACAATTGCTCTAATCTCCATTTTTATTTTTAAGACAGTGACAATTGTCCTGATACACTAACAGTGTGGGCTGTAATCCGGCTACAGGGGAACACAAGTTTGAGTCACTGATTGTATTGGAGGAAGTCAGCCTCAAACTTAGAACATTTTGCTTCAGCTGACTCAGGTTGTAGACCTGGCAGCAAATGATACTTAGTACAGAAGATCTTTCATTTTGTGGGCAATGTTATTTTAAGCAGGTGTTCTGGGTGTGCATTATAAGTTCTTATCATGCTGATTATTCACACCAGAGGCTAACACTGTTTTTAGCCAACATTTTAATGCAGAAATAAATTTTTACTAGTTTACAGCCATTCATTTGACAGTTACACAGGGCAAACTTGGAAATAAATGACAGTTTTATTGTTAAGAAATATTAACAATTACCCATTTTCAACTCAATGTGTTGTTTAGTAGTCACTTCAAAAGCTAATTTATTAAACAACACCAGAGTAGTTATTAAATTCCCTCTTTTGTTGCAATATTTAATCATGCCTTTCTTTCTCTTCAGTAGTTGGCTACTACCCCCTTTGTTTTGGCAAAGGAACAAAAGATTTTCTTTGGCAAAGGAACAAAAGTACAGCAAATGAAATCCCAGTCAAATTAATTATATTTTAATGGACAATAAGATAAAGCCTTTGGGTGGTGACGTATTTTGTACATATACCAGCAACAGTGCTTTTAAAAATGAATACTACACATTTGAAGGGAAATGTTCTGAATAGGGCCAATTTCTGCAAAAACAAAGACCCTACAAATTTGTACTATGACAAATATTGATACATACCTAAGGAATTAGTGTCCAGTTTGCAAATTTTCATTTAAAAATCAGATTGGGCTAAGGCAGGCATCCCCAAACTTCAGTTTGGGGATGCCTGGGCTAAGGTAAAAAACCCCCAAAACACCCAGTTGCAAAAATCACACCTGGGAACAACTGTCATAATCTCACTGTTCAAAGTGTTGGTGCTGACCTTTAAAGCCCTAAATGGCCTCGGTCCAGTATACCTGAAGGAGCGTCTCCACCCCCATCGTTCTGCCCAGACACTGAGGTCCAGTACCAAGGACCTTCTGGCGGTTCCCTCGTTGCGAGAAGCCAAGTTGCAGGGAACCAGGCAGAGGGCCTTCTCGGTGGTGGCGCCCGCCCAGTGGAATGTCCTCCCATCAGATGTCAAAGAGAAAAACAGCTACCAGATTTTTAGAAGACATCTGAAGGCAGCCCTGTTTAGGGAGGCTTTTAATGTTTAATAGATTATTTTATTTCATTTTTCTGTTGGGAGCCGCCCAGAGTGGCTGGGGAAACCCAGCCAGATGGGTGGGGTATAAATAATAAATTATTATTATTATTATTATTATTATTATTATTATTATTATTATTATTACTGCTGCTGCTGCTGCTGCTGCTGCTGCTCTGTCCCAAGTTGGCTGTGGCTGGCCTTTGGAACCAATTTGGGAAGGTGAAGTCCTGGCATCTGGCCTCACGCATGCACTTGCATCTGCTATGGTTGGATGCTGCACTACTTAAGCCCACCCCATCTTCCCCTCAGGACCAGACTTTCTCCCATCACCTGTTGTTATTCTCAGAGAAGATTCTTCTTCTTTGGAAGCTCCCTCAACTTCTGGCATCCTGCCTTCACCAACATACCAGTCCTAGAAGTGGTGGAGATTGGGAGGCTTTCCAGCACTGCTGTAGCGCAGCCCTCAGAAACTTAGTGTGATCCTCCTTGCCTGGCAGGTGAACTCCATTAGGAAGCTGTGTCCCAAGTACTCACACCTGATATACAGTGGCATATCAGCATTCAGTGGGCTTCTGACCAGTGCAGCAACACTCTGAGCTACTCAAGGGCTGAGCTACATGATGACAAAGCTTCTTCTTCTTCTTCTTCTTCTTCTTCTTCTTCTTCTTCTTCTTCTTCTTCTTCTTCTTCTTCTTCTTCTTTTGCTAAGTGGACTTAAACAGGCTACTTTTACTGTGAATAACAAGCAGATTTTGGATGTCAGTGCAGAACATGTCCCCAGTCTGGTTCCCTGCCCTGCACTCCAATTTGCCCTAAACGTGCTATTACACCTTTGGGGGACAAATAGCTGTTTTCAGCAAGGAAACATACTCCAGATCAGGGCTCCAAGCATGTTTTTTTTCTTCAAAATAAAACATACAGTTTATGTATACATTTTTTTTAAAAAAAGCATTGTTGTTATAACACATGGGTAGGCAAACTAAGGCCTGGGGGCCAGATCTGGCCCAATTGCCTTCTAAATCTGGCCCACGGACAGTCCAGGAATCAGTGTGTTTTTACATGAGTAGAATGTGTCCTATTTAAAATGCATCTCTGGATTATTTGTGGGGCATAGGAATTTGTTCATTCCCCCCCCCCAAAAAAAAATTAGTCCGGCCCCCCACAAGGTCTGAGGGACAGTGGACCAGCCCCCTGCTGGAAAAGTTTACTGACCCTTGTTATAACATGTAGTTTCGCTCTTAGCCTCACTTGCTAGCTTTAATTTTGTCTACTGGGTTTATTGTGTACTCTCCAGGGTCCTGATGCTGTGGGCACCATCGCAGGTGCCTGACTAGTATTGTATGTTCATTTCTGCTATTCACATAGCATTTTACCCACATTAACCTGGTGCAGATGTAACACTTTTCTTAGCCATAGTTAAGAAATCAAGGAAAGGGTCTCAGGGTTCGAATTCTTTGTTTCTATCCTGCATGAAATCTTCTCTCCTTCTTTCAGCAGTGAATATGGTACAGTGCTATATCTGCAAAGGCTGCCCCTAATTGTGGTTGCAATGATAGGTTGAAATCTAGTAGGTGAAATTGGTTTGCAAACCATGATTTATGTTAACTATAGGATTGCAGAGCTGTAAGGGATCCCAGGGGTCATCTAGTTCAACCCCCCTTCAATGCAGGAATCTTTTGCCCAACATTGGCCTCAAATCCATGACCCTGAGATTAAGAATCTCATGTTCTTATCGATTGGTTTGCACTAGTACAAATGCAATGTGGTCTTGTGCCTTTAGCAGCTGTGGGGTAGGCAGCAATTTAACAGAGTAATCCCTTTATAGTACTGAAAAACAATTATGGGGAATGCTTCATCTGTTTACATTCTGTTACACATCTTATCACTTGTTTTTGGCTCCCAATGTGCCTTTGGTTCCTCTGCAAAAGAGGGCACACATTCGCATATAACAAAGTATATACAATTTTTATGCAAACGTATGTCTTCTTTTGTGAGTGCCTAATCCACATATTGCATACTGAGCCCAAAAAATCCTGGCAGCACCCCTGCTTGTGTCCATAACACTAAACCATGGTTTAGCTTTATAGGTGAACCTTCCTGCATAATACATTTTATTTATGTATTAGGTTTATTGCATGCATCCTTCCAGGAGCTTAGTGCAGCATATTTTAAAGCAATATTGATGTGGTTATAGTGCAGCCTCAGATACGGATGGCTAATCTTTTTGGGATATACCGTATTTTTGCCATTTTTACTGTGAGGGCGCAGGAAAGACAAAATAACCAGAGATCTGAAGAAAGTGAAACTGAAGGGTCAGATTATATACCGGTATATACAATGATGAAGCAATCAAGCAACTAACTGACTTTTTCTTTTCAGTGGTAGGAGTATTCTAAGCATATTAGGTATACTGACACAATGTCATCACTCTGGAAAACTCAATGTGGTGAGCAATATATTATTAGGGCAGCTTCAAAAAAAACCCTCCACAAATTCAGATTTTTGGCCAGTAGTTCGCAAGATATAAATATCAAACAATTACCTTATAGTAATGGGAAAGGATGATGAAGTGACTGGTTATTATTAAACCTAATGTTTCTAATATTGTTTACATTACAGACCGGGTGTGTGTGTGTGATCCTGTCCCCAGAAAAAGGACAGTACAATAGGGTTTGGATAGGCACTGATACTAGCAACTTCTGACTGCACTGATCCTTGGAATACCTCCAGGTACCCTACCTGTCTTCTCGCACAGGTTACTATTGCCAGGGTAAGGCTGTTCAGCAAAAGTCTGGTAGTATCAAGAGCCAGTTGCACACATGTACAGAGAGGTTAGTCTAGACCACTGCTGCTGAGCAATAAACAATATGAGACCAGGGCATTGGTGCTACTATGAACTTAAGAGGCGAGAAGCGGGGAAAGGCAGGCAGTTAGGGAAAAGGGAAAATTGAGAATAGGAGAAACAAATGATGGGCCTTTTCCTACCTCACCTGGCTGCTGTCATGTCATCTAGGATGGAGAACAACAGGCCTAGAAACAGGCCTAGAGGGGTGGCGTATGTGAAAGTTGTGAGAGTTTGGCTGGAAGCTGGAGAGACAGTGACTTGTCTTGATATGTACTAGATTTGGTGTTCCCCTGGAAACCGAATGGGGAAATAAGATCTGTTGGAGTGGTAAAACTGTGAGCTCCTCCATCCTATGCTCAGGTTATATATGTGTGTGTGTGTGTGTGTGTGTGTGTGTGTGTGTGTGCTCGCGCACGCACAACTAAAGCTTATTTATCTTTGACCCCAGTGCCCTGGGTCAATATAGGAACCTCTGAAGCCTCTCACTGCTTAGAGACTGGGGTTGTGTGTAACACATCCATAAAAGCAACCAAGGCTATTTCAATGCTGAAACCTAGCCATACTGTAATAAAGATAACCAGAAATGTGAATTAATACTTGTCTCAATATCCCCAGATATTATTAAATTAATTATATTTTTTATTCTCCATACAACTCACAAGAGCAAAAGTTTTTTTTGTTTTTTAAAAAATGAATTTATGAATGGTTTGTAAGTGCTTTTCTTCCTCTTTTCTACACCAAAATGTTAACAACTTCTTTGTATGGGTTATATATGTATCTGCAAAGGGCATACACCACATACATATAAATTGGAGTTTGACTAGTTGTTAAGAAAGTCAAAAGAAAAACAAGCTTCTCAAACTTTACACAGGTTGGGATAAAGTTTTTGGACAAGGTTTCAGATTTGACAAAATTCTTGGCAAAATTTATTCCGCCACTCCCATCTCCCACATTAAAAAACTATTAGCAGAAAGGCTATTGAAAGGCTGTCCATGATCCCAGAGACTTTTCTGGAAACAGTTCTGTTTAATTCTCATGCCCGCACAATAGCAGTTTGGCACAATCAGTTATATACAAATGTCTCTAAGAGGGGCCTTACCTCCTCTTTTCCAAGGCCACTTGTTTCAAGGGTTCCAAACAGCAAAGAAAGTCAGTGGAGGGTATGTAGGGAAAGCTTGGGGTGGGGGGGGATGAGAAGGAACTTCTGCTGAGATATTTCAGAGTCAGATCTCTTTCTATAGTGGGAGGGTTTCCCTTTAAATCTTTTTCAATAGGTTATTGATGGCTTTGAAACTTAAATGGCATTTGTCAACCATCAGTAAATCTTTAAAACTTTTTCTGCAAATAGCCCAACTCCAGGTCTCAGCTTTTCCCATTAATCTGTATGTAAGGCCACTGAAGGCTTTTTCAGAGTTTAATTAATGCCTAGATTAAAAGGTCCATTCAGAAGGAAAAGCTTTAGCATTCACCTTGTGTACATAGCCATTTCACCAGTGGTATTCATGGGTTGTTATTTCAACTCTGCATTTGTCTTGCAAACAAGACATACGCCACAAAGGCTTGGTAGAGACATTCTTTAGTGAATTATCGAAATCTATTTGCCTATTTGTCATGGCTTGTTATTTTTTATTATGTATAATCAGTTTGAATCCAGAACTTTAAACTGACAAATGTTGCTATTTTAAAAATGAAAGGTACAATTCAGCAATGATGCTGATAAAGGACAAATAGGATGGTTTGACTTACATTTCTTTTATTGTTCCCAGATGAGTCCCAACATCTTAGATGTTGCATTTGATGCAATTAAAAAGAACTTCGCAAAAATTGTTTTAGTACCGGTATGTTTTGTCTTTTCCTTGTTTTATAGACTTCCATTGTTTATTCATTTTGTTCCTTTCATAAAAAGGATGCAAGAGGCAAAAGATTAAGACATTTTAAAATAGCTGGAAGCATCTTCTTCCTGCTCTCCAAATCACATAAACTGAAAATATTTCAAGATTGAAAGATTTGCGGCACTATTTGAGATGTCCTTAGAATTAGCCCCGCTGTTCCACGTGAAGGTTCCACTGCTCAACATCTTTAAGTGGACTTTAAAGACCTTTTTATTGCTGCTTTTAAAGGTTAGACTGAGTTTGTGTTTAGATTTCTGGCATGGTCATGTTGGTTCATGCTGGTTTTAGTAACATTTTGCACTGTTCAAAATTTAATAATGTCTTTTTAATCTGTCTTAACAATTGTACAGTTTAAGCCATGACACCTGAGGGACAACTGCTGCTTGGAGAGCCAGCCCAGTTCCTCAGATAAAGTTGAGCAGAGAAAGATCGAGATCCCCCTCCAAGGAGGCAGAGGAAAGCAGAGACTTGGTAAATGGAGGTTAACAGAATCACAGAGAAAGGGGAAGCAGGGAAATAAAGAAGAGGAAGCTAATGGGCTGAAGAAGAACAAGTATCTTATTCCATTTCTATATTTATGTTTCACTTTTTTCATGTCAGGTGTCGATAACTATAAAACAAACTACAGTACATAAACCTCTGCAGGCAACTAATCCAGGCAGTTCCAGTCATTAAGTTCCCAAAGTACTTGACAACCTAGAACTATTCAGTTTGATGCATGACCTCAGAAGGAAAGAACCATCAAGAAAGGCTGAGTCAATTTGTATAAGGCAATAAAAACTAAGCATATTTCCATGTGTATATATATTTTAAAATAACAAAATTTAAATCTGATTATTATGAGTAAATGGTATAAATTAACAAATGTATTTGTTAAATAAAATACTAACTTTGGCTGACTAGTAGCACATTATCCATATTCCAATCATTGGTAATAATTTACGGAACTTAGGAAAATAGAATGTTATATTCCAACCAAGACACTTTTAATATTTAGATACAGATAGCAGAACCTGTATTCAGTAATACAGATGATAATTGCTCGACTGAAGTCTTGTTTTAGTTTCATATTCTTATTCTTCCCCATTTGAAACAGAATCGTTAGTTAAAACCTATCCTATGTCAGCATCGTAGTTTGAAATAATGTATTCTCTGATGATCTGAAAAGTTATACAGTACTATGCTCCCAAAAGTTACAGTGTCTGCTGTTCCATTCCATATTCAACATGATACTATTGGCTTGCTGAATACTTTTATCCAGAGGAATATTAGTTTTATCTTCTGAAGCAAAACAAATTAGACAGATCATGGCTGATTAGAATGCAACAGTAAAATCTCCTTATACATTCTATTCTACTCCATTTCTCTCCAAAATAGGGGTGATGTCAAATTCATAGGTATTTCCCACGCCAGTCTGGACTCTGTTTCTAATAAGTGCTGTGGCTGGAACAATGGTTCTTACACAGCAACTGAAGTTCTTTAGTTCAGTCATTGTGCACAAAAAGAACAGAGAACTCCTTAGCAAGCATTTGATGAAACATCTAGATTTCCATATTTCCCTAATTGCATTTTCTAAATGTGTGTGCATCTTATCTGACCAGAGTTTAAATGTTTTCTTTATTTCACTGCTATGGCAAAATAAGAATGTGAAGGGCTGGAATGATAATGATGTCTCAATTTATACACTTGAGGAGGGGAAATGATTTAAAAATAAATAAAAGTGGGTGACTGGAGTCCTGATATTGTGTATCCCATAAATGTGGTATTTGAAATAGTGGTTGAAATAGTGGTTCTGCTTTAACTCTAAATGTTTCACCCTGTTATTATTTATTTATTTATTTATTTATACCCCACCCATCTGGCCGGGTTTCCCCCACCACTCTGGGTGGCTTCCAACAAATAGCAAAATACATTAAATGTGTTGTACTCTCGTTTTTTTTCTGTTCACAAAATTCTGCAAATGTGTTTGTTTTTCCATGAAAACTTTTCCTAAAATTTGTGTGGCATAGACAAAACAGATGGAAGTTGGCTGTGCTATTCCTTTATTTATTGTCAATTACTATATGTTAACAGTAGATCTTGTATTTAGATCCATTTAAACTTCACTATGCAGCTGCCCATTTGAAAATAAAATGGTTGCCTTCTTTCACTTCAGTGGGCACAATACAAAACACCCATTGAGCTTTCCCTTTATTGCAGCTGCCAATGCCCAGCCGACTTTTAACAAACCAACCAAGCGGAATAACAATGCAGCTGTAACATTTTATGGTATTTCTGTTAGTTCTCTTTTGAGACCGAAGGTGTTAATTAGGAATCAAAGAATACTACCCTGCCAGCCTTCTTTCACAATTTATATACTGGTCACTGCAGTTTTCAGAAGAGAAAAATAAATCTAATAAAGGGACAAAAATGTTGTTTGTCACATCAGTAACATGTACTTAATATGCTTTGATCGCAAGCTTTTTATGCAGTCTTGTCAGACAGGCTGAAAATATTTTTCCATCTCCCTCCAACTTTTTGTTGTCTTTCCTGAATACTCATTCTCAAGTCTGAAAAGTCTGGGTGGGAGAGAGGAAGCTTTAATAAGAGTTTGATTTGCTGGTGAAAATTGATGGTCTTGTTACAAGAATATTATCAACAGCTCTTCTGTTCTTCTATTAAAACATAAACTGTTTTTAACGAAACATAGTTCTCTCTCTGCCAGGTATTGAAACTAAGTCTCAGGCTTTCTGGCATTATCTATCAGGCATGACTCAAAAATTTGGAAAAGATACTGCTTAACAGATGACAAGAGTTTCGCTTCAAATAAATACAAAAAGTCTTATGCGGTAGAGTAATATGTAAAACTTCCTTGTTCGTATTCCTAGTTAGAAAGGCAGCTTTTGCACTACAGATTTGATAATGGTTTTCATGTATTCCACACTCAAAGATATCAGCATGAAGTCATTACCTTTAATCTTCCATCAAACTTAAAACCTTGAAATAAAACTTTATGAAGTCAGCACTGCTGGGAATTAGTCAAGCTTCCTAGCTCTCCCAGCAAGAGCTTTTACTGTTAGATGTCCCAATCATGCCAAAATCCATTAATCCTGCTGGAGGAAGACAGAAGGACGCTCAAATTGTTGATTTAATGTTAATGGATTGAATGGACTTCCAAGGCAACCTATTGAGTTGTCTAAACTATAAAGCAAGCAAAGCAATTTAATTTAATTTACATTTGAAATGTTAAAAACAAATTCATAGTGTAGCTTTGGGAAATAAAAATTGACAATCTTTTATGAAACATGTTGACCAGTACATCATTTGAACAGGTTGGTTGCAAATCCTGTGGCTATATCTAGTAAGGTGAGATGACAAAGAAGCAAGGGTACCTCTAGGAGACATGGGGAAAGATAAACAAAATGAAGACAAAGTGTGACAAAATGAAGAATAAAGCAAGCCATTAGGCTGGTCCAGAAACAAGGGCTAGCTTTCGAAACACTTTTGGTCTGTGACAGATATGCAGTTCAGCAAGGACAGGTCATCTTCTAGTTGTGCAACCAGAAGTTGATCTGATCACGAAACTGCTGGATTCAGTTTTTGAACTGGCATGCAAAACAACAACAACAACACACTCATTCCATGGTGGTGCAGCCTATGTCAACATAGCAGAAGGAAATATGGACAGAAACCACAGCTGCCATGGATTCAAAAGGCAGAGTGATGAGATCCTAATTCAGTGTTGTCCCCCAGGTAAGTTACTGGATTAGCATATGGCAGAAGTGGGTTCAAACTGTATACTCTACCACAAACTCATGGGGGGCCCTGGGCAAGTCACTATCTCTCAGCCTCAGTTTCTTCACAGCACAGGTTTGCCTACATTTCAAAGCTATTGATGGATGGGATAAATACTTTACAGAGGGAAAAGTGGGGCGTGAAGTTGCCACCCATAAACTGCTAGGCGGTGAGACTCAAAGCTCTGTTTCCTGCACGACCTTAGGTAGTGAAGCTGATCTAGCAGGCTTGAAGTCACCACCTGTCCTCTGATAGCTGATGATATAAATCCTTTGCACTTTAAGGGTCTTGATTGTGCCTTGGAAGCTTTATCTATACTTATCCCACTCCTGACATCACATAAGATGTCAGATGTGGGGTAGGTGGCAAGATCTATGGTGGTTCATCATCCCTGATCTATATACATATAGTTCCCCCCCCCATTATTATTTTTAATGAATATATTCAATTACTTCAGAGCTAACACAATAAGAACTTTGGAGCTCTAAGTCTTTAATCTTCATCAGTTTAAGAAGAAGCCAGGACATATTTGGTTG
Source organism: Zootoca vivipara (assembly GCF_965207765.1). Taxonomy (NCBI): domain Eukaryota; kingdom Metazoa; phylum Chordata; class Lepidosauria; order Squamata; family Lacertidae; genus Zootoca; species Zootoca vivipara. The sequence continues at coordinate 28,595,544 of NC_142592.1, read as the reverse complement.
AATGTGTTAAGAATAGAAAACCAAGCTACCGTTACTCATGTACCATGATCTTGGGAACTGCTGCTAGCAAAGGGACCACATGCAAATGCTTCAAGCCAAGTAGTTTAACCAAGTTTCTTTAAAAAGAAAAAAGAAAAAAATCATAAACACTTCCTCTCTAAAGCAAACAGAACTGGAGAACTGCTTCAACTAACATTTCCTGTATTTCATGGTATTTCACTTGCCTAATTGTTATGAGCCAGATAGGAGTTCCCATTCAGCTGCTCACTTTTGCAGGGGGGGGGTCACTTTGGAAATAAGAAATGAAATGTTTGTGGAAAGAGTATCACAAGTTCTATGTCATAAACCAAATCTAGGTCTGCCACAAGAGCGAGACTATGTTTTAACAGTTACATGAACGAGTTCAATGAGACCTTTCCCCAGGTAAGCAGATATAGAATCATAGCCTCAGTGTGCCACCATAACCCTAAATAGGCTGGGGGGGGGTCATTATTCTGAGTCATTATTATTGTGATGGTGGACTCTTATGGTTAGTCAGCAAGTGATCAATCCCTTTAGGAAACAAACAAGCAGCCTGCTACGTGTTACTTAGGTCCCGAGCATCTCAATCTTCATGTATCCACAATTCAATTGTGGATAGCAAAAATAGGAATAACTATCAATCAGTTGCAAATATCCCCTTTCTTGGGGAAGGTGGTTGAAAGGGTTATGGAGATGCAGCTATAAGCATTTTTTGATGACATGGATTATATAGATTCATTCCAAGACTGGTCCATGAGACTGTGTCATCCTCGGTCACCTGATGGATGATCTTTAAAGAGATTAGGACAAGGAGAGTGTGAACTTGCTCTTTCTTCTGGATCTCCCTGTAGCTTTTGATACCATATACCATGGTATCTTCCTGGACAGAATCTGTGGATGGGAACTGGAGGCACTCTGTTACAGCCAGGGGTGCCAACTTGAATAAAATATTGGGGGGGGGGAAGGTAAGCCCTGCCTGCATGATTGATCACATGATGTGCCGCACACATACCATTTGAATGGCAATGCTATTAAGTGAGGGGGTGGGCTCAAATATTTCATTGGGAATTGTTTCCTATGGTTCCAGTCCTACCTACAGGGCTGAATCCAGACAGTAGCATTGGCAGAGTGCTTTTTGGCCCCCTGACAATTCCGCTATGGGGTGCTGCAGGATACTATTTTATCCCCAATGCTTTTTAAATATCTATATATATGAAGCCTCTGGAAGTCTTTATGCATTTGGGAGTAAGGTGCTACCAATTCACCAACAACACTCAGCTCTGTTTCTCCATAACATCTGAGTCAGGAGCTACTGTATGGGCTTTGAACGACAGCCTAGATCATACCTGCCAAGTTTTCCCTTTTCTCGCGAGAAAGCCTATTCAGCATAAGGGAAAATCCCTTTAAAAAAGGGATAACTTGGCAGCTATGGCCTAGATGCAGTTGGTGGGATGGATGAGAGAAAATAAGCTACTGGTAGTAAGACAGAGGTACTGTGGGTGAAGGGTACCTGTGTCTGAAAAATTGGTCAACTGCCTGCCCTGAATGGGGTTGCACTCTCCACGAAGGAGCAGGTACACAGTCTGGGAGTGCAGCTGAATCCTTGTCACTGGAGACCCAGGTAGCCTCAGTGCCTAGAACCACCTTTGACCAGCCGAGGCTGATATAACAACTATGGCTGTTCCTAGACCAGGAGAGCTTGACCACAGTAGTTCAGGCATTGGTAACTTTAAGACTGGATTACTGAAATATGTTCTGTGTGGGATTTCCCCTGTGCTTGGTCTGGAAATTACAGTTTGTACAGAATGCTGCAGCATGGTTGCTGAGAGGAGTGAGACTCTGTCCAGCATCTAACACCTCTGATCAGATACCTGCACTGGTTGCTGACTTGTTACTAGGTCAAGTTCAAGGTATATAAAGTCCTCAACAGCTTGGGACCAGTAACTTACAAGATCCCTTTACCCCATATATGCCCATTTGACTGCTTCAGTCTGTGGAACTGGCATTGTCCAGGTGTCACATAATATTTGCTCTGCACTTAGAATCATAGAATTGTAGAGTTGGAAGGGAGCCAGGCTGGATCTAGACACACCAAAAAACGCGTTGTAAACTTCAAAGTGGGAAAACACGTTGGTAAAAAATGGAACTCCACAGTGCCACCTGGTGTCACAGTGTTATAATGCATATAAAATGCTTTTTCTTTAGTAAATGTAGCTGAGTCCCCAAAGGTACAAACATTTTAGCATATAAGTACCTACAGTTTGTAACTCCCTTTTCATTCAGACAAGCCTATGCAGACATGTAGAAGCTGACAATAATCCTGGCATCTTTGTTACATATCTTTAGGTACCAGGCAAAAACATTATTCTTCTCCCAAGCCTTTGGCTAATTAAACAATCTATGGATTATGTGTGTGTGGTGGGGTACTATTGTTTGTTACTATGCTATTTTTTGTGTTTTTATAGTGTAAACTACCCTGTGATCATCAGATTAAGAGAAGTACAGTATAGACATTTAATAAATAAATAACAAATAGCCTGTTTTTAGCATTACTATTGATTTTAATTATATTATGAATTTTTAAATTTGCCTCCTATTGATTTTAATGTTTGCTTTATTTTTGTAGACTACTTAGAGCTTATGTTTACAATCAAGCTGCATATAAATGTTAAATAACTAAAAAGAAATATAAGTAATGGAGTCCCAAACTATCCATATTTATTTATTTAAAATAATTCTATCTTGTCTCTCATGCATTTGAGTCACCTTACAATATTAAAACACAATAAAGACAATTATAAAACATTATGACCAGATAATTTCACAGCAGTACCGTATCTTCACACTTAAATTTCCATCAGCTTTGAAATAGGGTTATAGGTCTTATAACCCTATTTTAAAAAGTTGTGTAATGACTCTGAACTCAGCTTGAAAAACACCACCAGGGGTAAAGCTCTCAACTTGTCTGGTCCTGGTTAACTATCTTGATGCCCTGTCCTAAACTAACTGAGGTTTCTGGACCGTTTTTAGTTGCAGTTCCACATATACTGAACTGCACAGATCCAAACACATAAAAACCACAGCATTTATGTTTCAGTTGCTGTGGCAACACAAACTGCTCTTTATATGGTGGTGACTAACAGCTGGGCTTTGAAAACAATAAATGAATGAATAATTAAGTACAATATTTGATTTTTCATTTGTTTTACACAGAGCTCATAAAGCTTTGTCTTGTCCTTTTCAGCAGAGGAACACAGCAATTATTCACCCCTGGGTATAATTAACAAAAAGGCCTGTCCCAAGTCAACATAGAATGCTTATCCCCAGTGAACTTCAGACATACCTGCAGACTTCAACTGCCATGCCACGAACATCCACGGTTGCTATAAATTAGGGTGATGAAATCTCGGGCCCAGGGATGGATGAGGCCCTGCACGTTTGTCTGTCCGGCCCTCTGAACTGTACCCAGGCCACGTACCCCTCCACAATGCATACTTCCACAATCATACTTCCAAGACCCTGCTCTGCACTGTCTAAAAGTACTCTGGACCATTTTGAAAGTATGCTTTAAATATTATAAAGCCTCATGCTTGCCTAGATGAAGAGAAATTTCTGTATGCACACATGCATATTGGGGTCCAGACCCTCTACCACTTAAGTTCACTGCATTGTTACTGAAGGGGGTTAATCACCCAGACCTTATCTGTTTCATGATCAGTAGTCCAAACTCAAGCGTTCTCAGTTACCGTACCATAATCCCAAACCCAAAGAATTCTGCTCTGTTCGGCAACAATGGAACTCGCCTCAAGACCTCAGCAATCACGATAATACTATTCCTTAAATTAATAACAACAAGGAAACATAAATGGCATTAGCTGCAGCATTTTAAATGCCTGTAAACAATTAACACCCCTCCTCCTATTCACTTGGATACAAATCCCACTGATTTCGGTGGAAATGATTACAATTGCAGTCTTTAAACAATAATGGGCAGAGGCTGCCGAGAGTATAAAAAGAAAGCTTTCCAAGTTTCTCCAGACCTGGGTTGCGATTTTAATGGTAAGCATTTGAAAGACAAACTCCACTGGGGAAAAAAAAGGCCAAGTTAACAAGGGAACACATGAAGGAAGTCTAATCTCAGCTGGCATGTTGACTGGGAAGGTCAGCTTCATGCACGCGTTCACAGCTGGAGTCGGGCTCCCTCTGTCAGGCCAATTGTCCTCTGCACTCCAGATACTAAGCCAAACTGAAGGTGCCTTCACTCTGCCAGACCCTTGCATTTTACTAGTTTAAAGGGAGTTTCCTTCCCCCACCACACCACCCTGTCAGTTTACATATCATTTCCACAGAGCAGTCACCACAAAAAAAGGAGCACCGCGTGTATGCTATGGAATGACTTTTTCAGTCTCTCCCCTTAAAGTCACACAACCCCGACAATGCATATAGTTTTAGCAAACAGGGAATGCAACACATAGTTTAATTGTGCTTTATTTAAGTACAAAATGGCCCAGTATTAAAAAGCAGCATAGTTTGCCAATTTATACGTGTCAAGGAAAACAGAATTGACTAAAATGTATTTCTATAATGCTAGCATCCTTGAGCTTAGCCACCACGATCTAGATAACCTTACCATACAGGGCCATTCTAATTAATAAGAATATCATAAACCTTTATGACATAAGGTGGATTTATTTACTTACCTTATACTATTAAACTTTTGTTGTGTGGTGGTCTGATGACTAGTTACAAATAAACAAATCTGATCTATCATGATTTATTAATTGTAAACTAACCAAAACAGTGAATGTACAGAGATGTTAATCAGATGTAGAAACTCCTCACTTAACTGCACCTTTTTGATATTTTTTTCACACAGCCAGAATTTTCCTTAGATTACACAACATTATTCTTTCACTGACTTTTTATATTTTTGTTTTCAATGGCCCATATAACAATATACTTTTTAACCGTACCTTTTAAAAAGTTTTTAGAGAAGAATAAATGTTTAAACGAAAATGAGAAGAAGTAAAATCTCCCATCACACTTGCTTCTTTCAGCTATGCTTAGGACTGAAAGGTGTATGGATATGGGTTTCCCCACCCCCACCCCAGAAGGATATATATTATCATCCTAAGAACAGCACTTAAATTCACCTCAGGAAAGTTCAGTCTGACAATAAAAATATTTCTATAAGCAATATATAATTAAATACAGTATATATTTAATTATATGGTTTGCGTGTTATTCATCTCTGAGCAGAGAAATTGAAGTAAATGGCTATGACTAACAAGGTAGATCTACACACAGGAAAAAAAACCTATGTAAAAATTGCACTTTTTTTGCTGTCCTGCGCTATCTGGTGTAGCAGGTTTATAATACATTAAAAAACATTGGTGTTTTTTTACTAATGTAGCTGAGTCCTTAGTTTCATTTATTTCGGTGGGTCTACTCTGAACAGGACTTAGTTGATTACAAACCTTGGTATCCCTTTTCTACTGCCCTTGACATATAGCTCAAATTAGTCTGCGCATTGGCAACAGCAAAAACAAACTTTTGTTATATAGATCCAGTGGTTTTTTCTCTGGGGAGATGCAGTGGTACACATATCCCTAAACATTTTGTGAATCTTTGTACTTTTGTCCATTTACTGTATTTATTTTCCCCAATTTGAACTATAAAACAGTGATTCTCTTGAGTCAAAATGAGAGTAGCCCTAAACTATTTCTGGGTTGCTAGAAATCACAACCACAGTTAGCCACAAAATCATGATGGAAACCTTCTTTAACTGTGATTTGGCGTGTAGTCTGAATTGAGCCACACTACTGATGCGGGTGGCACTGTGGGTTAAACCACAGAGCCTAGGGCTTGCCGATCAGAAGGTCGGCAGTTCGAATCCCCGCGACGGGGTGAGCTCCCATTGCTTGGTCCCAGCTCCTGCCCACCTAGTAGTTCGAAAGCACGTCAAAGTGCAAGTAGATAAATAGGTACCGCTCTGGCGGGAAGGTAAACGGTGTTTCCGTGTGCTGCTCTGGCTCGCCAGAAGCGGCTTTGTCATGCTGGCCACATGACCTGGAAGCTGTACACTGGTCCCTTGGCCAATAGAGCGAGATGAGTGCCGCAACCCAAGAGTCGGTCACGACTGGACCTAATGGTCAGGGGTCCCTTTACCTTTACCGCACATGAAAGAAAGCAGTGTTTTATATACATTATCAATCAAGTCTCATCTGTAGGCTGGATAGGATGATGACAGGTGTCTGAGGCAATACAGTGGTACCCTGGTTCTCAAATGTAATCCATTCCGGGAGTCCATTTGACTCCCGTAACCATTCAAAAACCAAGGCACGGCTTCCGATTGGCTGCAGAAGCTTCCTGCACCAGTCAGAAGCCGCAAAAACCTCATCAGCCATTCGGCTTCCGAAAAACATTTACAAAACGGAACACTTACTTACTTCTGGGTTTGCGAAATTCAGGAGCCAGTTTGTTCGACAATTAAGCTGTTCGGGAACCAAGGTACCACTGTACCTGAATCCTCAGCTTTCAGGAAGGCAGATACTTTTGCCACTTGGCTGGTATGTCACATTTTGAGTGTGTCCTCCTGCCTGTCCCTGTGGTGCACAGCATCAAAATTTTCCAGAGGAGCAGTTGTGTTTGTTGGTTTCAGCAAAGCAATCAGTATTATGGCAACTTAATAACTAACAAATTTATTCTTGGATATATATTTTGCAACTCTTGTTTCCAGTGAGGAATTGTTACATAGAATGAAGTTCTTAGGCAATAGCTTTACTTGGTTAACAACAAACAAAACATTCAGCTAGAAACATTAATTTGCACCAACAGTGGAAAATAAGGAGGCGAGACACAAGGTTGTGTGAAATAGGCCACATTTATTCATTTAAAATGGACGAGCGGTGGGGAAGAATGGTGTGGGATATTAAATGCATATGGCAAACTGTGGTCAAGCCAGCCCTGCTTCATAGGTTGGCCCCAAAGGTGTTCTCTAACCACAGCCTCAAAGACAAATCTCAGGACTACATCTGTTACTCTTAAAGGTGCCTAAGGAGGCTGAGCAAACCTTAAGTATTTTGGCCTATGTGGCCAATTAACCTATTCAATGGCTGCTACCTGCTAAGAACTCCAGCCACCAAATCAGTACAGTGTAGGCCAAAAAAAAATATCAATCAGCAAAGTCAAAAAATTCCTACTTGGTCCTGGAAGGCAACTAGCAATGCCTATACTGAACAAAGAGCAAGGGGTGGGTGCCAAGGAATGGAAGAGGCTGTAGGAGAGGAGAGGCAGGCTTAAATAGTCCAACCTTAGCCCCGCCATCTCCTTTAGCATTAACATGTGTTAGGACTCTTGAAGCCTCCCCTTGCCTAAAGGGCTGCAAAGGTTATTCACCACCACTGTTTCAGGCAAGGCTGCAAGGAGATTTGTTATAATGGGTTGAAATAGCATTATTTGCTCTGTGAATAACGAAGTTGACCTCAATAGTAAAGTAAAAAGATACTGGCTTTAAATGGAGAAATTTCACTACCAAGCAAATGTTCCAAACAATTGTTGAAGTTGAGAAAGAAAAAAAGGGTTATCATGATGTCCTGATAATAGCAACAAATTGATGTCTTGTCTATTCACTTTCATGAAAAGTAGTACTTTTCTCAAAGTCATACAATTATTTTAAAAGCGTAGCAATAAACCTTTAGCCCATTGTATAATGCCAAAACCTGTACAAATGGAGCCTGCACACTTTTCAAGCATTAAACTGGGTGGATATAAATGTGACCTAAAATCCACAAGACAGTGGTGTAGCATCACCTCCTGGTTTGGAAGAACAGTTTTCACATATCACGGGGGCCTCCAGTATAAAAGTCTCATACTCTACTGTGTCCAAATCTGTTTTGTCTTGAGAGAGAAAAAGATATCCACCATGTTCAAATGCCTTCGACCTTCTACCCAGTAGCCACACCAGAGAAGATTAGGGGTGGGAATCCAATGTCAGATCAAGTAAAAACACACTAGTTTATCACCAGGTTTGATAAGCGGCATATAGACAGGGGTGGGGGACCTTTTCCAGCCTGAGGTCCACATACCCTCATAAGAAACCTTATGGAGGTCACATGCCTATAGTGGGTGGAACACTGAATGCAGAAGTCAGAGATTTCTTCACACAAAAACACATCTCTCCATCCCAGCAAGCAAGAGCAACTTCCACAGTTGAAGGACATATTACAGCCAAGCAGAGGCACTCAAGAAGGATCTGAGCAGAGCCAGAGTGCAGTGTGGCCTGGGCAGGGGGCACAGCTTGGAAAACACCCCAAGAGCCGGACAGAGATGCCTGAACGGCCACATCCACCTCTCAAGTCAAAGGTTCCTTATCTCTGATATGGAGACTACAATTTCCTTGGCTAGACTGAGTAGTAGATCCAAAGCGAGAGCATTGATCTGCCTTCTTGGGCACCTCTCTGGTCTTGGGCAGAGATCAGTTAAAGATTAAATAAAATACTGCACTTCAAAGCCATGCCTTGGGAAGCGAAGGTAAAGATAGCATCCAGCAGTGCTAACCAAGTTTATGCTCTTGCTTCATTTTTAACTACTCTATAAACAATGCATCATAATTATATAGTGGATTGGTATAAGTACCGAAAGAATATAATATAGGGTTGCCATATTTCAAAGAGTAAAAACCAAGACACCCCAAAAGTTGTTGAGGCTGGTGGATCAGGCCAGTGGCCCATCAAATCATACAAGATACTTGTATATGTACCTTGTACCTATTTTGAACGGAGAGAACAATGTATTTAAATGGCTTATATCCTACTTTCTAATAAACATATGTTTAAGGCCGTAATCCTATATAACCTCTTATCTGGGAGTAAGCCCCATGGAACTCATTAGGATTGCACTGTAAAGCAACATCTACACTGGTGCTTTGGCAAGAAATTGATTGTTTTTCTAGGATGCCCCTTGTAGTATGGTTCTAAATACATACATCCCCTAAGTGTGCATGGATTTGGCTTTGAAGTGGTGTCTCTATGCCACCTCAAGGTATAGTAGAGTGAAGTGAGATCATCCAGTACACCTGTATTGCAATGCCCTGGACAGCAGCTTCTCAGTGAATGTACAACAATAAAACAAAGCATGCAGGCTGTAGTTGTAGCTTAATTCCTATATAAAAGAACTTTTCATGTATAAATTTTGATCATCTGAAAGCGTATTCTCAACCATACTTTTTTTCTACTCAGGCTCCATAAATCCACATGACACATACACATATTACCTCTTTGTGCCAAACAAAAAGAAATAAAATCTGCTATGTACTTTGATAGAACAGCAAGATACTAATATAAACATACAGCACACACACACGGCACTGAGCCTCTTGGGCTTGCCGATCAGAAGGTGTACGAATCCGTGTGATGAGGTGAGCTCCCGTTGCTCTGTCCCAGCTTCTGCCAACCTAGCAGTTTGAAAGCACACCAGCAAAAGTAGATATATAGGAATGCTGCAGCTGGAAGGTAAACAGTGTTTCTGTGCACTCTGGCACTCATCAGTGTTCTGCTGCACCAGAAGCAGTTTAGTCATGTTGGCCACATGACCCAGAAAGTTGTCTGTGGCCAAGCACTGGCTCCCTCAGCCTGAAAAGCAAGATGAGCACGGCACCCCATAGTTGCCATTGACTGGACTTAACCATCCAGGGGTCCTTTACCTTTACCTTACATGGCACTGTAAATCCTGACTGTCTCTGCTAAGAAGTAACCCACTGAGTTCAACCATACCAGGCATGTTTCTATAGGACTACAGCCTTAAACATATTTCACAACTCTACCATCTGCATCCCCTGGTACCTTCCAGCTCAGAATATGCAAACAAAGAGTACCAAGTAAAACATGTTGGAGAGCTGTAACAAGTACCACGGCTCACTTAGTTTGCAGTAGCCCTGATGAATGTAATAGAAGGTGTGATTGTAGCCTACAGATTTGAAAGTGACATGGATCATGCTGGATCCTGATGTGTGTATTTTTACAAAAATATTTGTCATAGCTCATGATGCTGGTTGCAATGCTGAATCAGATTTTTTAGCTCTTGAGGATGGTTCTCAAGACTCTGTCAGGCTCCATGGTGCATTTGGATTTTTGTTGCCCATTGGTGGTGGGAAACAGGCACCACATCTCTCTAAAACCAGAGTGCCTCAAGCTTGGGAATTTCACAGTGCTGCCCATTTCCGTTATATCTGATGCAATCAGAGTGGTGGACAGACACCAGGCTGTCAGATATCCCCACTTTTAAAGAACTGCCTTCTGATTCCATGTTATGTCATGGTGGGTTCCACAAAGTGCAAATGGGTTGTTGGCAACAGTAAAATCTATTGGGTTTTCCTTGGAAAGGTTAAATCCTAGTTAAATGCCATTGCCTAGTTTATGCCATTGACATCCTGAGGGTGCTGTCAAGGAATTGCATACATGAGGAGCGCTGATCCCACAACACCCATATGCTAACAACCCTATTGAGATGGACACCTTCTTTCTTGTGAAACTCCACTGCTCCTAAAGAACAAACTCAAACTCCACAATGCCCTTAATTGTTTTTAGTGCTCATGCAACAGCCTCTCAAAACAGCTCATCTGTATTTTTTTAATTATAAAAAAGCAACCATAACTGTGGAACAGGATCACAGGAAACAAAAAAAAAAAAAACTATTTTCACAAAGTTCCCTTTGAGAAGGAGGCTCTGACAAACCTAAAGCAGTAGACACACCTCCGTTTTGCTTAGGTTACTAGATATCCATCGCTTTAAGCAGCATGGCTTGTTTCGGATACCGCTGTCCCCTGCTTAATCCAGGACATCACGTCCTCAGCAGAACATGGTTTTGCTCTGGCATTGGCGACCATCGCGCAAAGAACTGAGATCGACGAGATTTTTGACCCTCCCCTAGTTCTTATACCTTATTATTCTAACTAAGCCAAAGTCTGCGCAATTGAAATAGAATCACAGAGCCCTCCTCGCACGGCTTCAGTGGGTCTTAGATGGTAAACCCTCTAGGTATGGTAGGACCTGTCTTACCTGTTCTTCGTAAAGCACGCCGATGGCGTAATCATAACATCACCCCCTATACCTAGCCTCACCAACGGCTAAGGTAGCGGCTTTCTCATTGCCCTGCCGCCCTGCCCCCCCCCGGCTCCTCTTCGTCCCCGCAGCAGCAAAAAGCGCGCCAAAGCCACTTACAGGTAAGAGGTGAAGACGCTGAGGTTGGCGGGCACGCCGGCCAGGCCCAGGTCCGAGCAGTCCGCTCTCACTAGCATCCCGTCCTCCTCGCAGTGGCAAGCGGCCGGGCAGCTCCTCGGGCGCCTCCCGAACGGGCTTCCTCCGCCGGCAAGCGGCACCACCGCGCCGAGGAGCCCCAGCAAGCGGACGAGAAGCAGCGCGCGGGCGGCGGCGGGAGCAGAGGAGGTGTCCATGGTGCCAAGGCAGCGCTGAGGGGGCGAGCGGCGAAAACGGCGGAGCTCCTTTCCTTAGAAGCGGACGGAGCCGCTGACATTCCCTCCTCAGCTGCACGACTGGGCGCTGCAGACGCTCAGAGGCGCGCGCTCGGCTTTTGATGTGGGAAGGCGACTCTCGCTCTTCTGTGAATATACAGCCTCAAACTCGGCGAGAGAGGGGACGCTTTGAATAGCCGGCAGCTCGTTAAACTGCAGTTGGAGGGACTGCGGTGGCCGTGACTGCGGCGGCTGCGGCTGCTGCTCCCGTAAGCCTGAGCCGCTCTTTGTAGGAGCATCTCAATTTACACGCTGTTTTTAAAGAGCTGGAGTCTGAACCGCGCGCGCCCGCTGACGTCGCCCCGACGTCGCCTTGCCGCTGCGCTCCCTGCTTCTGCCAGCGCTGGAGAGCGCGGGGGGGGGCGTGGTTGCGTGAGCGACAGAAAGCTCGCGAGGAGGGTGGGGCTTGTGCGCTCTCTCGCCAGAGCTCGGCGGGAACAGAAGCTGGTCAAAGGCAAGCAGATGCGATCATCAAGTGGGAGTTTAGCCGCGCGCCGCGCTCCCCCCCCCGCTCGTTCCCTTCCCGCCCCTTCTTCTTGCTGCTGTTTGGTGTGCCAAACGGGAAAAGGCCAGCTTGGCAGCGCCTCAGGCTCAGAGCTGCGAGGCGAATAGTCCTTGACGCAACTAAAGCCCCGGACGACCGTAGTTTTCCCCTCGACGTACACATACCCGCGCGCCACTGAAGCCCCTCACGTCAAATGTCAGCGGGAACTTGTCACCATTCCCGCCCCCCCCCCCAGCATTTCACCTTCAACCGCTCCGTTTGTGGCGGGGATTCAGCAGGTGCAGCTTTTCTCTTCTGACCAACCTTGCAGCTGTTAAAGAAACAGGAGATCAGACACGTGTGAAGCGTCACTTCAGTCCCCGTTCCCAAGAGAGCGTTTTATTTAAGCAGCCTGTTGATTACATATAAATATAAGTTCAAGGCATTCGCAGGAAGATCTATATGGTGGCAGTCATAGCCAGAGGGGGGCAGTGGGTAGGGTTACTAATCTCGAGGTACAGTATCACAGAGCGGTTTCAGATATTTATCCCATTGTGATAGCGACCAGATCGACAACATTACAGTATGTCCTTACTGTAGAAGCAGGACTATAGTTTTCTCTCCCACATCTACGCTTCCCCAAGTGTAAGGCAGGTTTTTCCCCACACAGTCAAAAAACTTAAGAGTTGATGGGGGGGCACAACCACAGTAGACAAAGTCTACTTGCTAATTATCAAGTGTGTATGTGTGTGTATACTATATATATATATATGTTGTTGTTTAGTCGTTTAGTCGTGTCCGACTCTTCATGACCCCATGGACCATAGCACGCCAGGCACTCCTGTCTTGCACTGCCTCCCGCAGTTTGGTCAAACTCATGTTTGTAGCTTCGAGAACACTGTCCAACCATCTCGTCCTCTGTCGTCCCCTTCTCCTAGTGCCCTCAATCTTTCCCAACATCAGGGTCTTTTCCAGGGAGTCTTCTCTTCTCATGATGTGGCCAAAGTATTGGAGCCTCAGCTTCACGATCTGTCCTTCCAGGGAGCACTCAGGGCTGATTTCCTTCAGAATGGATAGGTTTGATCTTCTTGCAGTCCATGGGACTCTCAAGAGTCTCCTCCAGCACCACAATTCAAAAGCATCAATTCTTCGGCGATCAGCCTTCTTTATGGTCCAGCTCTCACTTCCATACATCACTACTGGGAAAACCATACACATACTTTACACACACAAAAATACACACACACCTACGGTACCTGATGGGCAAGTGGTGCATCAATTTCAATCTGTTAGGGAGGACGATTTGAGCCTGTAAATCCTGATTCATTTCAATTGTTTGGCACTGGATGATGTTTTAGCCTATTTCTTGGCTAAATAGAAGGATTTGACCTCCTCCCCAACTATAAACAAATAATGCTGTGGGTCCGGTATAGGATCTTGGATAGGAATACAGGAATCTGAGGGGAAGTAATCAAGCAAAAAAAGAAATAAAAAAGAAGGAATCTCTTGTTTTGTACCAGATTATATATATATATATATATATATATATATATATATATATGCACATACATACAGTATATCTGTCTCCTACACCAGTTTTATCCTCACAACAACCCTGTGAGGTAGGTTAGGCTGAGAAAAAGCAACGGGCCAAAGGTCACCAGGGGAGTTTCATGACTCGGTGGGGATTTGAACGCACGTCTCCCCAATCCTAGATAGACACACTTATCAACCACAGAGAAATGGCAAGTGACATCTATGGGGGGGGGGAACCTGCCTCAGATGTCCCAGTTATCACAAGCAGATATAGATCAAATGACCTTCAGAAGAAACATGCACCACTGCAAAGTAGTTTTCAGGTATTCAGTTGTACTTGTACAAAATGCAAACATTTCTCATCAAACGCGAAATTTCTGAAAAATCCTCAGTAACTTGGAGTAAACAGGACACTTGCAGTTTCATTCATTTCTAAAATGGCAGTTGCCTGAATAACCGCAGTTCATCTTAGGCAAGATGGCAGCCCCATTCAATGTGTGTTCCAACAGTCATCTACGGTATGTACTTTACCAAAGAATACCACGCCTGCATAGTTTTAGTCAACTGATAAGCAAATATTTTTCAAACATATGTTAAAACACTATTTGCATTCTTTGCTGGGTTGTTATGGACATATTTAATTTGTTCCAAAAGAGTATAATGCCCACTGTTTACCTTGCTCTTTTCATGCTGAGGAAATAATGCTTTAGGCTTGATATCTCTACTTCCTTTTGATAAATGCCGTTTGATTAATAATTGAGAGGGAGGGGGGGAAATGATATTTTGCTTGGACATTATTTTTTATGCATATGTTTGATTACCTAATAGGCCAGTGTGCAATATTAACATATCTTTATTTAGTTGCTGCTAATACAAATATTAACCTTTGAATAAGTCTAGTGTTTTTTTGTCCTTACTGGAAGCAGGATGTGATTGGATTGGAATTCTTTATTTTGTGCTGCACACCAAATATTTGTGCTGCACACCAAATATTTGGACCATCAGAATCATTTGAAGTTCTATTTATGTAAGACCCCACCCCCACCCCCTGCGATTCCACATGTATGAAATTACACTATTTCCACTCTCATATAAGACATAACATTGTATGTTGGAGATGCTCTCTTGGGGTTGGTAGCAGTGTGATTTACTAATATTTCTGGAGCAGACTTTTTATGTTTATGGAAGACACATTACATAGATTGCCTCCTTCTGACCAAGCCAGCCATGGAAACTCTTTTGTGGGTTATTCTACCATCGGAGGTGAGGTGAGAGGACACTGGGGATAAAGGTTCCCCTTTGGTAATGCTAAAGCTTTGCAACTGCCACCCAAGAAAGTTTGCTTGGTATTGAGTCTGTTGTCTTTTTGGTGCTGGGTAAGTCTTTTTATATTTTCCCAGAACAATTAGATCTGTTGATTCTAACTCTGCTTTTGCTGTTACTGTTGGGGGTTTTTACTTACTGATTTTATCATTATTGTTAAAATTATTTTGAATTTTAAGCCACTTTTGGTTGGCTTTGGGAAGAGGGGTAGCCAGTTAATCAAGAATAAATGCAGAAGAGTATTATTATATGGTTGGGCTAGATATACAAATGGATCATATGACTGGGATGTAATATGCAAGTGTGTCTCTAGCCAGTGAACTTTCTACAAACCTAAGGAATTTTGCTTGCCCAGGAAAATACTGTATGATTGCTTTGTTAGCAGTTCATTTTGATTCCTGTTTTTATTTAACATTTCCTATAACGTTTCCTGTGAAAATGGACGTATTGATGCCCAGAGGATATGCTATCCATCCTGTGTGATTCTTTGTAATGCAATGGTCAGGGGAAATGGTCAATAAATATATCAAGTTAAACTTTATTTATTAATATAAAAAATGCACACCCTGCCCTTCTGGTGCCTGTGCACCACTCAGGGTCATAGCTGCCAAGTTTTCCCTTTTCTCGCGAGGAAGCCTATTCAGCATAAGGGAAAATCCCTTTAAAAAAGGGATAACTTGGCAGCTATGCTCAGGGTGACTAGCAATTAAAACCAACTGTGCAATGTATAATACAACAACCCCTTCCCTAAAATACAATATAATGAGAACAGAGCAGGGAGGTTGTTGTTTACCAAACGGAGGGTTTTCCTTTCACATTTGGTCTGATGATTCCCATCAGCTCGTGTTAGGGGGAAATAGTAATTATTCCCGAGTTAAACCTGATGGGCAGCTGAGTAGAGTTACCCTACAATGGTGAATCGCAGTACCACAGAACAAATAACCACCAACTTACTGATACCATTGCACTGGCAGGATTCTTTCAGCAGCTCCATCATGGCATGGGCAGAGTACTACCATGATGGTGCGGTGGCAGGAGCATAGCAAGGGAGAAATGCAAGTTCAGGAGAGTGCAAGAGTTCCCTCACTCCAGTGGTGTTACATATGTGTGAAAACAGGTATCAAAACATTACTATAGAAGTCAATGGATTGCCTATCAGCAAATTCCAGTGGGCGATAAATGCCACGCCTTGAGAATTTGATACACTGATATCCAAAAGCCCGATACATTTGAGCCTACACTTGCATTACTTTTATAAGACTACGTACCACGTCTGATTCTCCGAATCAGGCTCTTTGAAATAGTGTGTGTTTAATCAGGTTACTCAGTGAGTCATTCTAGCTCCTCCTGGAGTGTCCAGATACAATCCAAATTGTATTGTAAGAAGTTGGGCAATGTTTTACATTTAAATAATTACAACTTGCCCTTTGCAGTACTAGAAGTGGAAGGAAAAGGAAAGGGGATGGGTTCATTCCAACTTCATGTAATTAATTAAAAAAATTAATTAAATACTTGGATGCATCTCATCACCCTCTCTACCAGAACATTATTATTCTAACAAATTCAGAAGTACTGTGTGCCACCACTGCAATAAAGTTGCATTTCCCTCATCCACATGAAAGCACTGAAAGAAAATACAAGGGCTAATTTGCAAATAAACTTTCAAAACTGTGGCAGGGGCTCGGGGTTACCGCTCCCCCCCTAAGCCAGTTCTGAGATTATTTCTTCTCCAAGTAAACTACAGTGCTCCAAATTGCAACAGCTAGGTGAGAGCTCTCGCTGTGCTCAAGTGGAACCCCTTAGCTCAAGTGAAGAAAGTTCAATCTGATTGGGGAGTCATTTTTCACAGAACAAGGAGCCTTTCATATCTAGTCTTCTTCCTAGTTACCTAGATTGCATATTATTTTCTTAGGAAACACACCAAGGTTCAATAATGATAATAGTGGCTTGTCAAATTTCGTGCAGATTGCATAATGATGTTTTTTTTTAAAAAAAAGAAGATGGAGAAAAGAATCCTAATCTTGATTTGGGACCTCCATTGATGCTTCTTTGGGACACACTCTGTACTTGATTTTATACTCTTCTGCTTCCTTCTCAACCTATATTTCTCTACAGTTAGTAAAGGTGTTTCTGTACTCTCTGTCCGTTAACAAAACTGAGGCTGTAAATACCACCCTGAAAATTTCACGAATAAGCTGTTTAGTTTTTAATTCAGAGCTAGAGCAGTCCAACATATTACCAGTTTTACAAGCTATATATATATATTTAACTTCTACACGTATGCAAGAAGTATGTGTGTCTAGATTTTTTAAAACAACAACAACAATAATTCAAAAGGATTTTTTTAAAAAAGGAATTCTTGAGTTTGCATGTGAGGAAAAGGAAAAAAGTTGAAAGCATGAGCTCCCTCTGCTGGCCAAATAGAAATTCTGAGTTACGTATTGTAGTATGAAATCAGCCTACTCCAAAGCCTACTCTGGAGTAGGCCCTCAAAATTAAGAACATGATTTAGAGAAAAAGGGTAATGGATTTAGTCTGGTCAGTTTTTACTAATGTCATTGTAAAGGCGACCCATAACATTCATACAGTATAACATTCATATTACTAGTGAGGATATTTAAAATCTGAAATGCTATTTTTTGTGTAAGAGTGCTGAAATAAATAAACAAAACCCCAATAAGACCTATATCCTCACTCAAAAACTACATTTTCTTCATCCCTAACATGGAAAGAAGACTTTGCAGAAGTCTCCACTTAAAAAGAAGAAGAAGAAGGCAAAATATTCCCACCTCATAGTTTGTTCCAAGTGTGAGATGATTCTAGCAAAATAAAAAAGATGGATCTTTTAAGATGATTCACACTCAATCTTTGAGGAGGAAAACTGATTCTTCTTTCTTTTTCTCCTAAAATCTACTAAAAATATTTTTATGATTTTGTGTTATGTTGTCATAGCTATTACCTCTACATGGACATAATCCCAGAGAGCTGAACATGAAATAATATTACTTTTTGTGCCTTGTTGGTGCCTGAGGCCAAAAATATTGCTGCAACATTGTAAGTGCCATGAGAAATGTTTCTCGCCTCAACCCTCCGCATTTCAGCAGATGCAAGCAAAACATATAGGCATAGAGGCAGAAAGTGCTGTTGCTTCGCAGTTCCTATTTGCAAGCGCTCTCTCTCTCTCTCTCTCTCTCTCTCTCTCTCTCTCTCTCTCTCTCTCTCTCTCTCTCCCCGCGCGTGGCACACGCTCTTGCTTTGATCACCTTTGTCCTAAAGCCATGGACAGCAGTGGCAGACATGTTAAGCATACTGGGAATTGCAGCTCTGTGAGGGTAAACTAAAGTTCCCCCAGGAAACTTTGGGGGAAGTCATGTGCTTTACACATGTCCTAAATGTTCTTTAAATGTATGGTGCGGATGTCGACCACAGTGGGTTCCACCAACATTGTGGTTTGAGCTTCTCCATGCAGTGTGGAATAGAGCCAGTGTCTTTCAAGCATGCTGACTCATCAGTGGGTCAGCAATTCGCTGCAGAAACTGTTCACATAAGAAGGTAGCTGGGTGAGAGATGGAGGCAACTTGACCGAAACAAGCAGCCAAGTTGCTTCTCAGCTCCCACTGCAACTTCTTCCTACTTCTTTATGTACTGGGAGGCTGGGACTGATCAGGGCAGGGTGCAGACAGGTAAGATTGGTTTGGTTAACTACTTAGGATAAATTACTGTGAGCATGGTAAAACCAATGGAAGATGGTGATTTCATTTATTGCATTCTAAAGCAAGGCAGGGAGGGAGGAGGCAGAGGTCCTTGCTGCCACTGCTAAACCAATCGCAGGAAGTAAGCTGGGGAGGCAGGGGAAGAGGGGGCAGAGGCCACCATTGCCATTAAAGTGCTGCTGCTGTGGAAGTAATCCATGATGAAGCACCACAAAGAGGAGAAGGAGCAGCAGAGGCAGGGGGCAGATGAGGACACTCTGGGAGAGAGTGTGTGGGAGAGCCAGGTGTGGTGTAGTGGTTAAGAGCGGTAGACTCCTAATCTGGGGAACCGGGTTCGCGTCTCTGCTCCTCCACATGCAGCTGCTGGGTGACCTTGGGCTAGTCACACTTCTCTGAAGTCTCTCAGCCCCACTCACCTCACAGAGTGTTTGTTGTGGGGGAGGAAGGGAAAGGAGATTGTTAGCCGCTTTGAGACTCCTTTGGGTAGTGATAAAGCGGGATATCAAATCCAAACTCTTCTTCTTCTTCTGGGGGCATCCACACAGTGCAATTTGTCTTGGGCCTGACACCTCCTTAGGGGATGGTACCTTCAAACGAATGCTCATTATGGGAAAGACTAATAAAAAAATGCACGAGGTTGGTTTATTGCTTAGTCACACTTGGACAATGTTGCCTAAAACATTTCTGCTTTAACTTCTTTTCCCCTTTTTTTAATTAAAAAATTAGAATTTCAAAACAAAACAAAACTTACAGAAAATTCCATTACAGCAATAACCCACATCCTAAGGTAAAGCAAATAACAAAAAAAGAAAGTTTTGTTCACAACCCTTTCCCCCCCTCCCTTTTCCTCCTCCTCCCTACTCCCCCATTGGACTTCCTGTCAGTTTCTGATATATATCCTATGTTTTAACACAAATGTACATAACTCAATAAAATTCTCTGTATCCAACGTCTAATACATTATTTTCTCTTGGCGCGTCTCGGTTAAAGCAAAAGTTTTATCATAATTGGTCCATTTTCCAAGGTTACTCAAATGCTTGCATAGATAATAACCCTTTACTGTATGTTTGCACATATAGTTTGTATCTTCCCCAATTTTCCATAAATTTCTCTATTGACTTGCCTCTTAAAGAATTTGTTAAATATGCAATTTCTGCTAATTCCTGCATTTTACCCTGCCATTCAGTTATTGAAGGGGTCTCCTGTTCTTTCCAGCCCTTAACTTCTTTTTTCCCAGAGGAATTCATTCTACTAAGTAATGCAATATTAAGGCCTTCAGAAAACACTTAGAGTGTGTTATATTCTTTACAAACATAGTTTAAAAATATCACCTACTGCTTGTGGGGCATGTTGCCATCAACTTTTGCATAAAGCAGACATTGATATTTTTTAAAATAATGATTGCTATGACCTCAAATTATTAGAAAAGGTACGATGGCCTTCACTGCTTAAACTACAGAATGCCACATTACCCTTATGCACTATTCAGGAATGAGTTTTAATGTCACCCATGCACACTTGGAAAATTAGCGTTACTGGTAAATGTTGAGCTAGAGAGCTAGGGTATGATGAATTGAATGAAAACTCAATGGGAACAGAAATTCCAGTTTCAATAACTCAATTTGTTTTCCAAGGCAACTCACTCTGAATGTTTAAAAGGCAGAGTAAGATCTAATTTACTCTGCCTTTTGAATGTTCAGAGAGAATTACCTAGAGAACAAATTGAGTTATTGGATCTGGAATACCTCTTCTCTTAGAGCTTTCAGTCAGTTCTAGGCCATTATATTTATGTGCGTTGCATTTCTAAGCATGTTTCTCCCCTCAGAAATACATGTTCTCAGGGCTATCCCAAGATATTACGTCGTCTTGGGTCAAGGACCAGATGATACATCCTGCCCCCACCCCATTTCATTTATAGAAGCCAACTGGGCTGACAGCTGAATCTTCAACACTGATGACTGCTGGACAGCATCCATCACTGTCAGCAGCAGATAGACTTAAGGATCACCGGACTGGCTGTATGACACACACACAACTCTCCTCCAACACCTCCTTGCCCCCCTTCCAGCATGTCACTCTAGCACACACAACTGTCCACCACCTCAGTCTGCCTAATGGCAGGGCCGGCCCTGGATGTTCTTAGTTGCCAGGGAAGATTTGTGATATACAGAAAGTGCGTATACAGAAAGTTGCATGCTGCATTCACTTGTCGATTGTCTCAGTTATGCCCCAGCACTGATGGGACAATCTTCTCTTCCCCCATACTTTTTGAGGACTCTAATGCATAATACGATCTATGAAGCAACATATTATTTCCAATCTGCTCTCTCTTAGGCTGAAGTAAAGAATGGGCACTGCTGTGTTAGCACCCTTGTAGTGTGGCTCCTTGCCATGGTGCAAAGATACTGTCAGAAATGCTAGGTAATGTCGGGGGAGTTCACAGCTGCTTCCAAGGTCGGCTGTTACCTTCCTGGGAACTAGAGTGGGAGGGAGTTGTATTATAGACTCCCGCTTCCCAAACCAGGGCTTTCCAGGAAAGGGATATGCAAAAATTGACCACAGACCAAGGCTCGAATCATGGCTTTCCCCAATTTTTGGTAAATCAGGGACTACAACAAGCTAATACTTCCTTTGTAAAGACTTTGCTTTATGCTACTGGGCACGGGTGGTGCTGTGGGTTAAACCCCAGAGCCTGGGGCTTGCCGATCAGAAGGTTGGCGGTTCGAATCCCTGCGATGGGGTGAGCTCCCGTTTGGTCCCTGCTCCTGCCAACCTAGCAGTTCAAAAGCTCGTCAAAGTGCAAGTAGATAAACAGGTACCACTCCAGTGGGAAGGTAAACGGCATTTTTGTGCGCTGCTCTGGTTCGCCAGAAGCGGCTTAGTCATGCTGGCCACATAACCTGGAAGCTGTACGCCGGCTCCCTCGGCCAGTAAAGTGAGATGAGCGCTGCAACCCTAGAGTCAGTCACGACTGGACCTAATGGTCAGGGGTCCCTTTACCTTTACTGGAATAATAATGACCATACTGTTTGTTTGTTTTTACTCTTGATGTGTTTCTAGTATTTGACTGACAATCTTTGGCTTATTGTCATTGCTTTATTGTTATTAGTCACTTTGAGATCTACAGCAAAATGTAGGTTATAAATCTTTTTAAAAGCTTAAATAAATTGCTGGCTGCTGTTGGGTCCTCTCGCCAATGCTAGGAGGCATAAGCTTGATTCTGTGAGCTTCTATATCTGCCTGGGTGAAGGCTCATAGCACTGTGATGGAAAGTACTTAAAGCCAGGTGTTATATAGGTTTTCTCAGTAGGAACTGGCTTTCTCACAACAGACCTCCAGATAGTGAATTAATATACACTTATATTAATATACTTATTAATGTAAGTGTATATTAATTCAATATACTTATTAATATAAGTGAAGTACTTATACAGCAATAGGGGAACTGAAAAGCAGAGGTGATCTTCCAACAATCATGCTGCACATTGCCTATAGTTGCAACAGTTTATTTTTTAAAACATGAGTTAAAATAAGGAAAAGAAGAAGCAGAGCAAAAGTATGAGCACAGAGTAAATATACAAAAATCTGTGCTATCCGAAATGTGCTCCTGTTCAGCAAAGGACATTACAATTACTGTTCAGATGCGAGGCTTTCATTTTTGGACAAAGGGTATATTAGTATTAAGAAATGCATTTGATAACATTCACAGCCCAACACATGTGTTGCACTAAGGCCCTTGGAAAACATTTCCTAAACTTACTGACAATTCAAACAAAGTGAAGGTGCATTGCCAAATCTGATAAAAATATCAAACGGATATAGAAGTCTAAAAGCATTACTGATCACTTTCCAAGGTGCAGTTGGTTTAGCATTCTTCCACCAGATGTACTTAGACTTGTGTGTGTGCCTTGTAGTTGGTAAGTGAGTTAGAGATATTAAGTGTGTTCCATTACCAGTTGGTTTTTATCTTCTCAAATGGGAATTACCATTGGAAAAATAAATTCCATTGCTCCCCCCCCCGCCTTCCCTCAGTCCTCCATTCTTTTCTATAATGCGATTATAGAAGCTAATGTCCAACTTCATCCTATAAAATATATTTTGGAGATTGACTGTTAATTCCTACATGCATGCTCTGGGGTCTAGTAATTAGTACACTGGTGGTTTGGAAGGTATTTCCTCTGAAGTCAGACAGACTGGAAATTCAGGGGGTGGTTGTTTGAATTTTACCCGAGGCTAATTGACAGGAAAGCAACTGGTTCAGTTGCACTAGGCGCGGAGCTTGGGGGTCGCTGCAGGGGGTGCCACAATTATGATATGGAATGGAAAGCGACAGGCGGGGGTGAAGACTTTTGGTGTCACATAGGGCACCACTGAAACCTGAGACCTTGAGGTCCGCCACTGCTTTGACCTTGCTTGAGCATTCTGAAAAGCCACTCTTCTTGCTGTATTCAGATGCAGCCCTGTGTACTGTGCATTCCATTGTCCTTTCTGCTTTCCACTTGCACATCAATATGTAAACAGGAGCAACAACAAAGAGTTGCAGTGTGGAGGAGTGCTCTTGTTCACTGTTCCTGTGAGTCAACCATGCCTCCTCTGTGATACTCCATTCCATCCCTCCTCCCACTGATTTCCCCACCCTCCCCTACAATCACTCTGTGATCTCTATGCACAATCAGTCCTCTCTGGATTGGTTTTTAAAGATGTACTTTCCCATTTAGACCCCCCCCCCATTTTTTTTATTAAAAAACTACTGCAAACTTCAGGATTTCCTCCAGTCTGCTGACATGCCCCTTCTGCGCAGTGCCATGTGGCTCCGTAAGAATCCATGCTCACCTCTGAACTTTGAAAACAGAGGGAACAAGTGGATTTATCATGTGACATGGGGCAGGAGAGAAACACAACTCAATTATTTATTTTCATTTTGCATCTGCCCTGGGGCACAATTCAGCTGAATTTAAGTTGCTGCCACTGCCGTTGTTTAGAAAACATCCTTAGATATTTCAGCAGGCGAGAGCTCGTGCTTAATTCTCTCACTAGAAATAATGTCAGCTAAGATGCTTAACTGGGTTGTGACAATGTGTTTATTGTATGGTTTAACAGTGCAATCCTAGCCATGTCTACTCAGAAGTAAGTCCTTTTGAATTCAATGGGACTTATTCCTGGGCAAATAGAGTAAGCAGGCAGCATAACCAATTGAGTTTTTTAAAAATTGAATTTTAGTCCAATTAGACCTGAAGAGTCACAGGTTTCCCTGCCCTATTTTCTTCCATTTCTTTTACATTCCATTGCCATTTAATTCCACTGTTCCTGTTTTCCCCTTTTACATATATGTTTTCTCTTTGCATCCATATATGCCTGACAACTGAGGACCACACTCCATACATCTGAAGTGGTCTCTAGTCCATGAGAGCTTATCCCATAATAAAATTGGTTGGTCTTTAACTTGTCACAAATTTTCTTTACGTCTCCATTTTCAAAGACCAAATACATCAACCTGATTTGTTAGTAGTTTTGTTTCCACCTCTCAAAATGGATTGTCCAAATGTCAAAGGATGTAGCAGATGTTGTTTGAAATACAATTACTTCATTATTTACAAGTTCAAAGAGATTTAAGCACCAGAAATTTCTCCTAGCTTCCTCCATAGGTATAATTTTTCCAACTTATTCTTTTAAAAAAGCATTTCAAGTTTCATGTCAGATAATGGGATTTGCAGCCATACATAAGAAATGGGAATGGATATAAAGATCCAAGTTTTTGAAAGCAGGAAATTTTAATCCTTTGTAACCCTACATAGAGCCAAATTTTGTATGCTACTCAGTTTCACTTTTTATAACAATAGGGACTACTAAGTATTATGCCCACGACTCCTGTTTCTTTTATAAAAGAATAATGCAAGCTGGAAAAAAATATGCCTAAGAATACCCTTATAGGGGGA
Source organism: Zootoca vivipara (assembly GCF_965207765.1). Lineage (NCBI taxonomy): Eukaryota > Metazoa > Chordata > Lepidosauria > Squamata > Lacertidae > Zootoca > Zootoca vivipara. The sequence continues at coordinate 28,571,001 of NC_142592.1, read as the reverse complement.
AAATTGTGTCAGGATGCTGGCAGTAGTTAACCATTGTTGTTAACTAGAAAAAGACATAATTCAATCACTTGCTCTCTAGTCAATCCCTGTTTGCCACTTGCTAGCAGATGGAAATTTAATCAACCCCAGCATTTAGTATGGCAGAAGACCTTGGCAGCATGCAGTATCACAGTGTGCCTTCCCTAATTTAGAATAGTGGTGTTCCAGAGAGAGTTTTATATTCTTTTTTTACATAAATAAAATCAATTTAATTCTTGTTGGCCTCTAGAGGTCACAAATGTAACAGGATCTGATCTTTTCCCACTCATTTCCAAAACAAAGGAAAGATTATTTTATTTAGCAGGGCATCACATTGTGTTTAGAAGATATTTTGGTATGTTTAGGCATCCATTTCCCCTCATCATTGGCCATGCAAGCTAGGGCTGAAGGGAACTGTAGTCCAGCAACAACTGAAGGGCCCCAGGTGACCCAGCCCTGATTTAGTAAAAGGGCACCAGTATTTGATAACTTTTCACATGAAGGTGAAGTGAATACCTACCTACCAGGTAGGAACTCACTGGGGCTTACGTCTCAGTAGATATAGACAGGATCTAGCAGTCTGTTTTGATATTGTTAATGTTTATAACTCACTTTCCCGGACCAAATCCACCCAAGGCAGAAACCAACAATGTAACAATGAAATGCAATACAAAACAATAATGTGATGTAGTGTAACATGTGTGGTCAAAGTTATACAACAAAAAATGCCATTAGAAGTAAAATGAAAATGGTTAAGGGGCAGCCCTGTTTCAGCCTGGCCAGTCGAATGATTCACTTTGACACAAACACTTTAGTTATGCCAGCTTGACTATATAAAATGTTTTATTACTCCAGCTCCAATTCTTCTGCTACTTCTCATCTGCAGTACATGCAAAATTGCCAAATGAACCAAAAACAATTCAACTATCTCTGCTGAGTATCCCATTGGACTTGTTTATAGGCGGGAGGGGAAAGCAAAGAGAAAACAGAACAGTTTCAGAGGAAGGATGAATCTTATTTGTAAATTATCCAGGGATGTTCTCGTAGATTTATGGCTTTGAATGAAACAGCTTACAGTAACTAGCATTAGTGAAATGTGGAAAGCTTTGAAGCATTTGCAATGGATTGGCAGTTTAGAGGCTTCACAGTAGTAAGCATGCTATGCCACTCGGTAAGGAAGCTTGTGCTAGTAATTAGAAAGCTAAATAACAAACTAAGGATGACTTCTTTGTTTATTCAATGTTATCTATTTCTGTCAGTAAGCCAAGCTGACGCACATTGACTCCATTCCATTCCCCCCCCCATCTTTAGCATTCAATGCCCTTGCACTATGCTTGGTCCTAATTGGGTATTGCTATTTACATTAGGAGTGGTATTTGGAAAACCGAGTTTGGTGAATAGTGACTTGAAGATCTACTACATAATACTGTCTTGAGAAATTGAAACACTCCCCCATTGTTTTCAGAGCACTGCCATTTTAAATAACTAGTTTGATCCCAGAGAAAGACTTCAACATGAAAGCCCATGGAGTCAGAATTCATTAGCAAATTTGACACCTTGGCGTTGGTCTCACTCTCAATGAATCCTAGGTCCGCCAAACTCACCGAAGGAGGTAATTGTCTCTCTATTTACACTTTTGTTCTTGCTATGCCCATTAATCACCAGCTTTCTCTAGGCAAGAGGGACTTACCAGGCAGGTCTGGTGTTTGACTGAATTTTCTGCTTGTCTGGGCTCAGCATAGTACTATGGCACACCTATGTTTATCTCTAGCATTGATTGAAATGCCAGATTCACTTTGTAAGCAAACCACCCTGTACTCAGAGTGCATATATACTGCACCTACCCATGTAGGTGACCACTTCATGTATCTTCTTCCCCTTAGATACCACAAGACTTGTATTTGATGCAACACACTATCACGGCTACTCTTTGGAGGCTAAGGAACACCTTCCCTTCATAAATGAACACAAAAGACAATTAGATGCCCTTGGCTGGCTACACAGGCTGGCTACCACCCCAAAGGCTACTTGCTGGCAAACCTTTGAGTTTCAGAACATACAGAAAAAGAGGGGTGGGGACATCGTAAAACATTGAGTTAAAATAGAGGTATCGCTGGCAAGCAGGGATACTTTGCTACAGTGGCAACATGTGTAGTACCCTCCAGATGTTTTGAACTCCAACTCCATTCATCCCTAACAAGGATCGCCTATGGAAACTTTACACCAGCATGCTTACGATGTCAGTAAAGGCAAATCAAGTACCGTATCTCTTTCTAGCTGGATTTGGAGTCCCGTCCCGCACGATTTATCAGTTTCAGATGAGATGTGCAATCTACTCTAGATAGTTCCCTTTTCTGCAAGAGAAGAACTAAGTATTTTAGTACTGTCTCATAGCCTCCAGGGGTTCATTTATGGAAGCTAAAAAATGTGTCAAAACATTCAGTTGGTAAATGCTCAAGATAACAAAGATGTTCTAAGTTGTTGGGGCTTTTTTTTGTTCCTTGAAAACCCATTTCTATATGCATAAACAAAGATATCAACTGGAAAGATTTTTTAAAACTATTAAGTAGATGTATATTCAAAGTACTACATTCATCTGTGGTTTAATAAATAACTACAGATCTCATTTCAGTATTCTTTCTGATCAGTCATATGAAATAGCATGATTCGTAAGTAACAAGTTCAGACAGCTGTGGTTTTGTTGAGCAGAACACTGTGGAGATTCACTACATGAAGTTAGGTAAGCCTTTTTCTTTCAGTAATATAACTAATGGTCCAAATGCTTGCCCTTTCTTTTTCCAAGAAACCACTTCCAGGAAAATGTTTCCTCTGCTTTTAAAATGAAAAACAGATACAGCAAAGAAAAAAAAATGTAACTTAGAAATAATAGGCTGACTGGCACCAGGTACTGTAGGAATTAAACATATTCACTTGACTTAAGAATTGGCTTATTTATTATTAGCTGCTGTCCAAAAATACTCTGGAAATGATTGCTGATGTTAAATAGAAAAGTATTAAACAGTTTATCACTGTCAGAGCAATTCAGTTTAGACATCCTCGCTATGAAAGGGCTCCTCCTGCCAGGGAAATATCTGTCATAATATGCATGGGAAACAATAGTTTTTAATGATCGGAGGAAGGGCAGAGAAAGTAGTACAGGAATGTTCCATAGATTTTTCCATTGCATTTTTGCATTCCAATTGTTTTCTTTGCCATAGTATTAAAGATAATGCCACTGAATTCTGTCCAGATGTGTTTGTATATTTTTACTTCTGGATCCGTTCAGGTGAACAAGAGTCACTGTTTACATGAGTGGGGAATCCTAACATTTGTTAGCCACACACATCATTTTCAGTCTCACTGTTTGGATCACAACTTGCAGTAAGTTCTCACTCACGGAAATCCTGATTTTCTTTCTTTCTTTCTTTCTTTCTTTCTTTCTTTCTTTCTTTCTTTCTTTCTTTCGGTACAGTTGATTACTGTGAGGTTGTATTTAATTATTAAAGGGCAAGGAACTTTAATTATGAAGATGAAATTAATTATGAAGATGAAATTGAGGACAAGGGCTAATCTTTCAGCTTTGAACCCATAAACTGGTAGTTTTCTCAGAACAGCTGAATTGGTTAAATAAGCCTTCTGTAGTGATCATGGAAAATGGTGTTATCTGGCTCCTTTCCCCAGTCCTGGGAGTTAGGATGTGTTTCCAAGAAGCTCAGTTCAGCTTGAACTCTGTACATTCACTGGAACTTAGTGTGTGATTTGGCTTTATTCTGAGCAACAAGTTGTCACTGCAGTAAACAGGGAGAGCCCATATGGTGCAAGCCAGTGCTGCTTTCAGCACTTATCAGATACAGTACAGGCATGAGGTTCGGAGACTGCCTAATTGATTCCCTGAAGTCTATTGCCATTCCTGCAATGCTTCTAATTCAACCATTAACTATCCCTGCAGGAAAAAAGAAGCTTTACCATTTGCTTTGTACAAAATCTTCTAAAAATGAATAAATTAAAAAGGACATCCATTCAATAGTTTTCTCTACTTCTCGACTTAGGAAAAACAAGTTATGTAGCTTTTGCACAATGCCCATGTGGAATTTGGTTAGTATCAAAATCATAAGACAAGTGCTTACGAAGTAGCAACAGTAAACTACAAGTGTTTTGGAAAAAAGGAAGCCTCTTATCATGCTGACGATAAGTTAACATTGTATATTTATTAGGGAGATATTTTTCAATTGACTGAAACACAATTTATTCATCAGCAAGCAGTTCCACATCTTTCTTTCTTTTATTATTATTAATGAAATGGCTTCATGCTTCTCTCAGGTTTAAACATTTAAAGCAGGGGTGTCAAACTCAAATTCATCGGGGGCCGCATCAGCAGTTTGGTCACCCTCAAAGGGCCGGTTGTGTCTGTAGGACTATGTGTCCACTCTTTATTATCATAAATTATTGTCACTGCATTCAATTATTACTGTTTTTTGTAATAATGTAAGCTCATTCCCGCCCCCACGTGAATCACATTCCTGCGTCGTGGCGCGTGTGTGGGAGGGGATGTAAACGAGGGAAATTTGAACAAAAGGTGGGGATCGATGGCTTCCGGGGGGGGGGGCTCAACTAAACCTTCGGCAGGAAGGAGAAAGCCACTGCTGGGATTAAAAACCTGCAGATGGAAAGAGGGCTTCCCTCTCCCGCCCTGTGCACACCCAAACCCCGCTAGGCAGGATGCCACACGCTGCAACCCACCCCATGCTTTGGAGAGGGGCAGGAACATGCGGTGCAGCGCCAACTCCCTGCTTTGCTTTTTGCATCCTCCCTCCTCAGCGCCAGAGTCCCTTCCCCTCACGCTGAGGGAGGGCAGCGGATTTCCTGAGGAGGAAGGCGGCGGCAGCCCCAGCGGACGTGCATCTTCACCTCAGAGCTGTTCTTCCTCCCACCCGCACTGTTGTCGTCTTCGCCGCCGCCTCTCCCTACCAGGACTGCAGGCAGAGGAGGCTTGAAAACCTCCCCCCCCCAAAAAAATTCCCCTCCCACCTACTCAAACCGCGAGGCGACTCCATCTGGAGCCCTACATCACAAGGGGCTGAGAGGAGGCGGCGGCAGAGCGGGAAGAGCAGGAACCCGTGCCGTCGCCGCCGCCTCCCTCCCGGCTGCCCCCCGGGGAGCAGCTCCGCCGGAACTGAGAAGCCAAAGGGTGGCTCGGGGTGGGGGGCAGAGCAAAAGCCAGGCACCCTCCCGAGTGTCTATGAGGAGAGAACGGGGGAAGAGGGAAGAGAAACCCGGCTCCATCAAGAGAGCGGCTGTTGCGCTTCGCCTACTTCCCCCTCAGGCTCACTCCGCGTCCCTTTCGCCCACTCGCTCGCCCACCTCCCGGATGCAGCCGAGGAGAGGAAGGGAAGCGGTGGGCGGCGGCTCCCCAGTGCCGCCTCACTCGCTCTCGGAGACCACAGCAAAGCCCGCCAAAAAAAAATCCAGCGCTGCTCCGTCCCGGCACCAACTTTGCCGCCGGCGCCTGTAGGGCTTTCCTACCTCCTCGGCGGGCTTCCTCCTCCTCCTCCTGCATCTCACTTCCCCGTCTGGCCGCTGTGCCACCGCCTCCCTCAGCCTCATTCGAAATTGAAATTCCCTGGCCAAGGCCGTCAGCGCGGCTCCAGTGCCCCGGCCTCCGCCTGCAGCCCCGCCCCCCGGTTTTGACCCTCGGACAATCGCAGGCTCCAGAACTACTGTCAGTGGGTAATGTCGGCGGCGGCTACGCGGGCCACATGATGAGGTCTGGCGGGCCGGATTAGGCCCCCGGGCCTTGTGTTTGACACCCGTGATTTAAAGTATACTGAGAAAACCAGAGTGTAAAATATCCCAGCTTGACTTTCATAACTTGTCTTCATTGTACTTTTGTTTCCTCTTCCTACTGAAGTAATTGCCTTCCCCCCAATGATCAAATGCATTATATGATTTCAAGGATAGTTCTGAATATACAGTGGAAATGTTTATTCTTACACGTGCATTTTAGAGATCTGGGACAGTATGTGCCTAGAAAAATATTCTTTTTGGGAAAAAGCCAGAGCAGCCCATACATTTACTTATATCTATAACTTTCACACATCTCAGAAAAAGTAGGAGCTGAAAATGGAATCTACATGGGTGGCTTATGACTCAGTCCTGGATTTAGGATGTATTGTAAAAAGCCTCACTGCGGCTGTTACACGAGCAAAATACACTGATATTTTATTTCCTTGATCTATAGTTTTATGAGAACTAGCTCACAAAATGTCTAAAATAAAAGTAAAATACAGAGCACACAGTTGCTTGGTTTCCATTAATATCAGCCAAGCTTCTTTTACAGTATGCATGTATACCTTAAAGTAAAGGTAAAGGGACCCCTAACCGTTAGGTCCAGTCACGGATGACTCTGGGGTTGCGACACTCATCTCGCCTTACTGGCTGAGGGAGCCAGCGTACAGCTTCCGGGTCATGTGGTCAGCATGACTAAGCCGCTTCTGGCGAACCAGAGCAGCGCACAGAAACGCCATTTACCTTCCCGCCAGAGTGGTACCTATTTATCTACTTGCACCAGGGCCATCCCTAGGCCCGGGCTGGGTGGCGCAAGGCGCCAGGGGGCCTGGCCATCAGGGCGCGGAAGGGGCGCCGAACGTTGGTGTCTGCCTCCGCGCGCCTCTGCTCTTCAGGCAGCTCTCCAGAGGTGCGCGGGGAGCGTGAGCCTGGGGCTGCCTCCTCCGTGCCTCTCAACTCCACGCGCGCCCCTCCTGCCCGCCTCACTCACGGGGGGCGTCGGAGGGATCTTGGCACCAGGGCGCCAGATATGGTTAAGGCGGCCCTGACTTGCACTTTGTGTTTTCAAACTGTTAGGTTGGCAGGAGCAGGGACTGAGCAACGGGAGCTCACCCCGTTGCGGGGCTTCAAACCGCTGACCTTCTGATCAGCACGCCCTAGGCTCTGTGGTTTAGACCACAGCACTCCCCACGTCCCTTATGTATAGCTTAGAAGACTGTAAATTATCTTTGAGTAATGTGGATTTTTTAAAAATTACTTAAAATATGAACAATAATGTTTGTGCATATACAGGGCTGACCTCAATAGAGTGGTACCTCTGGTTAAGAACTTAATTCGTTCCAGAGGTCTGTTCTTAACCTGAAACTGTTCTTAACCAGAAGCACCACTTTAGCTAATGGGGCCTCCTGCTGCCGCCGCGCTGCCGGAGCATGATTTCTGTTCTCATCCTGAAGCAAAGTTCTTAACCCGAGGTACTATTTCTGGGTTAGTGGAGTCTGTAACCTGAAGCGTTTGTAACCTGAAGCGTTTGTAACCCAAGGTACCACTGTACAGTTGAGAGTATGTTGCAATTTTCTGGTGTGGATTAGAAATCTTTATTATTATTATTATTATTATTATTATTATTATTATTATTGATGAAATTTCCATACCGTCATTCACCCAAGGATCACAGGGTGCTTTACAGTATAAAAACACATACCATAGTAACAAACAAAAACAATAATCTCCACCAGTTAAAGAGGCCATAGATTGTTTAATTAGCCACACACACACTTTTTTCTATAAAGTGAGTGTGTGTGAAGTAAAGGGATTTCTAAACTGAATGCTGCTGGTATGAAAGGATTTGTCCATTTTGATTGTCTATCATTTTCCCAATCTTATATTCAGTTCTCCACATTTCTGCAGCAATTTGCATTTTTATTTTATTTTTAAAAAATCCCTATGAAATTTAATCAGGATTTTAGTGCAGATTTCTCCCAATAAACACATTTTATATGCAGTTTTGACTGATTTACACAATTTCCCCATATACAATGCACTTGTATATTTTTTCCACATTTTCCTCTAATATATGCATTTTTGTAAACATCAGTTGGAGAACAAAAGCACAAAATTGGACGAGTGCAAAACTGTTCTGGTTCACATATTGTTTCAGAAAGTGTGAATTTGATAGATTCACCTTTGAATGTGAATCTAAACTTCTCCCCCATCCCTGCTTCCCAGTCACCATCCAAAGCTGCTGAACTTTATAAGATCCATCTTTTCTGAACAGGCTTGCTCAACTTCTTGACTATTACAAAAATTACGCAGATATGATTGTGGATTATTGCCAAGGTGCTAGTGAAGCTAATACTTGCATGCTGTGAAAATCATCAAGAAAAGGAAAGTCATTTCACTCCATATGTACTGCCAAACTCTTTAAAGATGTTGGCAGCTATCAAACTAGTCTTATTGTTTGTCTTTTGTTGCTGGTGTGAAGTCAGCTGTAGGGCCTGGATCTTGAAGATGCTAGTCAGTAATTCAGCCTGTGTGCAACCATTGAGCTTTGGTCAAAGTTGAGATTTGCAAGATAGCTAGCGACATCTACCAGAATTACTTTGTCCCTGAAAGTCATGTGCTACTTGAATAAAGACAAGAACTTCCAGGCAAGATCTCCTTCTTTGGTCTGAACACTGAAGGGCCTCAGCTTGCTATTGATCTTCAGAGACCATCTTGCCCAGCCTCATTTCAGAAGAACATAAGAGGATCATATAAGTGGGTCATATAAAAGGTCCATCTAATCCATCATCCTGTTCTCACAGTGGCCAAGTAGATGTCATGGCAAGCCCGCAAGATGGACATGAACACAATAGCACTCTCCCCAGTTGCACTTTCAACAATTAGTATTAAGAGGCATACTGCCTCCTCTGAATTTTTCTAAACCCCTTTAATAGATGTCCAAATTCCATATTTTTAACTACGCACTGTGTGAAGCAGTACAGTTGTACCTTGGTTCTCGAACAGAATGGGTTCCGGGAGTCCGTTTGACTCCCGAAACTGTTTGAAAACCAAAGTGCGGCTTCCAATTAGCTGCAGGAGCATCCTGCAGCCAATCGGAAGCCGCAAAGCCGCACCAGATGTTTGGCTTCTAAAAACCGTTTGAAAACCCACTCCCTTCCGGTTTTCAATTCTTCGGGAGCCGAAATGTACAAGTTCCAAGGCATTCGGCAACCAAGGTATTTCTTTTTATCTATCTTGAACAGTATACAACTTCATTGGATGACCCCCAGGTTCTAGTATTATGGGAGAAGGGGGGAGTCTCTTTGTCCACCTTTCTCTACACCATATATAATTTTATACACTTCTATAATGTTCCACTTATTCACTTCTTTCCAAACTAACCCCCACCCCAAGTGTTGCAAACTTTCCCCAGTAAGGAGTTGCTTGAGTGGTTTCACTATTGGGTTGTATAATGGCATTATGATACGGGAAGCTTTATTTTCAATCCGTTTCTGAATGATCCCTAACATATAATTTGCCTTTCCATAGCTGCCACAGCTTGTATTGGCAATGACTATGATCCAAATATGCATTTCCTGGCCACTTCAGGCTTTGCTACCATACAGAACCTTTGGCTTTTTTGACCAGGTCTTGACACATTGCATTTCCTAAGAACTTGAATGAAGAAAAGCCAGGCCAATAAAATGGGGGTGGTGGTCTTGCAATACATCTGAAAATGTTTAGGACAAGCTCATTGCCAGAAATATTATGGTGCAAGAGGCTACTGGGGGCAGACATAATCAGTCAAAGTGAAGAAGCATATATGCACAAGTATATTTAAAATTGCTTAATTTATTCATTTAAACTGAATGACATTTAAAGAACCATGTAGTACTCAATTGCTTATCTAGGCATTAGATTCCAGGGTGACCACTCGCAGAGTTCAAATCTTATTAATATACTGTATCTGAAAAGGTCTAGGACCAGACCACATATGAATTTGCCTAGTTGTTGAGATCATCTAGGGAAAACCAACTTTGCGTCTGTGAACCTTTTAGTTGGTTTTTTGTTTACCAAACCAAAGTTCATCCAAATAATTTTGACCCAGATCTTCCCAAATTGTCAACATATTCAAACTAAAATTTCCAGTAAGAAAAAACTTCACAGTTAAGTAAAAGCCCACCTATTTCTGTAAGTACATTTATATAAGTATAGTACTTATTTCATAACAGAAGTTGTGTCTCAGAAATGGCCTTCATAGTGATGCTTTCTCTAATTTATTAAAAACCGTCCCCTCTAAATTGGCTTTCAGTGTTTTCCAGTGATCCAAGCAATTAAGAAATAATTCTGTGCTCTCTGTTGTGCTGCCTTCTAATCAGTTACAGTTTTAGACATTGAATCTTTGCCATCAGTAAAAGTAAATTGCAATTCCACCCTAAAAGGATGCATTTTCCTTGGTAAAAATAAAATAAAATCTTTGCACGTCTTTAATTTCCCCCAAATATTCAAGAGAATCTTGAATTTCAACCACTTTCCAGATTGTTGCAGTATTAACAAATATTTTCCATTGCAATGACAAAGCTTTAGAAAGGCTTGCACTGTTGACCCATTTAAGAAAAAACAAAACAAGTTTTCAGTTTAGTTTAGTTCAGTTTAGGTTTTGTTTTTTTTACTTTTTAAAAGTGTGGAGAAGTCATGGTATGTTTAAGCTGGGAAAAATCCTCCAAGGAGAATATCAGTTATGTGTTTTTAAAACTGGCCTGAAAAACAATAGTTCTCTTTTACTACAAAACTGCAAGGTAGAAATGTGAACTACTATCTGCCAATGTTTAAATTTGCCTATATAATGTATACACTTAATTTTGTCAGGTCTGATACTATGGAAGCTCAGATTGAAGAGCTTTCCATCTGTTCGATATATGATTTCTACTCCGGTGGGGAATTTCCCTTCAACAAAGTGTAGGATCATGGCAATGAAAATAATGAATAGAGTTGGGGCAATAACACAACCCTGTTTAACACCTGATCCCACTGTGAATGGTTCACTTTGAGAGCCATTGTTATCTGCGATTGTTGCTGTCATATTATCATGGAGGAGCCGAATGATGTTTACAAATTTATCTGGGCAGCCAATTTTCAGAAGGACAGTCCACAGGGCATTACGATTTACAGTGTCGAAAGCCTTAGTCAGGTCAATAAACGCCATATACAGGGGTTGGTTTTGCTTTCTGCATTTCTATTGAAGCTGTCAAGTGGTGAAAATCATGTCCACTGTCCCCCTAGAAGGCCGAAAACCATTTTGGGATTCATGAAGGGTCACCTTGGATATTGTTACGAGATGGTTTGCTAAGATCCTTGCAAGAATTTTGCCGGCCACAGCTAATAGAGAGATGCCTTGATAGTTTCTTACAGTCCACATCCAAAGGCAGCCACCCCCATCTCTACCTTCTTATGGGAAGACACAGCCAGTCAGGTAAGCCTCTCATACTCTCTTTTGCTTTTTGTTGCTTCTCCTTCTTCCTGTCCAACATCTACCTCTCCTTTCTGACCAATGTGCCACTCCCAGACACCCCTGGATTACTTTGGGTGGTGATCTGGGGCTGTTTCAACCAGACTCTAGCAATTCCTGGTCCTCCGTGAATTGGGTCCCCCCTGAATTGGCTCGATTCAGTTTGGGACTCAGGCTTCAGCCGGATCAGGTGCACAGCCCTCACTTTAACATATAAGCACCAGAGAGTGTTAGGCGGGCAAAGTTTGGCTATGTCCAAATGTTATTACGCTCTAATTTAAGCACAAGTGGAATACGCGGTGGAGAACGATGAGATAATTCATAGCAAGGGATTGAGTTAAAATTGTATGTCTGGGAAAAAGCAGCTAGTGTTCATAATGCTATTTCCAGCTGAAGATTCGAGATGGCATTCTAGGACACAGAAAGATGACAACTGGTTTTATCTGAAAGTTAATTGTTTTAAGGAGGTTCCCCCCCTCTCCAAACAGCAGGTTCTCATTCTCATAAGCTTACCACTTCTCTTTAAACAAAAAAACTGTTGTTTGAAATGTGCTCATTTTATAATTCAGCCTTGTAGTACAAGCCTTCTTAACATAAATAAGGATTCTTCCAGCGATTTAATGACATATTTTTGGAAAACACCAACATGTGTCTTGCAGATTTGTGATCTGCAAAAATTCCCTTCCATGCCAGCGCTCTGGAGATCATGTTATTGGTCATGGTTCAAGACTGCCCGTTCCCTCAATTTCTTTACCTGTTTCAGCAGAAACAAAGAATCTGAAAGCACAATTAAACCAAACTTGGAAACGGATATAAACACCCTTATCAGTTGTGCTGTTCAACATAGTACAGTTAGGCTTCTTATTACAAATATTTTCAAACCACAAATGAAATCACCTTAACTGAGCAAACAAAAATGAGCGTGGCGTTAAAACTACAGCACTTTGAAGACAATGTGTGTCTGTTATTCAAATAATTTCTGTGTTAAGATCATGAAAGCTTGTGACCTCTTTCCCTTTAGGTACTTTCCAGAGGATTTAAAAAAAAAAATACATGTTGCTCATAACACACTGCCACCAAGTACCTACATTTTTATGAAAAGGTCGATGAAAGAGTGGCTTATGGGGAAGAAGACTTTCTTTCTCATCATTAATGATGTTACAAGTGCTAACTAATAGGACCTTTTGGTACTTGCTTGGTCACACAGTGCACAGATACAGTCGTACTTCTGAAGTCGAATGGAATCTGCTCTGGAAGTCCTTTCGACTTCCAAAACTTTTGGGAACCAAGGTGCGGCTTCTGATTGGCTGCAGGAAGCTCCTGCAGCCAATCGAAAGCTACAGAAGCCACAACAGACTTTCAGGTTCCAAAGAACATTCGCAAACCGGAACACTCACTTCTAGGTTTGCAGCATTCGGGAGCCAAAACGTTTGATTTGCAGGTGTTTGACTTCCGAGGTACGACTGTATAGCATTTATACAACAATTACATTAGATTAGTCAAATGTGCTGTATGTGGGGCTGCCTTTAAGACTGACCTGGAAGCTGCAATTAGTGCAAAATGTGGTGGCTTGACTACTCACTGGGGTGGACTATTGCTCCTGAAAGAATAGCACTGGCTGCCAACTGGCTACTAGGATAGAGGTTCAAGGTGTAAAAAGGTGTACTGGTATACAAAAGCAGAGAGCTTGGAACCAAAACACCCAAAATTTTATCTTATCCCCTACGTACCCAACTGAGCAACACATTCTGCAGGAGACAGCATCCTGCAGATACCATCCTACCAGAGGTCCATTCTGTATGGTCAGAATGGAATCTTAAGTGTGACAGCACCTACCTTTTGGAACTCCCTCCAATTATATATCAATCAATCAATCAATCAATCAGACTTTATTCGACCGTCAGTCAGAAATAAACATTTATCCATAGAAAAATTAAAACATCAAATATCTAAAGGAACTTAAAACTTAAACCGACAATAAGAAATAGGCTATATATTTAGACCCATGTCAATGCTGGCAATTTTAACCTTACGGCGCTTAAGGGCCAGAAAAAGAAATTTGGCCACCAAGGAGGCTGTTGTTCCAGTAAACCTGTTCAGCAAAAACAAAACCTGTCTTTCTCTGGCTTGAGGGATAAATTGGCATAGGAGTGGAGCTATAAGTTTTTTGTCTAAGATCTGCATAGAATGGGCAGATCAAAAGAATATGTTCAGTTGACTCAACCACTCCCAGGGGACAATGGCAAGATCTCTGGGCATATGGGACTCCCCTGTACCTTCCCAACAAGACCGCCAATTCCAGGACATTTAACCTAGCAGCTGTGAGGAGTCTACGGTATTCTACATAGTGGATTTCTGCAAAATAAGGGGCTGGTGTAATCTGAAATATCTGATCCCCGAAGAACACCCAATGTTTCACAAGAGCAATGTCCTCTTGTCAATTATATATCAGAGAGGCTCTTTCCCTATTGTTGTTTTGTATCTGCTACTGACATTTCTCTTTCAACAAGCCTTCTACATGAAGCTCTTTATCCTAGTTAGTGTCTGTATTGGACTTTAATAGATTTTATGTATGTGCTGTCGTTGCTTTAAACTTTCTCTTTCTCTCTCTCTGTTTTATATATGCAATTGTTCAAATTGATTTTATATATGTAATAGCATATATAGCACACACACACCGTATATGCTATTATATTGTAAGTCGCTTTGGGATGCCTCATGGTAAGCCATTCATAAATGAAACAAATAATAATGCTATTCTGTCCCTAGTAGTAGAAGAGTGGTTATTGCAGAGGACATATGTTTGGAATCCAAAGGAGGACCTCTTGTAGTAAAAACCCGCTGAGGACCTCTGTGGTTTGGCTTTGGGAGTTTTCTAAGTCAACTGGGAAAGCATGGGGGTGGGAAGACTGAAAATTAGTTCCTGGAGCCTAGTTGAGTGTTCAGAACACACCGCATTGTATGCAATATTAGTCTGGTCATGTAATTCACAGCAAACGACGGCTGTTTGAGAGCAAAGGCTTAACATGAAAGAAGTTCTCTGCATCTGCCTACAAAGCAGTGTGGCCAGCTTGACAGCACATGTGCAGAACCTTGTATGCTGAGCTAGGGAAGAATTTCTGGAGAAAATGGCAATTTATAATTCAACCAGGCATTATGAGCTAGACAAATTTGTTTTCCAAATGAACTTTATGAACTCCAGCTCTAGCTCAAGTGCTAAGTTGTAAATATATATATATATATATATATATATATATATATAATAAAAAATGCAGTAAATTTACGCATGCGCTAAAATTATACTCATTTTCATAAAGGAAGGAAAATGAAAAACTGAGATTTGATGAAGTGCAATTTATATAATAAAATAACCCATCACATGTAAGAAGGGGCTACATAATATCCTGTGATATTCTTTCACAACCATGTGTTTGTTTATATGTTGCAATGTAGTTAGGCATCTGTGAAGAATTTTTCATATGAATAACCGGGGGGGGGGGGAGAATACACATCTGTAACACAGACTATATAAAGTCTTTGGAATATCAGCAGGCAGGAAAATGAACAGTCGGGAAGGGGAAAGAGAAACAGGTGCCAGGCAGTGGCGCAGCTAGCCGCTCAGGCACCTGGAGCGTTGTGTGTCCCCTCCTCCCAAGGGTGAGGCAAGCCGCCCATTGGGCAAGCGAGCTGGGGCAGGGTGTGTTGCATCGAGCCTCACCACTGCCCCGTCCCCCTAGCTGTAGGGCGGCTGAGGGAGCTAATGGCAGGCAGGCAGCTTCAACATCCCACTGAAGATTTAAATAACAGGAACACTGATTATTTTACTTTATTACCTGCCCTTCACCCCAAGGTCCCAAGGCAGGTCACAATGATTTAAAATGCAACATTAACAGTTTAAAGCAGGCATCCCCAAACTTCGGCCCTCCAGATGTTTTGGACTACAATTCCCATCTTCCCTAACCACTGGTCCTGTAAGCTAGGGATCATGGGAATTGTAGGCCAAAACATCTGGATGGCCACAGTTTGGGGATGCCTGGTTTAAAGCAAACTACAAACACAAGAATAGGGTGGTTCCTAAGAATATACATCTCAACTTGGCCACAGTTTGGGGATGCCTGGTTTAAAGCAAACTACAAACACAAGAATAGGGTGGTTCCTAAGAATATACATCTCAATTGTCAAAGGTCAGGCTGAAGAGGTGTGTCTTCAGCATTCAACAAAAGCTGTACAGTGAAGGTGCCAGATTCACTTGTGTGATGAGTTGGTAGAATTCAGCAAAAGTTAACTAGCACAGCTTGGCTGCACTGAATATAGATATATATAGATATATATAGATATATATAGATATATATAGATATATATAGATATATGGAACTAGAACTGAAAGCAAAACGAATAGCCTGAGATGCAAAATCTGTTTCCGATGTGGTCTCTGTTGTTGCTAGCACAATTTCATGGTCAAAAATATTTCATGGTCTAAAATGAAGGCTGCTAGATCATGTAAACAATATTTAGGAAATGAATAACCTCAGATTTAGTTCAACAATAACATGTCCCAAAGCTAGTCAGAGCCCCTGTTTCAGTACCAAGAAGTTTTAAGCAATCAGAGTTTAAACATAAAGCCTCCGCTTGCTGAAAGAGAGAGAGAGAGAAAGAGAGAGAGAGAGAGAGAGAGAGAGAGAGAGAGAGAGAGAATTGCTCTGTCTGCCCATCTATTTAGTGCATAAAGCAACATGATTTTTTTTAAATAGAAAGTCTGCTTTTCCCTCTACAGCTCAAAACCTTAGGCTTTAGAAAAACAAGCAACATTTCTTTTATCCACAACATCTTGGATTGTATCAGGGAAAATATGAATCCAGTATTGTGTGAGTTCCTAGACTAGCAATGCCATAGCTTAAACTTACTCTTCCTCAAGACAGCAATGTACAAAGCAGGCAATTAGTGTTGTCAGTTCAGAGTCTAATTATGGTGGTACACTGACTGCCCTATGAGCCATTAAAAAAAAAGATTTTATTGAACAAACTTAACAAAACAAATGATCACTCAATATAATCAATTACATTTCCCCTACTTTTTATTCCTTCCCCTCCCCTCCCACCCTCCCTCCCCCACCTTCCCGAAACTTCCCTCAGCTCCCCTCTCCGATTTGTTTGTACATATTGTTTTCTGCATGTTATAAATTGTATATATCCTTGTCTATCATATGTTCTACTAATAAAATTGTGAATGTTTATTCAAAGCACCCTATGAGCCTTTTCAATACTGAGCTGGTATTCAGAGAATATGTTCAGCCGGTCTGTTAAAAATACAGCAGAAACAAATGCCCTTTCATTTCAGCCTCAGGTACACATCTACTGTAGTAACCAACTCCTACGGACTGACATCCTTTCGACGCCCCTCAAATATTTGAGGGGACCAGGGGCCCTCAAAGCTGATGGGCATTGCCATTCAAATGATGCGCATGTGCAGTGTCTTGTGATCAATTATGTGGGGTGGGTAGCAAGGATCCTTAACAAAGAATTAGGAACTAAGTTACCAGAGATTCGAGGTCCAGTGACAATAGTAATTTCTGAGCTCCAGTCATCTGTACCTTACATGTCTCCCTGCCCACCAGAATCCCTCCCATCTGAACAGATTGACCAGTATAATTCTGGCAGAAATACAGCATGAGATAAGCTTGTTTGTAGAACCATCAAGAGGATATTTTATAAATGGCGGGTACAACATCAATGTGGTGATCTTCCATGCCACACCATTTCTGGTTTGGGACAGCTAACAATCCATGTCCCTGCTTTAAAGGTTAAAAGCCAAAAGAAGCAGATGAAAAAAGAGAGGTTTTTTTTAAAGCCCCCCAGAGAGGATGAGATAAATGGAAAGTATGCTCTGAAAATATTTTGTATTTTTGGAGTCTTCATTCACGAGATGAGGTTTTTCCTCCCCCGCACCTTTGTTTCCTGAGCTAAGATGCATGTCAGGGGTCTCGTATGTATTAAGGACATTTGTATTAATTAGCAACAGCCAGTTTAATTGCTTTGGGAATGGAGCTTAGCCTAAAAACGTTGTGCATTTTATTTCCCTCGGCAGGAGGCTGTGGATACATCATGTACTGTGAGGATGGGATTAACACACAGTACAATAAATTCCTTCTAAGATACTTATCTGTTTTGTAATACTCTCAACATACGTGTATTATTCTAGGGTGCTGCATGTTACAAATGAGTGAGACAATAAAATGACATGGGTCTCCAGTTATCTGTCCCGCAGTGGATCCATCTTGAAAAGGTCATCCCATTAACAAATATGTCCACTCCCCTTCCCCGAGGGGGTGGCATTGCGGGTGGGCATCCGGGACCTCCCAGTGACCTAGCTGTGGGTGGAGGGATGCCCGCCGCATCATAAGGACTCCTGGCCGCATCACGCTCCCCTGCTGACCAATCGGGATAGCTGGGAGGCATGGCCAATAAAGTTGCGGCCTATTTTATCCCATTAACCTAAACATTCATGTCCGTGTGTTTATTATAAGGGAACTGCAGGGTCCAGGGCCGTGCCATGCAAGTCCCTATCCACAGCTAAACCCCTAGCACAGCTATTATATGGGGCTCAGATCTGGACTGGCACTAACCTTGGATCTACGGAAGCTGTCCAATCAAAGTTCTTAAGGCAATTTTTTTCTGTACCACTCTGTGTCCCAAACACATCATTGCACCTAGAAGCCAATCCCCCCTCGGTAGAAATACGGATCTGGCGTAGGACATTCAACTTCTGGCTCCACCTAAACTCAAATCCCCCCGGTCTAATATCCCTAGTGCCACAAGACTGTTACAAGAGTGCCTGGTCTAAAACTGTCAATCAAAAACTTCACCCTTGCGGTTTATCCCCACAACAGCTACTCACTGTGGGTCATAGTAAAGCAAACAGTCTAATCTGCCAACACCTAAATGATGTTGCCCCTTCGTGGATCACTGCCTTGTCATGGCGAAGGGGCTTGAATAACTCCAAGAAGCTATGAGCTATGCTGTGCAAGGCCACCCAAGACGGACAGGTCATAGCAGAGAGTTTAGAGTAAATGTGATCCACCTGGAGAAGGAACTAGCAAACCACTCAAGTATTTTGCCAAGAAAACTCCATGGACATAAAATGAGAAGCTTTGAGAAGAAAGTGAGAGTTTCCAAGGCATGCTCTGGTTCATGGGGTCACAGAGAGTCGAACACAACTAAGATGACTAAACAACAACAAATGATATTGAGTGTCAGAACAACTTGGTCACAACAAGGAAATTTTGCCCATGGTATGACCATTTCCCATCCTCCCACCTTGATTCTCTGGCACCCTATCTGTATAATCTAGCAATTCCAAAATATAGGCGTGCCTTTACCCTCGCAAGACTGAATGTATTGCCCTCGGCTGTACTTGAGGGACGATTCCAACAGATTCCACATGAAAAACACTTATGTCCCTGCGGAGATGGCAGCACTGAATTGGTGGTGCATGCCCTTCTCTTTAGAAAGACCCGAGGAACGAGATTATCACCCCTCTTTTATTGTCCATTCCAGGCTGCCCAACCACTGGCAGTGTCTTTTCTCCTGTTCTGTGTATATTGCAATGTTCTTTTGTTGCTATGGCCAATGGCTGATGCAAATAAAGTTTCTTTCATTCATTCATTCATTCATTCATTCATCCATCCATCCATCCATTCATTCCCTATCCACAGAATAACTGAATACTATTGGAGTGGAAGGCAGGAAGAGATTTCTCCTGTGTTGCAAAAAGTCATAGAAATGAATGTGCTTTTTATCTTTTTTTAAAAAAAGAACACCAGGAATTTATTGTGAGAGAATAAACCTGAAAACCATGCAGTCTAGTTGGATGACTGCAGATTGATGCTGGAGTTCTGATTGCTTTACTCACAGACTTATCTTTATTCCCCCATATGGAAAAGATTGCTTATATATTTCCCCATGTTTCTGTGAAGACTCCACCTTTCCCCACACTCAACCCTCAGCTTTAAAAGCCCGGGTAATTCCAACAGGCAAGCCTCCTAGTATAAGATTGGTGATTTATTTTGGTTTAGAATTGGGCTGAACAAATCAAGCAATTCCCTTAAACAAGCAGAAAATAGCCTGGTTAATTCCAAATGCACTTGGGAGCTCAGTTTAGCCCAAGCACGCTCCCATCACTAGGAGTGTGATGGGGTTTGAGCTCCTAGCCTCAATGCCCCCCAAACCACAACACCCACTTTCCACTACTGAGCCGCAGAATAAATAATGACAGCAGGGTAGGAAATAGCCAAACTGCGACTGAACACAATATGTTGCTGTAGATTGTTTGGAAAAGAATTGTGTGTTTCTGCCTTTGACTTACTTCCAACCTTGAGCCTCACTTTTATCCTTGCACAAAGATTCAAAAGTTGCAGAGGAACATTTTAGCCCAAACAAAGGTGGGGATTCCTTGTTTGCTTTCTCCATCTCATGAAATCCACCCAATGTTTTGTAAGCAGAGGCTCCTTCAAAAGGAGCACATAGGGCCAAGTCCCAAATGTTCATAGCCACACCTAATTGACGTCAATGGGAATGTTGCTGTCGTACAAACACAGACCTGTGTTTTTCCTAGTGTGAGGTCCTCTCAAACTGGTGCCAACATTGTGGAAAGAGAGGTTAGCCAAATGAACTTTGGAGGATCAGACCAAGCCTTTCAAATTGCTAGAATCCAGCATCTTTGGTGCAAAATTGGGGGGGGGGGAAGCATCCGATGTCATAGATGGAACAGCCTTGCCAAGAATTGAACAGGTACCTGCTATGTGGTGCTGAAGTGAGCAGAACTCATATGCCTGTGTCAGTAGAAAGTCTTTCATCTTCCAAGAGTGCATTTCAAATCAGCATCTGGCTATAGCTTGTAAACAATAGGAACATTAATAAAAAAAAGTCATAACGTGAGAGTCTGTCCACAATATGAACATTTTGCCCCAGCTCCAGCAAAGTAAATGTTATCAATTTTCACAATAAAACATTTTAGCCAAAGTCTCTTAAGCATATAACTTTACAACTTTCATAAAAGGGACACGAGAGAGAGAGACATAAAAGTGAAAAATGTGTTTTGCAATGCATCTGCCACTGATATGGGTGTTCAATTAAATGGACCATGCAAGGAAGGAGGAAAAATTTGTTACTGGGATGTTGCCAGTGATATCCTTTGACACTTCGGCGGTCTCATGTGGTCTTGATCAAGCAGCTTAGAGCTTTGGAAAATCCCAAACCAATAAAGGCTGAAAGCAGAACAGTCTGAGTGCACTTGATACACTGGGGGCTTATTAGTCTGGTTGTTACATTCGAAGGGCTAGCCCTAAATTATGGTGTTAAAAGCTGCCGCATTCCAGGCAGGGCCACTGTGTGGGAAATTTGCATTCACAGGACTGGACCAGTGTCCACTGTGCGCTTGCAGTGAGATTCAGGTATGTCCCAGAATGCTGGTTTCCTTACTGATCTAATTCAAAGGCTGCGGGCAGCAAATCCTCACCTCGCCTTCATAGAGCAAAGTAATAGAGACAGACATGTTTAGAAGAAGAAGAAGAGAAGAGTTTGGATTTGATATCCCGCTTTATCACTACCTGAAGGAGTCTCAAAGCGGCTAACAATCTCCTTCCCCCCCCCACAACAGACACCCTGGGAGGTAGGTGGGGCTGAGAGACTTCAGAGAAGTGTGACTAGCCCAAGGTCACCCAGCAGCTGCATGTGGAGGAGCGGGGAAGCGAACCCAGTTCCCCAGATTATGAGTCTACCGCTCTTAACCACTACACCACACTGGCTCTCAGCTAAGACACCCTCAGCTGATTGAAGTTTCAGCCTAGGTGAGGAAACCTAGTTTGCTGAGGGCTTCTCTCAATATTACGGTTTTTAGTTGTTTGTTGGTGGAGTAGTGGATGGGGAATGTGGGAAAGTGGGAAAGTGTAGCACTGGGAACTTTTAGCAGAGCAGAAGCCATGATTTCCTGTGTCAGAGCACCAAGGTACCTGAAGGTCCTTCCTTGTTAGTGACGTGAGATGATAACAAGGCTTTCATGTCTTACTGTTGTTTGTGGCAGATTAGCGCAGAGGAAGTGTGCACATAGAAATCTTTTAAGAAACAACAGTGATGTGATGTAGTGGTAACTTTTAACTGCAGGCAACAATATTTTTGGATATATATATATATATAGAGAGAGAGAGAGAGAGAGAGAGAGAGAGAGAGAGAGAAGTGCCTGCACTTTTGAACTGTTCTTGGAGATGGCATTGTGGAGCTGTCATGATGAGTTCTTGCAGATACAAGATACACACACACACACACACACACACACACACCACCCATCTGGCTGGGTTTCCCATTTCCCAACATAATGTTAAAATGTTAAAAACACAATAAAACATCAAACATTAAAAACTTCCTTAAACAGGGCTGCCTTCAGATGTTTTCTAAAAGTCAGGTAGTTGTTTATTTCCTTGACATCTGATGGGAGGACGTTCCACGGGGAGGCCGCCACTCCCGAAAAGGCCCTCTGCCTGGTACCAGGTACCTGGTACACTACTGTACACTACTGTTGCTTCCTAAAGATTTGGGGAAGGAATGATGAAAGAAAACCCACCTTATACACACCTTTGTCAAAGCCAGAGAGTCTATGTGGGACCGAAGACATGTATCCTTCTGATCCGTGCTGGAGTTGCACAAAACGTTTAGATGCTGCAAAAATGTGCATATTGAGCATTTCCTCCTTTAAGATTTGAACACAGAAAGAAGCTCTTGTGTGTGCAAGCTGTGGATGCTGGCCTGCCTTCTTCCACCCGGTTAGCAGAACCATTGATTTAAAAGCCAAATCTCTCTAAAAACAATATAAAAATTGCAGGGTGATGAAAAGCTGCTGCAAGAGATGAATCATATGGGACTTCAGAGGCTGGAGAAGTTTCTTTCTATCACTGATTTGCACAAATAACTTCATACTAGCCTCTTTGTGTTCAGGACCACCTCCCCTTCCTAGGTTGACTTGCAGAGACTTCCATGGATGGCTCAGCGAGAGTTGCACGGAGCGAACACAATGAAAGAAATCATGCTTCAGTGAAGTCAGTGGAAACAACTGAGTGGGGACAGGATTCCTTCCAAAATTCTTGCTGGCAGCCACACAGTTTCAACAGCCTCTTTCTGTGTGTGGGATGTCAAGAACATCACACCCTTTTGCCAGACGATGAAATGATGGATTTCAAGGCCTGTGCTACATCCACAATAGATAACTATTGGACTGAAGCATGGATGGACCTCTAGATGGTGTTGGACAAGCATGGCCAGTGGGGAATGGTGATGAGAGTTGGACTAAGAAGATATTGCCACAATGATCATGGGACAATCTTTTCCTCTTCCCAGGGCAACAATAATCCCTGGCATGCAAATGAGACTGTCTGAACAGGTAAAAGATATCAGTGACAAATCTCTGACTCAGGCTATGCACCCATTATTAGCTTAAATTGTGGTGAGGTCATTTCCCCCCTGTTTCAAGTAACGTTTGCATATTGCTGTTCATGCCAGAGAGGGGTAGGAGAGTTTCACCTGGTGTGCATTACCTGTTTCATTTCCCTATACACACCTCAGCTTAACGGCAAAGGGAATGTATCTTTTTTCAAAACTCATCAATTAGCAGCAGTGCAGTTATTCTGGAAAAATAAAGGTGCCGGAACTCACCATGAATGCCTTCCTTGTTCTCTTATAATGGCAATGGCACCCACATGAGAGGTGCCAGAACTGAGTTCTGGTAAGTTCTGTCTGAAGAAAAAAAAGCCCTGATTAGCAGTATTCCTTATGAAACAACAGGATAAATATGGATTGTTGCTAATGTCGTGCATACTTGGCTTCAAACACCAGCGGTGGGAGCACCCTCAGAAGGTGGCCCCTCCTTTAAGACCTGACACATATTGTGGTAATATTTCCACTCTTTCTATAAAACAAGAGACTTTATGAATCCGGCATCCTTACTAAACTCATGAGGAAAAAGGAAAAAAAGTGGGCAAGTACTAATTGTGACCAGAGATGTAAGAGATGTTTGAATGAGATCCATGCTAGAGATTGCCAGAGATCTGTGGCAATTTAAAAAGAAAATAACACGAGAGGAATGTTGCGAAATGTTAATCCTCCCATATCCATTTTAGGCATGCCTACGCAGAAGCAGAGGCAGCCTGGGTGGCAGAGCAGAGCTGAGGAGCCTCTCTTCTGATGCTCTCCTAACACTAACCTGGGCAGGGGGAGAGCAGGGCAGGGCTAAGGTTGAAATTGGGCAGGTGCTGGAATGGCTCTGCTGGTGTATGCTCTAACCCCACCCCAGTAAATTCCCCTTTCAATTTCTTATTCTACTTGATAATTACGATGAAATGTTTTCCCCAACAGTAAGCAAGCAATCCATGGTCACATGACAAAAAAAAAAACCAACCACCAAACTGGGATAGCACCACTAACAGTCCAAAAACGAGGAAGAAGAACTCCAGGTTTTAGAAACTTTGTCTATTAGAAATTTAGTTTATTATAATAAAATACATTTCTGGCACCTGGAGTTCGTCTTATTCTTTTGTTTTGTTTTGTACATATGAAAATAATAATAATAAAAAACAACACCTTTTTCTTAACAAAATAAAAAATCCCTTCCAGTAGCACCTTAGAGACCAACTAAGTTTGTCATTGGTATGAGCTTTCGTGTGCATGCACACTTCTTCAGATACTTCTTCAGGTCATACCAATGACAAACTTAGTTGGTCTCTAAGGTGCTACTGGAAGGAATTTTTTATTTTGTTTCGACTACATCAGACCAACACGGCTACCTACCTGTAACTAGAACCTTTTTCTTAGCATGCTTGCTAATGC
Organism: Zootoca vivipara; assembly: GCF_965207765.1. Classification (NCBI taxonomy): domain Eukaryota; kingdom Metazoa; phylum Chordata; class Lepidosauria; order Squamata; family Lacertidae; genus Zootoca; species Zootoca vivipara. Next base: position 28,546,839 of record NC_142592.1, on the reverse strand, counting down.
AGGATAAAAAAGGTAAAGGAAAAGGACCCCTGACAGTTAAGTCCAGTCGTAGATGACTCTGGTGTTGCAGCGCTCATCTTGCTTTACAGGCCGAGGGAGCTGGCGTTTGTCCGCAGACAGTTTTTCCAGGTCATGTGGCCAGCATCACCAAACCGCTTCTGGTGCAATGGAACACCGAAACCAGAGCAGCGCATGGAAATGCCGTTTACCTTCCCACTGGAGCAGTACCTATTTATCTACTTGCACTTTGATGTGCTTTAGATCTGCTAGGTTGGCAGAAGCAGGGATCGAGCAACGGGAGCTCACCCCGTCACGGGGATTCGAACCGCCGACTTTCTGATTGGCAAGCCCAAGAGGCTCAGTGGTTTAGACCACAGTGCCACCCGCGTCCCTTATTTAATGCAGGATAGTCAAGAAGAAAGAAAACTTGCAGCTCAGTACCACTGACAAAGGCTGCAATTTGGGCAAAGCAGTGCTTTGAGATTATTACTATTATTGAATTTATATACCGCCCTATACCTGGAGGTCTCAGGGCGGTTCACAGAACAAAATCAAAATATAAAACCACAAAATATATAATCAAGATAAAAACTACAACCCAACCCCCCCCCAAAAAACCCCCACACTACATTTTAAAAAGGGCATAGGATGTCCATCAAATCAACCCAAGGCCTGTTTAAAAATGAACCCTTTCCCCTGGCACCTAAAGGTGTATCATGAAGGCGCCAGGCAAACCTCCCTGGGGAGAGCATTCCACAGACAGGGAGCCACTGCAGAGAAGGCCTGTTCTCATGTTGCCACCCTTCGGATGTCTTGAGATCACACGTACTGGGTCTAATTCAGCAACTAAGCACAGTTGCTATGCAGCTAATATGCCTTTATAATGACCCTGGAACATTAATGGATTTCTCTGATAGGAAGAGTCAGTGGGGCAAGGTTGTGTCTCTTACCTCGGGGTTTTTTCTTATCATCAACACTGTATAGGTCCTAGTAAACTTGGCTTTAGCAGAGGTAGAAACCTAACTTCTGTTAGCCATATCTAGGCTGCCACAGCTTTCCCTCAGCCTGCACAGTTCCTGTATTTCTGCTGTGTGACTCACTTCCCACAGGTCTTGACACCTTTTTTCTGGTACCTATAACCGTTTTTCTCAAGCCACAATGACACATTTTTTACAGAAGGTTCCAGGTCACAGCACTGTGTGGGACAGGAATTTCCCCTATGAATAATCAGTGTGAATAATAATGTATTTTTTTACAATTTTAGGGGGTCCAGAATTCGGTAAAATTCCTAAGTCTGAAAAAAATCCATTATAGTTTCAACAGAAACACACTGACTTCCTAGCTTTGGTTTTAATCAGGTTCAATCCACCTTTATTAAAATCTGTTGTTTTTTCCTCTCTGACAGGAAAGTGGAAATCCTATATTCAAAAGACTATCATATTGCTGGATCCCTGGGTACAGTGGGATGAAAGTCTGGCTAACCAGGCTGCCAAGATATCAAGCCACTTGGCTATAATGATGCACAAAGGATCTCATTTTGTGATTTTTTACCTCTGCTTTAAAACTAAACAGATGGCACAATGGCAGGAGCTGCGAGGGAAAGCTGAACAACAGACTTTTCTGAACTCTGACCATTATTGCAGCCAATATAAAATGTGCCCTTTAAGGAACACTGGCGAGAATTTGTTCTGGCTGGCTGGAAAATATGGAATCCTCACCCCACTAAATGCAATTGCTCACCTCCTCATGAGGTAGGGAACTTCCTTGGCTGCACTGGTTTCTAGCTAGGTTCCTGTGCTCAGTTCAAGGTGCGGATGGTTATCCACCAAGCATTTAAGTGTCTGAACCTGCAATTTCTGAAGGACTGTCTTCTCCAAGCTTAAATCTTCCTCTCCAGGTTCTTAGGGCCTCTCTCAGGATCCCCAAGCCCCACTAACCAAGAGGGAAGGCTTCACATCACCATTAAAGAGAGCAAAAGAGGACAGAGGTTTACATAAAATGTACATATGCTAATTTATATGTATACAGTGGTACCTCGACTTACGAACGACTCAACAACCGAATTTTTCGACTTACGAATGGGGGTAATGGCCACGCGCTTACGAATGTCTCGACATCCGGAAAAAAACCGCGGCGGTTTTAGATAGGGATTTTTCGACTTACGGATTTTTAGATAGGGTTGCTTTGACTTATGAATTTTTCCGTTTTCAATGCATTCCTATGGGAAATCGCATTTCCAATGGCGTTTTTCGACTTACGAATTTTTCGACTTACGAAGGTGCCTTCGGAACGGATTAAGTTCGTAAGTCGAGGCACCACTGTGGATGCAAATTTAGAATTTACAACTATAATTCAAATAGAAGGGGAAGACTGTGGCTGCCCAGTTTGCTGGTGAGGTGCTAACAGTTGATGGGCAAACTTCAGGGCCACTGCACTACCTTTTTATTTTTTAATCCAGATTTGGACTGGACAGCCCTTCAAATCAAGACTCCTTTAGATAATAATAATAATAATAATAATAATAATAATAATAATAATAATAATAATAATGATAATAATATATTTTTTATACCTCGCCCATCTGGCCGGGTTCCCCCAGCCACTCTGGGCGGCTTCCAACAAAACACTAAAATACAGAAATCCATCAAACATTAAAAGCTTCCCTAAACAGGGCTGCCTGGCAGCTCTCCAAATGTAAAATGGGACTCCCTAATTACCAGCCAAAGTCTGTGCTTTGATTCTTCAAGGTTTGGCAATCGGAGGTGTACCTAGGCTCCCTTCTGCCCTTGGCAAGAAGATGTATTGGTGAGCACCCACCTGTCTCTCGCACCATTGGCAAGGAGCAGCATCAGTGCCTCTGAAGCCAGGAGAGACCGTGGCTATTTGTTGCCCTGTGACTTCCTCTGTGTCCATTGAGGTTGGGTCTGCTCCGCTCCACCTCCCCCCCCTCCTGGATAGCTCAGTTGGTTAGAGCCTGGTGCTGATAATGCCAAGGTTGCAGGTTTGATCCCTGTATGGGACAACTGCATATTCCTGCATTGCAGGAACCATCTTACCCATAGGTGCTAGGGGTGCAAGGCACCCGGGCGCTGTACTCTCAGGGACGCCAGGCTGAGAGTCCCGGGCCCAAGAGTTGAGTCCGGGGAAGAGCCCGTCCATTGGTTGCAGCACCGCGTTGCGCTCTTCTGCTGTGGGCGGCTCTGCACCACGAGTTCGGGGTCGACTGAGCCAGCGAGACGCTGAGGCAGCTGGCCGGCTCTGCCCTCCTGCATGCCTGGGACTGGGCAACCTGGCGGGAGGGGACGCCTGGCAGATCTTTGCACCCCGGCGCCGCACATGCTTAAGACAGCCCTGACTAGAATGAGCCTCAGGGTCCCTTTCCATTCTATGATTCCTCTGTCCGCCCATCTTCCTGTCTCCCTCTGCTCACTGCTTTTCCTTTTGCCTCCTCCCTCCCTCCCCTTTCCCTCCTCCTGCAACTCTCACCCTCTCTCTGTCTTTCTTCCCTCTGAGCTCTACTAGACACTCCACTCACACTTCTATTAGCACCACTGGCTGACTGGGGAGGGTACCCTGCAGGGCTGATGCAATGGCCCACACCAGTGACCAATTCTTCTGCTGATGTGCCCAGGGAGCCTGTGCACCTTCTCTGGCTGCCCAGAGGAGCAGCCTGGGAAGCACATGGATGGGTGGGCTTCTAGCTATTCTGAACCAGCGTGGAGAAGTAAGATTTTTGCACTCCTTTGGGCCTGCGCCCTTGGAGGAGGCCAACCTAACCAATCCCCTAGGTACACCCCTGATGGCTGTGTGTGTGTGTGTGTGTGTGTGTGTGTGTGTGTGTGTGCATATTTTCAAAACCAAAGTACTCATATATTGATAAAAGGACTGTGGGTGCCAGCAAATGGTTTAGGGTTATATTCTCTCTGATTAGGGTGATCTATCCCCCCCCCCCCGCTTGATATTGTAAATACTGAGGTTGGTGAGGATAGATCATGATCTGGTGCTTGACATTAATGGGAATCATCTTCTCATGATGTCAGCTCCCTAGATCAAACATGGAGTTCTAAATGTTAATATGGGTAGAGTTTGGGATATTTGAAAAAGAAAGAAAGATCTAAACACTTTGGAAGTTTTAATTCATTTTGTACTTTCAGTTAGGAGAAGAAAGCAAAACAGACTGCTTTGTGGTATTTTTATTGGCCTCTCTGAATCAAAGAAGGATTATGTTTCTCATGGGAGAACTTAATTTTGCAAGTTTTCCAGATATCTCAAGAGCCAAAAGGTTGACATAGATTTAGATATCTTTCCGAAACAATAGTCTAACTTTTAAAAGGTATTTCCCCGCTTTACTACCGCATGGATTCAGCTGATCCATATATATGGTATGGCTGTGTTTTATGGCAAAGCCCACTTCACCATCCTTGCTATAAATAGACACCCACCAAACCGTGTAAAAATCCTGGACTATTTTCTTACCCCATTCTCTGTGATGGTAAGGTTGGTGCATGAGTCAATGGTGATCTCATTTATGACTAGCCACAAAGGGCAAGGCTAACCTCATGGACCCTGGAGTTGCTTTCGCTTATGCCACAGCAGCGATGGGGAACTTGTGGCCTTCCAAATATTGATGGACCACAGCTCCCATCATCCCACACCATTGGCCAAGTTGGCTGGGACTGATAGAAGCTGGAGGCCAGCAAAATCTGGAGGGCCACATGTTCTCCAGCCCTGACTTTGAGTTGAGTTGCTGTAGCTCCTATTGCCTTCTCTGCTGTTGTTAACTCCATGGACTCGAATTCTCCTGCAGTTTGGGGGAAGGCCAGTCGGTCATTGGCATGATACATGTCTTGCACACACCAGGTTCTAAGTTCAGTAACTGGCAACTCCGCATCACAGCTGCTCAGCTAGCAGACCTGGGAAAGACCTCTGCCTGAGACCTTGGAGACTCACTGCCAGTCAGAAAGATGTGCCAGTAGTCTGACTTCATATGTTCATAGTCTCTAAAGTGAAAGTGAAGCATAGAAACTAATATTCTTCCTGAGATGTTATTTGCCCTGCATCCATAACAGCTATATATGCCAGCTGAAGTTGGATTCTGAGAGTGCTTCCAGACACTCACTATTTCTGAGTAGGACTCAATCACATTAGAGCTGTAGTGGCAGGGAGGAGAGTTCACCCCTCACCATTCCCATTATCTGATGCAAATTAGCCTCATCTCCTGAGCTGCTACTTGCAGCCAGGGTGGTGTGGGATAGGCAGAACCTGTATATTTCCTCCTCTGCAGTTAATAGTGCCACCAGGGGATACTTTGCACTGGCTTGGGACCCCTTTCCTCTACTTTATGTTCTCAGTCCAAAGTTCCAAACCATCCCTCTTCTTCCAGAACTTTTTTTAAAAAAAACCCAGTAAAAAAGAAAATACTGTACTAGGAGTCCTAATCCCAGATCTTCCATTTCACGTGTAGTTTGGCCCTAAGATGCAACACTGCATAGTACAAATGTTATGGAAACATATGGTTTTTATTAAGCAATGCGAAATTCATAACTCTGAAAGCTACATTGACAAATAAAGAAGAAGAAGATAACATGCAAGCAGTTGTGGTTAGTGGTTTCAATATATTTCAAAGCACTGATGAATGGTGAGAAAAGGAAGAAATTTGCATCCTTTGAAGAAGGCTTGAGAAGGTTCTGATAGCATTTACAAGCTGGGCGTACTGGGGTCAAGGCAAAGGTCTAAGAAAGGTAGTGGGAGTGGGGGAGAAAGCATACTCGAAAAATAAAAGAGAGAGAAAGAATAGGAGGGAGAGGTAGATTTGGAAAGGTCAGGATGATCTGGCGAGCTTTCTCTTTATAAAAGTTAACAAGGTCCTCACAAAAGAACAAAATGGAGACAGAAGTGGGAGGTATTTGTGACCTGAACGGAAAATGCAAAACAATCCAAAGTTTAAATGTGGATCTCTGGCACACACACCTTTCCCTCAAAAAATCTGGCCAGTAAATTCAATGTCTTGTCATAATAAGTTCTTGAACATTCTCAGCTGTGATTTAAACTGTGCTCGACTATATGTTACAATAAATGTCAGACACTCAAATATTGATATTACTGTTAGTTCTTGTCATTACTAGGCCAGAGAGAGATATTTTTTTAAAAAAATCTTCCATTTGCCAAGGCCAAGTAGATGTTTTTGGCATAGCTAATGTCCAAACTTCAACCTCATTTCTATCAAGCCAACAATGATATTAAATTTGGCAGGTACCCCAAAGAAATTTGGACATTTACTGGTACATTTCAAGGACCCCACAACCATCAAAAATTGCCCAATTTCACCAGTCATCAATAAGTAATCAATTCAGACTATTGCTGTTTGAGGCAACAATGAATTCCAGACAAACAGTCCACAATGAGAGGTAAAAATCCTTTATTTACGTTTTAACCTTTTGTTACATGGGAATTACACCAGGATACCTGTTGTGCTGGTCTTTTGACACATAAGAAACACAGTTCCCTCGTTCATTTCCCTGTACAATTATTTCCCCCTTATGATTTTATGTTCTTACTATTTATCTCATCGTTGGTCAACATCCTCTCAAGCGCTGCAAGCCAATATCTGCCCAGAAGCAAGAAAAGATGGATTTATATTGAACTATAAGTTATTTTTCATGGTTCTGGGCAAGGTATGGTGATGATTGCTCCAGGAATGCCAGTGGTAAATATCAAGCATTTTGCATCTCAGTTTGCTCCAGTGGCAAAACAATTGCAGCAAGTATTGTGAGTGTACTGTCCGTTATTAAGAGGGTTGGATTAGATGACCCTTGCAGTACCTCTATGATTACAAGAGACTGAACTTGTTCAACTCATTTTATAGTAAACCACACAATTTGTAATTTGGTTAGGGTCCGGTGGACGAATGCACCTGTAGGGCATATGTGAATGTGCAAAACCTACTCATGTTCACTTGAAAAGACACCATCGAGTTGTTTCAGATCTTCTGTTCTTTAATCTCTACTATTTAATACTCCTTTGGAAAGTTAAAAATACTTTCCCTTATTCATTTTCCTTCGTATTCTTTCAAACCCTTTCTCCTGAAAGGCTTTCAAAGGGAAGCAAAATGATCAAATCCTTAGCTGATTAAAGGAGCAAACTTTTCAAAACGCCGCTGTTGAGACCAGTACAAATGAAAGTAAAATTACATCCAGCTTAATTGTCTGACAGCACATGAGCTACTCATACGTCGTAGCATAACTATAGATAGAGTTTCTCATTTTACATTCATATAAAATTGTGCCATTTTTATATGAAGAGACACTATCTTGCCTTCAATCCTATTTAATATCTGTATGAAGCCAGAGTTGTCTGAAGTTATTTGCTCGGTCAGGGATGGGTGGGGCACAATGTGTTCCCAACCAAAGGTACTGCCGCTCCCCTAACACCCCTTATGCCCTGAATCCAGGACTCAGCCACAGATCGTCCCTGCTTTCTTTACAAGCTGCTGGGGTAGGTTTTTAGGATTTGGGGGCAAGGCGACATTGATCTGCCAGTGACACTCAGCTCTATTTTCCCATAACATCTGAATTGGGAAAGGTCATACAGTTCCTGGACCTGTCCTCAGACGCAGCGGTGAGATAGATGAGGAAAAACAAGCTGACTTTGAATTCTGAACCACAGACCGAGGCATGAAACCAGAAGGTACGTATGATCTTCACAATGTTGGGCAATAAACTGAAGCTGTATTTGAAAAAGACAGAGGTGTTATGGGTCCCAAGTCCTCATGTCCAGGAGGTAGGGAGAAGGTCTTCTCCGGATGGGATTGGTCTCATTTTGAAGGATCAGGTCCATAGTTTGGAGGTGCTCCGACTTGGATTCAGTACTTTCACTGCAGGCACAAGTGGCTAGGAATGCTTCCCCACCACCAATTCTGGTTAGATCACCAGCTACGGTTCCTATTGGAGAAAGATGACTTGGCCACTGAACTCCATTCTCTGGATTCTTGAACTGTAGATTGGATTATTGTAATGCACTTGAAGATGACTCAAAAACCCGAGTTGGTCCAAAATGTAGCACCCAGATTGCTAGTTGGGGTTCCCATGTAAACATGTTGTTGTTGTTGTTTAGTCATTTAGTCGTGTCCGACTCTTCGTGACCCCATGGACCATAGCATGCCAGGCACTCCTGTCTTGCACTGCCTCCCGCAGTTTGGTCAAACTCATGTTTGTAGCTTCGAGAACACTGTCCAACCATCTTGTCCTCTGCCGTCCCCTTCTCCTAGTGCCCTCAATCTTTCCCAACATCAGGGTCTTTTCCAAGGATTCTTCTCTTCTCATGAGGTGGCCAAAGTATTGGAGCCTCAGCTTCACGATCTGTCCTTCCAGGGAGCACTCAGGGCTGATTTCCTTAAGAATGGATAGGTTTGATCTTCTAGCAGTCCATGGGACTCTCAAGAGTCTCCTCCAGCACCATAATTCAAAAGCATCAATTCTTCGGCGATCAGCCTTCTTTATGGTCCAGCTCTCACTTCCATACATCACTACTGGGAAAACCATAGCTTTAACTATATGGACCTTTGTCGGCAAGGTGATGTCTCTGCTTTTTAAGATGCTGTCTAGGTTTGTACATGTAAACATGTAAGCTGTTTTAAAACAGGTGCCGGTTCATTTCTGGGCCCATTTCAAGTTAGTATTTAAAGCCTTAAATACACCAGGCCCCAAATATCTGAAGGACTACCTCCTTCCCTACAGGCCCTCTCAGGTGCTAGGATCAGCCGAGGGGGGCTGCTTGGTTGTTACACCACCCTCCAAAAATCAGGGAAGGGGTAGCACAGGATAGAGCATTATCTGTGGTGGCCTGTAAGCTGCAGAACTCCCTTCATGGCACCTTTATTATACAACTTTTGCTGGATGCTGAAGATGTACATGGCTGTTGGCACTTGAAATGTATGTTTTTAGGATAGGGACCCACCTTAAATTTTGTAATTTTAAGTTATTTAGATGTTATTAATGTTATGTTATATTGTGTTTCAGTATTAATATTGAATGAATGAATGAATAATATTTATTGCTAAAAGTTGTAAGCCATCACAAATCAACACAAGCGGGCAGATGGCCACAATGTATAGAATAAAAATAATTGATTCAAAACTGCACTGCAACAACAGAAGAACAGATACACAAAAATGCAAAAATCACACCTGCATAAGTGAAAAACTCCACAACTCATACTCCTCATTTTAGTACAGTACTTGTCTTGGTGCCTAGCTCTCAACTTACTTGCAGCCAAGGCAAATTTTGCAACCAGTGCAGTAAGATACATTATTGCTCAAGGGGAGGTCGGATGGAAAGAGAACAAAGGATGTAATCAATGAATTTTTGACTAGGGGACATATATATATATATGGAATCGTAGCAAATAGTGTTGAAGTATTAATATTGTGTTTTAATTGTTGCAACCCAGCCTGGGACCTTGGGGTAAAGGGTGTGTAACAAATTATAACAAAAAGTGCCATATATGTATATAGCTTCTTCTTCCTCTCCGGCGATCACTTATAGCCGAGTAAGATTGACTTCCATGAACATAGTCTTAACAGTGAGTCCGTAAGTGATGGTGGAGGCCAATTCTGGATCCACACATCCTTACACACACACACACACACACACACACACACACACACACACACACACACACAAAATACATGACTCACATCCATTTTTTTCATGTATTTTACAGTTTAGGAGATTATAGCTTCTGGATTCATGCTTAAATTGGAGGGCCCTAGGTTGTTGAATGTTGCTTTGAAGGAGCAGATGTGGAATGGCTTCCACTTCTCTTTTTTCGTTACCGTGCTTCTTCGCAGTCACCTGTTCCATTAGTACCCTTTTTGTGTTTTATTCTGCCATCTACTGCATCTTAGTAGTACTGTGGTCTGGCTTTTAAGATTGGAACACTTTTTTAAAAAAAGTTTCCTTCCACTGCCATCCAATCACATCACCCATGATTATAGCCCTTGCATTCAAACCTTTCAGAGTGGTTGGCAGAGCCTAGAAGCCCCTGTGCTAAGAACAGCAGGGCTTCTGTCCCTTTAAGATAGCTGAGGAAAGGCTTCTGTCATTGTGTGAGATAATGGGAGCAATGCACCTTCTGAATGTTGTCGTCCCTCGGAGCTCTCAGAGGGACAAAAGGCCTGCTCTGCCCTTGGCATATAAGCTCCCAAGCTCTCATTCTTCTGCAATATGATTATTAATACGGATGCTTTAAAAAAATCCATTGTGACAAGTGCTTATGAAAGGCTGAAGGGCTTGATGTATCTGCATGCATTGTAAATGTGACATTTGTGAACTTTCTATGCCCATGATTGACACGTTTATCACCATGAGAATGTTTGTGATTGTGCCACATTGATATTAGTTAACTTCTAGACTTCCTGGGTTCCTTTGCTTACATTACTTCCCCCCCAAGCTCAGATGAGATGTGTGGAGCCTGGCACGAAGGGAAAGTACTAATCTATACATACTCAGAAGCATTTCCCTCATTATTGTGACTTTACATGGCAGGCCTAATGCCATGTATTATTCAAAACAAATTTCAGAGCTCCACCCTCATCCAGGTGAGGCAGTGGATATTTGATAATAATTAACAGTTCAGTTCTTCATCTCTTGTTGTCTGTTCTTGTCAGGCATGGCACCAATGCCAAACTGCCTGCCATTTTAAATCTCCCAGTGAATTATGGGAAATATACATGGTGGGTACCTTCCCAGTAGGGGTGGGAAAGAAATTCAATTCACATTTAAAGGCAAACCTATCTAATTCTGAAACAAAACACAACCTGAAACTAGGTCATTCTTGGAAATTCTACCTTCTCTGAATTTTGCGATGCAGTTTTCCAGCCAAGTTAGATGTAAAAAAAATTGCATATGTTTGTGTGTGAAGCGTGCTTATAAATGCATATATTACGGGAAATAATATAATAGGTACTATATATAGGACGACTGCTTGTGAAAATTTGTGTATTAGGCAAAAGGACGCATAATTATAGATACGTTATATATGAGGAGGCATTAGAACTACAAGGTGGATTAATTTTCATGAGGACTTTAGAAAAAGCAAACTGATGGGGAAATGTGAAGGGAACTTGAGATTAGAAAAAAAAGGAATTGAGAGAAACCAAAGTTGGACATATTTGTACATTCCTATTTCCCTGTTACAGCTGCTGCTTCCAGATAAGCCAGGGGAAGTGAATAGGCAGATGACTATTTGTGGTTGTGACATATGAGGGAGCCCATTTGTTTGGATCCTTCCTCCATAACCAGTGCTGGTTCCTGAGCAGTTTTTTTTTACTCGCATTCACTTTCCTCACAACATTTTCCAGATTCTCCTGCCCCTTTCGAAATGCTTCTCTCTGCCTCACACCAAGGTGATTGATGATTCTTCCTTATTTTTGTGTTCTTGCTCTCTCACAGGTTTATTCACCACTTGCAAGAGCCAACTCTTTGTTTAATTCCCCAAGATTAGCACTTTCCAATTCCAATTAGTTTACTTTTTGGAGGCTCGAGGAAGGAATGTGGGCTGCACAGTGTGTGCAATGCATCTATGGGAGATTTTTTATAGCGATAAAAGTTTTCCATCAAATGCCTCAGCTTTTTACTCTTGCCACAATAGTTCAGCTAAGTGAGAAACACATTTTTCCAGCTGACTTCGTATTATTTTTATTTGTTGTTGCACATACCTAATCAACAGCTCCAGTTGGCAAAGCTCTTTCTGTCATAAATATGGAGACCAGACAAACCAAATAATCAATCATTGACTAAACAAAGTGTGTGTGGCTGGACAGAATGCCATTTATGCACGATTGTTTTGAATGGCAATTATTTCTTTCCCCATTACTTGAACACCCACAACTTGTGAGGTTTTTCCTTCACTCACCACCCACCTCTGTTTTTAAGGTACTCGCCACTATTTTGCTCCTAGGCCTGACTGCACTGCTTGCAATTCACAAGTGAGTTAAGCTGGAATAATTTTACTGTGTGTAGTGCAGAGGTCAGCAGCCATTTTCAGCCGCGGGCCGGTCCACCGTCCCTCAGACCATGCGGTGGGCTGGACTATATTTTTTGGGGGGGAATAAACAAATTCCTATGCCCCACAACGACCGCTTACCCAACATAAAGGGGAGGCCCATTTTGCGCAGTCGCGTGCAGCCCCCCCTGGGATCCCTGGGGCAGTTCTGGAAGTTTGGAGGCTGGCACTGGCTACCTGAGGCTGGTGGCTGGAGTCGCCGCCCACTCAGTCAGCCGACCAATCCGGCCAAAGGTAGGCATGCCAGGGGGATTGGCCAGGTAGGGTCAGGTAGGCTCACCTGCACACAAAGAAGAGGAGCCATTCTTGGGAAGCAGATTCATTTTAAATAAAAGCACACATTCTACTCATGTAAAAACACCAGGCAGGCCCTACAAATAACCCAGAGATGCATTTTAAATAAAAGCACACATTCTACTTATGTAAAAACACCAGGCAGGCCCCACAAATAACCCAGAGATTCATTTTAAATAAAAGGACACATTCTACTCATGTAAAAACACACTGATTCCCGGACCGTCCGTGGGCCAGATTGAGTAGGCGATTAGGCTGTATCCGGCCCATGAACCTTAGGTGTAGTGACTTAGGGCCAGTTCACTCATTTGGGAAACTCATTTTTACACGTGTGGTTCAGTATGGACGTAGCCATCACTGTACATATACATGTACAGTGATGGCTACGTCCATACTGAACCACACGTGTAAAAATGAGTTTCCCAAATGTACATATACATGTACAGTTGATTAGAGTATGGTGCTGATGATGCCAAGGTTGACATTTCGATCCCTGTAAGGGACAGCTGCATATTCCTGCATTGCAGGTGGTTGGATTAGATGATCCTCAGGGTCCCTTCCAACTCTACGATTCTGTGAGTTGGGGTACAGCAGGCACCCCCAAACTTCGGCCCTCCAGATGTTTTGGACTACAATTCCCATCATCCCTGACCACTGGTCCTCTTAGCTAGGGATCATGGGAGTTGTAGGCCAAAACATCTGGAGGGCCGCAGTTTGGGGGTGCTTGGGGTACGGTGTGCCTGTACACCCACATGTCCCATTATTGTGATGCCTGTCCTCGCGTCACATACTACTTCATATTTATGGTGCATAGTGCAAGAACCAGCTCTTCATATAACATATAAGACTGCCAGTTTCCCTAAGGTGTGAGCCAGATCCTAGATTATTTATTAGTAACTGCTATTTTTAGGGTGGGGGGACAGGATTCTAAGCAGCTCCAGATTTAAATCCAGTGACTCATTGCTTCCTGAGACAGGCTGGTTTGCTGATTTTTCTCATTATTGTTTCTTGCTGTTATCTCAGCAGTACTATGTCATTGTGCACCTTTGGGAGGACAAAGTGCTGAAGGAACATGGTGGGCATGCTCTCTACAAAAAGAGCCTCCAGTGTGAGCCTCCAAGGGTCAGTCGGTAGTTTTTGCAGACTTATCTGAACCCATGGATCACTCTATGCAGACCAGGAAGCTGCACCTGTGGCTATTAGCAAAGGGATGAATTGTTTGCAGGCTTATAAATGGGCTTTGAAAATTAATTGTGGTTGTTACACACCTGATCATATAACTGACAACTGAATGCTGTCCGATCTCTCCCTCAATAAACCACCGAACCTCTAGCCTACATACCTGCCAAGTTGCTGTCAGAGAAATAAGGGACCGGGCCGGAAATAGCAGACCGGAAGTAGCGCTGCCGCCATTTTGGAACTGGGCGGAGCATGCTCAGAAGTGGCTTTTGATGCTGCTTTGCCCAGTTCCAAAATGGCCACTGCGCCAGAAGTCACACTGCAGCCATTTTGAAACTGGGCAGAGCAGCATCAAAAGTTACTTCTGAGCATGCTCTGCCCAGTTCCAAAATCGCCGCCGCGCCAGAATAAACCGGGAAAAAACAAAAAAAATCTGTTTTTTCAGCTAGGAACGGCTGGAAAAACGGGGATTTCCCGGGGAAAACGGGAGACTTGGCAGCTATGCTAGCCTACTTCCTGCCACAAGCAACAATGAAAGGGAGAAGGTGTCTCTGCCTTTACCTATTCCTGCACCTAACATACTGCTATGGCTGCCAGCCAAGTATCCAGGGTGTTGGCTTTCCAAGTGCTAAAACTTAATTTCCCATCTCTCCTGGGAATCTGTGATAGTCACAGTAGTGAACCTTATTTCCTTATCAGTTCTGTACCAAGTACTGAAGGCCACCCATTCATTATTAAGTTTCTTGAGGTGTGCTTGCAGATAATATGCAACACCAGCATTGGTAAAGGCTCTGCAAGACAACAATTGCTCAAAATCTCCATGTACAGAAATGCAGCGCCAGAATCAGTCCTCATTATGCCCCAGGAAATTCGTTAACACTCCTTTCAAACATTCCTAAGACGTGGCTTTGTGTGGTTAAATATCCCTTGTGCTTCCACTAACATTTCCTTTCATCAAGCTCTCCAGACTGGTAAAACAATAGATGCTTCTAAACAAAACCCCTTCTCTTCTGATTCATATGCACTGTGCTATATTACACTTTTTATATCTCTCTATTAACAGTGGAAATATTAGAATAATAGAATTTTTGACTTAGGAGGCACCTTGCAAGTTATCTAATCTCACTTCCAGAACAATACCAACTACAGTATCCCTGACAGCCTCTGCTTAAATACCTCCAGCAAAAGAGATTCCACTATCTCCTGAGGGAACAGCACTTGGCACTAGGATGTTTCTCCTAATGCAGTAGCAGGTGTCATGATGAGGTGATGCTTCTCCTCTTACATCCCAAGAACTGAGTCACTGCTGCTTACCAGGAAGGTGGGACGAGAAAGCAGAGAGGTTGGCACAGTGTTAACACATTGGCAGGAGCACTGAATTGACTCTGCTGGTGTGTTTGCACTAGGCGCTGTGGTCTAAATCACTCAGCCTCTTGGGCTTGCCAATCAGAAGGTTGGCAGGTTGAATCCCCGCAACAGGGTGAGCTCCCATTGCGCTGTCCCAGCTTCTGCCAAACTAGCAGTTTGAAAGCACACCAGTGCAAGTAGATAAATAGGTACCACTGTGGCGGAAAGATAAATGGTGTTTCCATGCGCTCTAGTTTCCATCACTGTGTTCTGTTGCACCAGAAACAGTTTAGTCATGCTGGCCACATGACCCAGAAAGCTGTCTGTGAACAAACGCCATCTCCCTCGGCCTGAAGCAAGATGAGCGTCGCAACCCCATAGTCGCCTTTGACTGGACTTAACTGTCCTGGGGTACTTTACCTTTACCTTACCTGTCCTTCCTAGTAAGCAGCAGCAACTCAACTGTTGGGTGGTCAGGTATGTGCTGCCACCCCTCCAAGCTGTCCACTACTATCCTCATGTTTAACCGAATGTTTTCCTGCAGATGTTTCCCTAGAACCCACTGGATCTACACCTGTCCTCTAGAGGACTAATCTGCTCCATCTTCTGTACTACAGTCCTTCAAATTTTTGAAGACAGCTATCATGTGTGCCTTATTTTTCTCTTCTTCATGCTAAACTCATATGTTTCAACCATTTCTCATAAAACATACTGCCCTAACAGCACTATATTTTAATGCAGGGGTAGACAACATGGTGTCCTCTAAGTGTTGTTGTGTTACAACTTCCATCTGCCCCAACCAGAATGGCTAATGGCCAGAGATGATGAGACCTGCAGACTGGTAACACCCAGGGCACCACATCGGCTAATCCTGCCTTAATATTTCTGGGTAACAGGGATGAGCGCATGCCCATTTTATTTCCATTGCTCATTTCCTATTGCTGTCCTACTTCCATTACTTGTGAATTTTGTCTTGGTATCTGGCTGGCTGGCTAGCTACTGTTTGTGAGGGGAAAGAAAGAGCTGCGTTGATGGCACTGTTTGTGTGTGGAGTGTGTCCATGGGAAGAATTGGGAGGAAATGTTCCCTTTATGGTTGTGTTTACCATAAAAGAGTCAATAAAAATTTATTCTAGCTGCTCTACTGTTTTGGCAATTGTAGTTAAAATGGTTTTTTAAAAAAGCATGGAAAATGTGTACAATTTAAATACAAACTTTCACGTGTTCTTTAAAAAGAACTGCACAAAACAGCAGAACAGGCCCATGACTGAGTGCCAGGGAGACTGAAATGGGACAGAAATAATAATAATAATAATAATAATAATAATAATAATATACCGCCCTATACCCGGGGGTCTCAGGGCAGTTCACAAAATAAAATCAAGCTATAAAACCACAAAAAATAAAATTAAAATTAAAACAACAACCCAATTAACCCCCACCCCCAAAAACCACATTTTAAAAGGGCATAAGATGTAAAAAGGCCTGGTTAAAAAGGACCCCTCTCGAGGAGGGGGCACATGACAGAGGGCCTCAGAAGATGACCTCAGGATCCGGGTAGGTTCATATGGAAAGAGGCAGCCCTTGAGGTATTGCAGTCCTGATCCATTTAAAGCTTTATAGGTCAAAGCCAGCACTTTGAATTGGGCCCGGAAACTAATTGGTAGCCAGTGTAGTTGGACCGGGATCGGTGTAATATGCTCAAACCGTCTTGTTCTGGTGAGCAACCTGGCTACTGAATTCTGCACCAGCTGAAGTTTCTGAACTGTCTCCAGGGGCAGCCCTACATATAACACATTGCAGTAATCTAACCTTGAGGTTACCAGAGCATAGACAACAGTAGTTAGGCTACCCTGTCCAGATAGGAGCATA
This sequence comes from Zootoca vivipara, assembly GCF_965207765.1. NCBI lineage: Eukaryota > Metazoa > Chordata > Lepidosauria > Squamata > Lacertidae > Zootoca > Zootoca vivipara. The sequence goes on along the minus strand of NC_142592.1, from coordinate 28,530,085 downwards.
GCTGGGCCACCAGATGAAGCTGAAGGGTACCCTCCAGGCCACTGAGGCCACCTGAGCCTCGAGCGAAAGCAAAGGATCCAGGAGTACCCCCAAGCTACGAACCTGCTCCTTCAGAGGAAGTGTAACCCCATCAAGAGCAGGCGACCACCCCCTAACAGTGCCTCAGTCTTATCTGGACTGAGCTTCAGTTGGTTGGCAGTACATCCTCAGTCCTTTCTTGGGAAAGTCAAAAAGAAAATCCTCACCAAATCTTTATGAGGTTAGCAGGCTGCCTCACACGTCTATCTAGTGAATGACTGTACCTATAAGAGACAAAGGAATATGAGTCATATGGGTGGGAAGCCCAGAACAAGGAAGTTCTTAGACTTTGAACATGAACGTTACCTCTATTCAGACACAATTTCCTTACAAAACAAGATTGCGACTTTGATTAGTTTGAGCCACTTTGAGTATTCAGTATACCACATTTTGTTTTCTCAGCTGCATTCGAGAAAGGTGCCCTATGAACCTTTGACACATCACTTACTATTAGATGAGGGCACCCCCCACCCCAACCAGGGAGGAATTTATTCAGACTAAAATCTCCCTCTTGGAATCGAGTCTCCAGGCTGACCCTGTGGCTGCAAGATTCTGCCTGCTTTTGTTTTTCTTTGTTGTTTCCTCATTCTTCTCCTTGCCTGCATCTTGCCTGATGAAAAGTTCTGGAGAACTTGAAAGCGTGCCACATTTTTGTGAAATTTTGGTTAGCCCTATTTTTTAAAAAATTGCCTAACTGCATTTTGATGCCCCCCCCCTACGAACCAACACACCTGCTTTTTATGTAACAAGCATCTTGTGAATATCTCCTAAACCATGCCGAGTTTTTTCTTTAATAAAAAACAACAATGGGACTTTACAATAGGGTGCGAAAGTAAATAACTCCACTGAAACTGGCAGAGGATTGGAATTTTTTTGGAGTTGCAGGGCGTGGTACCCTCTGCCCCTTATAATAAATGTTACTGTGTTTTTTGTATGACAGCTGAACAGGTTCAGGTTAATCATTTAGCTGTGAAGCTTTGGTTTCGCTGAAAGAGTCACAGTTGTAGCCTACCTGTAAATAGGTGAGTTCCTCTCTGGCTCACCTTGGAATGATTGCCGGGTTATCCCAAGATAAAAAATTAAAATTAAAATTCCTTCCAGTAGCACCTTAGAGACCAACTAAGTTTGTCATTGGTATGAGCTTTCGTGTGCATGCACACTTCTTCAGATCCCAAGACAATTATTGAGAAAAGAGAGCAGGCTTTTTCCAACATCTATATATATAAAAATGTAAAAATCTTGAAATTGTTGGCCGCTATGTTCTCCGTAACCGCTTGACCGATCGTCCTGAAATTTTGACACAACAATCCAGGCCACTCCCCGGGGGTTGCTGGGGACAAGAAAACCTCAAATCACACACAACAGAGGGCTCAGACAGAAGTGCATGCTGGGAAATAAAACCCAGAACCTAACAGTTCCTTCTCCAAGGGTGGGGGCCAAGGTATGGAGATACATGGGAGAGGAGCCAAAACTCCTCAGGGACAACAGAGGTCTCAGACAGAAGTGCATGCTGGGAAATAAAACCCAGAACCTAACAGTTCCTTCTCCAAGGGTGGGGGCCAAGGTATGGAGATACATGGGGGAGGGGCCAACACTCCCCAGGGACAACAGAGGAAAGGGTATCCTACCGAAACACAGGGATGAGCCGGGGTGGATGGAGGAGGGGCAGGATACGTCATGGATCGGGACAGGGTGGGAGGGGGACCACAGGAAAGAACCACAGCAACGCGTGGTTGGGTCAGCTAGTTCTCCATAAAAGCGGAGAAAAGACAAGCACTAGGAAGATTGCTTCCACCCCTCCTTCCAAAAGCAGAATCATTCCCCAGCCCTCCCTACCAGTCCTCCCATTTCAAGCAATCTTGACCTTGTGAAGAATGGACAGGAGTGGAACTGGGAGCAGGAAGGGATCACTTAAAACAGAAGAGACATGTAAAAACTGGCTTGGACACTCCTGAACAAGCTCAGCAGTGTCATTTCCTGTTGGACTACTTTTCTGTGCCCCTTGATTTAATGACTCGGACTGGGATGCATTATTTTACCTGTCAAAGTAAAATAGAAACAAATCATTTTAAAAAATGAAAGCCGTTCCTTCTGCTTTCTTCAGACTCCCAATAACCACAGGCCGAAATTAACTCTTTAGGAAGTGGTTACCTCTGCACACTAACCTGGGAGGTAAGCTCAGCTGAACACAAGCAGGACTTGGGCATCTAAAACATGCAACAATTAGATCAGTTTAAGATTGGTTGAGGCGTTGGAGGTGTACTAAATTAGGTGGGAGAGGGTAGAAAAACATGCCCTATATAGTAGGTGTATCGCTCTGGTTAAAGGAACCAAAATTTGATCCCCGTGATACAAGCACTAAGTATAACTTTGCAGCCATTTTATATTTCCTTATATATCTTCACAACAGCCATGTGAGAAAGGTCGGACTGAGAGTTGGTGAGTGGTCCAAGGCAGGATGTGAAGAAAAACAGTGATGACTTTAAAATGTGAAACTGCACATGCTCAGATTATTATTTTTCTAGTCCACAAAACTTGTGCCTTAATACTTAAGATACCCTATTTTGTGGTTCCTTATTTCATGTGTTCCTTTTTTGGAAGAAAGGGACGTTGTTTGAGGATTTGCTCCAGGACCCATGGCCATCTTAATCTGACGTTAATTTTGGAGGTATCTGAAAGATACAGCCGTAGCAAAAACCTGGTGTTCATTCAGAAGCAACTCCTACCTTTGTGTGAAAAAAGAAAGTCTTCAAGAGAGTTGAAACCCTAAAATGGGAATACAAGCATGGGGGGGGCATATTCTGCAAACACCTCCAAGTTCTCCCCTTGGAATATTGTTACATATAGATGCCTTTCATGTATCCCATTTCTAAAAGACCGAGCTAATAGATTATATGGCTTCCATGCCGAAAGGAGGGTGAAAGGGGAAATCTTAAAACTGTTACATGTTCTTTTAATTTTTAATTTTTCAAAACTGGTCTTAACACACTAGCCCTTTAAAGTTCTGCATTCCGATTTCCCCACCAACACCTTCACCAAGCTCCAATAAGTACATTTACTTTTCAGGTGTTGGACTAGTAAGACTATACGTAGCTGCTGGGATGTATGTTGCTGCTGTAAACCAGAAAAACAAACACATGGGCGTTAGAGATAGCTCTGACTGGTGCTTTTAAAAATTGCCTGGTTAATATTTAGCTACACGATATGCACGGCTTGACTAATTGAACTTCTTTTCTCCTCAGGACTTCCTTTTCTGCTTTCGAAAGTAAGGAAGTGGTCTAGCCGATTACTCAAAGAAATAGTTCAACGGGGGGAAACTCTTCTAAGAAGTGCAACTTCTATACAAAGATCGCCCTTGATCTTGCTGAATTTTTCTTAAAAAAATAAAAATGGCTGGTGTCAGCAGCTGCATGAAATACTCCATGTTCATCTTCAACTTTTTGTTCTGGGTAAGTCTGAATTGCTCAAAATGATTGTCATGCAAAACAAAGCGAATTCAAGGGATACTGAAACAGCAGTTAAACAATAACGAGGTATTTGTAGAACAGCATTATTGTTGATATTTAACAGGTGCTTGCTATCTGGAAACCATTGAAGACTCTTTCATTTCAACAAGCTTTTCTATCCGGATGTAAAGGTGTTCATTTTGTATTGTTTTTAAATCTATCCTTTGGCAGTGCTTTTAAAAACTATTACTGTATGTTTTTTTTATTGTATGTTAGTAGATGGCATTGAGACTCATATGAAAGGCAACTCATTACTTAGTTTAGTGTTGTTGTTGTTGTTTTAAAAAGATCATGTTTATTAATCACTTTGAGATACATGTGAAAGGCAATTCATAACTTTTAAAAAAAACACACAATTGGGTGGGGAGTAGGGTGAAATTCCAAGAGCAAGCTCAGAACCCAAGCCTTTTTAATGCCCCCCCTAAATTCATGTGACCAAAATGACCTATATTTCAGTAGTTTGGTATAGCACGTGGGTTGGACAGCACATTAAAAGGGTGTTGGGGAAAGAAAGGCATTATTTTAATGTTGCTAATAATACACCGACCACCTGTTGGGTACCTGTGTGTTGTCAGCCACCTGCCACCAACCCAAAGGAGCGTGAAACTTTTATCTCTCCTGATATTTCTAGTTGATTAGTGCTCAGATTTCTGAAATTAGGACTAATTGCAATAATGGCTTGGGAATGGAAAGGCACAGAGTTGGAACTGCAATCTTTTGTATGTTTATTGCATGGGCATAGCCAGGATTTATGTTGGGGGGGGGCAGAGACTTTATGTTAGGGGAGGGAAGAACCTCAGGTGGTTAAGTATTTTTATTGATTTTTATTGATGGGGGGGGCAGCTGCCCCCCTTGGCCATGCCCATGGTCTATTGATTGGTGTTTACCGGAAAAACCCATAATATATCTTCCTCAGAATCAATGACTTCCTCATTCTTTTCAAGTTATTTCATGCAGAGAATGCAAATGCATTTACTCATGATATCCCTGGATGGCTTTGTGAACTGGAACCCTTCAGGTCAGAGCTGTTACTTGTATGAACCTTTGGGAGTAAATCCCATTCCCAAATTCTTAGCAAGACATATTGCAATGCATACCCAGTCACAAAAATCATTTAGAGATCTTCCTATGTCTAAAACATTTATCATGTAACTTCCTCCTCCGATTGAAACTATAATGTTTTGTTTTATTTTGGCCTAAGCCTTCACTTTCAAGGCACATAACCCTTCATCCTTCTCTCTCTCTGCTTATATCTCTGTTTTAGTCATGGCCTGTTGGCTTTCCATCTATAACATTTCCAAAATTCATTCTTTTAAATCTATGAACTCTACTGATTCTCAGCGCCGGCCCACCCATGAGGCAGGGTGAAGCAGCCGCCTCAGGCAGCACCCCCACAGGTGCCCCACCGCTTCATATTGCCACCACACAACCTAGGCAAGGGATGTGGCAGCGGCAGGGTGGGGTGAAACAGGATGCACCCCCTACTTATTGTCATACAGACCTGTTTTCTAGTACCGTACAGTGGACACTCGCAACCCGCAGCGCGGCGTCTGTGCACACGTGTTCATCCTCCTCGTTGTCTTTCAGTGGAAACTTGTATCTATTATCTTCTACCTTTAATATTTTCTTCACACTCATTGTTTCCCCAATTACGGTTGTGGAGAAGAACTGTCGCTCAGTGGCTTTGCATGCCAAAGGTCCCAAGTTCCAGCCCTAGCACCTAGCTTTTCTATGAACAGTAAATAAAAGAAAAGCTTGACTAGGGCAAAAGAGAATATAGCTTGCACTTTCTCTTCAGCTTTGTCACTTATGCTTTTTCTAGACACATGCCATCCCACCATCCTGCAGCATTAGCCTCTTGCTTCTGTTGCCCACAAGAACCAGAGGCTTAGGCAAGTTGTGCATTTAGGCCCCTGTCTGTGTGGTAGGTATGGGGCCTACTACAGATCACTTGGCCAGGACCCACCAAAATCTCGAGCCAGCGTTGAATTATTCAGAGGGAATAATACAGACACACACACACACACACAGAGAGAGAGAGAGAGAGCAAGAGTCCATGCACACCTTATGCTTCTAATGCTTCTTGAACTCTATTTTAAATAAAGACAGCCACAGTCTTTCCACTATGTGATAAGGAAACAGCCACTGTGTTCTCAGCTGTAGAGAATTTTAATAGAACCTGATGAAAGGTATCTATTGATCAGCCATTCAAACAACTGCACAGACTGGGGCTTCCAGTTGGTCTGCACTTAAGCACAGTTAATGATCCAGTCCAGCTTGTGGAAATCTGCCCTTGAGCTGCCTGCATATTTTAAGTTGTCAAAGCATGAGGATACCTCTAGAAGCGCGCGCTCTCTCTCTCTCCTCTCTGCACGCCCCAAGATTTTGTGCAGCCCCTCTGTAAAAGTGGGTGGAGCAACAAATATGACTCGTACTTGTGTATTCTAGGCTGCATTCTAGCCACACAAAAGCCAGAGGTTTCCACACATATACACACACACTAACCAGACAGGCAAGAGGCATTGGACAGTTCAGAATCATATTCTAGCCAGATGAAAGCACCTGAGGACGACATGGAACAGGGCTGGATAGGACTGTGGCCTCAGGGGGAGTCCTGAGGGCTAAACAAAGACACCTATGGAGCCACGTTTAGACTCAGGTTCCTCACTGCTGCTGAAGGACAACACGAGGTTGAGGACTGGGGGCTCCCACCTCAGCACTACATACTGTTGCCATTTTGAATTGATCTACTTATCACCTTCTGGGCTAACATACGGAGTAGATCGCAGTTACGTTTCAGATTTTGCATGTCTCGTGAAGCACTGTATCTCTTCAGACCAAGGATCAGTGCTTGAACCCACGCCACACGTAGCTGAGGGTTTTTCTCCACCTGGTGTATGCGAATAAGCAGTTACTGGTGGGGAGTGACCGTGAGATGGAAGAGAAGTGGTGTGCTGATGGGCGGCACAGTGGAGCGGCCATGCGGTTGGGTGGCAGTGGCCACCCAACAGCGGTCTTGCTGCCACTTACTGGGATGGTACAAATTTGGGACTGTGGGCAAACTGATGGGAGCACTAATTTTGCTCCTCTCTGCTGTCCTGCCCCATACCAGACCATCACGGTAAGTGACAGTAAGTAACACTGCTGTTGGGAGAGGGGCCATTAGGTTTGCACCTTTGATACGCTCTAAGCCCAGAGGAAGATGTTAACTGGACATCTGGGAGAGGGCTGATACCTGGGAAACTTGATTCTTTGTGTGTTTATGGTCCATGTGGTCAGATTTTTGACCAAATCATCCTCTAAAGGAAAATGAGGAGCAAAACACCAGCCAGGGACAGTTCCCAGCAAACAGAGACTGGAGAGCTGGAACATATGATATTATATCTACTCTGTGTGATTGTATGTACTAAACTTGCAAGCAGGCATCTGTTGCAAAATGATTGTTTTACATTCTGTTTACACTGCTGATCAATGTCTTTCCATAAACAGATGTGTGGATGTGCTATTCTGGGAGCCTCTATTTACATGCGTGTGAACAAAGATGCGCAAGAAGTAAGTTTGTTTTTTACCATATTATTTATCCTTATTTTTCTATATTATTTCTCCATGCATTGTTGATTCCAAAATGGTCTGGGCATCCAGTCTTGTGTTTTCCAAGAAATAATGGTGGTTTTTTTATTATTATCCTTTTTTAAATTTTAGAAATATAATTTTAGAAATCCATAATTTGTCTTGACCTCTTTTTGATTCAAGACACATTTGAGAAAGAGGAAAGCTTGGTCCCATGTGTTGGGCTCCTGTGAAGAGAAACTTCCTTCACTGAAAGTGTGAGCCTTATCTCAGCTACCCACTGCCTCAAAAATATATCTCATTTTTAGAAATATAATGAAAAACATCATTCAGTTGATTTTTTGGGGGAGTGGGGATGTAAGTAGTACCACTATGTACTCTCAAATAACTGTACATAGGATTGCAGGTTTAAAATGTTGAATAATCCAGAGATGCACTCAAGTCGAATTAATTTGAATGCTCTTTTGAAGAGAAAAAGAGGTGTGCTGAAGACATTTTATTTATGTGATCAGGGACAAGATATCGGTACCTGATTTGCGCTTTAAACATAATATAAGGAATGTAGATGAATGTACAATATAATATGAATGGATGCTACATGTACATTTTAAACCAATAACAACAACAACAACAACAATAATAATTTATACCCCGCCCATCTGGCTGGGTCTCCCCAGCAACTCTGGGCAGCTTCCAACAGAAAAATGAAATAAAACAATCCATTAAACATTAAAAGCTTCCCCAAACAGGGCTGCCTTCAGGTGTCTTCTAAAAATCTGGTAGCTGTTTTTCTCTTTGACATCTCATGGGAGGGCATTCCACAGGGCAGGCGCCACCACCGAGAAGGTCCTCCAATAATAATAATAATAATAATAATAATAATAATAATAATAATAATAATAATATTGATACCCCGCCCATCTGGCTGGGTTTTTCCAGACACTCTGGGCAGCTCCCAACAGAATATTAAAAACACGATAAAACATCAAACATTAAAAACTTCCCTAAACAGGGCTATGACTGTCCTGTTGCTGCAGTCCCACGAGCAGGGCTAACGCAGTCATCTTCTCCTCTAAAAACCTGCCCATCCTCCAACACCATCATCTGAAACCTTTATTTGGGTGCCTCCACTAACTGAAGGGACTGGAGAGACAATCCTGGAAGTGGCGTTGCAACTACAGTTGCTACCATCATGAGCACAAATCACCGTGCGCAATAAAAAAAAGGATATTTGGAGGTGCCCAAAATCTGCACAGTTATCCCTATATTTATCTACATCAGAACATTTCTACGCTTTTTGATTGTAAAAATAATAATAATAATCTCAAAGCTATTTCCAAAAAGAATAATAAAACAATAAAATTGTCATTGAAAGCGGCTTTTATTTAAAAAAAACATTCCCAAATAATTAAAATCAATGATGAGCTAAAAATAAATTAAAACACACATCAAAATATCTGGGCAGGCACATGTTGTCTAAACAAAAATGTTTTTAGCAGCTGCCAGAAAGAATGCAGTGATATCAATGGGTAGGGAGTTTCAATGTGTGGGCTCTGCTGCGCTAAAAAATTAATTTCTTACAAAAGCAGAATGAGTATTATGTGGTCTCTGTAACAGTGCCCATTCCACAAATTGAAGCGGTCGAGTGGGCATATATGGAGCAAGGTGACCTTGCAGGTAAACTGGTCCCAAGTTGTTAAGGACAACTACCAGACTTTTAGAAGACATCTCAAGGCAGCCCTGTTTAGGGAAGCTTTTAATATCTGAAGGACTATTGTATTTTAATATTTTGTTGGAAGCCGCCCAGAGTGGCTGGGGAAACCCAGCCAGATGGTTGGTGTGTGTGTGTGTGTATTATTATTATTATTATTATTATTATTATTATTATTATTATTATTTTATACTGATAGTAATAATTTGAATGTGACCTGGTAGTAAATGGGCAACCAGTGCAGGCCTCTGGCCAGTGGTGCCGTATGCTGACAGGGTCTCACTCGTGTCAGCAATCGGGCTGCAGGAGTCTTCACTAACTGCAGCAGCTTTCAGATCAAGAGAAGCCCCACATTTGCATTCAGGCACACTTCTTGCAGTGGGAGAGTCAGCAAAAGGCAGAGTCTACATGCAGGGCTGGCTCTAAGGCAAGGCTAGGTGGCACAATGAGCCAGGGTGCCGGGCCGCCGGGGGGGGGCGGGGCGGCGCGCTGCATCCGCCAGACAGCTGCGCTAGGAAATGGGGTGGGGTGGGGGCGCCGGAGGGATCTTTGCACCATGGCGCCAGGGTGCCAGATACGCTTAAGACGGCCCTGCACACATGTACATTCATAGGCTCTGTACATATCGAGGGATATGCCATGTGCACAGGCCTTTGAAGCCGATAGGGCCATGCAAAGTGTTTCCACCCCCCCTGTGCTGCTTGTGCCCCTTCTCCACTCATACCTGAGCAACGCAAAACAGTGCATTGTAACAGTTGCTCTGCCCTAATTTGCAACAATACTGCAGCGGGCCCTTTGGGTATTTGGGTGTAAGAGATATGCAGTGCCTCAACTCATGAAATTGCTCTCATGCAAATGCCTTTTCCCACTGATCCCACCCACAGCAGACTAGAGGAAAGAGTTGTTGACTCCCTTTCACATTGTTTTTGAAGAAGAATGTCCTTTCTCTGTTGACAATATTTGAGGTCTTTTGCTTCTGTCTCCGCAGTCATTCAACAAAGGTAGCGGCATGTTTGCCGGGATTGACCTCCTCATTGCCGTGGGCGCTATCATCATGGTGATGGGTTTCCTGGGCTGCTGTGGTGCCATGAAGGAAAGCCAATGCATGCTCCTCCTGGTAAGAGATTCAGGAATGGGAACTTCAACACTAGCCTTTCCACACCAATGTGTACAATGGTGTGCTCACTTCTTGTCTCCTTGTCTGTGATTTGGAGCATTCTACAGTGGAACCTCGGATTTTTGAACATAATCGGCTCTGGACTTCCAAAATGTTCGAAAACCAAGGTGCAAAGGGCGCTGTCACGGATCGTTTCTGGCTACTGTTGAGAGACGAGTTCCACAGCCATTCTGTCTTTAAGACTTTTATTTGTGCCTGATATATACAGTGCAGTTACACTTTCAAGAACACATGTCTGCTCAGTCTGACGCAGATTCCCCCAATGCCCCTTGCCTGCTCCTCCCCCAGCATAACAACCGTGGGACTCCAAATTTCCTCCCTTTACGTTTACATGCCCTGGAATGTCTCAGTTCAGGTGTGAACTTGAAAGGGCGGGCCATCTCCCCGCTGGACACTTCTCCCTCCCCCTCCCCCTGAGTGTCTGTCTCAGATTGCAGTAATGGCTCTAGGCTGCTGTCTGAGCCTTGGTGCCTCTCCAGTTCGGTAGCCAGGGAATGTTCACTACTAGAACCTTCCCTGACAGGCGCCCTGCAAATTTACAGTGAAATTTGAGAAAAATATAGTGCTACCTCAGCAAAAGCCGTTCAGCTGCTGAGGCATGTTCGAAAACGGAAGCATTTCCTTCCGGGTTTTTGGCATTTGAGTTCCGAAAGGTTCGTCAACGGAGATGTTCGAAAACTGAGGTACCACTGTATCTTCAATGAAATGATGTAGTGTTTCTAAAAAGTTCCAAAGCAGCAGGCAAGAATTCCCTTCTTTGAAGCTGTGGACTATGAAGGAAACACGAGACAGAAGGATACAGTATAGGAATTTGACTCGGATTGTTATTGTTATTAATTGAATTATCACCATTTATTTATATAGCACACATGACTCTATACAATTAAAATATGAAATTATACCCCAAGAGACGTACAATCTAAAACAACAAATATACACAATACAATAAAAATATATAGTTTAGCATGCACAATTCACAAGCCATTACATTAGGGATAATGTATAAAGAGTACCACTTGCATCAATAAAAGGCTGGGAAGTTTCTACATTTCTGAAGCCCTGTTTAGAAGTGTTTACATAGAGGCGATGCATCGGGATCACACCCAATGACTCCACCCCTCCTGATTACCACACTTTCAATGGCCCAGTTTGGACACAGCCAGAGCATATACAACTTGAAAGCACACACAGCCTGTTGTCAGCCTCCTCTGGAGTAAAACTATGGGAGCCAGTTGCATGTCATCTATCCCTCCCTTCTGAACTAAATTCAAGTCAAGATCCTTGGAGTTCAGTAAAACCAGTACCAGAAACTTGGTTGGTTAACTTTTGTTTTGCTTCAGTATTTATGCACCAGTGTTGGTGCTGACCTTTAAAGCCCTAAACGGCCTCGGTCCAGTATACCTGAAGGAGCGTCTCCTCCCCCATCGTTCTGCCCGGACCCTGAGGTCCAGCGGCGAGGGCCTTCTGGTGATTCCCTCGCTACGAGAAGCCAAGTTACAGGGAACCAGGCAGAGGGCCTTCTCGGTAGTGGCACCCACCCTGTGGAATGCCCTCCCACCAGAGGTCAAAGAGAATAACAATTACCAGACCTTTAGAAGGCATCTCAAGGCAGCCCTGTTTAGGGAAGCTTTTAATGTTTGATGGATTTCTGTATTTTAATATTTTGTTGGAAGCCACCCAGAGTGGCTGGGGGAACCCGGCCAGATGGGCGGGGTATCAATAAATTATTATTATTATTATTATTATTATTATTATTATTATTATTATTATTATTACCATACTTAAGCCTAGATGGATTGTTGTTATTGTTGTTGTTTTGCAATACTTAATTTATTCTGTTTGACTTTTTTTCTTTTTTCTTTTTGACACTTCTGAATTTATTGACACGTTCTGTGTTCTGTTCATGTGTCTTTCCATTGTTCTGTATTTGGATGTTTTTGAATGTTTCTCGTAAGCTGCTTTGGGCACAGCTCATTATGGGGGAAAGCGACATATAAGTAAACTCAACCGATCCATCAATTGGTGTCAGGCCATACCTTCCATTTTTCTAGAGTATGGATTCCACATATGGAAGCCTATGCAGGTGATGTGCAAATGAATGATGACTGGAGTCAACATGTAGTAATGCCAGTCTTCTCTTAATGCTTCATTTCTACACATTTGAACACATGAACAGTGCTAGGTGCAGGTATAGTAGGGCAAGTCTGGTGACAAGTACAGAATCAGCAGTGGTGTTTATTCTGGAGGGTGCATCATGATAACACTCAAAATGGTAGACCAAGATCTACCCTGTTTCTCCGAAAATAAGACGTAGCCATAAAATAAGCCATAGCAGGATTTTTAGGCATTCAAGGAATATAAGCCATACCCCAAAAATAAGCCATAGTGATAGGCAGTTTAACCTTGTAGGTTAAACTGTACCATACTTAATAAAAAAAATAAGACATCCCCTGAAAATAAGCCATAGTATGGTTTTTTTTGAGGAAAAATAAATATAAGACGGTGTCTTATTTTTGGAGAAACACAGGTACGTAACATTTTATTTACGTTAAAGGCTTGTTTCTCACTTCCTCACACCCCCACACAAATGACTGACAACAGTAAACTATATGTATGCTTGAACCAAATCAATAAATGCATTGATCAATCACCAAATATACCAACATCATAAAAACTAAAATATTATTAATAATAATTCTAGGAAGAGGAGAACTGCAAAAGAAACAATGACAAAATTTGGAATAGCTTAGCCAACTGTAAAATGGAGCCTACAAGCAACTAATAAATATATATATTTTAAAAAATTACATTTGCATCTCACTTCAAAATATGTCATACAATGGCCAGATTAAGAGAAATCTACTTTAACCTGACATGACCCGGAAAAACTGTCTGCGAACAAACGTCGGCTCCCTCGGCCAGTAAAGCGAGATGATCACTGCAACCCCAGAGTTGTTCGTGACTGAACTTAACTGTCAGGGGTCCTTTACCTTTACCTTTACTTTACCCTGCTTTTAGATAATTAATTGTTTTCTTTTTTGTTTCTCTCCCCCCCCCCAACAGTTTTTCATTGGACTACTAATAATCCTGCTTCTTCAAATCGTAGCTGGTATTTTGGGAGGAGTGTATAAATCTAAGGTACCACATTTTTTTTAGTCATGCTTAATTGTTTCTAAGAAAGTATATCAAACATGCTGATTGATATTGTGTTCCTTTTTCTAGATCGATGAAGTTGTTAACGATACCTTAGCAGAGGAGGTTCAAATGTTGCAGGATACTACAGAGAAGTATAAAGACTTCCAGGCCAGTTTCCACAAATTTGAGCAAGCGGTAAATGATATTACTGATTTATTTGAGATAAATACAAATGAGGATGTGTTTTTTTTAAATAAAAACTGTTACAAGAATAGTGATAGCAAGAAACTGAAAAAAGAACACAACCCCTACCCTTGTGAATAGATTGAAAAAGGTTGGTCTATTGTGACAACAATCATATTAACTTATTACGGAATACAAGTAAACCAACCTGATAAATCTAATGCAGCCATATGCTATTTTTAATTAATTGTGATGTTATATATTTAAACTTTAAAGATAAAATAAAAACAAACATGATATTAACATTTTTTTAAAATGGTAAAAGCTGAAATTCTTACTCATTGGTGCTTGGACTCAAAATATGTCTAGACCAGGCACCCCAAACTGCGGCCCTCCAGATGTTTTGGCCTACAACTCCCATGATCCCTAGCTAAAAGGACCAGTGGTTGGGGAAGATGGGAATTGTAGTCCAAAACATCTGGAGGGCTGAAGTTTGGGGATGCCTGGTCTAGACCCTTAATTCTTGGGGAACCAAGCTGTTTAATGGTTAAATCTATGTTTGTTACAAGCCTTGGATCTGAAACCTGGACCAGTTTCATGCATTAAGTCAGACCACTTCCAGACTCTGGCTATTTTGTAGGTGGGAATCAGTCATGTGTCAGAACATTCAGATTGTAACATTAAAGTGGATTTGGTGCACAAGAAGCCTGCTTCCTAAATATGTAAATTAATCAGACTTTTTGCGGTAATCAAAGTGATGGGGGAAAGGCAGTGGAAAGAGTAAAGTAATACTCACTTGTTGTGCATATAACCTCCCCAGAAACAAATTAGAAGGAATGCTTGATAAACAGCCAACCTTTTATCTCCTGTTCACAAACTTTGTGCAAACGAATTAGGATAAATGTTCAATAAACCTAAGCCTCATTCTTACTCTCACCCAAGACCAGATCCAAGTTGGGAGGTGGGTAAAAAAGGGGCTTCTACTGAGTGGCTGGCTCAACAGGCAGGTGGCCAGGAGACACCCATTGCTCCTTGTGGCCAAAGTGTTTCAAGGTTCCTATCATAAGAGAGACCTGGGTTTGTCACATTAGAGCAATGAATGCAGCATAGGCTTTGAAACTATCACAGTTTGTAAGAACTTATGGCAAGCATCTGCTTTAGCTTATGCCGGGATGACTGTTCCGCTTCTTGTTTATGTGGTGCCTGAAACATCTCAGTTTTGCTTTCTGCTGAAGGAACCAACTTCAAAACTGAACAAAACTATGAAAGGGGGGGGGGACTAGAACGGAAGAATGTAGAGTTACAGAATGCAGACTCTTAACCTCGTTTCGTTAAACTGTTTCCTCCACTGCTGGCTGGTATCCATTCTACTTCAAAGAAAATGGCAGTGATATTTGGTATTTCCTAATGGTATTTTCCTAATGGCCATGTTTGGATGATAATATCTCGGTTTAATAAGCCAAGATATCAGCGAGACTTTGGGCTGCGCACACAGCCCCATCTCTCTTCTATTTGCACAAACAAATAAATCAATTGGAAGCCTTCCGTTCATTAGTTTCCCATTTCATCTGAACTAGGAAACTATGGTCAATGGCTTCAAAACAAGGAAGGATAGTAAGCCAATGTCAAACCAATATGGAAATGTTGGAAATAAACCATCCTAATCTAGTAATAAGGGTTTTTATTCCTAAAGCAGTAGCTATGCTGGAGTTGAAAAGAAATGATTACCTCTTAGTTGCCCTCTACTTCTTAATCAGTCGCCAGTGTATGAAATTATAAGGAGCTGCCTTCAGCCATTCCCTAGAAATAGGGCTGCATCTAGGAAAGTGATATTTCCTTTTCCACTTCTCTCCCCATGTGCCCTCCCAAATACTCCAGGAGTTTCCCTAATCCTCCAGATTTTAAAGCAGAGGTTGGATGGCCACCTGTCATGTATAATCTAGTTGAGATTCCCGCATTGCAGGGAGTTGGACTAGATTACCCTCGGGGTCACTTTCAACTATACAATTAAATGATTCTATGGTTCAGTTTTTGGAGAGGTGCATGCAGAGAAAAGAGTGGGAGGAAGTTCTGTTGCACAGGTGGAGGACTCTGCTAGATACGACCCATAGTTAATAAAAAAATATAGTTGGGGAGAGAAATTTGCTTCAGCCTAATTTAAAGGTAAAGGTACCCCTGACTGTTAGGTCCAGTCGCGTACAACTCTGGGGTTGCGGCGCTCATCTCGCTCTATTGGCCGAGGGAGCCGGCATCTGTCTGCAGACAGCTGTGGTCATGTGGCCAGCATGACTAAGCTGCTTCTGGCGAACCAGAGCAGCGCACAGAAACACTGTTTACCTTCCCGCCGGAGCTATTTATCTACTTGCACTTTGACGTGCTTTTGAACTGCTAGGTGGGCAGGAGCAGGGACCAAGCAATGGGAGCTCACCCCATCATGGGGATTCGAACCGCCAACCTTCCGATCGGCAAGCCCTAGGCTCAATGGTTTAGAACACAAACAATACCCAAACGAAAGCACACCTTTCCTGCAAAATTCACGCTTCTCCAGATTTTGTCATACAGTGGTACAGCCAAAAAATGTATACAAGCTACATATACTGTGGGAAAGTGTGCATGAAAATTCATATATAGGTACATAATGTTAGGGGGGAAATGTTTCGCAAATGTGTATAGTTGCATGCATTAGATTTTATTGACCAACCAAATACAGGTTATAGCGAAAAACACACAAAAAGCAGACAGGTCTCAAAAACATATTAAAACAAACATGATTAAAGCATTATTATACACGTCACAGATATACACAAATGGTGGGAAATGGTGGAAAACTCAGGGAGGAAGACAGGACTCTTGGGTTTTCCTAAGTTGAGAACTTTTATCGCAAACTTTGCTGTGTGGCACTGAAAGGCTGATGAATTTTCATGAGGACTTTTTTTTTAAAGTTTGTTTGAACGTGTGATGAACTGAGCTTAAGACTGGATAAATTAGAAAATGGCAGAAGATTAAACTGGCAGATTCACCCATCCCTACATAAACGCCCCATTGAATTGAATTCAACAGCTGTGTGAGCCTTGATTCTTGTAAAGAGTGGCACCAGCTGATTTTTATAAATAAAATTCAAAGTCAAAACCTTTCTCTCCTCATGAAAAGTGGACATTTGGATAAAATGGCACTAGAATTCTAAAAGAAATCTGCTTTAGTTTTGATAACTGAAAGAAAAATGTGATTTCTCTGGATCACACATACAGTATCTTATAAAAGGATAGTCAGTATTCTGAGAAAGTTGCTTTTCTCGGAACTTCTGTTTATTTGTTGCACTTAGTCCCCCCTGCTTCCCTTGATTTTTGGTGAGTATCATTTAACTGCAACAGCAAGAAGAACAGCCATTCAACTTGGTACCATTATTACTGTTTGTACTGTTTCTCGTCCCCCCCCTGTATGCAAGTTTAGTCACATGGTTTGCTTTTTAAAAAAAACATTCTCTGAGATCTTGACACATGCCATTAATCCTAGTTGGAAACTCTCATTGTCTCTTTATTTTGTCCTCTCCTATAGAACAAATGCTGTGGTTTGCTTAAGGGAGAGAGCGACTGGGGGAAAATTCCATTGCAGAAATATAGTGGCTGTCAATGTGACACTAAAGACATAGGGACATCAGTTTGCAATGGAAATAAGTATACAACGGTAAGAAGAATGAAAACATGTTTCATAATTTTCCTTGGAGGGTTATTGTTGTTTGGACTGCTTGAATCTTCAGGGCGATATGGCAAATTACATACTGTATTGGCAAAGGGTTGCTCTATTACTTGCCTCAAACACTTGTCACCTCTTACCTCGAAATGTGAAAACTCATGTTTCTGTTGCCTTTCTTGCAGTCCTATTTATTGAACTAGTTAGAGGCCATGTGACATATCTGAAGAAGAGTAATGGCCCCACCACAAAATGTATGCGCATTGCACATTGTGTTCTGTCTACCTTGCGGTTAATGGAATGGGTTGCTTCTGGCATGTGGATTTGGAATTCTCCTCCTAATCATTGCATTATTAATCATTAATCATTAATTAATTAATCATTGATTAATCATTAATCATTGCATTATTAATCATTGTATTATGCATTACAACAAGTCATGTACTGCATTCAAGAATTAAATAGAAACATACTGTAGCATCTCCCCTGTACTGTAGCGCACAGCGTGCTATCCAGAACCTGATGCGTTAATGGAAGGCTGAGAAGGTGAACAAAGTCTGCAAAAAATTGAGAATGAAAATGCCACAAGCTATTTAAAATTCTGAGTTGCACATGCCTTCACATTCATTGTCACTATGGACAGCTTTCAACAAATGTGATGTGTTTGTTGCATTTTGCTTGTATCCTGCATTTCTTCCTTGATGGAATTCCCAATACCTCCATTTTCTGAATGTTGAGAACTCCAGTCTCACAGTTATAAACTCAGGTACTTTCCTTGGAATGAAGGTCACCGAAGACTTCTGGCATTTCTGTAATGTATGGTCTATTTACACACACATGAACGTATATGTGTGTCTGTATGGGCTTAATAGGAGGTTTCACTGCATTAACTTGAACAGATATTGGTTCCATACTCCTCAACCATCCTGATTTGAGTGGGACATCACAGAGTTACAGAAGCCATCCTGGCTTCTGATTGGATCCTGGAATGTCCCTTTTTTTGGTCCGGTGCTCTGACGTGAGTCAGCTGGGTCATGCCAGAACACTGGACCAAAAGATGCTTTTTGTGGTCTCACACTCTTCTGCACATCAGCTGGCTCCCGTGAGAGTTTGGGACCAAAAAACAAGTGCCCTGATTTTGATCAGTGGGATATTGGAGGGTAAGATAGCATTAGTTTCACAGAGAAGAGCACCAGACCTCTCTGGGTCCCATTCCCCATGGCACTGCCAGCTTCAAAGAGAAGGAAAGAGGAACCTAGCTGAGTCACCTCCATCAACACATATGCATTCCCAACACCTGTTTGGAGATTATGTACATATAATAGCCAGAGAATGCAGAAAATTCACGTGAGATATGCATATTCCTCAAGGCCTGTTGGAAATTGTGTATATATAGTTCCCTCTTCCTGGAAGGATTATGTTCACTTTCTCCATGAGGCCTGATGAATGTGCACAGGGGTAGCTTGTTTTGCATATTTACCATTCAATTAAGATTAAACTTGCATATATGTTTTAAGACAATAGATATTTGTTGTGCACTGTTTTGCCTTTTTGGTGCCAAGCCCCAAATGGCTTATATTTGGCACAAGATTGGAGATCCCACTAGTTTAGTTCATTCCCATTAAATGTTCATGTTAGAAGCCTAGAATTACTAGCGAACATTTCACTTGCATTAATTTTTGTCTCTTTTCTCTTTCAGCCTTGCAAAGAAGTAATAATGGAGTTCTTCAAGAATAACATGATCATCGTTATGGGGATAGCATTTGGGCTGGCATTCATTGAGGTATATCTACAGCTATTCTTGCTCTTTCGATCTCACTCTTTCTCCAAGGAGCTCAGGGGAAATGTCCCACCTTAGGCTGACTAAGAAGCCCTAGGACGGCATTTGTGTAAATGTGTGTGGGTTTAAAATGAGGAGAGGCATTCTGGTGCATGCTGACTCCACTTCCAACCTTTAACCTGAAGAAGACTCCTCTGGGGAACAAGGAGCTAAAGAAGAGTTTGTCTCAACTGGAGAGGAACCAATATGTTGATTTCAGTTTCTCCCACTTAGTATTCCCTGCCCACCTTAAACACTGTTTACCACATTTCTGCATCAGTTTGTATTTTTGCCATTCCTGACTGGCGCAAATTGGTGGCCCTTGATCTGTGAATTCCACCAGCGTCAGCAGCCACAACAGATGGTCTTCTTTTGGAAGAGTGACCTTGCTGTCTCATGGAGCCACACAGAGCAGTTTAATCTGGCCACTCTGCAATGCATGGTGCCCAGCGGTATCCACCCTTAGCCCAGATGTGGTCCTGTGTATGTTGTGAGCCCATAGCTGTCTCCCCCTTGGTCAGTATCCAAACACTGCTGCAAATCAACTGTATTGTCACTTAAACCACTGCTACTAAATTTCATCTGAAGCTGGAAGGAGCCGTGAAATGTAATAATATAAATGGCTGTTAATAAAAAGGAATAACAAACTTTTAACAAACTGAGCTGATGACAAATCATGTGATAATTGTGTGGTAATTAATGATGTGGGAAATATGCGGGCTGGGAGGTGAGGAACTACACAACTGCCCATTTGCTTCGCTACTAGAGGAGTCAGACACGCAGCCTTTTTCTTACTAGCCAGGTTTGAAAAGAATTTCAGGTTTCTAATTAAAACTGATCCTGAGATGACCTTTTATCCATATCCGCACTGAACCTGAAAGTGTGTGTCTTAAAGAAAATAGTATGTTTCGTTTTGTAAAAAGTCTGTTTTGTACATTCGTATTTGCTGAATGGCTTTCATAAGAAATAAGGGGACCCCCTGGAATGGTATGGAGAATGGTGCAAAGGGATGTCTTAGGTAAGGGGGTGATTTGCTAAAATTAAGTGCCCCCACCCTGCCTCGGTGTGAGAGCTTTCCTCTAGGGCAAAGCCACGATTAAACAAGTCATTAGAATAATGTCGTGATTCGTTTCTGATGAACCGAAGGGCTTCATTCTGGGGCGGTTCTATCTCTGAGAGAGTAGTAGTATACAAAACCTTTATTAGCTACTATGAGATTTGATTCCCTCCCCACTTTACAGCAGAAAACAGCAGTACAAATTCCATAGAAGGCAATGTCTTCACCCGTTAAAGCAATCCATCTTTCAGGATATATTTAAGTTTCCCATAGTGTGGCATATATGGGTTTAATTAAAATCCCACTATTCTCGTCATACTTCTAAAAATTACTTTGGAAATGGGCTTCAGCATAGCACATTTCATCTGTATGTAAATCCAAGAAATTTGCAAACAAAATGTTCTTGCTGTGCATTTGCCTGTATGTGGGGGATATTCTGAAGCTGCCAAATAATACCATAAACATCTTTCTTTTCCAGGTTCTTGGTCTGGTGTTTTCAATGAGCCTTTACTGCCAAATCCAGAGAAAATGAAACCATGGAAGTGTCAGAAATATGCCACCAGCCAAATGAGAAACCTTTGTAGATTGAGAGATGGATGTTTGGTTTGGCACCCGCAAATAAATGCCAGAAGCAGCTGTGATGATAACAGCTGAAGCACCAATGGATGAACACTCATGACTTATGAAATAAAATCTGTTTAAAATTAGAGAAACTAATGATCTGTCACTGGTTTCTTTGTAACGCAATACATACCTATGTGTATACTTCTTGCCACCTTCTTTTAATTTGAAGATCACTTGTCAACAAAACGAAGCATTTTGACTTGACACACATTGTGTTATCGCAGCACACTGTTTTCTGGACTTCTGATAAGTAAGGAATACTTTTTCATTCTGGGGGGGGGGGCTATGTGCCTCTGAATGTTGTTGAACTCTTAATACAAGGCCAATGCTGAGACATAATGGGAGCTGTAGTTCAAGAACATCGGGAAATGCTAGGTTAGTCCATTCAGCGATGAAAGCAAAATTACCCAGCCCAGAGGAGCCATCCCACCTTTGTCTCTGCATTTCACTGGCGCATCTTCTGAAGCAAATATCTTCTGTGAGGGTATTTCAGTCTTCAGTATCTTTCCAATAGGAATGACTGTATTTTAAAGTCATACCCCATGCAGCCAAATTCTCTGGCCTACCAGAGGTCAGCTTGAAAGGATGCAAGGCTAGAATTGTGTAGAATGAATAGATGGGTGCGTATTTTGGGCTCACATGAGATTTTTTTTTGTTATTTTCAACAAACCCTGTTACGTTTCCCAAAAAAATCCCATTTCCAGCCCCCCTCAAATTCAAGCCCAGCATTCCTATCCCTTTTCCTCCTCTTCACTAATTTTTCCCCCTAAAGGTTCTTGAAAAAGAAAGAATGATGCTATAAAATATTTGCCAAGTCTAATTTTTACTTCTTGCTTCGCCAAACCTTTGTTAGGCGTTACAGGTGTGGGCCATCGTAAAACATAAAACACCCATATATAATAATTTAAATTATATACAAATAAACAACCATGTAAAATATATAATAATGAGGATTTTCATTGGGATTTCTTTCCACTAAATAGTGCTATTCACCACTCTAAGAGATACTATTGACAAAAACTCAGCCACCCTTGCAGTTACTTCTGGGTTAATGTCAGATAGATAGAATCTGATATTTTCATTTGGTTGTGCTATTAGACTACCCAAAAAAGGGAATAACACATGTTTGTGTAACTGGTTTTTAAAACTCTGTGTGTACTTGGCTCAGTTTTAAAAGCCTCAGGTTAAGCAATTCAAAATTAAAGGTGCTGGGAGCTCAAAACACTTTTGAAGATCTGATCCCAGGTAACTTTAACTTCTTATCTGATATTGTAACTAATCAAGCATTCTATTAATTCCACTGTGTGTCAGGGGGACACACAGGGCAGATTTATTTCAATTGCTTCCTTTTCAGAAATGGTTTGGGGAAAGTGTGTGTAAGATTATTCAGGGATCCAGGAAAACAGAGAGACAAGGTCTAAGGAGAACTTGGTTTTATTACAACAAATTCAGTACCAAACAAGTACGGTATTCTTAAGATTGAAGCCAATATAACTAGAGTCTTTCATGGCTGCCTGACTGAATCAAGATTGTGTAGTGCATCCTTCATCAATCCAGTGCCCTTCAAATGTTTAGGAGTACCATTGCCATCAGCCGTTCTGGGTGGGGTTGATGAGAGTTGTAGCTCAAAACATCTTGAAGGTGCACCAGGTTGATGTAGACTGGGGGAGAGAGAGAGAGGGAGAGAGATTGAACCCTAACTAAATCCTGAGCTCATATGCAAGAAACATCAGAATAACATGGAGTGGATTTCAAAACATTACAGTCTCCTAGATCATTTCTCATAGCCAATCTCTTTGAATAGCAACAGTCAACAGGGTCTCTGCCACTCGTACTATACTCTGTCAAGGAATGACATAGTCTTTTTATGACAATTATCCGTTCCCACCTCTTGCAAGACAAGAGACCTAAACTCTGGGTGAATCTACTGCTGAACAGCCATATTTGTGTGGCATCTCTGAGGAAGACACGGTTTTTCCAGGCGCTTCAAGATCTAATAGAGTTCCCTGTTCCTCTGTTAGAATCAGGATTGGAGACATTAGACAGTTTCTATCAAACTCAGCAACTGAATGTAAGGCACTTCAGAGGGAGTCAGGACCGACATTTTTAATACAATACTAATATTGCAATTGTATGAATAGCTAAGGTAAGTATCTCCAGTTTTGAAGTCAGGGTAGTCATTTGCCAAAAAATATCCTTTGTGCTGTGCTGAGTACACAGCCTTCAAGCTGCTCTGTTTTGATTGTGTTGCTATGATATTTAATTGGTATGAATCCAAGAAAAGATTCAATTGGTTATTCATCTGCCAAAGAAACGGACTGTGGTTACCCTTAGAGGCTTGCCAATTGCATATTTACTGACATCAGTGGTATTGTGCTATCCCCTATAGAAATATTGGAGACTATTGCTTTGATTGAGAAGAAGTTGCTGATGTGGGTGCTAAGTATTATCAGATTCTGCCTCCAAAAGCAGCTTAGCTGGCTGCAATGAAAAGAGCCAGAATCACAGCACAAGGCCATTTATATAATGCTTTGTTGTAGGGCAGCAGCAACGGAGGAATCTGGAAACTCCATTTTTTGAGACATTAACAGTACAATTTCCTTTTTTGTTTACCTGGAAGGAAGCCCAACAGTTTTCAATGTGGCTTATTCATAGGTAAGGATGCAGAGCCTTCTTTGAGTTCTTCACATACTATTAAAAAGGGGGGGCTCTGGGCATCTCACATCCACAGTATCCTTTCAGCATGGGGAAAGTTATCACTTGTTATGCCTGCTCATTTTATGTAACTATTCATTGGAACGTGGGAAGGACGGAACACAACAGCTGGATGATGGGACATGGGAATTGTTTCTTACTGTAATCAGTGAAATTTATATAATAAGAAAAAAGAGCAAAGAGTGGCAACTTTAAAGACTTAACCAATTTATCCTCGCCTTTGCTTTCATGGACCAGAATCTGCTCCACCAGATGTATGAAGCAGAATCTCATCAACAAAAGCTCATGACACAATGCATTTCTTAAGACTCTAGGGCACCACAAGATTCTGCTGCAGTGGGCTGCCATGACTTCCCCTATGGAAATGGTCAAAAGGGGCATTCTATCTCAATGTGAGACAGGGAAGAAGATGCTGGATCCTTTGAGGCATTGATAAGTAGAAATGGTGCAGTACTAACACACTTGGAGACAGAATGCTGGGCAAAATGGATCGTTAGTCTGATGCAATATCAGCTCCCTGTTCTTGCCATCAAGGGTATAGAACAGTTTGTGCCACACACAAAAAATCAAATCCTTGGAGATCATCCTACAGCAGCAGGATCAATGAATGGCATTAATTATGCTATGCTGCATATGAGAAAGCCAGTCCATCAAAACATAGATGTCAGCACGTTATTAGAACAAATGTAGCACAGCAAAAATTAAAAAAAAAAGAACTTTCAATATGCATATGAAAGGGAACAGTTGCATTACCAATTAGCTTACTTTTAAAGTGCCAACAGGCCAATTTCTTCAACCACGTTCACTGCTTAATGTTAATGTCTGGAACAGCTAAAAATGGAATTTGACAGTAAATCCTCAATGGAATGATAAATCTATGCACTGTTTTTTTACACCACAATGATTATAGCCAAGGTTAGGTTGAGCTCTCATGTAAGCCAGTTAAATCAAACAGATGGAAGAGACGTGAGGCCAAGAAATTAGATATTTACAATAGCAGAAATCATAGATGCAAATCGTTACAATATTAGACCATAAGGAAAAGAACAGTAAGGGCAACAACCTGCATTTCCCTTTGCCAGAAGAGGTGAGACCCAAATTAAAATCATACTTTTTTTGTCCCCCCC
Source organism: Zootoca vivipara (assembly GCF_965207765.1). Lineage (NCBI taxonomy): Eukaryota > Metazoa > Chordata > Lepidosauria > Squamata > Lacertidae > Zootoca > Zootoca vivipara. The sequence continues at coordinate 28,505,693 of NC_142592.1, read as the reverse complement.
ACCCTGCAAGCTGTTGATTTATGTCTCAATATTGAATCCCAACCAAGATGACACTATACTTAGGTCAGACTCTCTCCAAAGAACAATTTGTAACATCAGTTAAAAGGATTGTACCAGGAAAGGTTGATCTCTAAGGGATTCTTATTTGGAGGCATAACAAAGCAAACTCCAAGGTGGAAAAGCAGAGTCAGAAAAATTTACATTGAAGCACAGACTTGTGAATAGCTTTGTAGATGAAGAGGGAAAACATCTAGAAAGTCAAAACTGCTCGGCAGAAAGATAGCAGATAATAAGCACTGATGGGACCAGATCACGCATACATTTGTACTACTTGATGGCTCCCATCAAGGAATGATTGCATGTGTGAATGAGGCACCCCTGATCCAATACCAACGGCAATAATTTCCTACCACCCTACATAATCTTACAACACAATCCTTTTCAATACAAAATGTTTGATGCAATTTTGCATATGCTGACTTATAATTTAGCTGTGAGAGACTGAGGCATGTGAGAGCCGGCCCTAATAATGGTTAGCCCTTAAAAATAATGGAAAGTAAGGGAAAAGAAATCCCAATGCATTCAATGGGGTTTCCTTCCATGAAAATGTGTGTATTGTATTGTATTGTAATCTGATCTGTTGCCCACAATAGGCAGCGGGGTTCAGACAAAAAAGCAGCATGCAGATGCTGTTAATAGTAATGATCAGTGCCATTTCTCTTGAAAAAGAGGTGCCAGAACTCACCATGAACACCTCCCCTGTTCTCTTATAATGGCAATGACTCTCACCTGAGAGGTGCTGGAACTGATTTTCAGTGAGTTCCAGCTCAAAAAAGACCTGGTAATCACTATGATGCTATATTACATTTCTTGTAATACTGTAATATGAGATTATTCTGATGCTGATGAAGAAGAAAATGACAGTCCCAGAGCCCCAAATTAAATTTGAAGTAGCCTATAGACACTTTGAATTTGGCACCTGACTGTGAACAAATCAAGTGCAACACAAACTCACACCACTGCTGCTCCATGTCTAATCCCTCACAGATCAGTTTCCACAATCCAGACTACAATGTGGCACAAACAGAAAGTATCCTTCAAAGCACGATAAACCCATGATAAGCAGCAAGAACCTTTCAGAATGAACATGCAGAGAGGTCCTCGGCTTCCTTTGAAAGTAATTTTGCAGACTAGATTCCATTTCATCAGATGCATCAAGCGGAGCCAAGTCAGGAAGCACAGTCTATCCCAGAAAAGTTTATGCCATAATTGATTCGTTAGTCTTTAAGATGTTACAAGATTCTTTCCTATTTCAAAATGAGAAACAGAACTTCAGATTATCAGAATCAGTTTTTTTCACATGCTTTGGAGCATTAAAAAGCCCCAGAATCCTAACAAACCAAATAGAAATCACCATTGCGACACTATAACCCAGTGGGGCTAAATTCATCTTGTCTTCACACCCACTGTGCCCATCTCTGCTAGGTAGCTGGAGGGCATTATATTTTACAGATGAAAACAATATCACCCAGCTTCTTTCTGTTTATAGTTAATACACATTACTTGCCCTACATCAATGTCAAGGAGCAAAATATGAATTCCAGAGTCTTCGAGTTCTGTAGGAAACAGATCATATGTGTTATTCATTAGCACAAAATGTTAGCAAAAGGACTATTACTCTTTGGAGATCTGCAGCATCTTAAATATGTACCACATAATGAATCTAGGTTGCCTGGTGCCTTCCTGAAGTGGATCATTTTCAATTAATTACTCTTCTGCAGCCCTTTCAACAACATAGCCAGTCGTGCTTACCAACCTCTCTTTTAAGGGATACAAAATCTTCTGCAATGTTAGCAATTTTACAGGATTGTAAAATTTGGGACTGACACTCCAGTCAAGTTGCTAAATTATGAGTTCATAAATTCGGAATGTATGACAAGGCATAAACGTTCCATTAATCTCTGCCTTTGATTGAGAATATTCACTTCAGAAGGTGTTTTTTTGGGGGGTGGGAGCCATGAACTAAAAATGTACAAAAAGAAGTTTCTCAGAGTGCAACTTGGCTTCACTGTTAGGGTTCCCAAAAGCCGAGCTCAGCTTTTGGATGGAGGTAACTGCAAGTTGATTTTAATAAACTTCTTTTCTAGCTATAACAACTGCAACAAAGTTATGGGGGAGGGACCTCAATTGTCACGGATTTCATGCTGGTGGAGAGAACCTGGTGATGAGGAAGAATGCATTTTAAATCTTCCGAGGGAGACAGCTGGCCTGTGTTCTGCTATATGGCAAGCATTCATATTATTTTGAAACCATAGGTGGTATAGATTTTTATGGCTACAAATCCCCTCGAGTTTGCTTATTTATGTAGCCTGGGATGGATATTGCTGAGAATTATTCTGGAACAGAACTCTGCGGAAAAAGCCAATAGCCATATAATGCAGGCGCTAATAATAGTTCTAAACGTTTTGTTTTAAAATGTTCCATGGCTTTCTCTAGCAGCTCCGGCTGCCAGCATGTGAGCTTACAAGTGCTACAGAAAATGGCTCATTTGCTACACCACTTATTTGACCGTGAGCATATAATTGTAAGGTGTGGCGATAACTGCAGGAGGATAGCTGAAAGAAGTACTCTAGGGACTCGTGGCCCCTCATGAAAAAGGACATTGTAGTGAAGATTCTCTGCACTGCTGGTAGATATGGAACTGGGAAGTCTGCAGCCAGCCCCAAGTCTTCAGAGGGTGAGTAGGTTTGTCATAGAGCTGTGTCCAAATGGACTCTCAAAATTCTCTAACTTATTTGTGGGCAGAGATATTTTTTTTGGGGGGGGGGAGCTACACAGTGGCATAGCGTGGGTTGCCAGTGCCCTTAACGAGGTGGGGTGGGTGGGAGGGATGGATGGATGGATGGGCAGAGTTCACATGCACATTCAGCTGCCTAACAGCATATGTGTCACCCAGGAGATTGCAGCCACAGAGATAAGAAAAGAAGAGTCCTTCTGGTGTTTGCAGAGGTCACTTCCTGGTTCAAATGGAGAAAGTATTTTCAACGGAGCCCAGGGATAGAAGCACACAGCTGTAACTGAGGCAGCATCAGGCGTTGAAATTTTGTGCCCCTAAGAATTTTGAGCCCAGGGCAACAGAAACTGCCCCTATACCCCTGCACACACATTATGCCACTGGAGCTACATGTTCCACAGCAAGGCTGACTTTCTTAGAAGCTGACTCCAGGCGCTTCAAGTACACTCAAACATGAACAACTTTCTTCTACTAAGTGACGAGGTCAGTGGATAGGGTTGTCAGACTCAATAGAGGACAGGACTTCTGTGCCTTTAACTGCCCTGCTCTCTTTTGAGTCTGGAAACCTTAAAGAGAAACCAGCAGGGTCTGCTGGTTTCTCTTTAAGGTTTCCAGACTCAAAAGAGAGCAGTGCAATTAAAGGCACAGAAGTCCTGCCCTCTATTGAGTCTGGCAACCCTATCAGTGGACAATGTGCCACACTGGCCCCAAACATATTTCTCAGTCCCAACACCAGGACTGAAGCTCCTATGCATTAGCTAGCTAAGCTGCAGTCTTCCATCCCTGGTGGCTCCTGAATGTTGGCAACGATGGTTCTCCCAAAGCGCCCATGGCATTGGCCTTCTCCTGCCACCCAGCAGCTCTCTGGCCCAACCTATGTGTGTGTCCATTGTTCAGGTGATTCTCTCCTTGCTTGCCTCCATCATTGTTGCCTCTGTCGGTATCTGATGTCCCTCCTCCCTTGCAACTCTCACATCAAGTGAACATCCAAGTGCCTGCTACATCTCTACTTTTGTTGTTTAGTCGTTTAGTCGTGTCCGACTCTTCGTGACCCCATGGACCATAGCACGCCAGGCAATCCTGTCTTGTACTGCCTCCCGCAGTTTGGTCAAACTCATGTTCGTAGCTTCGAGAACACTGTCCAACCATCTCGTCCTCTGTCGTCCCCTTCTCCTTGTGCCCTCAATCTTTCCCAACATCAGGGTCTTTTCCAAGGATTCTTCTCTTCTCATGAGGTGGCCAAAGTATTGGAGCCTCAGCTTCACAATCTGTCCTTCCAGTGAGCACTCAGGGCTGATTTCCTTCAGAATGGATAGGTTTGATCTTCTTGCAGCCCATGGGACTCTCAAGAGTCTCCTCCAGCACCATAATTCAAAAGCATCAAATCTTTGGTGACCAGCCTTCTTTATGGTCCAGCTCTCACTTCCATACATCACTACTGGGAAAGCCATAGCTTTAACTATACGGACCTTTGTTGGCAAGGTGATGTCTCTGCTTTTTAAGATGCTGTCTAGGTTTGTCTTTGCTTTTCTCCCAAGAAGCAGGCGTCTTTTAATTTCATGACTGCTGTCACCATCTGCAGTGATCAAGGAGCCCAAGAAAGTAAAATCTCTCACTGCCTCCATTTCTTCCCCTTCTATTTGCCAGGAGGTGATGGGACCAGTGGCCATGATCTTGGGTTTTTTGATGTTGAGTGTCAGACCATATTTTGCACTCTCCTCTTTCACCCTCATTAAAAGGTTCTTTAATTCCTCCTCACTTTCTGCCATCAAGGTTGTGTCATCTCTACTTATATAGCCCTTAGTTGCTGGGGAAAGACTCACCACAATGTGTGTGTGCCTTGGCTTCAATGGCTCCAGCTGCTGGCCTGACTCTGAATTGGCTTCAGGTGGAGGTGAGTCATGTGCTTTCAATCTGGTGCTCCTTCTTGCCACCGCTCCAGCTGTTCCTACCTCCTAATCCTCCTCCTGACTCTTGGAAGGAGTCATGTTCCCCCAGCATCTTGGTTCCCTCTGAGATGGAGGACTGTGTGATCTCTTTTTCCCTGTGTTCCTAGCATTCCATGCTGTCTTCCTGCTCTCCCATTGACCCCTTGACCCCTGCCCCTCTGTTCACATCTTCATGTTCCATGAGGCTGTTGAGGCCTCCTGACCTGATGCCTTCCTCCGGGTCGTCCTCATCCTGCCAGCCCCGGCACCCCTACCGTTCCATGACATCTTGTGATCCAAAATGGCAAGTCCTCTGAGCAACATCAGCTGGGCTGTAGTTTGAGCATGCCCATCACCATGCTAATGCCTGTGATGTTACTAGTGCTCTGCGTCTTGTGGTTTGGGATGTCTATAGAATTAGGGTAGCATACAGAGGAAAGGTCACACAACAGTACAGAAGAACACACAAGTAATTGTACCTCTACAACTATTGGATGTTAACCACTGAGAATGCAGCAGCAATTAGCATTGTTGTTGTTTAGTCGTGTCCGACTCTTCATGACCCCATGGACCAGAGCACGCCCGGCATTACAATTATTTTAAAAAGTTGTTAATGTTGTATTTAAGGTCTCCATCTCATGAACTTATAGTAAAGGGTGGGTAAGAAATATGATGATGATAATGATGATTACACTACTAGCATAATTAAATTACATTTCTGATTAATATTTTAGGAATTGATTCTAAAATTGAACACACGCACACAAAGAACACTCAGGTGAAGAAGAAGAAGAAGAAGAAGAAGAAGAAGAAGAAGAAGAAGAAGAAGAAGGAGGAGGAGGAGGAGGAGGAGGAGGAGGAGGAGGAGGGTGAGTGTTAATTTTTTTTAAGTGGGGGAAAATGTGTGGGGAAAATATTAAGGGAGGAATGACTAAGTAAGTGAAAGGATCTTATTCTGAATTTGAGGAAGTTATGCAAAGTTATTTTAGTGTTTATGTTTAAACAGTGTTCTTAACAAGTTTCTAGGTGTTTTTACATGTTTGTTTTATTTGTATTGTTTTGCTGCTTGGTTGTTTGCTGCTCTGGTCTCCTTTGGAAGAAACGGCAGGATAGAAATTTAAGAAATTAATAAGTCAGTAAATGCCTTAATTGTAGGTTGTAAACAATAATTAAACATCTCTGAAGGATATGCTTATGGAACCGTTTCCTCATATTTAGTCTAGAAAGAAAGTTAGCACCTGAATTCATTTTACAGATATATTTTTTACAAAAATCTCTCATTGAATGTGATGCTCTCTTTAAGAGGCTTCAGTTTGCTCTCTACAAAGTATTCTGTGTTTTTAATAGACTTTTCTACACCCAGCTCTGTGAGGGGAATAGGGGTCTCCTAACAACTCTCAGCCTCTTTATCAAACTACAGTTCCCAGGATTCTTTGGGGGAAGCAAGCCATGATTATTTAAAGTGGTACGATGTTGTTTTCAGTGTACAGTATAGTGCAGATGGGGCCTGATCCTTACAGTGCAGTGAAAGTAAAAATCTACCACCTTCCTCCATTTCTCTGCGATTTTCAAAGCTGGGACTGTCCTTGCAAGCTTGCTTTCTGCTTTGCCGTGGTTAACAATACTGAACTACTCGTGGGAAACATCTGGTTTGCTTTAATGCCAGCTTGGGGTGGGGAGTGGGGGGAAGAAAAGAAAACGCAGAATTAATTTTGATATGATAGTAAACCGTGTTTGATTGGCCCTATACTGACACAGTCATTGTATCATTTACAATCTCTAAAAATAAATTGTATTCTATAAAAAGGTTACAAGATCCTATTAGGCCTTGCAGTTATGACGGCAGTACTATATGCGCTGCCGGGAAGCTGTAAATCCTTCTGGAACTCAGTGTATGGTTTGTACTGATTTTTCTATTAAGTTAAAGAAAATGTTAGCCATGTAAAAGGCAAACGTGACCCATCTGTTTCATGCAGCGCAGTGCAGTTTCCCTGATTAAAAATGCCTGGAGCCAATCCAACGTTGCCGTCATATTGGCTGAGCAACTGCTCCAAGCCAACCCCTGCAAATGCTCAGATCTGGAAGTTCAAAGCTTATTTAGATTGTGTGTACTTGTAAAACGGGGAGGCGGAATGCTGTTTGTGTTTAGAATAATGCCTTGCATTATTATTTTTCAGAACCCCCCACCCCCCCATTAATATCACCTGAACGCGATGTGTATGGCATGCAGAAACTTCTAAATAGGAGATATTGTACTTTCCCCCTCTCTTCTGCCTGCTTTTTTTTTTTTTGGCCGGTAATTCCCAAACCATCTGGTTAGCAGGTACTGCGTTGCGTTTGTAGTGTGACACACCAAATGAAAAAGTCCGATCTTTTAAAAACCACCATAAATTTCTCAAATGGCCTTGTGTGAAATGTTAAAAAGCAGAAGATAGAGGTTTTAGGTTACACAGCCTTTAATTCAAAGAGAGAGAAAGAGAGAGGGGAGAAGGAGAAGGAGAAAAAGTATAAGCAGAGCCAGGTGGGCTACTTGCTTGATACCTGGACTGCGCCAGCTTCTTGAATCCGTGAACATTACACCCGGAGACAGATGGAAATTGGAAATAATCAATCATTCTTGCGGGGACTTTATCATTTTGAAACATACTCAAGATGAGTCACTTGCCAGCATCTTTTGAAGGTGAGGCGCTTAAGTCCAAGCAAGAGCAGATGTTCCAAGGTGGTGATGTGATGTATATCATATGGAGTGTGTGAGGCAGCCCGTATAAGGATCATTATGATTTGATAGGTGATGTGAGTGATGGATGAATCATGTATTGTGCATAATTTCATCATAATATGCATCCCATTTAGCAAGCGTGAGACATGTGGAATATGCAAGTTGTACGGAATCTCCCAAATCTGGTGAATGTCAACATTCACATGGGAATGCTGACAACCTTAGAAGGATTTCCTGAAAGTCCAGAAATAACTATATCTTCCCCACTTTCCACCAGTAAAGGCTGCTTATCCACCAGTAAATGCCTGCTCATGCCTCTCTCTTTTTACACTGACTATATAAGGACTGCTAGTGATACATATATTCAAATAATAATAATAATTTATACCCTGCCCTTCCCAGTCAAGACTGGGCTCAGGGCGGCTAACAACAAGAATATCAAAGCAAGCATAAAAGAAACAATTCAATTAAAATTCAATTTTAAAATTAGGAATCTACAAGTGCAACCTCATTTAAATATCTGTAGGATAAAGCCTTAGGGGAGGGGAACACCGGGGTCAGACTGAGTCAGTCCAAAGGCCAAGTGGAACAGCTCCATCTAGCAGGCCCTACGAAAAGATGACAACTCCCACTGGGCCCTAGTCTCCTGAGAGAGAGCGTTCCACCAGGTCGGGGCTAGTACTGAGAAGGCCCTGGTCCTGGTCGAGGCCAGTCTAACCACCTTGTGACTCGGGATCTCCAGTATGTTGTTATTTGTGGACCTTAATGTCCTCTGCAGGGCATACGAAGGTCCTAAGCCGCATAAGGCTTTAAAGGTCAAAACCAGCATCTTAAACCTGACCCTGTACTCCACCGGGAGCCAGTGCAGTTGGTAAAGCACTGGATGAATGTGATCTCGCGGTGAGGACCCTGTAAGGAGTCTCGCTGCGGCATTCTGCACCCGCTGGAGTTTCTGGGTCAGTTTCAAGGGCAGCCCCGTGTAGAGCGAGTTACAATAATCAAGCCTAGAGGTGACCATCACATGGATCACTGTGGCCAGGTCAGGCTCAGAAAGGTACGGTAGGGGACCAACTGCTTAATGCGGCGGAGATGGGAAAATGACACCTTGGTTGTAGTTGCAACCTGCGCCTCCATGGAAAGGGAGGCATCCAAGGTTACACCCAAGCTCTTGACAGAAGGGGCTGACACAAATAAATTTCATTTAATAAAAACTGAGGGGTATGATAGTTTACTTAAACATCTCCCCCTTTACTGCTTGCATTCTTTGACCTGTGGTTCCCATCAGCATGAAACCTTAGCATAAATAAAATCAGGATCTCTCTTCATGGGGACATCTTTCCTCAGGATCTTCTTTTGAGGGGAGGGTATCAAGAGAGAACTTGTTTTAGGAACATTATACATCACCAGCTATCTATCATAATTTTAGGATTCCCCGTAGAAAAGAAGGGATGGAAAATGCTCCAGAAAGCAATTTTTCTAGAGTCCTCGTCTCCTCCGACAGGGTTCGGAAACAATCTAAGTGTTCAAAGCAATAAATTCTTTGGACGAAGGGAGTTTGCATTTCTATTTATTCCCAGATTTCCTCAGAATGGATCTATCTATCAAATCAGAACACACACACACACACACACACAGCTCTGAGATGCAGCTCAGATACAGGTAAATAAATAACTACTTTTCCTGTCATTTGAGCAAAATAATATTTCCCTTGTATCCCAGCGGATCTTTCCAGAGCAGTAGATAGCAACGACAGATTGAGCCCTTGCCCATAGCAAAAAGCCAAAGCACTGAGCTTTAAAGTCATCTTTAAAGACATCCTATATGCCTTGTTGCTTTGATTTATAACTAAACGTCTTGATAGAGCCCCACTCCTGCAGAGTACCACCTCCTTCTGTTTTCCAATACTTTGTTATAATCTGCCTTGCTGCCACCAACAAAAAGTGCTGTATTTTGTCCATTAAAATTGGACACAAATGCTATTTTAGGTTGTTTAGCAATTTAGATGCATTTCAATCCTCTCTCTCTCTCTCTCTCTCTCTCTCTCTCTCTCTCTCTCTCTCTCTCTCTCTCTCTCTCTCTCTCTCTCATATATACATGCATCCTGCCTGAAAGATTATCTTTGTATGATCACTTTATGTGCCTGCGATTATTCAAACTCTCCACTGGATGTCAATAGTACTTAATTTAAACACTGGATCCTATGCATGGGGTGGGGGTGGGGAACTGAGAGAGTCTGGAACCACTGAAGTCAGTAATAAAGTTTTTCACCCGTTTTAGTGTAAGGATTTCTCCCACGACAGTCTTAATGAAAGTAATTATGTCTGAATTACAATTCATACATGATGAGCACCTGGATTTTGCTAATGTGGGTTTGGCAACTCCTGCAACCCAGCTGGTGCCAAGCGTATTGCCCTGCTTTCCTCTCGACGACATCGGTGAGGCCAAGGGCAGGGGTATTGTCATTTGGGCAGCCCAGCCTTATGCCATAGGGAGGTCAGTTTGGTGCTGCTAGTGAGCAGTTTGATTTCACCCCTGGAGGCACACTCCATTATTTCTCAAGACAGATGGGTGCCGACAATGGCAACTTAGTTCTCCTTGTGTTGGCATTATATCAGTGATCTCCTGAACAGAAGAATTGCCCCAGCCTTTATTTAAATATAATGTCTGGCGTCTTCCCTTCAATACTCCAAATATTATCCACATTCTACCATTCCTTAATTTCTAAAATTCAACATTCATTGACTTTAGCAGTTATGGGTGCCCTTACACCTCCAAACTCTGTTACCCCAGATCTGTAACAATATTTACTGCTTATATGTGACAGGGGTTAAAGATAAATGGCTTAACTCACAATTACTATACTTTTTGGGCCCTTGAGAAAGTTTGTAAGCGGGCCTAACTCGTTTCTGGAATGGATGGGTTTATATATATATATATATATATATATATATATATATATATATATATATAATTTTAGAATTTTCCACATATTTATTTGAATTAACCAGCCCATTCTTTGGCTTTAGGTTTCTAGTTGTATGATAACGGCGTACTTGGCAGCCTAAAGGTTGCCTTAAACACCATATGTAGAAGATCAGCAAAAGTGAATTGCATGCAGTGGGGATGGGAAGGGGGATGAGAACAAGATTTGGAACAAGAACTTATCTAAATCTCACAACTAATATTTGAGTTAGTGGCACCCTGTTTTCTGGTATTTTACCTCCCAGTGCCTGTGGTATTTAAGTATAATGAGGTTTTCATACTTGACCCAAAGACAACTCCTTCCCCCCGCTAAGCCTGCAGAAAGTGTTTTTTTAAATAATCATTTCTGGCATATTTATTCAGAATGTACTATACTTAAGGTTGCTGTAATCACAGGCACACATTGGTTTACCGGCCATGATGTTCAAATTATTAATCGTGGGCCAAAATCTTTGGCGGATGTAAAGATGATGTTTTATTTATCAAACTGACTCATTTGAAAAGGCAGTTCTGGTCATTAGATTCTGTTAGCAGTACTGGCAAAGGATGCTGGGATACATAAAATTGTAAATAATTTTTCAGCTTGTTTCAGATTGTACGGGTACACAAATGCATGTAGTTGTTGTTTTTCTCTGTGAATTCAAACCTGATTATTTGCTGGCATTTATTCTCCTGCCAGATTATATCAGTAAAACTAGAAAAGATCCAGATCCAGAGCTAAGACACCTGGCACATCAGTGCACTTGAATATATATATATATATATATATATATATATATATATATATATATACTGTTTGCCAACTACCCCCAAAAACTGAATTTTTGGTACTGCAACTTGCCAGCCTCACATTTCCCTTCTCAAAAGGGCAGAGAGAAGGACAGAGTGCATCGTGTATATATATATATATAGAAATAGGCATCATTCCATCGGCAAGGCTTTTAAAAGCCTCTGCTGACTTGACAGAAAACTCAGCTTCTGATCTATTCTTATGCTCACCTGAAGCATTCTCGTGTTTTATAGCTGTACTACCGGCCGGGTTATTAGGCAAAATGAGGATCCCACCGCAGATATTGGGTAGCAAGAAGCAGCCGTGAGGTGTAGAGAAAAGGGCTAAATGGGCCACGGAAGTGGCGAGTGATGCCTTGTGTCCTGCGTTGAAGTAAGACTCAGTTGCCAGTCCTGTTTTTTCCCTGCCTGCCTCCATCTTCCACCCCGACTGGTGTGAGGAAAAGGGCTGCAGATACAGTGGTGATTCTGCTGCTCCATTAAGACCCCCCCCTCCCCACTAAGCACCACTTCTTCCCATCAAGCCCCACCTCTTTCCAGCTGGGCCTTGGGTTGCAGCCTCGGTTGGGAACAAGCCCCATTGAACTAAATGGGCCATTTGTAACTATGTTTAGAATTGCATCCTCAGTCCATTCATCTAAGACTAACACTCTTTGAAAAATCAGCCAAAATATTTTGGAATACCTCTAGTAGTGAATCAGTGAAATATCTGAGAAGCTACCTTATCAGGCATGCCAACTTAAATAAAATATGGGGGGGGATGACACACACACACACACACACACACACACACACACACACACACACACACCATTTGATTGGCAATGCCCATCAACTTTGGGAGTGGTGACCCCTCAAATATATTTTTTTGGGGGGGGGAACTGAAGACCCTCAGCCCCTAGGAGTTGGCTCCTATGTTCCTTATAATCGCAGTGGTGTTGAATATTTGTGAAGAAACATCATTTCCTCTATATTGGGTGGCACTGCTTCTCATAAGAAATGCCATCTTGAATATTCTGCATTGTGTTTCAATGGCAGTGTAGAATTTTAGAATTCACACCAACACAGTCTATTGTTGCCTCATCATTTGTCTGCTCTAGAATATAAGGGTGTGTGTGTGTGTGTTTCTCATTAACAACTTTACAAACTATGTGCTTATGGTTTTCATGTGTGGCATGGACCACATTTGAAAGATAGGGAAAGTGTCTGTGTCTGTGTGTGTCAGTTTGGTTTCATTTATTTGTTTTAGTTACTTAAGGAATTTTTATCCTTCCTTTAAAAATACCATTTTTCCAAGATGACTCACCAAAGGACAGAGCGGAATCACAATTGGAGAGTTTTTTTAAAAAAATAAAAAAATAAAAAGCAAAGTAACAAACAGTACACGCAGTATCAGATTAAAAACATATTTTTTTAAAAAAAAAGGAAAAAAAAACATGAGACAGATTTAAAAGGCGGCGTTAGTGCAACATGTTGGACTGAAAGAGAGTGAAATGACAGCAAAAGCAGATATATTTGTGCAATCCTCTTGACCCCACAGCTGACTGGCTGTCCAAAACAAAACAAAATTTTGTTTACAAAATTTGCTTTGCTGTAAACAGATTGTCTCTACACAGGCCATGCAGCAGGGAAGTGGTGTGGGGTATACGGTGAACCAGGTGTGGTGCAAACCATCCAAATGGTGCTTGTATTAGCTGCCATTCCAGCTTGCTGAAAATGTTGAAGCAGGAAGCTGCAGAAACGAAGGCTTCTCACTGAAACTGAGCGCGGGACGGGGAGGTTTTGTTACTGTTTTGTTCCTGATATCCTATTCTTCCTTTAAAAAAGAAATTCTATAAACTGAATAGCAGCTGAAGGAGATAGTGTTCCATTCAGACTTGGCTGTTTTCAGGAGATATCACAGATAGCCCCCAGAGGCTACTTTGTAGAAAGGGTACAAATGGTGCCATAGATTTTGTAGGTTTAAAAAAACAAAACAAAACAAAAACTAGGCTAAGTAGAAGCGATAAGATCTTTGATTACTTCATTGTCCAGCAGGTGGCAGTCATAGAGCCTCTTCTGACTGCTAAACCACAAACAAGTGTTCAGTCTGCGCACCTTTATACAGAAGGTCAAGCCTCACACTTGGCAGGAGCTGCGGCTCAGATTTCCTCCATGGTGCTGCGGTAGGAGATGAGCTCTATACAGGTGGAGCATCTCTTAGAACACATCCAAATACGTCCCTGATGACTGGACTTGATGAACACAGGCATTTCTATGGCAAATGTTCTGTGGGTTAAGGGATCTGAATTGATTTCAAATTTCTGCATTCCCAAACTCCTCCTGGAGTGTGCTTTGAATTGCTGGACCCTGCTCTTCCCACGTGCCTCTAGAAGGTATTAGTAAAGATGTGAGCTGAACACCTTCTGCTTGCTGTTTTGCTGGCTGTGTGACAACACCTGCAGCTACTGTTGGCTCAGGCAATCCCGTTTTCATTAACTGCTTTACTGGATGGTATGGAGCGAACATTCAAAACTAATAAACATCTTCAGTGATTTACAACATGGTCAAGGCAGTAAAAATATGCCTGCCCCGTAAACCAAAACTACAAAGATTTTTAACTTGCACCAAGATTGAAGCCAGTAGGTCCTACATGGCTAAGGAGTTGGATTTTCCCAAGGACCAATATCGCTGTTTGTAGTTGCTGTTAGTAGAAGGGATATGCTTCTAAGTATCAAATATTAGATTGTTGATTGTTCAGAATGGAGAGAAACCGCTAGATATTTCATTTAGCTCATACATGGCAAGCTTTAGCATGTCATTCATGGCAGGACTTTCTGACAGTAAGAGCTGTTTGACAGTGGAACGGACTTCCTTGGGAGGTGATCAGATGATCTTAAGGGTTCCTTCCAACTCTACAGTGTGTGTGTATCCTATCCTATCCTATCCTATCCTATCCTATCCTATCCTATCCTATCCTATCCTATCCTAGTGTTTCTGTTTTTTGGGCTATTTCATTGAGTTCATTTAGCCAGCTCTTGAAGTGTTCTTTGTCAGGAGACTCGGCACAGTGATCACATCTGGGATTTTTGAACTGGAAAACTGCAGAGGATTCCAATCCTGTTACAAATAAATGTCTCAGCTCTGAATCCTTTTATACCCTTTTGAGATGATGATGATGATGATTTACTTGCTCTTCATACTAAGGGCCCAGGGTGGGCTACAACATAAAAATGCAATATTAAAAAAACACCAGTTTGAAGCAACTTAGAATCACATAAATAAGGTGGGTCATGAAAATATACACTTCAAGTGTCAAAAACCAGAGCAAAGGGGTGCGTCGTTGTACTTATAAGGACTGGCAGGAGGAGACGTATCACGCCTCATCTACAGTTTCCACCATCCCTGACCATTAGTCACACTGGCAGGGGCTGATGGGAGTTGAAGCTCAATGGCATCTGGAGGGACCTTGGTCCTCCATCATTGTTTTAAGGGCTTAGTGTGGTCCATCGTATCAGCACCAATATATTGCTCTGAAAGCAAGGGGATGGGGAAGAGACGGCATACAAGAGAGACAAGGCATGAGCAAGCTGCATATCTCCATTCTCCTGCCTCTTATAATTCATTTTATTAGAGGGCCACTTAGATAATGTGCTAGAGGTTGGCAATTCAGCCCCCTACATATGGGGGTGGTTTTTTTGTTTTTGTTTTAATTGTTGATATTGCCCTTCCTCTCAGTTCCCACTGTTAAACTTCTCCATACTTGGTCCCCATCCATGACTCACAGCACACAAGTTGAAAAGCTTATTACATTTCTTTTAAGCTTGGATCAAAATATTCCCTCTTTTTGCTTTGTTGCTTTGCCTGTGAATCTGAACGTAATCTCATCCATCTCTTGTCACATGGATGATGGTGTCCAGATAACGTTCCTGTGTTATAAAATAAATAAGATAATATTTTATGCGCAGCAAAATCTGAAATCAAAACGATCGAGGAAGAAGAGCGTGATCTGCATTGTCCAATGGAATATAAAGATGTACAACTGGGAAGTTGTTGGTGACATGTTTGGCTTTATGAAACTAAAGTACATAATGGAAATCACTCTGCCGAGCTATCTTTTTGCCAAGCTTGACAGCATTTAGAAGAGAGGCAAAGAAATGAGTCAACGGGTTTTCACGCTTGACTGCCGCACCTAAAAATCATAGATCCAAACAAAAGGAACCGGGGAACGTGATGCCATGAATAATGATGAAAGCATTCTTTGCAGCTTAAACAACTCAGCTTACAAAACGCTTCTCTAAAAGTGCAGATCTCTTTCCCCACCCTATCACCCTATGCTTCAAAAAACCCTATCTAAATTTTCGAGTATTTAAACTGAATATTGATAAGCGCACAGCTGTCCCTAGGAACTGAAATGTGTGTGGTATGTTGGTCCCTTTGGATTGCAGGGAACGGCATTTAAGTGTGTTTTTCATAAGGCCAATAGACAATGTTATTGTACAGGTTAAGGCCATACTCGCATCTAAAATGCAGAGCAGGGACTCCTGCCAATGCCGCGGTGCAATTATTCAGGAGCAAAATGTTTGCCCACTTTACTCACTGCACCGGGCTCCTTGATGATATCCTGCAACTAATAAGATATCGATTTATTTAAAGCATGTTTTTATACCACTTTTTAGGCAAAAAAGGGGGAGGGCTCTTAAGAGCAGCTTAGCTTAGATACAATCAATAAAGAAAAGATGTGTCACTGCCCACAGGCTTACAATCTAAAAGACATGATACGAAAGGGGAAAGGGAGTAGGAGGGCAGAGGGAAAAGCAAACTCCAGCACCAGTATGTCAAGTTAAATTGTCATTCTGCCAGCATCAGCCTACTAGAATGGAAAGAGTTCAGGCGTCAAATGCAACTGGTCTTCCAGCAAAGCCGTTGAGGGTAGTTTTGCTTCCCTTCTTCCCTTCTGCTGCAGCAGCAGAGGAAGCTGTTGGAGCACCTGGGGAGGTGCGCCCAGGGGCTGGGCGAGCCGGTATTAGGGGTGGGGTGCACCGCGGGGCCTCCAGAGTCTGTCTGCCTCCTCCCACTCAGCCACCCTACAGCTGGGGGGGGGAGGCAGCGGGAGGAGCATTTGGGGCAGTGTGGAATCTGCAGGTGCCCAAGCCACCGCATCTCTCCAAGGAGAGACATGTGGCTCGGGCGTATTGCAGGCCCCGTGGCGAGTGCCGCCCAACATTTTGTCACCCCCTTCAGTGATGACACCCGGGGTGGCTCACCCCCACCAACCCCCTTCCTCCAGCCCTGGCTGTCATGGAACAGTTGAGGGAGGAAAGGCTGGGTGAAAGCGGTCTCCGAGCAGAGACAACAGGGTGATCCTGTGTCCCGTGCCTCCCTCTCTCCTAGAGATCGGACAAATCCTGATGCTGATATTTGAGTGACATGAACTCTTATCACAGAGAGCAGCCAACGGTTGGAGGAAAATGGGGTGGTCCTCACCTAACGATGCAACATGTTCCTATAAAGAAGGGGGGTTTGCACATGCAATGAAGCATTTCCATACAGCAACAGAAATACACACACAGGGCCGTCTTAAGCGCCCCTGGCGCCGTGGTGCGCCGGATCCCTCCGGTGCCCTTCCACCCTGTTTCCCACCGTGGTGGGCAGGTGGGCGCAGTGCGCAGCGCGGCTGCCACAGGTGCTGCTGCGCGGCAGGCGGGCAGGCAGGCAGGCACAGCGCGGTTGCCGTGGGCGCAGCTGCGCGGCGGACTGGCCGGCCAGCGGGCAAGTGCAGCTCGCGGCGCCCTCCTGGCGGGCCGGCGCCGTGGTGCCCTGCGCCACCCAGCCTGGCCGTAGGGCTGGCTCTGTACACACACACACACACACACAGCACACGCAAAAAAAGAAATCCACCTTTCTCAGGAACCGGATGCAACCGAATCAACTAACTGATATATATGAGTTTGCAGTTCAGGGCCACATCCACCCAGGCTAGTGTGCTGATGGAAGTCAGAGATGGAAATGTATTTCCTCTTTGCAGAAGAGGCAAGCCGCTTTCTGCCGCAAGCCATTTGCCAATGAGCAACTGTAGCACTAGTCATGTACTGTACTGCGAACCTTGGTGCGTGCACTATCCCTGGACCAGCCCATCGAAAGAGCAAGACACCTGCATGAAAAAAATAAACAGATTCTCAAATGTATTGTGATATGGACCTCAGAAAATGGCCCCTTCTCACAGTGTTTCTAAACCACACAAGGTTTACTGCTTATGTGTCACTGACCTCTAGGGCTAGGTTTGGGAACTGCAGTTTCTGTACCCAAAACCCCACTGGCTCTGCAGGTATCAATTAAGCCATATATGTATAGCCAGCCAGCCACCACAGACCATTTACGTAAGACATCTTATTTCTTCTCTGGCTTATGTGATCAACTCCTCATAGATTCTGACAGATGTGCCTTGCAGTTCTGTGGTAGCTCATCAAGCTGTTCCCCGTTTTTTAAACTCTTCTCCTGGATCATTTTGGTGGACCAAAACTTGGTAGAAGCTATGCTTGCCCAAAGTTCCCAACATGCACTGCACAAGGTGCCAAAAGTGAAGTCAGCTATTTCTCTTGATGTGTACATGTCTGCCTATATGTTCAGCCTCTTGCTGCCTGTAGTGACTCATGAGGGAGAACCTAAACCAGGCATAGGCAAACTCCGGCCCTCCGGATGTTTGGGACTACAATTCCCATCATCCCTGACCACTGGTCCTGATAGCTAGGGATGATGGGAATTGTAGTCCCAAACATCTGGAGGGCTGGAGTTTGCCTATGACTGACCTAAACAGATGCAGTGGAAGCACACATATAAAGGGTACATATTTATATCCTGCCTTTCCCCCCTGACAGGGACTAAAGACAGCTTACAGATAAAAAATAAGAACAGCTAAAAACATAGGGAAGAAGTATTCATTAAAAACAATTGAACATATTTTCATTGCTTATCAACTAAAACAGATATTGGGGGGGAAAATGAAAGAACGATTTCAAAATCACTCTGGGAATTGGCAGTGGAGTGGGGGAGGAAGGTGGGTGGCTGGGTGGGTGGGTGATGGCATAGGTAATAGCCAATAGGCACCCATGACAGCCAGCCTGTCCTTGATGTGCTAAAGCTGCCAAGTTCAGTTTCTGCACAGCTTGTTTCGCTTAAGTATAAAAACACAGGTGTGTTTTCAGGGCAATAAATGAGTGTTAAGGTCAGTACTGCCAACGGCAAAATTTTACAAATCTTACCTTTGCTAGTTACAATGTATGTCATTTCCACTCAGCCTTTTAAAATACAAGGGACCCACAATCTGTCAAGAATTAAGTCCCCAACAGGACGCAAGGGAAACTGCCAAAAATTAACACACAAGCACCTGTTATACTCAGAGATAGAAAAGTTGAACTGAAGACTGGAGATTTGAGGTCAGGGAATTCCTGCCTGTATGCTTCTCTTCCTAAATTTTTGCTTCCATGAATCCTGAGACCTTCCTAATAAATGTATTTTTTATTTTCACACACATACCCGCAAAACCACATGTGCCTCCCTCCCTTTCTTTCTTTCTTTCTTTCTTTCTTTCTTTCTTTCTTTCTTTCTTTGATTTGATACAGAGGTACCTTGGTTTTTGAACGTTTCGGAAGTCGAACGGTCTTCCAGAATGGAAAAACGAGTTACCACTGTATTTGTGTTTTGCTTTTCCAGCAACAAATGCTGATCTCAAAGCGACTCACAAGAATCCCAACAGCAATGGACAAGTGAACCATTGTAAACACTATAATATCAAACACATAAACGAAGCAAACAACAAAAATTCACCAAAAACAATACGTTTAAAGCACATTACTTCTCCCCCCGCCCAAGGAATCCTGGGAATTGAAGCTGCGTGAAGGGGGACAATAGTTCCAGGATTCCTGGGGAAAAGAAGGTGCTTTAAATGTATGGTGCATATAAAGCCAATGATAACTGACCAGGCTTCAGCCAGGAGATATCTTCTAAGTCAGGAGTGAGGAACCTAAGGCCACTTAGATGTTGGACTCCAGTTCCCATCAGCCCCAGCCAGCATGGCCATTGGTTAGGGATGATGGGAGTAGTTGTCCAGCAATATCTAGAGAGCTACAGTTCCCCTGCCTTTCTTCTAAGTCAGGCATCCCCAAACTTCGGCCCTCCAGATGTTTTGGACTACAATTAGTCCTGTTAGCTAGGGATCATGGGAGTTGTAGGCCAAAACATCTGGAGGGCTGCAGTTTGGGGGTGCCTGTTCTAAGTGATATGTTGGACAGGTTTTTGGAATCTTTCCCATGGAGCCCCAAATTTTATTTCAAAACTGGGTCAAAGACATTTCAAAGCAGTAAATGTGCAAGGGCAAATATCTATCATCTATCTCGGGGATCAGCAACCTTTTTCAGCTGTGGGCCAGTCCACCATCCCTCAGACCATGTGATGGGCCGGACTATTTTTTGGGGGGGGGGAATGAACGAATTCCTATGCCCCACAAATAACCCAGAGATGCATTTTAAATAAAAGCACACATTTTACTCATGTAAAAACACACACTGATTCCCAGACTGACTGTGGGCTGGATTGAGAAGGCGACTGGGCCGCATCCAGCCCATGGGCCTGAGGTTGCCTACCCCTGATCTATCTATCTGTCTATCTATCATCATCTATCTATCATCTCTCTTTGCTCTATCTATCATCTCTCTATCTATCATCTATCTCTCTATCCAACCAACCCAAATGTCCCAAAGTTACCCCTTCTAACTAAAATGACACAGTCATTCAAACAGTTCCTCTAGTAAGGAAACCTAGTTTTAAAAGCTCAACAAGGCAGCAAATGTTCTCCTAGCCACACTGTAGACAATGTGCAAACCTGCCAAGCAGAACCCCATTGCGCCAGGCACAAGGCTCTGGAGGAATTTTCTGCGGGCAGCCCTTGGTATGCACCCTAACAGGGTCAGAGTGGGTTTAAGAGAATAGGAGAACCGAGCGAGAAGCTTAATCTGCAATGAAACTGGGGTTTAACAAGGAGTATGAAGTGTAGCGAAATATTACTTCCATATGCTGGAGAAAACCACATGTTGAACAGAAGCAAATGGTAGCCTATCAAAGTGGCAACTCAAAATCTGTGAGGGTTGGCAGGCTAACTCAGGACCAGTACCAAAAACAAACCACTTGAATGCTTCAAAAAAAACTGGGTTGTTGGGTTTTTTTTTGAGGGTGTGTGTGGCCGTTACAGTCATTGTAATCAACATTGTAATCAACATTTGTCAAAGGAGGCGAGGCAGAACTGTGTCCCCCCCCCCCTTTACTTTTATTATGTTTGAAGATGCACTTTTCTTCAGGAAACAATTCCTAACAACTGCTGTCTAAATAACTAGGGAATGGGCAAATGTATCCATTTCTGTTGCTCTCTGTTTTCTTCAATTCATTTATTCACATTTACACATCCGTTCGTGTGTTTGTTTCCTTTTAAGAAAAATCCTCATGAAAATTTGCCAGCAGTGTGGTGTAGACTTCTTCTAATATATCCATTTTGTATGCAGTTTTGTATACGTTTTTGAAAGCAATTTCCCCTTATATAATGTATCTTTGTATGCTATTTTCACCACTATATACATTTTTAATGCACACTTTAAACGAGTGTAGGGCTTTTTTTTACACATTACTTGGCTGGAGAACTGCATTGCAAAATTTGGAGAAGAGAGAATTTTGAAAGGTTTTGATTTGTGTATTGCTTGAGAAAGTGTGAATTAGGTAGTTTTGCCTTTAAATGTGGCATGAAGGCTGGCAACGTCAATGCTGCCATGCGGGAATCCCTTGCAGATGGCCACAGTGCCTATAAACAGACAGGTTGTGCATCCATAGTAGTGGCCAGAGGAGGAATGACCTCTGGGAGGAGCGCAGAGAGAAGAAATGCCATGGCACATCTGCAGCAGCACAACTGGATGCCTTCATCTGCCCCAGCTGCAACAAAACATGTCTCTCCTATATTGGTCTCTACAGCCACAGCAGGCACTGCAATTGTCGAACTGCTTGACTTCACTTCCAAAGGCGCACTCCTCAGTTGTTTCCCGAGGCAGATGGATGCCAGGCAGGACATTGTGAGCTGAGTTGAATTTCTGACCCATCCCTAATGATACCACTATGTTATAACGTATCTGTGGCATATGTTGTTGCTGTTAGCTTTACTGTCTGGTCTTTGACCGCAATAAAGACTGATTGATTGATCTGTTGCAACGGAATTTGGATATAATGTGATAACAGTCCCAGACTCATATGAATTGCATTTTTATGTCTAGTTCCTGTGTGTGCGTGTGTGTGTGTGTGTGTGTGTGTGTGTGTGTGTGTGTGTGTAAATTAAAAAAGAATACAGCTGTATCTTGTATGCACCCAATTTTTAAAAAATCAGCATAGCATAGTCAACAGCACACAGTTGCTAATGGATTCCTTAAAGTGCAACTGAGTCTTACCAGGACCTATTAGTCAAAATCGAAATATCATGCATTATTTATGAAATGAGATGAGTTCTTTCCAAGAAAGAAAGAAAATCTGTATGAGGTTATTTCAAGTGCATCTTATCAACTTAACTTCAAGGCTACTTTCATTCGTCAAATATTGAACTCTCTTGCCGACAAACAAATGACGGGGAGTCACAGGTCTGATTGTTTGCTGTTACTTGGTTTTTAATGCCCGTTGAGGCAAACAGACTGTAGACGGTGCTCAGATATCTTTTCTCCTTCTTTCTTTACAATAACTGGAATGGGGAGAAAGACCTATGTTTATAGAGCGGTGAATGATTTCTTGTTAACGTTTACAAGGAGATCCTATAGCAGGCATCTGAGTCGCAGCCTGTGATTTATGTTCATTTGATATATACGGTAGTTAAAGTCAACAGTAAACACTGTGAAGGACTGAATAGGCTGTGTGTTCACAGATAACCTCTTGTCTAGCTTTTACAAGGTTTGCAAAGAGTCGGTTGCTCTGATTTGTGCTGGCTAAAATTAGTCAAAACACCTCGGCCATCTTTGTGTATCCAAGTTAACAACTAATGTAAGAAGCCAGTCGGCATTAATGAACCTTAAAATAATGAATGGCTGATAACCTTTCTTTTATGTACACTTTTACATACAGATACAGACACAGCTTGACTGAGTCCCTGTGGCAATGGCGCTTGAGTTTTGTTCTGCTTCACCTTACTAGGCCTTCCGTAGCATCAGGCTTGAAGGGCAACATTTGGGGGTGAGGCACTTTGATGCTGGGCTGGCAGAGTTGAGGACTCATTTATCAGTGGAAATGACAAAGCTGTAAGTGGCCAATTCTAGTTCCATAAACTAGAAGGGGGGGGGGACCACCTTCACATGGGGCTGTCAATATAGACCTCCTTTATGAGCATCTTGCCTTAATGCTGAGGTAGATGGCTGTGCAAATGGATGTAAGATAATCAGTGCCTTCCTATAAACAAATAGGAGACTGAACCCAATAAGTACCCGAAGGAGCATCTCTACCCCCATCATTCAGCCTGGACACTGAGGTCTAGCTCTGAGGGCCTTTTGGCAGTTCCCTAACTGCAAGAAGCGAAGCTACAGGGAACCAGGCACAGGGCCTTCTTGGTAGTGGCGCCCACCCTGTGGAACACCCTTCCATCAGATGTCAAGGAGATGAGTAACTGGATAACCTGAAGGCAGCCCTGTGTAGGGAAGCTTTTAATGTGTAATGTTTTATTATGTTTTTATATATGTTGGAAACTGTCCAGAGTGCTGGGGCAACCCAGTCAGATGGGCAGGGCATTAGTACGGTAGTAGTAGTAGTGCCTAGTCATGTTTATACTACAATTCATTATAGTCAAGTATTTCAATGCCACTCCAGAGCAGAAAGTTATCTACGTTGAGAGATCACAACTTGTCTCACTCTGGATTTTTTTTATTTTTTATTTTGAAGGGCAGCTTGAAGTAAGGGGTAAACTGTGGTCTCATTACAGCTCCGACATCTCCCAGCATTCACATGACTGGTCCTCAATGGGTAATTCCACATATAGATATATTCCCATTCATTGAAGAACAAATGTTTTTTCAAATACAAAAAAGGCACTTGGTTGTGGGCTACCAGAAGTAGCATTGTGGGCCGGATCCAGCCTGTGATCTGTGGATTCACTCCTGGTCTAATACATCAAATGGAAATGCAGACATATTTGAAGACTAGTAAGGTTCTCTGGAGGAGCAAAAAAGTCGGGTGAGTTAACTTGGTGATATTTTATTTTCAAAAAGCTGAGTTTTATGCACTTGCTAATCTCTCCAAGGAATTCTGGATTGCAAATTATTTATATTGTAATTTGGTTGTTTTGGTTTTTTTTAACTACTGGCTAGCTACCTTATAAATAGATGTTCAAGGTAGGTGGATATAAATTATATGCATCAATCATTAAGCAATACTATTTATTTTAGAATCCCTGTATTAACGTGTGATAATGGATGTGCCCAGCACCTTTTTATGCCATACCACTGGCTGCAAATAATGCTTGCGTCCAGATCGGCATGTTTTCCCTCCTGAGCAAGAGTCGATATGTCACAAACATGCCCTCCAGCAAACACAATCTAGCTTTTAGGCAACTATTTATTTTGACACATCCAAGGACATGCCCACACACTCTTGTCAATTAATTAAAAATAACCCTGCAAGTAGGTGCAAAGAGCAATCGATGCAAACAGCCACAGCACCTGTGGATATGCTCTGAAAGGAGGATAAGAAGCCAGGCTTTCCCCACTCTCAAACTACACCACCTGCACATGGGCTACATAAAAGGTAATGGAGTGACCCTGAGCACATTTGAATCCTTAAAAGAACACATATTCAGATAAGTTTACAGGGTGATTCACCTTTCCTGGATACCCAGACCAACACACACACACACACACACACACACACACACACACACACACAATGTATTTTCTGCTTCAGCTTCTTCTACTCTGACAAACACCCACAGCTGAGTCAGCTAACTGAATGGGGAAAGTGTCATTTTAAGACATCTCCCACCCACTGAAAGAGCTCTTTCGGCTCCCATGGAGAGAAGTCGCAAAAGGTGAGAGAACGCAATTTGAGGTGGGAGTGGAATGACGCTAATATGCTTGTGAGACACAAATGAATAACTTAACCTCTCCTTCCCCAGAAATAATAGATTCTTATGTTTCAATGCAAACTCAAGGCTTTCATTATGTAGCTGGAGGGGGGATGTATTGGCCTTTAAACGCATGCACACAGTGAGAGAGACAGAGAGAACCAGTCCTTAATGAAGAATAACAGTGCTTGGATATACCCGACTGGGCTTATAAGACGACCCCCAACTTTCCAGTTAAAATATAGAGTTTGGGATATACTCGCCATATAAGAAATACGACCCGGTGTATAAGATGACCCCCGAGTTTTGAGAAGATTTTCCTGGGTTAAAAAGTAGTCTTATGTGCAGGAATATACAGTATGTTCTATATCTGTGAGACCTCTTTCTCCACCATTGTGTCTTCAAAGTGGAGAATGTGGGGCTGAGATCAGGATCTGGAGATGAAAAGGGAGCAATCAACTAACATGGCTTGATGCAACAGCCACAGAGGACAGGCATTAGCAATCTGACATTACTGAATATTGCTTAAGGTGCAGAGGAACATAGAAAGCTGCCTTATACCGAGTCAGACCACTAATCCATCTTGCTCAGTATTGTCTGCACTGACAGGCAGCCCCGACTGAAGATACCTGGGATTGACCGGGGACCTTCTGCATGCAAAGGAAATGCTCTATCACTGAACTATGGTCCTCTCCCAGCTTGAATGCTTCACTAAGTAGCCAGGCTTCTGGAGCCAAATAATAAAAAACCACCAGCCAGATGTGCCCACCTTTTCCTTCACTGAAAGGCCTTTGCTTGGCTATATCATTTAGCAAGAGAAATTTTGAGAAAGAGACATGCCCAACAACTAGTGACTCATTCCTGCTAATCTGAGAACATTACAACTCTAAAATCAATGCAGATTGGATTTTCTGTATTCCCCCCCCCCTTCAAGGTGGTGGCATTTCTATATACCACTCCTCAACTATGTCCTCTGGGTGGTCTACACACTTAAAATTTAAAAATATGAAATGCTAAAGATCTAAAATACACCAAAGCATATCATACCCGGGGGGGGGGCATCATTATGTGGATGATACCCAGCTCTACCTCTCTTTCAAATCAGAACCAGTGAAGGCGGTGAAGGTCCTGTGTGAGTGCCTGGAGGCGGTTGGAGGATGGATGGTGGCTAACAGATTGAGGTTGAATCCTGACAAGACAGAAGTACTGTTTGTGGGGGACAGGAGACGGGCAGGTGTGGAGGACTCCCTGGTCCTGAATGGGGTAACTGTGCCCCTGAAGGACCAGGTGCGCAGCCTGGGAGTCATTTTGGACTCAGAGCTGTCCGTGGAGGCACAGGTCAATTCTGTGTCCAGGGCAGCTGTCTATCAGCTCCATCTGGTACGCAGGCTGAGACCCTACCTGCCTGCAGACTGTCTCGCCAGAGTGGTGCATGCTCTAGTTATCTCCCGCTTGGACTACTGCAATACGCTCTACGTGGGGCTACCTTTGAAGGTGACTCGG
Source organism: Zootoca vivipara (assembly GCF_965207765.1). NCBI lineage: Eukaryota > Metazoa > Chordata > Lepidosauria > Squamata > Lacertidae > Zootoca > Zootoca vivipara. Next base: position 28,479,873 of record NC_142592.1, on the reverse strand, counting down.
AAACTACAACTAATCCAGAATGCGGCAGCTAGACTGGTGACTGGGACTGGCCGCTGAGACCACATAACAGTGGTGTTGAAAGATCTACATTGGCTCCCAGTACATTTCCGAGCACAGTTCAAAGTGTTGGTGCTGACCTTTAAAGCCCTATATGGCCTCGGTCCAGTATACCTGAAGGATCGTCTCCACCCCCATCATTCTGCCCGGACACTGAGGTCCAGTACCGAGGGCCTTCTGGTGGTTCCCTCGTTGCGAGAAGCCAAGTTGCAGGCAACCAGGCAGAGGGCCTTCTCGGTGGAATACCCTCCCATCAGATGTCAAAGAGAAAAACAGCTACCAGATTTTTAGAAGACATCTGAAGGCAGCCCTGTTTAGGGAGGCTTTTAATGTTTAATAGATTATTTTATTTCACTTTTCTTTTGAAAGCCGCCCAGAGTGGCTGGGGAAACCCAGCCAGATGGGCGGGGTATAAATAATAAATTATTATTATTATTATTATTATTATTATTATTATTATTATTAGGTGCAGGAATCCAGAGAAGTGTCCTTCTTGAAGATCTAACTGCTAGGGCAGGCATGTATGGGAGACGGTAGTACTTGAGGTAACCTGGCCTCAAACTATTCAGGTATTTAAAGGTTAATGCCAGTACTCTGAATAAGGCATAAAAATGGACTAATTGATTTTAATGGAGAATTAAGTGTATAATTTATCTCCTACTCAAATCCATATGATGTAACTGCAACTAAAAGCTGCTAACAAGAATAATATAAATACAATAAAATATGGGGAAACAACAAAAAATACAGTGGATAAAAATGATTTTGGGGTCAGGATGATGGCCATGCTTTGTCTCTGTGTTTCTAGCATATATCAGTTGGATGACTATGGAGTAGCCTTTGCCAGTCTGGTGCCCTTGGCCAGTCTGGTTCTATGGGAACTGCAGTCCAGGACTGGAGGGCATGAGATTGACAAAGGCCACTGCTAGATAGTGCAGAAGGACCATCTAAGATGTGACTAAGTAGCCAGAAGCAAATATCTCTTGCAAACCAAGGAAGCACTAGACCAGGCTGTTGGGTACCTTGTAAGAGACCTCTCACACTTAAAACTCCATGTTTGTCTTTAAAAACCATGCTGGAGTACATCACTACAGAGTGAACATCAAGATTCCTGCCTGTAAGGATCATTTGCCACCAGCGGCGGAGCTTCATGCCCCGGCACTGGGGGGCGGAGAGCAGGCGGGGGGCGGGGCTGGTTCGCGTCTCGGGGGTGTGTGGTGCGCCACCCACAGGGGCGTGGCATGTGTCCTGGGGGCGTGGCATGCCGTCTGCGGGGGCGGGAGGCAGCTGCAATGGCACCCCACTGGGATCGCGCTTCCAGGGGCGGTGCGCTCCCCCCACACCCCATTTCCTCCTCCAGTGTTTGCCACAAGGTTGGTATGGAAAATGTGACTTGTGCCTGCGAATCCCGGCCTTTCCAACAGGGAGGTTATTCCAAAAGGAAATACTTTGCAGCTTATCTCTGACCATTTCAACTCGAAGTGCAAGACTAGAATGTTGGGCCACTGGCTGGCATCTTGCCAAAACAACGGCTGGCGCCAGACAGGCTCATCATATTAGTTAGATCAGGCTCTTGCCTGTGTTACTTGAGCTTATAATTGTTTGTGTGGTATTCTTAGAACATGAACACGACTGCTTTTGCGGCATTCCAAATTAATTCATTCCTTTTGATTTATTTGATTGCTCAAAGATGGCAGCAGGACGAAGCTTAATATTTATTTTGAGGAACCTAAGATACGGAGGTATCGCAGTGAGGGCGAGGGATCAATGAGGTTTAGTTTCCTTCCAGTTGCAGAGGATACAGCTAATGTACAAGATTTTGGCGGCAGTAAGGAGACCAGTATAAATGTTTGCTTCGCAGCATAGACCAAGATATGATTATGCATAACATGATCTTGCAAGGGGGAGGGGGGAGCGACTGCTTATGCTCTCCTTTAAGTGGCATCCATATATCTTCTGAGGTTCACCCAGAGGTCGTACGGGAACTGCATGAACTACCCAGAGTCAGACTGAGGACATTTTACACATGATACTGGAATGCATTTCAGATGCACAAACGTTAAGATGGAAAATGAGTCGGAGACTTTTTTCAAAATCAAAAGATAGCCAATGCAGAATTTATATTTGAGTTTCAGCGCTGGGAAGTGCAACTGCTTCAAGCGGCGCTTGTGAAAGAGTTTCTACAGGCTGAAATCTTTGACGCCTTTGATCAAGAGATTTTAGGAATGTAGCGACAACAACTGAGCAGACGAAAGTTCAATAAAGTAAGCTTCGCAAAGACAACCCATGCTGCTCTGATGCTGGCCCCAGATTAAACAGAAGGTGATATCTGGACCTCTTTTGGATTTGGATGTTATCAAATGGAGTGGAAATGTGAACTCCTTAGTAAAATAATAGTAATTGTCTAAGATGATGAGGCACTTATGAACTACTTAGACATGTGCAGAGCTCTGAGTCCAGGAAAAAAAAAATACTTTATCAGATACGACTGAGAAATGCTGCTTAAAGCTCTTCTGTTTTTTTTGCCAGATCTTCCTTTAACATTCTTTTGAGACATGGGAAATCAATTCCATACAAGATAGGAAAGGGAGGCAAGGAAATAGCTCCCTAAACAGGTCAGAAGAATATTTGGGTCTTAAACCTGCATTTTCTCACTTCAGTTATTTCTGCCTCTCCTCTTGACAATGGTATCCACATTCAGTTCTGAGGGTATGTAGACAAAACAATTCCTTCATCTAGGTAACAGATCCAAAAAGCTTGCTCAGCATATTAACATTCGGTTGAAGATGGATGCCTAGCTCCCGGTTTCCTTCCTCCTCATGGACCACCATTTGCCCATCTGTCTCTCTAGGAAATAGATTCCTAGCAAATTGGAATAAATGTGCAATTAGGGGTGGGAAATCCAAAGCTGCTTAGGAGGAATAACCAAGTAATAGTATATTAGTATACTGATGACTTGCAGCTCATTCAGCCTGGCTTGTGTGTGTGTGTGTGTGTGTGTGTGTGTGTGTGTGTGTGTGTGTAATTATTGAGATTTTGTCATTGCAAATATCAAATATCATATACCATTATCCAATCCTACCTTACCATTACATTTACAATCCCCTCCCTCTGTCCCTGACATCCCTCATCTTCCCCTTCTGGTTTGTTACATTGTTTGTTGTATTCTGCATATATATATATATATATATATATATATATATATATATATATACTATTAAATGATAAAATGTTATTACATTGTTATCCTCTATTTTTGTATTCAATAAAGTTGTGAAAGTTTATTCAAATCCTGCCAATGAGTCGATTTCTTTTTGTTGTTTCTGCAGATAAATTGTAAATGGTTCCCATTCCTTTTTAAAGTCACTATTATCTTTTTCATGTAGTTTGTCTGTTAACTTTGCTAACTCTGCATAGTCCATTAATTTTTCTTGACATTGTTCTTTTGTTGGTATTTCTTCAGATTTCCAGTTTTGAGCTATTAAAATTCTTGCCGCAGTGGTCGTATACATAAATAGCTTGCATTTCCCTTTTGGTAATTCTTGACCTAAAATACCCATCAAAAGGCTTCTGGTTGTTGTTGTTTTTACCAACCTGGCTTATATAATGGCAGTCAGGCAGTCTTGCTTTGATTCCATTTGTCTTTCACACACATGCCTTTGCTATCATTGCTATTGCGGTGGACCATTTTTTCCTTTCACTCGAGGTCAGAGAGGTGCCAGTATAAGCACTAATCTTCATATTAAAATCCTTGCCAACACTGTGACATGTTTCTAAGACACTAAATTATTCCTTAGATAGGGAGCCTAGAAATGCTTTGAGGCAAATAGCCTTGTGAGGAATTTTTGGGCTATCCTACAAAACCCAAGGTATGACATATGGACCATTGCATCAATCGCAAAAATGCTCTGCTTTGCATTTCCTCTCAGTTGTCAACCAGACTCATAGGTTTTCTATGCATTGGAAAGACTTCTTAGTAAAGCCTTCCTATAACACAGAATGTGTGGCATTTCTGAATGAGTAATTTGACTTTTAGGAAAAAGTCTGTATTATAAAAGTCTGTATTACTGCCAGTGCTCCCCCCCCCAAGGGCTTTTCAAGGGTACACAGTACCGGCACATGTTGTTGTTGTTGTTAAAAAGTGTGACACATACTCTAACAACTTCATGGTGAGTACCAGCACCTATTTTTCTAGGGGGGGAAACCCCTGGAAAACCCCTATATATAACATATATACCATAAGTGATATATATGTTATGTGGTTAATGTCCATAAAAACCAGCCATTGTGCACATTTACTATATCTCATGAAGAATGTTCACGTTATCTGTCCATGAAGAAGAAACTGTACACAATTACCAGGCATACATATACCAGGCATACATATACCTGCTTTTTGGATATTCCCTGGGCACTCTGCATACTCCCCAATAAGGCCTTGAGGAGTGTCCATAACTTAATAGAGTTTTGTACATCCACCAGGCAATGTGCATAATCTCCAACCAGCCTTGGGGAATGTATACACCTCAACTGCATTTTGTATGTTCTTTGGCAATATACGCATTTCCTGGTCATTATGCATATCTGCCAAGAAACATGTCCTTTGTTGCTATTTCTAGTTCACTGGTGGATAATGCATTGCCACAATGCCACAGCCCACTGTCACACTCCACATATGTGCTTGTGTGTAATGAATCTGCACATTATAACCTCCATGTTATATGGCACCAAATATTCCTTAATTAAAAGGTGAAGTGCATACCCACAGAATTCACAGTCTCAGACATGGATAAAAACTGCACAACTGGAGAAAACAAAATGATGTGTGCATGAAATGTTGGCGGGCATGTGTGCATAATGCTTCCTGCAATAACATACAGCACTATCAGGAGCCGGCGCACCCATGAGGCAAGGGGAAGCAACTGCCTCAGGTGGCAGGATCCACGGGCAGCAAATCACAATGTAGATCTTTATTCCCTTGCCTGCTTTTGATGTAGAACTTTGCTCACCCATTCTTCCCTGGAAAGGAGGGGGGCATCATTTTGTGGTTTACCTCAGGTGCCAAAATGTCTTGGGCTGGCCCTGAGCACTATCCTAAACCAAACCCTCTGCCTATGGACTGGACGAGAATGATTAAAAGAAGCCTTTCCAACCTTTCCTTGAAAACCTACAAATTAGGAAACTGTGCAACCTCCTATATTGCCCATTGGTATTCTACAAGTGTACAACCAGGCACGAGCTGTGTGCATGATGCTAAACATCCTTCTGTAATACAGATGTGTTGGTGAATTTCTGTGGATGATGACAAAGAAGCACAATGGGAGTCAAGGACTTTTGGGATCACACTGTTCTTGACTAAAGAGGTACACTCTGTTCTCTTGAATTAGACCTCTAAAATAAGACCATGCAAACACAACATAAAAGAGTCCTGTTTTACAAATGAGTTTCCCAAGAACATATAACATTGCATCAAGCAGCACACCAGCATTTGCTGACCAATTCAAGATTTTCTATGCGGCGAGGAAGATAAACTGTTGACTTCTTGGTATCAATACGTAACCAGGATCAGTTTATCTGACCTAAACTCCCAGCAGTTTCTGTACTTCCTTCTCTAGCTCCAAGGAACAACAGCTCTTTGCAGTTTTGAAAGCTAGAGGGGTGTTTGTTTGTTTTTGAGAAGGAGCTCTCATTTGCCTTGCGCTGAAATTGAGGATTAAACATCTCGTTCTTCATTATGAATCATTTCAGGATTCTTCTTGGCTTTCATTAAGAAGAACAAGGCGGCGGCTGTAAAGTTTGGACAGTGTTTACTCCAGTAAACCAGGAGGAATTAAGGCCAGGATCTGTCATTCCCCTTCCCCCCCAGAAATGAAATGTTTCACAGGGGATCCATTTGGATTTCAGCAAGTTACAAAGATATCTGCCAACTGTCAGCTTTTTTGCAAACTGGAGAGCTTGGAAGCTGTCATTTTAGAGATGTGTGCATTGCTTCCTTGAATGCTGCAGCCTTCACACCTGCCAGAAAATGTCAGCTTGTTTGTGCCAAGAATAAAAATGTGGACATATGTCTCATTCTCCAAATAAAAAGTACAGCGTCTATATTTTTGTATCCACTCCCTGACGAAAGTCAGTCATGCTTTTCCTGCAAATCAGAGATGCAGAGAACATAAGAGCCATCTGGGTTTCAGGTAAGGGTCTGTTTCAGGGTGGAGAACCTCAGGCCTGGGGGGGGGGGTCAAATGTGGTCTTCAATGCCTCTCTGTCGGGGCCTCAGGACTCCCCCCAGGCAACACCCCTTCACTGCCACACGCCCCTACTGGCACTGCTTCCTATCCTACATGAATGTTTTCCCCTGACTGGAAAGCTTTGTTGAATTCTGGTAATGCTTCTTGCTTGCCTGGATGCAGGACAGAGAAGGATGTGTGAGTATTTGCAGAAACTTTAGGGACCCAGGTGGTGCTGTGGTTAAACCACTGAGCCTAGGGCTTGCTGATCAGAAGGTCGGCGGTTCGAATCCCTGTGACGGGGTGAGCTCCCGTTGCTTGGTCCCAGCTCCTGCCAACCTAGCAGTTCGAAAGCACGTAAAAATTCAAGTAGATAAATAGGAACCGCTACAGCGGGAAGGTAAACGGCGTTTCCATGTGCTGCTCTGGTTTGCCAGAAGCGGCTTTGTCATGCTGGCCACATGACCTGGAAGCTATACGCCGGCTCCCTCGGCCAATAATGCGAGATGAGCGTGCAACCCCAGAGTCGGTCACGACTGGACCTAATGGTCAGGGGTCCCTTTACCTTTAGGCACCTGTACAAAGGAAAAATGTACATTAATTGCTCCACCTACTTTTGCCTCTGGTCCCACCGACCACCATAGCTGCCAAGTTATCCCTTTTTTAAAGGGATTTTCCCTTATGATGAATAGGCTTCCTCGCGAGAAAAGGGAAAACTTGGCAGCTATGCCGACCACTGCCATGTGGCTCCGGGAAGGTTGCCCACAGAGTACTTGGACTTTCAACAAAATACCTCACCACAGTCTCCTGCGTAAACTTATCAGTAAAAGATTAGGAAGAGAGGTCAGAAATGGGTTAAGTTGCAGCAAGCAAAGAGTAGGAATAAATGGACGGTTCTCCAGATGGAGAGAAGAAGAAAGTGGAGTCCACCCCAAGGATCGGAATTCGAACCTGTGCTTTTTAACTTGATCTAGAGTTAGGAGTAGGCAGTGAGGTGGCCAAGTTTTCTGATAATACTAAATTGTTCAGGGTCATTAAAACGAAAAGAGCTCCAAAAAGGATTTCTCCAAACTGAGTAAATGGGCAGTAAAATGTTGAATACAATTCGCTGTAAACTCCCTGCTTCCTTGCTACTTAACCAGTTCCTTACCCAGAAGAGAACCTGTCCATGACTGCTAAGCTAACTCAGGAGTCTTTGGTGAGGTACCTTGTTAAAAGAGTTTTGAAAGTCTAACTACATTCTGCTGACTGGATTGCCTCTGTCTGAATGCTTGTTGGCACTCTCAGAGAACTGCCTGAGAATCTGGAGATTCCAATTAATTATGTCAATAGCCATCAGTTGGCCTATGCTGCCTTAAAGAATCTTATGTCCAACTTTCAGGAGAGAACAATGAACATGTTTTGCCAAACATTCACCAAAGGGGGAAACTGCTCTGTTGATAGTCAACGCAGGGGCTTCATGCTCTGCCACCGGGGCTGGAGAGCAGGCGTGCTGCCTCCAGGGGACGGGGTGCGATGCGCGCTTTTTTAAAAAATATATATTCATTGAAGGATTTTTCTTAAAAATACAAAATACAAAAAAAATTTACATTCACTATTAATTCACCAATGATTACAAAAAAAGACAAAAAACAAAAACAAAAAACACAGAGCAAGAGAAAAATAAAAAGAAATAAAAAATAAAAAAATTAATTTAAAAAATACTCATAATATCACTTAATTATAACCATTCCGACTTCCCCATCCCACCCTTCCCGAGTCTAATTTAATCCCCAAATAAACAGCTTCCATATTGCTATAAAATACTACTTTTAACACATCATTATTCATCTCTATCACATCAATATTCCAACTCTTCTTATATAATCATTTTAATCTTACTTATCTATTATATTTCCCCTTAGCCTCTAATTTCTCCCCAAAAATGTTCCACTTAATATCAATTCTCATTTTACTTCCTTCGTTTTCCCTCTATGTCCAGTCCCCCCCCCCCCAAAAAAACCCTGGTTTCGGTTCCCCCAGATGCCTCGACTAGCTCCTTAGAGTTTTCCGATTTCAAACCTGTTTAATCCGTCCACAAATTAATCAAAGATCATTTTGCAATGCACATTTTGGGGGTGGGGCGTGCGATTTGGGGGTGGGGTGCACCACGTGCAGGGGCAGGGCACACATTTTTGGGGAGGCAGCCGTGATGGCGCCCCTGGGATCGTGCTGCCCAGGGCGCCCCGCCCCCCTATCTTCCTACGCCCCTGAGTCAACGCTTTCTGTTTCAGTGATGTATGGTTCTGTGTAAGGTGGCATTCCACCGCAGAAGAATATATTAATAAAGAAGGTTAATGAATGTCTGGAATCCAATATTACATTTTCTTTGATGTAGCAATGCAATATGAAAAAAGCAAGAACTAAGACTGCCTTAATTGATCCACCTTCCATGTGTCTTCCATGCATTTTTTCTACATTAATGAGAAAGACTAAGAACTCAAGGAGAGTATACGTTCTTGACAAAATATGTAATAAGCAGAATAATGACATTATACAAACAGATATAATTGTCGTTATACAGAAAAATTAGATTAACTACCTCTGTGACCCCAAAGCAACTTCAGAATGCAACTCTGCCATTTTCCCCAATCCATTAATGCAGGCAGTGTTCATATTATCTTGTCCAATTCATATTTCCAGGATTTGAGTACACTGTGTAGTTCTCCTACGCAACCATTTGATCAAAAAACTGTCATGAACAATCCCAGAAATCCCAGAATAGCATTGAAGTTGACATGTTGGAAAGTGCTCACCCTCTGGCTGCTATGCTGTCATTCTAAGTCATCCTCGCTGCTGACCAAATCTGTACTTTCCAAGAATAAATCTTGTGAAATTCTGTAGTCAACATATTTAGACGGAATGAAAGAAAATCCCAGTAACGGGAGCACTTAAGACTAGTTTCCACGGAAAATCAGATGAGCTAAATTGCAACAAGCAACTCCATCTTGTCCTTTGTCCTATTTACAGCCAGCTTATTTTAAAGAATAATAAGATTGATATTTATACCTTTCATAATGAAATTAAACTGATACTCGGTGAAAGATGTGGCAGATCCACACCATGTATTTAAAGCACACCCAACACATATTTAAAGCACATGACTTTCCCCAAAGAATTCTGGGAACTGTAGATTAATTCCCAGTACCCTTAACAAACTACAGCTCCCGGTGTTCTTCGGGGGACACCGCATGCTTTAAATGTATAGTGTGGATCTGGCCATAACTGGAGAACCTGGAGACCCAGTGTGGGGAAGCAAATAAGGGGGTTAGGTTTGGACTAACCACACTTGGGGTCAATTTCTTGGACAGGTGCATAAAATCAGAGCACAGGATCACGATCACCACCAGTGTTAGCACACCTCTTTTAAGCGCTTTAGGATCAGATTTGAAGATGGCTGGTCATCTGTGTGGATAATGTCATTACACAGTTTAGTAGCTAGTTGGTACTGGCCTGAGTTGTACCTGGATTCTGAACAGAGCCGGGAGTTTCCTGTGACTTTTTCCGTTCTTGTTGGGGAGAGACAATTGACATCCTTGTCAAGCTTCCTAACTGGTGTGTCATACTCTAAACCTTCTATGATGCCCTTTATTTTGTCATACTGACTCCAAGCAGGTTGTTGACTCTAGGAAAAAAGCACCAGATAGACGCAGAGATACTTTGTCCATGCCATACTTCTGCTTTCCCCCCCCTTCAGCTTTCTGAAGGATTTCATGATGGCACAGACTTGAGCATGAATCTTTTACTGCCACTTACTGGAAACAGGCGTCAATGCAACCAGTAAAACTCCTGAAAATTGCTTTCAAGAAGCAGACTCCTAGTGTTTGCTTTCCAAGAGTACTGGTAGTTCAAGGTCAATGTACATGTACCAAGATGGCAGGGTGGGGTGTTTTTTTGTGTGTGTGGTAATGATGAAGATGATGAAACAATTTGAACTGTAGCTCAGTGAGAGGTAAACTCCAGTTCCTAGGATGTACAATGTGGATAATGTTCACACACTATGTTTCCCATAGAATGCTATGAGAAACAGACAAGGAGGAGATGAAGACGAAAGTCCTACCCATCAGTTTGTTTCTAGCATAAGGCATTTGGAGGTATACTACCTCTGGATACAGAGGTTCTGTTTTCCTATCATGGTTAAATATAGTACCAAAAACCACATTTAGGTTGCAATCATCTATGCACTTTCAAGAGGGAGTCCCATTGAACTCAGTGACGCTTACTTCTCAGACATGCATAGGATGACACCATTACAGGCAAAATCATCACCAGACAGATTCCTAAATGCACTTATCTCTATCAATCTGTTGCTCAGGGTCTCAGAAAATGCCACTGTTTTCAACTTGCAGGTGGAAAAAAATATGTATCTTCACATGTCTTCCTTGTTGTCCTAGGTTCTTAGAACCCACTCATCAAGACCAGCCACCCTTTCTCCAAACAGTTTAAAGAAAATTACAGAAGACCTATAATTTTGGGTTATCTCTATTACCAAGAGAAAGGTAAACTGCTGCGTTGAGTTAGAAGACTGAAGTAAATTCTAGTTGGGAAGACAACTTAATATGCTTGGTTGCTAGGGAAACCAGACACATCAGATATGGAGTTTACTCCTGTGATGCAGTAAAGACACTAACCCACCATAATCCAACCCACGTGTTTCTCAGGTTTGATACTGCGGGAAAGTAATATCTCTGGTGATAAAGCACCACAGCTAATAGGACAATAAAGGCACACACGGCAAGGAGATCAGCAGCAATACTGGAAAGGAGAAACTCTTCTTTAAGTCTTCCAATGGAAATCTCACCAGTTTGAGATCCCACCCACTTCCCTTGTTGGAACACACTTTTCAGCAAGGCATGTGTGGAACCAACTTCACTATCATTTCATTGGCAGGTAAACAAGTTTTTATCCTCCTGCACATGTGGGGAGCTCTCATGATATTGTTGTAACAGTGGCTTGGTTCACATGGCACACAAAGCCAAACCATGGTTTAGCGTGAACATATGAGTGGGCATCTCTTGGAAAGAAGCCTTGCTCCTCCCGGGTCCTTTGTATTGTTGCACCACACTGAGTCAAGTCAATGATTGGTTTAGCATGTTGTCCAAATCTGGACTCATGCTCCAGTCCAGGCATCCCCAAACTCCGGCCCTCCAGATGTTTTGGCCTACAACTCCCATGATCCCTAGCTAACAGGACCAGTGGTCAGGGATGATGGGAATTGTAGTCCAGAACATCTGGAGGGCTGAAGTTTGGGGATGCCTGGTTTAGCATGTTGTCCAAATCTGGACTCATGTTCTAGTCTCTCCCAGACTAACCACAAATGGCAAATCAAGAGCAGCCCTTGGTGATAGCTCATTGCACATCTGGAAAGAGCTCAACTATGAGCCAAAGGTGAGATGACATGTTGAGCCTAACTTTGGCTTAGCTTAGATTCAGGTAGGTAGCCATGTTGGTCTGATGCAGTCAAAATATACAAAAAATAAAATAATATTATCCAGTAGCACCTTAGAGACCAACTGTTTGTTCTGGGCATAAGCTTTCGTGTGCATGCACACTTCTTCAGATACACTGAAACAGAAGTCACCAAACCCTTATATACTGTGGGAGGGTGGGGGTGGGGTTTTCCCCAGGAGGATAGTAGGAGATGGGAGATGGACTCTGGAGGGTAGTAGGAGATGGAAGAAACCTGTTCTTAATAGAGATATTGGATTCCTGTCTCATTACATATGCTAATCATCTGCATACTATCCTTTGCTTTTTCCTGTAGGACTAATTGCAGTCGTTAACAATCGTCAACAGGTTTACCATACCCATTGAGTCAATCACCCATCTCCTACTACCCTTCCCCACCCCACCCTCCCACTATATATAAGGGTCTGGTGACTTCTGTTTCAGTGTATCTGAAGAAGTGTGCATACACACAAAAGTTTATACCAAGAACAAACTTAGTTGGTTGCTAAGGTGCTACTGGACAATTTTTATATTTTTTTAAAATATATTTTGGCTTAACTTAGTGTGAGGGAGTAAGAGAGGGAGCAAAGCAGCTGTGAGCTCCTCTACAGGAACCTGGTTCACACTAAACCATGGTTTGATTCCGTATGACAGGTGAGCCAGGTCACTACGTTGCATGCATTTTCCATAATTGTTATTGTACCACCACTGTGCATTGTTTTAATATATTTCCCATTGTATTATATAGTATTGAGACTTTTTTGTATAAAGCAATATACAAATCTAATAAATCGAATCACTTGTGACTTCCTCACTTTGGGGACAGACAATTGTATGGGCACAACCATCAGAGGTAAGACCGTTCTGACCACCATGGCTTCTTGACAAAGCATCCTGGGAATTGTAATATGCTGAGATCTCTAGCCCTAGCTTCGTTATAGGGAAATAATTGTTAAACCAGTTTTAAGTCTGTGGTGTGGATTCCTGGAGAGATTGAGCACTTCTATCCTTTATTTGTAAACCATGTGTCAGGTGTCCTTTATTATGTAGATACAGTGGTACCTCTACTTATGAATTTAATGCGTTCCGAACGCACATTCGTAAGTAAAAAAAAAAAAAATGTAAGTCAAATCCCATAGGAACGCATTTGGAGAAAAAAATTGTAAGTCGAAGCAACCCTATCTAAACTGCATCCAAGATGGTGGGCGGAGCTCCATTCGTAAGCAGAAACATTCGTAAGTAGAGTTATTCGTAAGTAGAGGTACCACTGTACATACATTAAGTGCATTTTACAACAATGTAGACAGCCCTTTGGTATGTGGCCCACTCTCTTTCCCACGGGCAACCAAATGTTAACTCTGTGGTTGAACATACGAAAAAGTCATAATGAATGTATGTCACACAGCTTTGAACATTACTTAACTGAGGCAAACAAGGAACTGAGTGGGCACAAATTTAACCAGGCAGGTTCCCACAGACCATTGCAAAGTGTTTCTCAGACAACAGCTTGCAAATCCAGTTATCTCGTCTGCTTCTGCTTATCTTGACATAATAAGTTTTTTAAAAAAATAAATTAAAAACCCACTGCAGTAAGCGAATAGGTTTCAAATTATGGAGTGGAGGAAGAGGAGTTGAACATAACTGAGGAACATATTCTTTTTAAAAAAATATGGTGCATTGACTAGCATTAATAAAACATGATCTTTCAGATTCTGCTCTTATCATATATTTAACATTTAAAATGATAATTATCCTTTTCAGTTACTAATATCTTAAATAGGTGAGGGGCCATACCTCATGCCTTGAATGCAGAAGACCCAAGGCTAGTAAAAAGCATCAAATATCATGTGTGAGGAAAAACTTCTCCCTGAGACCTTGGAGGGTGTTGCCAGGCAGAGTAAATATGGGACAAGCAACTTGTAGCTCCCCCTGTTGTTGTTGGGCTCTCATCAGCCCTGACTACCAGCTATACTAATGGATTCCAACAACGTATAGAAGGTAACAGTTTCCCCATCCTTGGGAAGAGGGAATGATTGTTAACCCCTCTGGAAACTGTAGCTCTGTAAGGGGAACAGGAGTATTCTAACATCTCTCAGTGCCATTAACAAACCCCACTTCCCAGGATTCTTTGCAGGAAGCCATGATGGTTTAAAGTGGTATGATACCACTTTAAATGTATAGTGCAGATGAGGCTCAAGTCTCATGAGGAATGGTTGAGAAGTTCTGCATATGTTTGTCCTGGAGAAGAGAAATTAAGGGGAGGCATAATGTGTGCCTTCAAGGGTCTGAAGGGCTGTCATGTAGAAGATTAAGCAGACCTGCTCTCTTTAGACTTGCTTTAGAGGGCAAAACTAGAACAAATGGGTGGAAATGGCAAGGTTTGGGGCCCAGCGATAAGGAACTTCTCCACCGGAGGTATTTAAGCAAAAAGTGGATAGACATATCGCAAAGGCTCTGTAGTCACAAGATTCATATACTGAGCAGTGTGCTTGATCTTAGGACTTTGAAGGTCTAAACCAGGCATCCCCAAACTTCGGCCCTCCAGATGTTTTGGACTACAATTCCCATCATCCCTGACCACTGGTCCTGTTAGCTAGGGATCATGGGAGTTGTAGGCCAAAACATCTGGAGGGCCGCAGTTTGGGGATGCCTGGTCTAAACTAAGCTGTGGTCTAAACCACTGAGCCTAGGGCTTGCCGATCGGAAGGTCGGCAGTTCAAATCCTTGTGATGGGGTGAGCTCCCATTGCTCGGTCCCTGTTCCTGCCCACCTAGCAGTTCGAAAGCACATCAAAGTGCAAGTAGATAAATAGGTACTGCTCCAGTGGGAACGTAAAAGGCGTTTCCATGCGCTGCTCTGGTTCGCCAGAAGCGGCTTAATCATGCTGGCCACATGACCTGGAAGCTGTCTGCGGACAAACGCCGGCTCCCTCGGCCTATAGAGTGAGATGAGCGTTGCAACCCCAGAGTCATCCACAACTGGACCTAACAGTCAAGGGTACCTTTACCGTTACCTTTAAATAATAAACAATAAACAATAACCAACAACGTTCTACTTTGGGATATGAGGAGGAGATATCAGCAGACTACTCCCTTCAAAAGAGAGTCCCACAAGGCTTTTTCTTGGCTGTAAATGTTGCACATTTCCTTATAGATGCCTGCTGTCTTGTGGACAAAATATGGAGTAGGACTTTTTCAATCGGGATGCCAACCCTGTGGGGTACCTCACTTCCTGACCCACCTACCCCCGACATTAAACATTTTTAGGTCAGTTGTTGTTTGTATCCTTTTCTGGTTTTGCATTAAAATCCCCCCCCCCCCGGAATCTGGTGTTCCATTGTTTTCATGAAAAAGATTTTTTAGCTTTGTATTTTACCTGGATTTAACACTGTGTGTTAAAAGTGCAGACTAGAAATGTGTCAAATAAATAAATAAATAAATAAATAAATGTTGTCATTTTTGTTTTTATCGTTTGAAGCTATGATTTTATTGTTGCAAATTGGATTTCATTTTATGTTGTCAGCTGCTCTGATTTCTTTTTTTGAAGAAGAGGAACAAAGTTCTTATCTTCTCTCTCTCTCTCTCTCTCTCTCTCTCTCTCTCTTTCTCAGTAGTCTCAATTTCTTTCTCAGTAGTCTTGGAATCTTGGAAATGATGCTCTGCATGTCATTTATGGATGAGGAAAGGAATTGTGGGGCTTTCTGAAAGTGAAGACTGACTCTGCTGTCTGTAATTGCCTCTTCTTTCCCCAAGTCAGGGTTGTTGTTGTTTATTGACTGGGGAAGGTGTGGGAATTGGCACAAGAGATGGCAACACAGGTGAGATGCAAAACCCAGTTTGAGGTGGGTGCAACTAGAAAGGTGCTGGACCTGATGGACCTGTGGCATGTCTTGCAGTAGCCCTTCCCTGCCATCAGTGAGCATGTGCTATTATGCATGTCTCTAACAACTTTGTGTGTGTGTGTGTGACATGTGACCATTAAAACCCATTTGATATGGGTTGACTGTGCAAATAGCACACATTTCCTCCCTCCAAGTCAAGGTGAAAATGATGACGATGACTCCATTTATATGCCACTTTTCCTCCCAGGAGCTCCTGATGGCATACATGGTCCTCGACCCTCAAATTTTATCTTCACAAAAATCTTGTGAGGTAGGTTAGACTGAGATATAACAAGTGGCACAAAATGCCACCCAGTGAGCTTCTGGGCTTAACATGGCTATGAACCCCGATCTCCCAGCTCCTACTACAACACTTTAACCACTACTTTTGATGTTGGCACCAGAAATAGTCAGATTCAGTCAGAAATTCTCCAGCATTTCCTTTTTGACTTATATGGGTAAATCTGTTATTTGTTCATGGATGGGAATAAATACGCTGCACATAAAGTTTCTATGTTTGCTTTAGCAGCCAAACAGCTCAGACGAAATATAATTTTACCATATGGGGTGCCATGTGCTGGTGACCACCTCTGCTAAAATGTACTTCATTTCTGCAGCAGCCAGTGGTTTCTAAACAAATGCATCTCTCTCCCTTTATATACTGTAATATTACATGTAAAGTACTAATATGCTGAACTTTCATGGCACTCAAATTTAACTGTCTGAGGTGGCTGCAACATAGCCCTCTCACTTTGCCTCATGGTAGGGTTGGCTCAGCTGGCTGAAACAGTTTTTATGGAGTCGGAGGCAGAGCGGGAAAATATGGTGGTCACTGCTTGGGCAACTGTAGAGAGTTAACCGAACTGTCTGTGTATCACAATATGCAAGGTGGGTGAATGGGTGAAAATAAGGGGTGGCGGAATAGCTCAGTCAGTAAGCATGAGGCTCTAAATCTCAAGGTCGTGGGTTTGAGTCCCATAAGATCTCTTCACATTGCAGGGGGTTGGGCTAGATGACCTTCGTGGTCCCTTCCGATTCTGACCAGCTGTGGCAGCTGACTGAGAGAGCTGGTCTCTAGGCTCTTCTATTCTTCTTCCCCATCCTCAACTGCCTTTCCAGACCCAGGGATCCACCCCCCTCTCCTCACAGCTCCCCGAGCCTGTCCACTGCCATCATCCAAGCGCCCCTCCGGGCAGCCCCTTCTGCCGGCAGCCGGCTCGGGCGGCCGAAGAGGGCCGTCGCTCGGCTCGCCGCAGCTGCGCACGCGCCGTTTCCCCCAGCGTGCTCATTAACCAGGAAGGAGGAAAACCTGATGGGAAGCAAAACCCCGAGCGCGGCCAGAGCGAGCGAGGCGGAGATCGGCGCTCTCCCAGCCGCAGGCGCGCACCATGTGGACGACAGCAGCCTGCCTGCCGGTGGCGTGCCTCTTGCTTCAGCTCCAGGCTGCAGGTAAACACGCAAGAGGACCCAATCTGGCCGTGCTAGGATGGTGTGCAGAGCAGCCGAGGCTTGGGCTAGGAGGGTTGGAAGGGGTCTCTCTGAGCGCCCGGGCACGCTGAGAGGGAGGGAGAGAGAATCGGGGCCATTAAAGCACCTGTTGGGTGGTCCCCCTCCTTGGATGCGGGGCCACCATCCTTTATTGGCGTCCCAGGAAGGGTTTGGGGGATAAAAAATAAGCAAATAGGCGTTGGAGCCTCCCCGCTGTTCATCTGCGCGTTTTAGTGGGTCATTTGCTTTTGCGCGTTCCAAAGGGTGGATTTGGAGCAATAGCTTGTTCGCTTTAGTAGAGGCGGACCATCTGGTTTGCAGCTCTGGCGACGTGTTTTAGCCCCGCCGTAATCTGGGCTAGATTCGCCTCGAGCTCTCCCCCAGCAGCCCGGAGCTGCTTCTCTCGGAAGCTGAAGATCCCTCTTTTGTTCGGGAAAAGTGTCTGTTTTCTTACCCAGACAGGAGCAGTTTGGGGGGAGCGGGTGGGGCTGTTTTCTGTCGGTGTTGTCTGGTGTGGACGCCTCTGTCCGTCTAGGTACAGTGCATGTTTTCGGGTTTCAGCACCAGGGTCAGCGACAAGCCGAAATACCTAGAAATGCGAAGCAGCGGGGAACCGGGCCAGACAATTCTACATCTTGCAATCATACGGTCCCCGCTGTCCTGAGCTCTGTTAATAAGAAATACGGTAATTCAAAACAACACAGCATTGCAAACGCTCAGCTGCTGCCCTTCCAGGTAACAAGAGATCGAAGGACTAGATAGAGGTTTATGCCTGTGCACGTTTTTTGTTTGTTTGCGAGGGGAATCGCACAAGTCATTATTGTAGCATGATGGAGGCTGCGCTTTAAATGCGTGCTCGGATGTGGAAGTAGCATTTTAGGAAAGGTGAAATCCCGCTGCGACAGCTCTCTCTTGTGCAATAGCCCTACAGTGGGGATAATAAATCCCCTCTCTGCTTACCTAGCAAAAGCTTTGCCGCCTTCGGGGAAACGCTGCAATTAAAGCATTACAGCCCCCCTCCGTGAACACCTTTTCAATCTTGGCCATCGGTTTTAGACTAGTTATTATATGCTTGTATTTCTGCACAGAAAGAGAAAGGTGGTTCAAAGAATATCACAATCGTCTTGGGCTGCTCTTCCCCATCATTTAAAGTGCAGTATCCTCATTTTAAACAGAAGGACCATTTCTTAAAGATAACTCTCTGTTAATAGAACCACAGCATCACCTCATTTCAGCAAACATTGCTGTTAAGTTCTTCCTGCAATGAAAATGGATGTCGTCTGCTAAGGAGCTTCACTACCAGTTTGTCTGAGTGGTCTTACATGGCTACAGTTTGGTGGTGGTGGTGGTGGTGGTGGTGTGGTGGGGAGATGTTAGTTGCCCGAGGTGGTTGTTTGGAAAATTGAAGAAAGAAAAATATTGCGGACTCAATACCTCTAATCACAGGCTCACACTGATTTGGAGTTGGGCATCCCACCCCCAGCTGGTCACATTTTGTTGCATAAAACTCAGGAATTGCATAAAACTCAGGTGTTTAAGTATGCAACTATCTTGCATGCCTTTTCAGAAGTAAATACTGTTGCATTCATTGGGAATAACTCTTTTAGGAGTGCAGTTTTAAGTCATCTGTCTAATACTGGAATGATGTACCTTCTCTCACACCAATCAATAACAAACCAAGGTTACATAAAACGCATAGGCAAACACACACAACGTAACCACAACCAGTTTTATTTCAGTGCAGCTGGTTACGTTGTGTGTGTTTGCCTTCTCTCACTCCTGCTAGTTTAATGCAACATTTTATAATCTCTAATTGTATCTAGTTGGTGTTGGATGATGGAGGCTATGAGGCTGCAAATGTATCTACAGTACTTGCCTGGGAGTAAGTTCCACTGAACAACAGTGAAACTTACATCTGAGTACATATTATAACACTGTTCAGTGAGAACTCTTAAGGCCCTGAGCACGCTCTGTATCTGTGCATTATGGATGGTTTGCCCCTGAAGGGTATCCACCTGTGGACCTCCATCTTCACCGGTGGACCTTTCTCTCCACAATAATCTCTGGCCCCTGGGATGTACTCTTGGGGACTGCAACGGTGCACCCTAAAACCACCTATACAATGCAAAATATTTCAAAGCAACAATATAGTGGAAACAGAGACTGGTGCAGCAGACAATACAAATTGTGGATAAGATAAACCTAAAGCCTACCAAAGGAAATGGTTTTTGCCCTATGGCATAAGAGAAGGCACCAACTGAGCCTCACAGGGCAAATACTTCCAGAGTTTAAGTGTGGCCACAGAGAAAGGCCCTTTTTTAAATGCCCCTCAATTGATCTTCCGACATGGCTGGGACATTCTAAACTTGCATGTCTGCATGTGTTTGGATGGTAGTCACCAAGTTTACTCGGAGTACATCCATTGAAATGACGGCATATGACTAAGATAAACAGGGCCGTCTTAAGTGCCCCTGGCACCGTGCTGCGGCGGGTCCTTCCGGCGCCCCCCGCCCTGTTTCCCAACGCGACGGGCAGGTGCAGCGCGGCTGCCACAGGCGCTGCTGCGTGGCGGGTGGGCAGGCACACCGTGGTTGCCATGGGTGTAGCTGTGCGACGGACCGGCCGACCAGCGGGCGGGCACAGCTCGCAGCGCCCCCCTGGTGGGGCGGCGCCGTGGTGCCCTGCGCCACCCAGCCTGGCCATAGGGCCGGCCCTGAAGATAAATAATTTCTGTGGGTATACTGTGAGTATACAGTGGGTATACTGTGATTAAAACTTAGCTGACACTTGTCCTTTATTTTTAAATAAAATTTTAGTGGCTAAAATTACTTTGGAGATCAAATTGGGAGCTAATATTTAGAATAAGACCCCTGATGCTCAATCCAGAAGAGGGTAGGTAGATCACTGACACTTTTTTTTTAGTGGGAGTAGATCGCAGTCTCTTGGGAGTTGGACATGCCTGGACTATAGGAAAGGAGAGCCTGTGTGTGTTCAGCTGTAGACTCCCCCCACCATCAAGAACTTTACATCAGGTGGATAGGCTCTGCTTATAGGCACACAAGTTGCCCTTTTTGGTGGTCTGCTGAATACATGGGCATGGAGGTGTGTTTTAATGGGCAGTCACACCTCCTCATGGACAAACACATCTACGTACTTTGAGTGTGTAGGCGTAACAATTGAAGAGCCATTCAATTTGCTTAGGATTGCATCTGTGCAGCCCCCTCTAATGGAAACCCAGTCCTCTTTATTTCATTTGAATCTTATTTCATGAATCAATTTTCTTAAGAATGAAGTCTTGGCTTATAGGGCACGATCTTAAGCGCATCTAGCTGGAGTAAGCTACAAGTAAATGGGTTTAGGATCACAATCCACTATGCAAAGGATATAGCTCAGTTGGTAGAGCAGGAGTCTCTTAATCTCAGGGTCATGGGTTCAAGCCCCATGCACTGCAGGGGATTTATCTACATGGCCCTTGTAGTCCCTTCCAGTTCTATGATCCTGTGTCTACTAGTTCTCATGGTGGAAGTAAGCCTGTGTAAGCTGCACTGCTTCATAATACTTCTCCATCATAGGAACAACAACAACTTTGCACATAAAATACTTGGTGTTGGGGAAGAGTTCTAGCTTAGCCTTCTCCAAGACATTCTAGTTTTGTAAGTGAGAGGATTATTATTTTTAATGGAGTAATTTTCACTCAAGAGAGTGCTCGTGTGCTCTCTAAAACTGTCCCTCCCTGACGCGTGGCTTGATCTTATGCACACAAATTTTGATGAGCTTCCCCATAGTGTTCTTGTGATGCACCTACCAGATCTCTTCCATACAGCAAAAGAGGAATCTGGCCAACAAGATTGTGAAATTCATCTAACCACGGTCTACAGTTATGAATTATACATGGTGGTTTCCATCTATAGCCATCAACTGCATTGCACTTAGTGCAGCTGTGAGACTCTCATTATATCCTCTCTGTGAGATGTGGCTGAAACATCTCTGGTTCTCAGTATGGCTCCCATTCTGTGGTACAAGCGGAGACTTTTTCAGTGTGGAGTTAACAATAAGCAACGCATTAAAAAAAATCTATAGCATTCACTAAGTTAGGAAGGAAAATAGGTTTGTGGGCTGTAATTATATGAGCTCTAGGGTGCCATTGGCCAGAAGTTTGATTCCTGTTGTTGTTGTTGTTGTTGTTGTTGTTGTTGTATGGGAGAGATCCAAGAACAATATAGTTTGGTTTATTGCAACAGCAATAGAATAAAGCTGATCGAAACAAAGTGACTGTGTTTTGGGCGTGAGAGGACGGCCCCCAGCTGCACTGCGGTTTAAATCTCCTTTGGCCACGCCTCCCCTGGTGCTGATTGGCTGGCAGGGTCCTGCCTCCGCACTGATCTCCAGCCCCAGCTGGATCACAGCGAGGCCCTAGGCCCAGCCACAATGGTGTCCACCAAAAAGTTAAGCAGACTTAAAAAGTATATAGGCTGTACAATGTCTTTCCAGCATCTTATCCCATTGACTGGGTGTGGGAGGATGTCCTATGTAAGCGAAAGGCTTGCACTGACAATGTCTACAGCTTAATAAAAATAATGCCACATAGGTTTGTTGGTTTGTTTTATTAAAATATCTGTTCGCCACACATTCAGTAAAAGGCAGCAAGGTGATATACAGCCTACAAAATCATAGTAAGGTCAGTAAAAGCATCAGTAAAATATATAAATAAATAAAGGTAAAGGTAAAGGGACCCCTGACCATTAGGTCCAGTCGTGACCGACTCTGGGGTTGCGTGCTCATCTCGCATTATTGGCCGAGGGAGCCAGCATATAGCTTCCAGGTCATGTGGCCAGCATGACAAAGCTGCTTCTGGCAAACCAGAGCAGCACATGGAAACGCCGTTTACCTTCCCGCTGTAGCGGTTCCTATTTATCTACTTGCATTTTGACGTGCTTTCGAACTGCTAGGTTGGCAGGAGCTGGGACCAAGCAACGGGAGCTCACCCCGTCACAGGGATTCGAACCGCCAACCTTCTGATCAGTGCTTTAACCACAGCGCCACATACTGGTTGCTAAAAAAGAAAATCACATTGTAAAGGCATGTCTGAATAACACAGTTTTTAGGAGACATCTTAAGGAAGGCGGTAATGATTTCTAAAACTGGTAGATATATCAAGTACTATGCCAAACACCTACCTTGGAGTATTTATTTACATAGAGTATTTATTTAAAGGCTATGAGTGCAATTCAGCTCATTAAAATGAATTGGCATAAGCTGTGCAACTGCTGGATTGCAGCCAATGAATCACATCTATAGGGCAGATCTGTCCCTGTCCCTTACTGGATCCTGGACATTTGGGGAAGGTTTTGGGTAGTTTTGTTCAGCATCAGAACTTGGTCACTGTCACTAGGAGATGATTGATTCAGAAGATCTTTATGCACGCCTCTAAAACAAATCTATCGGGTCACATTAAAGCTCTCAACAATAATGATGCCGACAAATTATCCTGAATTTTTCAGCCATTCTACCACAAATTTCTGTAAAAGTCTCATGGGTGGAATTCAGGACTTACCTTACCTTGGCATGGCCAAAGGATGCTTGTGAGTGTCCTTTCATTCTACAAATCCAGTGTTTTGCACACCTGGAACAGAGGAAGCTGCCTTATATGGACCGAGGCTGTTGGTCCATCTGGCTCGGTATTGCCGACACTGACTGACAGCCGTTCTCCAGAGTTTCAGACAAGGATTGAACCTGGGACCTTCTGCATGAGAAGCAGATTTTCTGACACTGACTGGGCTATGACCTTTTCAGGGCCATGCTACCTGAAAACTCCATGAGCTTAGGCTTTTCATAAGTTCAAGGACCCTGCCTACCATGTGCCTGACACCTTGTTGTTGTTTAGTCGGTTTGCTTTTATAGAAACCAGCACAGAAATAAATAAAGGAAGCACTTCCCTTAAAAACAAAACCAGTGAGTGAACCGATCTTAGGGGCTCAGCAGCCACCCTCCCTACTTCCCATGCTTCAATCAAAACCCAGGGGAATACATCATGAGAACTCTTCCTGTGAGTTATTTTCCTCCCCAGAACAGGAAGCACAGGCAACTCTGTAGGCTGCAGAGCCCTGAAGAAATGTTTCATGGGGTGGAAAAAACACCCAGACTACCCACATCGACCTCCCAGGAATAGAGCAAGCTCAATACTCCACCCAACCTGCAACTAAGGTAGAAAAACAGAAGGCTCTTTCACAGCTGAAGATAACTTTTGAGAAATGGGGGGGGGGAAACAGGTTTCAGCACAGCACTAGCCAACAACGATTTATTTTATTTTACTTTTTTTAATATCCTATATTTTAATTGGTGCAGAACCCAAAGCTGATCACAACAAGAATAAAAAACAGATGCAGCTAAGAACATGCATAGATCAGTTATGAATATTAAAGCAAAACAAATGTTAGCATATTAAAACCAGCGCTGAATCAAAACAAGTTAAAAGCATCCAAAAACACAAGAGGAGAAGAAAAATGTACAACACCCACAATTAAAGGATCTTGTCACAACAGCCGGTTAATGGCCAAAGACTCTTCTAATTTTTTTAAAAAAAGTCATTGCTTGCTGGTGAAAGAAAACCAGAGAGGGAGCCGGCCTGGATTCCCATGGAAGGGAGTTTCACAATCTGGGAGCAGCCCTCGACAAGGCCCTCTCTCGTACCCTTGCCAAATGTGTGGTGAGGGTGACAGGACAGAGAAAGGTGTCTGCTGAAGATCTAAAAACCCAAGTAGGCTCAGATAGGTTTGGAACATAGGAAACCACCTTATATGGATTCAGGCCAGTGGTTCATCTGACTCAGGGTGGTTGGTACTGACTGAAAGTTGCTCTCCTGGCTTTCAGAAAGCAGTCTTTCCAGCATTACCAGGAAATGGGTGGATTGAATCTGTGACCTTTTAATAATAATAATTTTATTATTTATACCCTCCTCATCTGCCTGGGTTTCCCCAGCCACTCTGGGGAGCTTACAGTACGTATAAAAACATGGTAAATCATCAGATATTAAAAGCTTCCTGAAACAGGACTGCCTTCAGATGTCTTCTAAAAGTTGTGTAGTTCTTTATCTCCTTGACAACTGATGAGGGCATTCCGCAGGGAGGGTGCCACTATTGAGAAGGCCCTCTGCCTGGTTCCCTGTAACTTCACTTCTCACAGTGAGGGAGAAGACCCTCAGAGAAGGACCTCAGTGTCCGGGGTGGAGGTGGTGGAGATGCTCCTTCAGGTATACTGGGCTGAGGCAGTTTAGGGCTTTAAAGGTCAGCACCAACACATTGAATTGTGCTCAGAAATGTACTGGGAGCCAATGAAGATTCTTTTGGACCAGTGTAATGTGGTCTTGGTGGCTGCTCCTCGTTACCAGTCTAGCTGCCGCATTATAGATTAGTTGTAGTTTCCGAGTCACCTTCAAAGGTAGCCCCATGTAGAGCGCATTGCAGTGGTCCAAGCAGGAGCTAACTAGAGCAGGTACCACTCTGGAGAGACTCTCTGTGAGCAGGTAGGGTCTCAGCATACCAGATGGAGCTGGTAGACACAGAATTGACCCATGCCTCTATGGACAGCAGTGAGTCTGAAGTGACTGCCAGACTGCACACCTGGTCCTTCAGGGCCACAGTTACCCCATTCAGGACCAGGGAGTCCCCCACGTAGTAGAGCATATGCTCTACTGACCTTTTCTGGTTTAACTAAATCAGGGGTGGGGAATCTGCGGTTCTCCAAATGTTATTGGACTCCAACTCCTATTGGCCCCAGTGAACATAGTCAGAAATGACAGGAGTCCAGAAACATCAAGGTGTTTGTGAGGTGCAGGTTCACCATCCCTGAGCTGCATGAGAAGCTGTAAAAAAAAATGCACCTTCTCAATCAGTCTTTATCATCCTGGTGCCTTTCGGATGTTGCAGGACTCCAGCTCCCACCATCCTTGACTGTTGGCCATGCTGGCTGGGGCCTGATGGGAGTTGTAGTCCAACAATGTCTGGAGAGCGCCAGAACTCTGCCTAAACTGAAGCAGAGAATAATGAAATGTATTATCTTGAGAGAAGAGCTTGTCACCACGGAGGTGGCTCAGTGTGATCCAACTACATTCTACGGCAATGCAATTTCCAAGTACAGAATTATTTTAGGGGGAAGGAGGACTTGTGCTCCTATGTACATTGCAAGTCTACTATGCATATGAAAAGAATATTTAGAATGAGCGTAGCCGACTCTCCTTTGAAACGTGTTTAGAATTCTGCTTCACGGCATTAATTAATTTAAACACTTTCCAGCCATTATCCCTTAAATTTGTTCTGCTGCAGAAGGTTCCCTGCTGAAATTTTATTAGGATGTAATCTATGCTAGGAGGATGTAGACAATTATCTTTTTTTTCTATGTGAAAGCTCAGCAGACATATTACAAAGTTATTTTTTGCTTTCTTTCAGAAGAAGCTAGTTGTGAAATAGCTTGGTGGATCTGCATTGAGAGGTGTGTGTGTGTGTGTGTGTGTGTGTGTGTGTGTGTGTGTGTTATTACATTGAAAAATATCCTCAAATCTGTAGGATGGAAGAATATTGGTAGAGAAGATTCTGACCAATTCAGGACTTGAGTGGTAATATATGGGCTGAGTGGACTCAATCTCACTTTAGAAATGTGGTGGAGTGGATGCATTATTATTATTATTATTATTATTATTATTATTATTATTATTATTATTATTATTATTTCAAAGCATACCTATATTTTATTATGCTGCCACCATACCCCTGTTGGAAACCAATGCAGTGGCACGTTGAAATCTCCCTATATGCACATGGTAAAGCAGTCAAATGAGCACTGCATGGTGCAAGTCACATTGATTGACTTCCTGACATTTCTATCCTGCCTTTGTTCTGTTGTGAAACTCAAGGTTCCCCAGCAGTCGCCCATCAGGGCACTGACCCAAACCCAGGCCTGATTAGCATCAGCAAGGTGCTAGCTTTATGTATCTTCAGACCATAGCCTGTCAGCAACGCTGTAATCCAGCAGATAGAGATTTGAGACTGAGATCGAGGAGGCTGGGTTCCACGTGCACTGCAGATCTTAGTATGATCCTAAGCAAATCCTTTTCTGTCAACTGAGAAGAGCGAAGAACTGGGATATTTCTGGATATTTCTTCCCATTGTACATGAAACCTGAGAAAGCTGCTTCCAGTCAGTGTGGACAGCACTCAAGTAGATATATGTATATTCGGTATACGTTGCTAATGGGATGGTACATATAGAGTAAATGGTACTTCAGATAGCTTCATGTGATTTTACTTAATGCCGTGTGAAGAACAAGCAAAAAAATATATATATATTCAAAAACAAGTGTGGTTAATACAGAAGGCAGACCCTCCATGGATGCATGGAAATAATACCAAATTCATTCCTTGCAAAGTGAGATTATCCATTCTGTTCAATGGAATCTCAGGGACGATGAAAAAAGGCACCTTTTGGAAAATGTCCAAGTTTTGCGCAACATTAAATGAATCAATATTCTGTGTATGAGTGAGTCAGGATTGTGAATGCATTAGGGACCAATCCATCAACTCTTAATTCACATGAGTGTACCACAGAAATCCAATTGCCCACAATATCACATTTCCACTTCACTTAACAGTTGATCGTGAAATGCATCCCTATAGTCAGAAGCTCAAATAAGCCCTTTTTGGTTTTGAGCCCTGAAATGCTGGCTTGGTCATGAGTTAAACACATAGGGGTGATTTATTCTCAGTGACTTCTAGCCTATCAGATTTTTGCTTAAAAGTATACTGAGTAGTATTTAACTATTTCACAAAGTATATGTTAAATGCATGTTAAAATATGCAAAATCAAGGAAGAGCTTTGCTTTGGATGCAATGAATTTTGGGGTAGGGGGGGGTAGGCAATGAGTCTGTCGCAACTGGCATGTGACCTCCTGGTCATTTGAGATGGATTTGTTAAGCAGATATTATAGATGCCAGGGATGCTAGCTCCAGATGGCTATGTATTCAGTTGGACATTGTGCATCATTTGAAAGCATCCTTTGGGTAAATATGTTCTATGCTTTGGTTTGTTTAATTGGGAAAGGGGATATAATTTAAGCAAGCTATTTGTCTAAGCAGTTTTTAGTAGAGTTGTCCATGGAATCAGATATGTGTGTTTACTTATGGGGTTTGAGATGGGGAGAACACACGCTTTATACTCGCACTGCTTCCTCTGCCTTCAACTATCAGCAAAATATTGCAACTCTAAGTAGGCTTTAGAATTCAGTCCTCTAAGTGGCACAAGGTTTGTTATCTTTTTGGCACCACCAAGTGAAGATGTATTTTTATTTATTTAGGATTAATAGTGAGTATTATAATAGGGATTTTTTTACCCTTCCTTTCTCTGGGTATCTGTAGTTTTTAAGAACGACTTCTGTTTTCAATGCTTTTAATTTACTCAGTATATTTTGCTATTGATGACTGTTGATTTCATTGATTGGTTTAATGGTTAGGCTCCCTGATCTCCTTGAGACTGAATAAAAACACTGTAAATAAATGACTACTTCTATCCATGTCTCTTTTTAACCAGGGGTGGAAGACCTGTGGCTCTCTGAATGCTGATGGACTCCAACTCCCAGCAGGCATGGTAAAAATGCTCAGGGATTATGGGAGTTGCAGTCTAGCAACATGTGGAGGGTCACAGCTTTCCAGCCCCTGTTTTAAACCATAGGAGTATGCCAGGTGAGCAGAACATTTGGCCTTGTAGATATTGCTGAACTATAACTCCCATTACCACCACCCCTGACAAGCATGGAAAATCGCCAGGGATGAAGAGAACTGTAGTTCAGCAACATCTAGAGGCCCAAAGCTTCCCCACATGTGGAACAGGTGATGTGATAATGATTATCATCAGTGCACACAAACTTGTAAGAATAAAAATGGTGGCTGGAATGGTTAAACAGGTACATGGGATGCTTGAGGAATACAGAGAGCAATATCACCATAAAGCACAGAATCTCTTCTTTGAAGTTGGTTGAAATCTATGAATTTCCAAACCCAAGTCCAAAGCTGGAAGTGTGCATACTTTCTGTGTAGAGTTTAAGAATACAAGTTATGTGGTGGGGTTGAGTACAGCTGAAGTCGGAGTTAGATGTACTGTATTTACTCAAATGTAACACACATTTTTTTGGCCAAATTGCATCACAAAAATTAGGGTACACATTAGATTTGATGGCGCCAGCAAATACTTTTTTGGGGGGTTTCAAGGTTTTGAAAATTGAGGTGTGCCTTAGATGCGATGGTACATTAGATTCACGTAAATATGGTAGTAATTTGGTTGTCTTCATGAGAATCAGCGTGATCTAGGGATGTGAAAAAAGACTTGAAAGATGGGGAGTCTGGATCTGAACCATGACTGGGAGAGTTTGGAGCATCAGTCCTCTAAGGCTGTTCAGTGGTAACAACAGTGATGTTCCTTGCAGGGTGTGTAGGAAACGACAGACACAATCTTATGCAAACTGGTGTGGTCAGTTGAACTCAGTTGGACTTTCTTCTGAGTAAACATGCCACATGTAAGATAAACACTGGAACACACTCTGTACAAAGACAGCAATAAGGAAGTTGACCACAAGTTCATGCTTTTCAAGTGTTTAACATGGAAACTGTACACTCCTATAAAATTGCAGCCAATTTTGGAGGGAGGGGGAAAGGCAGCAGTGAGCCTGGCATGGTGCGGACACAGCTGCAGGAACATTGAAATGGCTCCGCTGCCATGCCTGCACCTGCCAAGCTCCTTACTTATAGAAGGAGCTATATAGCCCTCTTCTTCCTCCTGGTGCTGAACGATGTTTGAAAGGTGGGAGAGGAAAGCAGCCCCACTCAGCTGCCCCACCAGCTGTCTTTTTTCCACTGTTGAAGGAAGGACATGGGAACCTGTAGTTTCAGAAACAAAAGTTAGCACTCCTTGTTAAGGGGAGATGGCATCGTCAAGATTTTTATTCCCCCCCCCCTTCCTTATTGCAGTAGGACACTAGGACAAAAATAGCCACCGAAAGATTAACAACTCTGTCACTAGTTCTCACTCGTTAGATTTGCCTCCAACTGTCAATTAATGGTCCAGTTGATTAATCTGATTAAAACTTGCAGTCCTGATTTATTAGCAGTAGTCTTCGTTGTTAAGTGCAGCCTGTTCTCTCAGTAGGAAGCACCATCTGCTGTGAAGAGGTGGCGAGTGGGATGTCGGGTCAATTCAAAACCTATACAGAACATCCAATGGGTTTTATTGATGGCTATAGTGTGTGTGTGTGTGTGTGTGTGTGTGTGTGTGTGTGTGTGTGTGTGTGTTGAGGAATGAGGGCATAAAAGATACCTGAAACAGAGGTCTGAATGGTAGGTCAGATCTAGATTGAGAAAAGAAACCAGGAAAGGGACAGTGGTGATAAGAGACAGAACCTGCCTTAGGAAAAATAAATCTTTTTCAGTTTTCAACAGTAAACAAAAGAAACCCACTTTCAATTAGAATGACTACCCAATCACAAAAGGAGACAATACTCTCAGACTTTTTCCATCACTACACTGAGATCAGGTGATAGTATGAAAAGGATTTTATCTTTTTATTCAGTGGAAACAGGAAATTCTTTCTCTTTTTCATTTTAGAGAAAGACAAAACATATTAGGGGGTAGGTTCTCTCCCCCCCCCCGGTATGGTATCTGTATGGTAGGCTCTGAAAAAGAAAGTCCTCAAGGTTGGGAAACTCCAGTGTGAAGTAGTTTTCCATTCCTGAACATCCCCATAGACCCAAGATAATTACCAGAGGATAAAAGTGAAATAACCTGCCATTAAGCTGACTAATTATAATTCACTGAATTTTATTCATGCCAACAGAATGGCAGATACCATGTGTCATTGCCTCTCACTAAGAGGAATAATCCATCTCTGCGAGGTCAAAATTCATATGACCAAATTGTCCCAGTGGGAATGTGGGGTGAGGTGTGTGATGGAAGGATTGTGCGATTCTTCACCCTGACTGTAATTCCCAAGTCAACCTGTATTTAACGCTGTGAAGCTACTGAAAGTTAGCTGAATAAAAAACCAGGATGTTCACTGAGTAGTGAGCGACGAAGCAGTCATATTACCCTAGGGGTGGGAAATCTTCATCCTAGGAGCTGAACGTGACAATCTAGATCTCTCTGTCTGGCCGTTGGAATTTTCCCTAGGCCACATCTATCACTGATCCAAGCGCTTTTGCCTGGCTAGAATGCTTCCTTGATGCCCTAGCTTAGTTGATAGAACATGGGACTCTTAATCTAAGGGTCGTGTGTTCAAGCCTCATGTTGGGCAAAAAGATTCCTGCATTACAGGGGGTTGGACCACAAGATTCTCGAGGGTCCTTCCAATTCTACAGTTCTATTAATCTAACTCTGATAATGCCTTGTGTGTCTGGATCGAAGGTACGGAGTGTTTGGATGTGTGTAAAAATTAGCCTAGTGTACAAAGCTAAAAGTCATACCGTATTTGTTGCTTCACCCACTTCTGTCTCTGACTTCCACACCACCAGCAAGCAACATTCAGAAGGTTGTCCAGAAGTGACATGGCAGTGACACAGCTTTCAGACTGAAAAATGTTCCCCACCCCTGTGATACTCCTTCTGTACAAGCAAAACACACAATTTCATCAACCCATATTCCCACCATGTCAAAGTCGTGGTGTAGATTGTTTTTCAAAGTATCCATTTTCATTGCTTGCTCTAAAACAGGGTTTCCCAAACTTGGGTCTCCAGCTGCTTTTGGACTACAATTCCCATCATCCCTGGCTGCTGGTTCTGCTAGCTAGGGATGATGGGAGTTGTAGTCCAAAAACAGCTGGGAAGCCCTGCTCTAAAATGACAAGAAGGCATGAGCAGAATTGCCAAGATACTTCAATATGGTTTCGTCAGGAGGGGGGACAGGGGGAAATTAGCACCAACACTAAATATTTGTTCCCCTTTGGGGCAGGCTTCAGCTGGGAGGTGAAAACAGTCCTTCCAAGATATCAGGGAAGTATAACAAAGAGATCCAAAAATGTTGGTTGGCTCTACTTTTTCATGGCACTGACACAAAATGATTTACTGTTCTAAAAATAGAACTGACCACTTTTGCAACAAAGGGAGAGAATGTTGGGAGTCTGGAAGAAGAATTCCATTTCTGGAAGAATTATTTCTGTGGGAAACAAATTATAAATATTAACTGATGGCCTTTTGTAGCTGCTCAAGGACCTGGAACATTAGGCAGCTGAAACGGGCTGTGTATGTTTCCAGAGGTTAACGCTGCTATAGAGGTAGTGTTGGTGCATTGTTATGTTTATGTATAATTATCTTGACAGGTGTCAACTCAGATTTCTTTGATGTGAACACCTGCCCGTTTGGTGCCTAGACTGCAAGCCTGAATCTAATATCTAATGGCTACTGAAATACATATAAATGTCAATCACTCTTGGCTTGATTTTTATTTATTTATTTATTTATTTTTTGTTACAGGTTTCTCTTTTTGTTTTTCCTGGCTTGCTCACATAGTTGTAAACCTGTTGTCTGGTTCTCTTTCTACAAAAGCACAGAATTAAATGTCACCTGAAGACGACTAGAAAAGCACTCACTTGCATAACTGTCCCGTAGATCAGAGTGTTGCAGCTGTTTGCAAGATCTGAGTTTTGGAATCTCCTTGAGCATCCAGAAAGCACTGCAAAGTTCCTGGGGTTTTTCCCTTCTGCCATGGAACTTTAGCTTCCTTAATTTTTACATCACAGTTCTAAACCTCAGATGCTACAATTGCACTGGGCCTCCATCCGTCCGTCCGTCCATCCATCCATCCTTTCCTCCTCTCTCGGGTTACTGAATGTTTTTTTCACTACTAACTCTGCTATACTCAGCCTTATCCATCACTTACCAAAGTTCAAATGCTGCTACTGCACAAGGTCTTCCATCTATCCATCCATCCTTACCCCCCTCTCTTAGGTTTTTGAACTACCGGTACTCTTGGCTATTTAACTCTGTTTTATTTTGCCTTTTCCATCACTTACCAAAGTGAAGTGACAGACTGCAATTCACTATACACCAGGAGACTTAATCTTCTTGAAGTCTGTGCATGTGAGAGTGTTTCCATATGATCTTATACACATGGAGAATGATAATGTTCACTTGTCCTTTTGTGTTACTGAATTCACTTGATTCCTCCTCCACCCAACAACCAAAAATTAAGAAAAGACAAAAGTGTTTTTCACCATAAAAACTTGTCTGAAATTGTCTAATAATTCTGACCTCTTCCCATATATTGTGTTCTTAAAATAGGGAAAGATCAAAGTTTGCCTAAGCAAAGCATCTTCCTAGAGCTAATATACCGGTCTGCAGTGGAGGGTGTTGCACCCAGTACTATTTTTCTAGAAAAATAGGTGCTGGAACTCACCATGAATGCCTCCCTTGTTTTCTTATAATGATAGTGGTGCCCACATGAGAGGTGCCAAAACTCTGTTCTGGTGAGTTCTGGCTGGAAATAAAACCCTGGTTACACTCCTTTCCATGTGTTTCATAGTCCCAATAAAATCCACAATCCACCCCTGCTCTCTGCTTCCTCTTGTTTTAAGGACACAGCAACAAGTGATGCATTTAGCTCCATATCTAGTTTGAACCCAGGCTAGGGTGGTATACAAATACTAAGAATTCTAAAAGAAAGGAACTCCCGAAATCTTTCCTCTATATTTTTGTTTGGAAGCACCTCCCCCCCTGCCTGCTCCTGTAAAATAGAAGAGGGAACCCGCCCTAGATAGCCAGCCCAAGAGGGTAGCAAGATGAGATTATTGCTAGGGCTCCCAAGGCCAAGAGGGTCACAAACTAGCTTCAGTGCCCATCAAAGAGGACTAGAGAGAGAATGAAAGAATGCAGTGCCTCTTCTAGGTTAAAGGGACACACAGTGAACTTGCTTTGGCCATGGATCCACCAACTCCTGGAGCTGGTCCTGCCCTGTACGAAACCTCTTAAACTCCACATGTACAGAATAGCTGAGGCTTCCTCTTTTCCATGCTAGTTTTCCACAGGAAGTTTTGTGTTGCCCTGAGGGGCCATCCCTCATGGGGTTGGAGCACGATGCTGTGTTTCTGTCACGCACCAGCATAGACTGATACACCGAGAGTCAAAAGTCTGCTCCATTGCTTTGTTTTTTTTCACACGCACTTAATAATGACAAACAGGAATCGCATTAAGCAAGCCTTAACAGCTTCCATTCACTCTGCGTCCTCAGTGCAAGCCAGACGATTATGAGCATGTTTTGTGCTTTTTAAAGTGTAGGCAACATTCAGCGATTAGTCAAGTCCTTTCATGAAGCAGGAGATTTTTGTGTGGGTTGCCGTTCTGAGGCCAAATTCTGATCTCACCGATACGGCCGGATCCAAAGACCACTAATATCAAAGGGAGACTTCCCACTGACTTCATTTGACTTTGATTCAAACCCTTAAAGGCCACTTACATCAATGGGGTTGCTCATATTTTCAAAGAGTGGATGCTGGCTCAAAAAGTTGCTTATGAAACATATTTTGATCAGCAATTAAAAAAACAAAACTTCAAAGACTGCAAAAGTTGCTCTCCTGGTGTAGTTTGTTTCCGAATTATGTTGAGTAATCAAATCCTTACCCTCTCATTATCTAGAATAAAAGACGAAATAACTGGTAAGCTGCATTGCTTGTTACCTATAAGTCCCGTATCTGAAGTTGACGGTACAGAATGGACTTTTGTCTTTTATTGAAAGCAGGGAGATATGAAACAATGGAATATTTCCAGGATAATCTTGTAACTGTTTCAGGATTGTCACGGTATACTTGGGAAATCTTGTACTGATACAATTACATCAACCCAAGGTCTTCTGCTCCCAATATAACTGGTTAAATACTATGGGCAGAAGCCACTGGCCAAGCATTACAGACATGCCAACCATCCCCCCCCCCCCCGAGCATCTCTGTACTATGGGCTGGTGTCAGAGACATTCCCTCTCCCAGGGAATTCTGGGAATTGTAGATGTGCAAGGAATGGTTGGGATCTCTAACACAGCATTCTCGGCATCTGGGCCAGATTCAGTATCCCAGGATTCCCTGGCAGTTCTTGGATTCTGCACATTTAAATGGGTATGCAACTGATATGGCTGTATACTCCTTTCAAGAAGATACAATTTTGAGGTTATAAACTGAAATCATAGGTGTAAGATCCTGATTTTAATTAGTCACATCCTGAAAACAGATTGCAGGATCTTTCTGCAAGTTCATATTGCTCTGTCTCATGTTACTTTTCGATGTAGCAAACTCACAGGGTTATTTGATGTCATTGATGTCTGATGGTAAAGACTGTAAGATTATATCCCCTGAGCTGTCACAGCCTGTTAGTTCTCTGACTCTTCACCTGATATCATAAATACCATTTCGGTTATTAGAGATCCCATCACTATTTAGAGATGTCTTTTTCAAGGACAGGTCTATGCTGATATGCAAAGTAAAATATTGCCAAAACAACAACCCACCCCATCCTGTTATGCCACCAATATGATACCATTTGGAGGTTGATTAACTCCATCCCCTATCAGCCCCAGCCAGCATAGTCACTGGATGATGGGAGGGCACCCAATCAGGAAGGCACCACACTGGCTATCCCAACCTCCTTTTGTGTTAATCTAGTCACAGTCCTTTGCAATCCTTCTGTCTCCCCTGCTGTGGCTGTGTTCTGCCTCCTCTGTCAGAAGCAGTAGGTTTCTGAAGGCCAGTTGCTGTTGTCCTCAAGTCCTGGTTTGGGGCTTCCTATAGACATCAGGGCAGCCACTGTGAGAACAGGATTCTGGGATAGATGGACCATTGGCACAATTCAGCAGATTCTTCCTATGTGCTGACATGGATGTATGACAAGGGCTGTAGCAGGGTTTCCCAAACTTGGGTCTCCAGCTGTTTTTGGACTACAGTTCCCACCATCCTTGGCCACTGGTCCTGCTAATTAGGGATGATGGGAGTTATCCAAAAAGGCTGGAGATTCAAGTTTGGGAAACCCGGGCAAAGAGCTAAAAGAGAGAACCTGTGCCATCCAGATGTTGGGTTATAATTTCCATCATCTCTGACCGTTGGTGGTCACTATTCATGATGGCTATGTTCTGTCTCTGCTCTTGGAGTCATCATGCATCTTGCATACCTGTTGCTTGGAATCACAAATGGAGTACAGTTGTACTCAGGTCCTGTTTACAGGCTTCAAAATAGGTACTGTGTTAAATGTATCCAAGGGGGTTGTTTGAAGCATCATTGATATTAAAAATACAATAAGTTTTTTTGCACTTCCCATGCCTCTAAACCAATAAAGTCTACCTTGAGTGAAATGCTAAAGAAAGTGGAACAGAGATATTTTTCTTAACACCAGTGACACTTCCTAGATTAAAAGCCATTTCTAATGTGAAAATGCCCTTTAGATGTTTAAAATCTGGCAAAACACATACATGATATTGGATGTGTTAAATCCTTTCCAATCTTGTGTCTACAGGGACATACCATGGGGTTGGTTAGGTTTGCCCCCACCAAGGGTGCAGGCCCAGGGGGGCACAAAAACTGCACCTCCCCACTTTGGCTCAGAGTGGCTAGGAGCCCACCTGCCTGCACACTCCCTGGGATGCTCCTTCATTGCTCTGGGCAGCCAACATCTCCTTGCCAAGGACTACATGACTTCTACATTACATTTCTGCATAAATTCCTTGTAATAAGGCAGACCTGGAAAATCTTCTGATGCTCACAAAGCTCAAACCCAAGAGCTCAATGCCTTTGACTTCCCCTCCACTTCCAACAAGATGTACCATATATCCTTCCTTCTCTGAGCCTAATACTGTCAGGTGGGAGTCCTGCCTTGTTTTTTAAATTCCCAGTCCCCATCTGGTTTTGTACTATCCGTGAAATCTGATATCTGGAGACAAGAGTGTGGGGCTGTTTTTGATCAACAATAATTGTTTCCTCCTTAATCGGCAGACAAGGTACAAATTACATTAATTACATCAGAGATAGGAGCAAACCTCTTCCTTAACTGCAGCTGTTGGGAACCTATTTTGAAGAGAGCATCATGTATGTGAAGTGGATTTTTTTTTTTTTAAAAAAAAAGTACATCTTGTCATAGATGGCGAAGAGCTTAGCAAAGCCAGTCAAAAATATAGGCAGTGCGCACATAGTGCATATGGTGGCAAATGTAACAAATTTGCAAAGAGTGAAGAATAAGGTTTCTTTTGAGCTGTATAGTGCGAGCGTTTAAATGACGGTGTCAACAAATACAACCCCACAAAACATTTCCGGCACACAGCATACCACATTCAAATGTGTTTCTCTACATTTCCCCAATACGGTTCATTACTTCAAGATGGTAAGGCAGGCACCCCCAAACTGCAGATCTCCAAATGTTTTGGCCTACAACTCCCATGATCCTTAGCTAACAGGACCAGTGGTCAGGGAAGATGGGAATTGTAGTCCAAAACATCTGGAGGGCCAAAGTTTGGGGATGCCTGTGGTAAGGGAATGGGCATAACCAAAAAATGACTCTCTCTCTTTTTATTCTTTTTGAAAGAGTCTTGTTTCTGTTTTTGTTTTAAATCATCCTAAATCAAGAACTAGTAAGGGGAAATAATGACTTATCTTCCTCTTCTTCTGTTTTTTTAACAGGATGCTTTTCAGGAGACAATGATCACTTCTTGGCAATTCATCAGAGAATGAGCAGGAAGCCAATATTCATTTACCACCATGTGCAAAGTGTCGAGAAAAGTTTGGATACAAGTGATCGGAAGGATTATGGGCACAATTCCCACTTATCTTCCCATGGGAAAATAAGCAAGCTGCACCCTGCTGCCATAGTTAAGCCAGCGTACGAACCCTCCCTCAACCTATTAGCTATGACCGGGGATGAGGACCAGGAAGTGGAAAATCTGCCTATTCCAGCAGCTAATGTGATAACTGTGGTAAGTTTTCTCACTCTTAAGTTCTGGCATCATAGCTGAGAACCATCTACTCCAGGGGTGAGGAAGCTGTGTCCATCCAGGTGTCATTGAAGTCCAACTCCTATCAGTCCAAGCTGGCATAGACAGTTGGTGGGGATAATGAGAGTTGTAGCTCACCACACCTAGAGTGCAATGTGTTATCTATCCCTGGTGTAGCCTGTTGTTGGTTTTTAGGCTCCTGGTGGCACAAAAGGCAGAGACCATGTATGTTTTAGAAGTTAGGGGTTGAGCGTGATTGAATGATCCTCAACAAAACCAAAACCTTTCCGATGCTGCAGGATACCTTGGGAACATCTGCTTTCTTGCACTTGCTGATAAACTAGACAAACCCAGCCGTAACCTGTGGTACACAGAAGGTGATAAAGTGTAAGAAGCCCTGAAGGCTTTGCTAGGAAACGAAGAGCAAAATGATGAATGAATTTGAATTTACAAACTTTCCTAGTGTGAAACAAACAAATGTTGAGGACCACCGACTCAAGACCAAGCCCCTTTTTCTTGCCATTGGTTGCCCTGGGTGTACTAGAGACAGCATTTGCAGGACAAACTATTCATTTCCAAGAGTTGCATTTCCTTTTTCATCTCTGTAGGAAAGAGGAGCAACAGTGGTCATCCCTGACCACTGGGCACACTGAGTGGACTTATGGGAGTTGGAGCCTAACAATATATGGAGG
Organism: Zootoca vivipara; assembly: GCF_965207765.1. Taxonomy (NCBI): domain Eukaryota; kingdom Metazoa; phylum Chordata; class Lepidosauria; order Squamata; family Lacertidae; genus Zootoca; species Zootoca vivipara. The sequence continues at coordinate 28,442,058 of NC_142592.1, read as the reverse complement.
CTATAGGAAATGTGGCTGAGGAGATGCAGTGATGAGGACACCTGCCTCTCTTCTGTGTAGTTGTTAGAGATACAGCAGCAGTGTCAATGAAAATAAGGTGGAAAATCCTCTGGTACAATCTTTGCCAACCTGGTGCCCTCCAGATGTTTTGGACTACAACTCCCATCAGCCTCGGCCATCCATGCTGACTGAGATTGATGGGAGCTGCATCCAGATTGGCAAAGACCAAAAGAATTGCCAAACTTCCTTTCTTTTCCCGCATGTGGATAAAGCTGAGCCATGCAGGTGGGAGGCAGGCGCACGCTCAACACAGCTACCATAAACACAGCAGCAGCTGCTTTTTAAAAGGAAAATGTGCTGCATGAATTATATGGCAACCCCATATAATTGTGAAGAACAGAATGTGAAAGCTCCCTCGATGTGGCCTGAATTCTTCTACTGTGTGGGGTTTTTTTTGGTTTTTTTTTTTACATAAATACCTGAAGCCTGAATTAAGCACATTTGCAGTTGGTCATTCTTACATAACTGCCCTATTAAATCTCCATTAGCTGCCTAGTGAGAGGCCTGACTTCCTCTACTTAATGCATTTGTGCAGAGCAAAGGCTGCTCTAGTATGAGTGCCGGCCTGACTGAGAGCCATATGGGCAGCAATGGCTGGAGCACAGCAGTGTGAATTAAGCACCCGGTTAGCCTCTATTTAGAGTACAAGCCCTTCTGTGAGGATATCTGAGGACTCTCTACTTGCCGTATTGGGGTGGGCAGAGAAGTTATTTCAGTGCACAATTATGGAGAGGAGAGTCAACTGCCAAACTGAATCATCATTGGCAAATAAATTTCCCTCAGGAATGTCTTTGGGGAAGCCTTGACAGTAGGGGTTCTCCCGTGATCCAGGAAAGCTGTGGGCCAGTGAGTGGTTAGGAGAGATTTGGGTTTAAGAATCTGAATGTCCTTCCCCACAGAGAGTAATTCCCCTCTCAAAGCATTTTTTTGAATGATTTGCATTTTATTGCCATGCACTTTTCCTCTTTGTTTGCTTCCTTCTTTTGTCCCCCCTTCTTTTTTGCTTTGAACTTTCAGGAGCGTTTTTTTGTCATCTTGCTGACCTTTCAGGAACACAAGGGCGCTCCCCTGTGCATTAGTCACCTTCAAAGAAATGAGGTTATGTCAGGGTTGGGGAACTGGCAACCTTCAGAAGGTTTTGGGGACTACAACTTCCATCAGGCCTCACCATTGGCCATACTGGCTGGGACTGATGGGAGCTGGAGTCCAACAACAGCCAGGGGTTGTGGTGGTCACAGCTTCCCCACCGAGTTTTGCTTTTTGGAAATCTTAGGGAAGGCTTTGATAGTAGGGCTTCTCCTGTGTTCTCTCAGGGGGTCTTTATCTGAATCCATTATATGTATTCATTTATTAACCCCCAGTTGCACCACCTTTTGATCAGTGCCACTGAGGCAGGTTTACAATATCAACACACCTACTCAAATAATGGTTCAGATCTGAAGCTGGTGACTTGGGCCAGCGGCAAAGGAAGCCTCTCAGGCACCTGGGGCGGCGTACCCAGGGGTGGGGAGAACCTCCCATAGGGGTGGGGCACTGTGCCCACCCCGTGCCGTCCCTATGGGCGCCGTGGCGCCCCCGTCCCTATGGGTGCTGTGCGCCCCATTCCATCCCATGCCATCCCTATGGGCGCCACGGGGGGCATGGCGCCCACAGGGACGAGACTGTGCCCCTAGGGACGAGACGGGGTATGGGGTGCCCATACAGGACATACGGCACCCATAGGGATGGGGCGCACAAGGGGGCCTCAGCCGCCCTACAGCTGGGCGGGAGGCAGCGGGCGGACAGCGCGGAGCCTGTGGGTGCCGAGACGCATGGCTCGTGTGTGCTGCAGGTCCCACAGTGATGAGTGTCGTCCGCCATTTTGTCACCCCCAGTCATGGTGACACCCGGGACAAACCGCACCCCCCACACTCTCCTTCCTATGCCCCTGACTTGGGCCAGCTGCTGTATCTCATGTCAGCCTACCCTGTTTCTCCGAAAATAAGACGTAGCCATAAAATAAGCTGGAGCAGGATTTTTAAGCATTCAAGGAATATAAGCCATACCCCGAAAATAAGACATAGTGGTTTTTTTTTTGAGGAAAAATAAATATAAGACGGTGTCTTATTTTCGGAGAAAACGGTACCTCATAGGCAGAGCTTTTTTTCAGCTGGAACTTGATGGAGTTCAGTTTCAGCACCTCTCAGGCGCCATTATAAGAGAGCAAGGGAGGTGTTCATGCTGAGTTCCGGCACCTCTTTTTCTAGAAGAATAGCACGGCTCATAAGGTTATCCTGAGGATATATAAAAAAATATGGGGGAAGATCAGTGTAGGATGCCTTGGGCTTATTGGGGAAAGGGTGGAATAATGTTTAAAATAAAATGATATTGATTTCAACCATTTACTCAGGCTTGCTAGGGTGGCTTACAAAAATCCAGAACTCCCTGCTTTCAGGTTTACAATCTAAGAAGACATGGCATGTGAGGGAAAGGGGGTGGGAGGAAAGAGAGTTTAAAGCATGGGGACTAGTTATTATAAAGAATCTGGCTGCCTAAGATACCCCCCCTCCCCTCCCACTATCAGATCAGCAATTGTTATTTTACAGGTCCCATTTCTTTGAGTGGGTTTTGCCAAGGAAACCTGACCTTTAGATCCTGACTTTAGTGGTGCTCCTGGTTCTTGAACTCATGAGAGCAATTGCAGGTCATAATATTTCCTGCAGTCCAATTGCATCCTTTGAGTGCATTGTGATGGAGTAGGAAAGTCTGGAAAGCGAGCTTATTTCTTCCTTTTAAATGCTGCCAGCGCTTGCAGCAGAACAAGAAGGTTCTGAGCACAATCCAGCTTTATGTATTTGCAAAGTAGAAGCAGGGGTGGTGGGTGGGCGAATGTGCTATCAATCCTCCTTATTATGAGTGAAAATTTTGCATTAATCTTTTTAAAAAACAAAACACCAAAAGCTGTATTTCTACCCTGTTACCATTTCCTTGAAACAGACTGCAGATGCTGAGAACTGGATGTAGCTAAGCAAAAAGAAAAAGGGAATTGCTTTGTGAATCTCTCAACAAAGGAACTATGCCAAAGGATAATATAAGGATACATCTTGGTGTAAACCTGATCATTTTATTTGTATGAATAGGAGGTAGAGGGATTTTCCCCCCCTCCCAGGCATAATTTCATATAACCTTGAGGGGCTTCCTACTGCAAGACAATGTTGTTCTTATCTGATGTTTTTAGCCTTTTCTATTAAGGAGCAACAGGAAATTGCAATGCAATTTCTAAGTGCCCTAAGCAGAATTTGATTATACCATAAGTAGGCCCCACAGTTTCAGACTTATTGTTCCTCTTTAAGTTTGTGCTTTAACTGTGCCTTTTCTTTTCTTTTTCAAATGTTCACAGTCGACTGCCTTAAGTTTTTATTTTTTATTTTTTTAAAAAAAGAAGCACTTGAAATAAAATATAAGATCAAATGTGGCTTTCCTAGTTTCCCAGAAGATTTGATGTTCACAGAACTGGCTGAACTGAAAACCGAAAAATCCAATCACACCTGACAACTTGCCCTGTTTGAATGGGAACTGTCTGGTGCAATTTGAAAAATAAATTAGAAAGGGAAAATAAAAGGTGTTATTGTTTGCACTTTGAAATGTGATCTTCTGGCCTGGCCTTTGCCCTAGGACTCTTGCAGGCCGGTGATTATTGTGGAATAGATGCTCCTCAATATGGAAGGTTTTTTTGCAACTCCCACACAATGGCAATTTCATCAAAATGCGAAAAACACCTGTTGCCAATGAACTGTGTGATAGCTCATTGACCCATGTGCAGGGCCTGCTTTATGCATAAACTAAGCAAACTACAACTCAGAGCCTCAGATTATGAGGGGCCTCTAAATTCAATTTTTTAAAACTAGATTTCAAGTTTCACATGATTGGTTAATAAAGGAAACAGGGTAAACAGACTATAAAACAGATGTTGTTTTGAGGCATACCCTCCAACATCTCGAGTGCCTAAACCAGTATGTGGGTCTTCCCACCTGTGCTCCCGTCCGAGTCATATGACCCGCACAAAATCACGAAGCCCAAAAGATGCCCTTCTTTTCAGGGCCATGCTTGCATGGTGCCCAAGACTGCAGTCTCCCAAAAAGCACTTTTCCGGGGCGAGATCTTGGTGCAAAATTGCATGAGATCACGGCACCAAAAATGGTTTCCGTGTTCACACATGAAAACGGGATGTCCCCTTTTTCCAGGGCACTTGCTGGGTATGGTGAGATGGCAAAAATTTACTTAATAGCTACACAATTCCTTGTCATATAGTGTTGATAAATCTGTTCATAAATAACTATAATGTAGTTTTTGTATATGCCATTCATAAGGTGTTTTCATTTAAAGGTATTTCACATGCAAATAGGCTAATAATAATAATTTATTATTTATACCCTGCCCATCTGGCCGCGTTCCCCCAACCACTCTGGGCGGCTTCCAACAAAACATTAAAACACAGAAATCCATCAAACATTAAAACAGTGTTTCTCAACCAGTGTGCCTCCAGATGTTTTGGGACTACAACTCCCATCATCCCTAGCTAGCAAGACCAGTGGTCAGGAATGATGGGAGTTGTAGTCCCAAAACATCTGGAGGCACACTGGTTGAGAAACACTGCATTAAAAGCTTCCCTAAAGCAAGTTGTTTATGTTTTTGTTAGGTCATTAGTTTTCACTGAATCCTCATATACAAAAATTTAAAAGTTTAGTATTTCTGTTTTCATCGTGCTTTGTGTCACTGAAAAATGTGTATTTTTCTAACATGATGCGGCCTCCTAAACTTGGCATTGTTTAGAACAGGCATCCCCAAACTGCAGCCCTCCAGATGTTTTGGCCTACAACTCCCATGATCCCTAGCTAACAGGACCAGTGGTCGGGGAAGATGGGAATTGTAGTCCAAAACATCTGGAGGGCCGAAGTTTGGGGATGCCTGGTTTAGAGCCTCAGCATGTCTTAATCTAGCCCTGCAGGGCTAAGAAACACCACTTAGCAGGCCTGGCCCAAGACATTTTGCTGCCTGAGGCGAAGTAGATGATAGTGCCCACCCTCCAATCCTGCACGCAGTCCAACTGGACTAGCAGTTGAATCTTTCTTTAGTACTTGTGACAGGGCAACACTATACCCGAGGGTTGCAGGGTAGTTCGGGGGGGGGGCAGAACAGAACTGTAGATTTAGGGTGAACAGTAAAAGGGCTGCTGTGACCTTTAGCAGCTGCCGCCTGAGGCAGCTGCTTCACTCTGTCTAATGGTAGGGCTGGGTCTGCACACTGGTATCAAGGGATATCCTCTGGCAGCATGCAGTGTGGAAGTAGGTCATTACATGCATGTATCTTACCATTTAACTTCACCTTCCTTTGATTCCCCCCCCCCAACACCTTCATTTTCTTTTTATGGTTTGGACCATTTTATGGCAACATGATTCCTTCAAGCTATGTAGCCGTCAGATCCCAGATTTCCTTCTTAGGGAAAGATGCCTCGTCCCATTTATTTTGTGAATAATTCTAATTGTCACGGCACGTGTTCCAAATGGCATCCACGGAGCCTCCAGGAGCCTCCAGCTCCTCTCCAGCTCTGTCGTTCTGTGTTTTGTTTGCACAAAGAAGTTTGCTGGCCTCATTTCCTTTTTGCTTCCTTCGGTGCACTTCAGCAGGGATAATTGTGGGACGAACTATTATGCTGGCATTGTGTTGGCTGTCAGTCTTTGTAGAGATGGCAAAAAAGATGGTGTTTAGACTCTCATGTACACTAGAACACCCCAAAGGCATTTTTCTTTTGTCATGTTCCATATAAAATGAAAAGGAAAAATAAGAGTGCAATATATTCTTAATTTATCATTTGTGCAGTGCGGTCCTATGCACATATACTTGGAAGCAAGCTTCACAGATTAAATGGGCATTGATCCCAGGCAAGTGGGCATAGGACTGCAGCCGTAGGACTGCATTCAACTAAATTCTACTCAAATCCGACCCATTGAAACGAATGAACATGTTAATCATGTCCTTTAATTCAAGGGGTCTTTTCTGGGACTAGTGTCGCATACCATGTACACAAAACCCACTGTGCCAGCCCAGCCCTCACCGCTGCTGTTGTGGGGTGGGCACAGGGCACAGAGGGCTCACAGGGCTGCACTGAGCCACCTGCCCGCCAGCCCACGCAGGGAGGAGTTCAGCCAGCCGATGCAGCCTTAGGCGGGTGCATCACCCCAATGCTGGTCAGGCTTCCATTCAGCGAGGGGCACAGTGGCACTACTGCAAGGACAGGCTGGACTCTGGGGCCCAGAGACCAATGGCAGCAGGCAGGGTAGGATGGGAATCCCTATGTTGGGGCATGTGGTTTGCGCCCCCTCAAAATCATGTGCCCTCTGCCCCTGATCCCACATTGATCCTTCTGTTCCATCTGGACCAAAATGGGGACCATCTTCCTGATGCCGTGATTTAATGGCCTATACCTTGTAGGCTGTAAATGCATGAGGAAGCTTTGCCTTAAAAACAAACAAACTAGTGGACTGTTAGCAAGTTTTGCAAATGGGGCCAAGCTGGGATCTATATTATATTATATTATATTATATTATATTATATTATATTATATTATATTATATTATAGTTCCCATAACAAATGTTGAATCATCCTTCTGTTGTCCTTTGCTTCAAGGTCACTCCTGACTGACAATTGGTAATGGAGCTTAATTCTTCTTTGGCTGTGTTCCAGAAAGAGACGGGTGAAAGGTTTTCAGAAATCGAAGGTTGAGTTAATGCATGTCCTGTTCACTGCATGGTAGAAGCCTTATGGGGAAGAACTAGAGCTAAGAATATATATGCAATAAAACATTCTAATTAGGCATTAGTATTGGGTATGGTCAAGAAGATATATGATAAATATATGTGAACCCTCATGCAATCTTTGTTCCAATGTGGGTTTGAAATAGAGTTTTATGTCCTTTATCAGTTCTTGGAGAATACTGTGAGAATCTATTCTCCACAGTCTTGGGTGATATATACTTGAGAGATGATGGTATGGAAATCACCGAACTGTCGAGTTGGAAGGGACCCCGAGAGTCATCTAGTCCATAAATGCTATGTTGTGTTAAATTTCAATTCAGATTAACAGTTTGGGTAGTTGTTTTCCTTCTCTCCCCTCCCCACTTATCCTTCTCCCATAATTATGTATTATTTGGGGCATTAATATACTGTTTTGGGGGGTGCAAAATGTTTCCCAACTGCTCCAAATAACACAGTTGAGCAATACAGTACGAACCAGCAAAATTAAAGAATGCCAGATGAAAACAACATTATACAGAGATTTCAGTTTTGAAATTGTATTGGCTATGCTGTCTTTTTGCCCAAGAATGGTACAAGTGGTTTTTGTTTGCTTGCTTTGGTCTTTCTGTGATCTGTTAGTATTTTTGTAATTATGAATTATTTGGGCAAATGGCTGCTGGCACAATTACCATTGTGCTGCATAGAATATGACTTTGACCTATAACAGAACAGTCGCTCAGGCTAATGAAACACAAGCCCTGCTTTGCTGGCAATTCCTAACTTCTTCCATACAGGGCAAAACCTGCATGTAATGGACTCATTTCTGCCGTCCTAATGTGACCAATATGTCTTGTCTTTTTACAAACCATCCTTATTGATTGCCTGTTCAGTTTTATTCTAAACACTTATAGGAAATCATAGCTAATGTACGTCCAGTGCAAAGGCTCATGGATTTTTAGAATCTTAAGGGAAAGTCAAGATAGCGTCACAGGAGAGCAAGCAAATTCATTAGCAGCATGCCAGACAACTTCCATTAACACATTAATTAATTATTGCAGTCTAAAATCTAATTATATTCAACATACTTACAGACCAGGACTAGACTGTCCTTCACTTTAATCACTTTCTTTCTTCATTCAGTCAGTGTAAATGAGTCGCATAGACCCGACTTTTGTCAAGCAATCTGGCATAGGATCAAAGGTGTACAATACAATACAATATACTTTATTTGACCGATAGTCAGAAAGAAAAAACATTTCTCAATACAAATATAAAAATGTATCAAAGGTATAAAATAAAAATAGATCAAAGGTCTTTGTGCTGCCAAGTATAAAATAGATAAAAAATGCTATACAGTATCTACAAATGGACTTCTCTTTTTTAAAATAACTTTTTATTGATTTTACATAATAAAGAAAAACATACACAGCATAATCTCCCCCTTCTTCCATCCCCCCCTCCACGAGCCCCCTTCTGCCACAAGAGAGTCTCATGAAAGGTGGGCAGTCGAAGGTAGTCCATTTTATACAGTAATTGGGTTTGTCCCCACCCCACCCTCCCTCCCCCCAGAGCCTCCACCTGCCACCAAGAGGCTCTAGGATGAGAAGGAGAGATGCAGGCGGGTGTCCACCCAACTATTTATCCATACGTACATTAAAATCTTTTTAAAAAAACAAAAACAAGCAAATAATATACATCATATTTTCAATCTCTTACTTTGTTTGACATTATCTTGGTGACTTCCTCAAATCCCTTCTTCCTGATTTTCATAGTTTCCTACTAATAATCATAGCAGATTTCTTCATCCCAATTTCAACTCTTATTCTTTAAGCAAACATTCCAACATTTATACCTAATCTCTAAACTTATCCCTTTCCCTTCTTAACATATCTTCCACCTTCTTCTTACCCACCCTCCACGGGCCCCCTCCTGCCACGAGAGAGTCCCATGAAAGGTGGGCAATCGAAGGTGGACAAATGGACTTCTCAATCCTTCCAAGCAGTGTTGTTGGGATCCAACTGTCTTGAGAGACAATGGAGTGTGCCTCCAGGGGTGAAGTCAAGCCGCAGCACTAGCAGCACTGAAGCAACTCTCCATGGTGTGCAAGCCTGGGCAGTGTGTATGGGGGTCCTGGGCTGCCCAGACAGCAAGATCCCCCCTCAGCCTCTCTGATGTGGTCCAAAGGAAAGCAGAGCAGTACGTTTGCTGCTCTGAAAAAGTCCCAGAGCTTCACTCCTCCACATTCCCCCAACACAGCCCCACTGGTCGTGTCAATTTACTCCCTATTTTCGTCCTTTTAACAGAAGATTTCCATAGGAGATTGTTGCAATGTGTCTACGTGGGATGACAGGCAACAAGTGACAAGGGGGCTTTCCTCAGTTTCCCAGGCAGCTTGTTCCTTTAGTTCAAAGCAATCTCTTAAAAGCCTACCTCTGAAGTCATTTTAAATCAAATGCACCCAAAGGCAAACTAGCAAAAAATTGCCTCTTTATTGTGGTTCTTGCCTTTACAAGAACTGCAGGGACACACAGGTGATTATAATACCCAGTGAAAGGCATGTGAGGAATATGAGAAGCAAAAAACAACAACCCCACAACCCCGAACTGTTTGACATAAATGCTTTGTGCTGCCAAGTGTGAAAGCGTTCAGCATTGGAAGTCTTGAGCTCTGTATTGAAAATTGCTTTTTAGAACCAATATTCAAATAAGGTGCTGCTGCTGTTTATTCCCTGTGTTAGCGATAGGGAACGTCAGGCCCAGGGACAAATGTGACCCCAGCTGGTCACACCCCTCCTGAACTGCACCAACTCACAGGGTTGCCAACTTGAATAAAATATTAGGGCCCCCCAGGTAAGCCCCGTGCCATATAATTGATCACAAGACATGGTGTGCACATCTCATTTGAATGGCAATGCCAATCAACTTGGAGGGGGGCAGCCTCCTCAATTATTTTATTATGGGGGCTGAGGGGAACTTGGCCCCTAGGAGTTGACTCTTATGCCACCTCACCATCCTTGCTTTTGCAACCTCCTTTGCCTGGCTGAAATGTGTCCCTGAGCTCTGCTACTTTGGGCAGATCCACACCAGACATTTAAAGCTCACCTGGCACCATCATTACATGTCTTTAGGCACCAGGCAAAAACATTCCTCTTTACCAGGCATCCCCAAACTGCGGCCCTCCAAACTGCAGCCCTCCAGCTAACAGGACCAGTGGTCGGGGAAGATGGGAATTGTAGTCCAAAACATCTGGAGGACCGAAGTTTGGGGATGCCTGCTCTTTACCCAGGCCTATGGCTATTAAATTATGGCCTGTGGAAGTGTGGGGGAGAAGACTGTTATTACGATGACTAATTTTATTATTAGGCTGTCTGTCAGTATGCTTTTATTATGTCTTAATCGTTAATGTTCTTTAATGTGTATTATTATTATTATTATTATTATTATTATTATTATTATTATTATTATTATATTGTTTATACCCCGGTCATCTGGCTGGGTTTCCCCAGCCACTCTGAGTGGCTCCCAACAGAATATTAAAAACATGATAAAACATCAAACATTAAAAACGTCCCTAAACAGGGCTGCCTTCAGATGTCTTCTAAAAGTCAGGTAGTCGTTTATACCCTTGACATCTGATGGGAGGGCGTTCCACAGGGCAGGCGCCACTACCGAGAAGGCCCTCTACCTGGTTCACTGTAACTTTGCTTCTCGCAGTGAGGGAACTGCCAGAAGGCCCTCAGTGTCTGGACTGAACAGTGGGGTTGGAGATGCTCCTTCAGGTATACAGGGCCGAGGCTTTAAAGGTCAGCGCCAACACTTTGAATTGTGCTCACAAACATACTGGGAGCCAATGTAGGTCTTTCAAGACTGGTGTTATATGGTCTCAGCAGCCACTCCCAGTCACCAGTCTAGCTGCCGCATTCTGGATTGGTTGTAGTTTCCTTCAAAGGTAGCCCCACATAGAGCGCATTGCAGTAGTCCAAGCGGGAGATAACTAGGGCATGCATCACTCTGGTGAGACTGTTGGATTTTTTTGAATAGTCAAGTTACTTTAGAGCCGGTCTAATGTAAATACTGTCTGTTTAAGAGAATCAGGTGCAGGTGATTTCTGTTAATTGCCCACAGGCGTGGGCTCTGCTTCTTGTATATAAGGCTCTGCCAGAAAGCCTTCTGTATCTCTTAGTTAGATCTTTCAGTTTGATTCATCTGTTAGTAGATCACTCTCTCAGTTGTTCTCAGTTTAAGAGATTCCTTAGTTGAATCTTAGTATGAGAGTTGCTTAGTTATAATGCTAGTTTGCTGTTAATTCTCGGGTAGTTTAATGGGAGTTTTGTGGGAATTTTGTGGGAGGTTTGGAAAGTGGGTAGATAACATTGCTAAGAGAGAAAGCATTTATCTTTAGTTTAAAGTCTCTTTAGAGTCAGTTTGTTTTTCAGTTAAAGAAACCCAACCATTTGTATTTTCATCTGCATTCTTTTACAAGTGTGCAGCTAGTAAGGGGTTTCATATAAGGGAGATAATACCCTACGCTCTTGGTGGTGTTTTCTTAGCCAGGTCAACTTCTGGACTGCGTATACTCTGCGTGAAGCGTACTTTAAAGGGCCGCTGGAAACTGGGATATATGATTTAGGTTAAGCAAGTTTCAATACCCAGTTTTCTCCAATATTATTCTGATCATATATATTATTTTCCAATAGAGACAGTCTGTGGGCAGGCTGGCGTATTATTATCATCATCATCAACATCATCTAGATCAGTAGTAGGGAAGGGTTTTCGGATTTGAACTTTTAGGGTATCAGTCAGAGTACATTTACAAAGTACAAAGAGCAAGAGATCACCCAACTCTCATCAGCAGCCAGAGACCCTAAGCGTGACTGCAAAGATGTCCTGCAAAGATGTCAAGAAGTGCTCTGGCTGAATGAGATTACAGGATTGTACTGTGAGTATAGTATAGGGATGATCCAGCTGAGCTGAAATGAATGGGAGATATAGGTGTTCATGTTCAAATGCCCAGTACATCACGATACCATGCCCTGTCAAAGCACACACCATGAAATGACATGTAAGAAGACTCTTCGTTCCTTTGGAACAAGCGTGGGATCTTAAGTATTTTGCAGAATGAAAAATCTATATATATTCTGGGACCCCAGATGTCATTTACCTTTTGTCAGACGACCTTTCCTGAAATGTATGAGGGTGAATAGTGTAGGATCTTTTTAATTCAGCTCCTGACAACCACGTTCTGTTCATAAGCAGGAGATCTGTACCGTTTTGCAGTTCACATTTTCCTGCAAAGAGACAGCTGGACCAAAGAGAATACGACAACACGAGGAGATAAAAGGAAATCTTAACTTCAGAGTAAAGGAAATGGCATACTCTTTTCCTTGAGCAAAAAGAAGAGTGTGATAGAAGATTACCCATGCCTCCTGATTCATACAATAACAAAAATGTTTTTTTCTCTCTCTTTTAAATGCTTTTATTTTAAAAAGAATGGAAGCTGCAGTTTTCATTTTTTTAAAGGCTTAAAATGCAATCCATGTGCCACTGAAGGCAGTGATTTTCATAGCTGTAAGAATGCATATTTAGAATGACTGAAATCCACAATTTTAAGAACGAGGCACTTTTATAGGCAGTTCTTTGATGGCAATAAAATAGCTTTCAGATACTTTTCTACAGATGTGTTACTAGAACAACAATAAGTGGGAACAGCAGCAAAACGTTGCGATGTAAAGGGCACCTATTCAGTGCCATGCACCTTTTCCAGGACACTCCCTTCCACTATTGCCTCCCCAGTTTTTCCATTCCCTACTTCTACTGCCAGCAATCCATAGCAACTGGGCATGTCCAATCCTTACTGGCTATTTGGATTTTTATTTTTTATTTTAATCTCCTTAGGCTCTGTTGTAAACTACCATTTGGCAAACTTTGGGGTTCCTCAGCTTCTTGATCTCTGCCCCCTTTGCATGTAAAGGGTGTCATCTTGGCTATAAGGACCCACCCTCGGAGAATGAGTCACCCTTAGTTTATAGGATGTAAATGAAGCTGATTTGTTTACATTTACAGGGAGCTAACTATATATTTTAATCCTGTCATCCTATTTGAGGCTTCCAGGAATATCCGTAGTGGCGTAATCTCGTAGCATATGATGCTTTCCGTGCTTTGTACATGTATGGAGGCAACGTGAAAGTTTAAGAAAGGCTCTCAAATTAATGCACTGCTTTGAACATACCGGCAAGCACCAGCTACAAGTACATTAAAGAAATGAAGAGTGACTATGTAAATACTGATTATTAAAGAGCCTGGGGATTTAAGGTGTCATGAACATTAAGAGGGAATCAATAGTTTGGAATTTATCGATTGATAGATTTTGGTAAATATGGTTTATGTGATTTGATTAATGTGCATTTTGTATATTATTATCAGATGAACTGAGATAGAAACTTAACGTTTATTTCCCCGTCTCCTATATAGATTGACCTTATTAGATTGACCTTATTAGATTCTAGTGAACATTTGTTCACTTACTTCATTTTTCCAGTTGCCATTTGAAAACAACAACACCTGGAATTGTTTTCATTCCTTTTCGGTGTTTGTGCCTAGCACAGGGTGGGGGGGGGGCAAATAAATCTTAAACATCTGTAAAAACAGAGTTTCTAATCCACTACTCAGATACATTGGGAAGAAGGTGCAGTTTAACTGTGGAGTCTAACGTTCAATTTTCCTGTGTGTTCATGAAGAAAATGAAATGCAATAATAATAAATAGGGGAAAGAAATACTTGAGCTTCCCACTCACTGAAATTATATAGCTAGCCAGAGTTTCAAATAGTATAGCAGGGGTTTCGTTGCAAGTCAAGTCAAATAGTCTTTGATAAGTAATTTGCTTTGAATAATTGGACCGTCTTTAAACATTAGCAATGTGCATATAGGCTTGGTAAACAAAAATGGATTAAGATTAGTAAAGCGTTTATGTTCATACTGGGAGCCTCTAGAACACGGGTGTCAAACACAAGGCCCGGGGGCCTAATCCGGCCCGCCAGACCTCGTCATGTGGCCCGCGTAGCCGCCGACAATAGCCGCTGACAGTAGTTCTGGAGCCTCGTTTACATCCCCTCCCACACACACGCCACGACGCAGGAATGTGATCCGCGTGGGGGCGGGAATGAGCTTACATTATTACAAAAAACAGTAATAATTGAATGCAGTGACAATAATTTATGATAATAAAGAGTGGACACATAGTCCTACAGACACAACCGGCCCTTTGAGGGTGACCAAACTGCTGATGCGGCCCCCGATGAATTTGAGTTTGACACCCCTGCTCTAGAATATCTGTCAGAGGTTATTGTGGCTACTCCTGAGTAACGACTCTCCACAAACTTGTCTTTCAGAGTCTTTATTGGTGCACATTATTTACAGGGTGATGAGCTGTCGGTTTCATGTCCGCGCTATTCCGTGTCAGAATCTGGCACTGCCCCTTTTCGCCCCTTGGACCAACATAGGAGCCTGGGGACAGCGAATCTCCTCCCTTTTCTCCTCCTCCTTAATTCTGCTGCCGGGGGAAAGGGTCTACGCTCCGTCTTTTCCCTCTCCCCCCCCCTTTCCGTCTCTCTCTCTCTCTTCCCGCCTGTGGAGCAGGGGCTCTTCCCTGCTGCCAGAGCCCTGGCTCTCCCTCTCTGCTTCCTGACTCCCTCCTTCAGACCCTGCACTTCCGTGGCTGCTTGGGGAGGAGCTGCTCCTGATGATAGGGGGCGGTTCTCTATACTCTCTCCCCCTTACAATATCTATCAGCCTTTTTAAAAAAGTAGTTTTCTAGTTCCTAATAAAGAGATAAACTTAAATCTGATTCGCTATGCTCAGGTTTAGAATTTAAGGATACAAGGAAAACTTTGGCTTGAAAGGCTAAGGAATTAATATTTGTCTGCGATAACAATGCTATACCAAACCTTGTCACTGAAGCAATCAGAATTTTGGTAGGGTTGCCAAATGTCTGGAATTTCCCGGATATAGCTGGTATTCAGCCTTCTAAAAAACAAAACAAAATAACCCCTGGATTTTCACTTTTTGAAATATGGCAGCCCTAAATTATGGACTGTTTGTATATGGCTCCTTTTGGTATAACTCATCCTTACTCACTTGGCCAAAAAGATGTGCTGCTCTATTGCTGGAATAAATAGAAACAGGAAATAAAAGGAGCAAGAGAGAAAAGCCCAGTGGTAAAAGTCTGGCTCCAGCCCATAATTATAGGAATGACTAAATTTACTTCCATAATAAGCACTTTATTACTGGGCTCAGTCAGCAAATCACACAGATGACACAACTATTCTTGCCTTTTAGCTTTACAGGAAACATTCTGCAGAAGACAGATATAGGTTTGTCCTGAACATTTAAAAACCAGAAACACAAACTCTGATATTTCCCTATATGTAATTTCAGTTTATTATATATTTGGGACTATAGTACCTGGCTTCAGGAAAGCTTTATTTATATGAAGCGGTGCATTCTGCGAAATATGCTCCTTTAATGCAACTTTGTATTAGGGCTGTGCACCAGATTTGGCTGAGGTCCAAGAACTGAGCCAAATCAGGCATACTCGGGGTGACTCAGGCATTGGACGAATTGGGCACAGATGTGGGGTCGGATGGCCCAGGACAATCCAGGGCTGTCAGGGAAGCAGGGCATCAGGAAGGAAAGAGTTGCAGGCATTGGGTGGAAAAACCCAGCAAAAAGTTTGAGACCTATCCTGACTACCAGCTGCGACTGGTAGACAGGAGGTCAGGTAAGCGCTACCAACTGCTACTATGTGTGTGTGAGAGAGAACCATGTTAAGCCATAATTTCTGCAGTTTAAAATGGGTTTAATGAGGAGTTGTGCAGACTTAATTGAGATTAGTCTCTGCCTGGTACTAAAGAGCTTTTAAGTTGCACAGAGGACTGTTGTAACTAAGAAACCAAAATGATTGATCCCCTATTTTTTGAAAACATAACATCCAGCACTTTGCTTGCATCTCTCTCAATCCTTAATTGATTAATCCTTAATTTCAGACCCCTGAGAAGCACAGAACAGAAGCAAAGAAAAATGTGGTAGTCATTATACAGTGGTACCTCGGTTTATTAACACAATTGGTTCTGGAAGTCTGTTCATAAACTGAAGCGTTCATAAACTGAAGTGAACTTTCCCATTGAAAGTAATGGAAAGTGGATTAATCTGTTCCAGACGGGTCCGCGGAGTACTCAACCTGAAGCATACTTAACCCGAAGCATGGGCGTAATTGGTTCCAGAAGTCTGTTCATAAACTGAAGCGTTCATAAACTGAAGCGAACTTTCCCATTGAAAGTAAGGGAAAGTGAATTAATCCGTTCCAGGTGGGTCCGCGGTGTTCGTAAACCGAAAATTCATAAACCGAGGTGTTCGTAAACCGAGGTTCCACTGTATTAGCAAAGAATTTCAACTGATTGGCTAGATAAGAAGTCAAGGGAAGCCAAATTGGATAACATTACTTAGTGGTCCGAAAGCATGTCACCTCCATCCTCCAAAGTAAAGCAATACCATCTCCAGATGATAGAAAATTACCTTCCTCTTATTTTAGGGTTCCTCTCTTGTATGGCTAAACTTCTACCTGGGGACAACACCTTAAAATTGCAAATATTTTAAGGGACGTCCACAACTGAGATTGAATGTTGGGCAGTCTTAATCTGTATCCCGATTAATTTGCCTTTTGAGGGATGGGTGAATCTGCCAGTTTTGCTTCTCTAAGTTCCTCATTTTTCTAGTCTTAAATTCAGTTCTTCACACTTCCACAGCAATTTGCAATTTTTCAAAGAGAAAAATCATCCTGAAATTCACGAGCATTTTAATGCAAATCCCTCCTAACAATCACAAGTTTGTATGCAGTTTTAACTAACACACACATCTTTGCAAGCAATATCCCCTAATGCATTTTTGTATATTATTTTCTCCTAATATGTGCATTTTGTCCACGCTGTTGAATTGTAGAACTGTATCACAAAATTTGGAGAAGTGTGGTTTTCAGAGGATAGCTGTGTTTTCATTTGCGCATTGGTTGGAGAAGTGCAAATTAGATAGCTTCTCGTTAAAATGCAAATAAAATACTGTAGAATATTTCCTCCAACCCTAGAGAAAACTTGATGACTGGAGTTTGCTGTATGCTCCAGATCTTGCCTATTGTTATAGCCTCTGCATTCCTTTTTCTCCTGAGCATGGTAGTGTCTGTTACCGCTGAGGAAGGAGGCAAGGTAAGAATAGGCTGTGCCAGGCTTTTACCAAAGCAACATTAAAGGATGCTTTAGTTCTCCAGTTCAATTGACTTTCCTCCACCTCTTGTTTCCTCTTTTCCAAACACATGTGCTAATATGCTTTTAAAAAAAATTCAGTGGTGAGCTCTTGGCACTGGGGACGAATGAGATCAAAGGGAAACAAAAGAGATATTGAGCATGCAGAACTGGAGTTTTGGAGAGCTCTTCTGTGTGTACAGTACTTCAAAATGAGTGTTGATAAGACTCGAAATAAGTGTAGGAATCTCCCCGAACTCTGTGTGCACTAAAGAGCCAGTGAGATGCTCCAACAGCTGGTATTAATTTCTTCAGTCAACAGGCACAGAAAGCCATGGCTCAGGTAACCGTGCTGTGAATAAGGTAAAAGCAAGCAAAATGTGGCTTCATGTGTGTTGTGTGACTATGCAGGGAAGCTTCTTGTTCTTTTCTGCATCTCTGTCAGATACTAAAGGACAGTTCTGCACCTCCCTCAGCTGGGAAATAAGCAACCTTCCAATATAGTCCAATAAGGACATAAGAAGGGCCTGCTGGACTGATGGGCAGCATCCTGTTCTTACAGTGGCCAACCAGATGCCTGTGGGATGTCCAGAAGTAGGACCTGAGTGTGACAGCATTTGCCACACTTGTGGTTTCCAGCGACTGGTATAGAAAGGCATGCTGTTTCCAACAGTACAGGGAGAACATAGCCATTGTGGCGAGTCACCACGGACAGCCTTATCTTCCAGGTATTTATCTAATCCCTTTATAAACCTATCCAGGTTGGTAGAAAGAAGGGAGGTCTCACTTTTCACTCCAGCCTCTGATGTCTGGGGCGCTGCTGCGGTTATGTATCAGGCGCAAGGAGTGTAGGGAAATGTAGTTTTCCAGCTCTCGGTGAGCAAGTCAAATACAGGGCTTGGAGAGTGGCAGAGTCTGTATTGGCTCAGAAGGAATGAACAGCACAATCCCAGCCATGTCTACTCAGAAGTCAGTCCTATTAAATTCAGTGATGCTCCTGGATAACTGGGGCTAGGATTGCAGTCCAAGTTATTTTCTTAGCCCCTCTACTCCCAAAATTGTATTTCCCTCCCCCCCCCACCCAATTTTAAGCTTAACTTGTGGAGTTCTCTCAATTAGCAATTGATGCAGCCACATTGTGAAGATACACAGCTAGAAGCATTCCAGGTAGCATATTTCATCTCTCTCTTGGAAAAGTATAAAAAAGCCTGATATGCTGATTTATGTTCATACCTTGTGCACATATTTCATTTAAGTTTCTTTTAATTTTTTTAAAAAAACATAGTTCTTTTTCAAGAATGGGTTGTTTACTTTCCAGCTTTTATCAATCACACCTGAACTTTTGTAAAAGCTGCATTTTGTCGATTCTAGTGCGTTCTGCCTCATTGTGACTTGCAGAATATCCGCATCATTATGTGACAATAGTTTGATCGTTTTGGAATGTGCTGCAAATGATGAGTTGTAAAATATATGCAGGTATCTTAACGGGCTTTACTGACATCTGTGGAGTCTCGTTTCCTTAGCCAAGTTTCTCTTTTGCCGTGTTGAGTACTTTCCACAATTCCAGCATATTAAAATGCTAAATAATATATCTCTAATGTGCTTGGTCTCTAGAGTTCATAATATTTGACTTTTGCGGATGCAGTAATGCAGAAAGAGCGATAATGAAAATCAGAAATTAATTACTGGGAAGCTTCTTTCACTTGTCATATGTATTTGGGCTGGTACATAACTCCACATTTCCCCCCCTGGTCTCCTAAGTATCATCGGCAAGAAATTGGAGCATTGCGATTATTTCTAATCATGAGTTTTGTCATTGTCATCTCAATGTCCCTGTTACATGAAGTGTGTTCTTAGCTTATTATTATTATTATTATTATTATTATTATTATTATTATTATTATTTCCACACTATGCACACACACACACCTACATTTACTCCTTGTTTTTCTGTATTGCTTTTTTCATGTTAAAAGCAATGGTATATTCTTTCCTGGATGGCAACTTTCAATTCCCATTTACATTAATGGAAGAAAGCCACAGGCGTCAAGGAGATAGAATAGTCCCCTAAGGCCATTAGGTTCTCTTCCATGCTTTCAAAAAACATGGCAAGGGAATGGAAAGTGCAAGGGCATTTCAAGGAGAGATATTATATTACACTTATCCCCTCCCCACTCATTGAATAACGTGAGTGAGAATGGGGGAAATGGGCATGGGAACAAGGCCAAACACACACTAGGGGTAACTGATCCATTCTGCAAATGATTCCCCCACCACCACCACCATTGTAAATTAGGCTAGTAAGGACAGCGGATATGAAGATTTTGGTGAGGTTCAGGAAATGTCTGTTGTTAGACTTTGCTAATCTCACGTTTGTTCCCACCTTCCACTTTTTGGCAGCCTCTTTCTTCCGAGTACCGGTGGCCACTTTAAGGTCTCGGTGTCTCTCTGTTTGAACTCAGTTTCCTTAGATTTGCATGATTAAGACACAGGCTGCCAAGATCAATACTTTAATAACATTAGTATTGGCATACCCACAGTAAAATAATAATAATTGTAAATGAACAGAAGCCTCCAGGGGATCATTAGTGAAAAGGAAATAGTTTTAACAACCCTTTAAAGTGAATTCTGGCCCCTCTAAATCTTCAGATGAGCGCTCTCTATACACACTGCTGCTCAATAGTGTATCTTTTTTTGGATATATATATATGTACACACATATATATACGGTATATATATACAGGGTGTGTGTGTGTGTGTGTATGGAGAGAGAGAGAGAGATTTACCCAGTTCCACACTTTGCCCCTGAAACAAGACACAATTTCACCACCCTGAAATAGGGGCAGCTTTTTCAAGGGTAAGGCCCCAAACCAGTTTGTCCAGTTTGGACGAGGAATCCTTATTGTAACAGTGGAAGTGGCTTCTTTTTTAAAAAAATTGAAACTGTGGGTCACCGACCTCTTTTTTGTTGTTGTTACACCAGTGGGCACATTTTGGAATTTTGAGGAAGAGCAATGGGTGCAAGTCAAGAAATAGCTACCATGGTGATGTTGCTTAACACAGAATGACTACCACATGTAAAAGAGCTGAAAAGGGGACAAAAACCACAAGAAGTGTGGGCATGCCCGTCCCTCCCCGACCATGAAAAAGTATACATACACCAGCCACTTCCGATCCTGGCATCCAGTGAAACGTGAGCATTCCAGGGCAGAGAGACCAAAGCAGTGCAAAGACTGAGAAGCAAGGTCAAGCAGCCTCTTGTGCATTGTGGATTATTGTGGGAATATACACCTTTCACAGGCAGCATAAGAGGTACTCTGTTTGCAACCCCTGTTTTAAACATTCAAAAAGTTGCTGAATTGAGACCACTGGTGGGCTCCTCTCCTCTTCCTCCACATCCCCTCCCATGTTTACAATTAAATCCATGGCCACTGGAACAGAACTCCAGCTGCCTCCATGTTTCTCCAATCCCAGAATGCTTCTGGAATTCCAGAGGCAACATTCTTAATGGTTGCTGTGCATAATAAATGTGCCCGGGGGGGGGGGGTTGCCTTCACCTGTCCAAAGGCCACTCATTTTCCAGATAGTCATCATTCCTTCTGAGGCAGTAATTGCTGCTTGTAAACATCTGTGATCCTTTTGAGGATAGTTACCTTCTTTAATCATTTGTTGCTTAACTGGATCACAATAAAAATAATAGTTAAACAGCCTTGCCCTGTGGAAGAGCAGAGCAATGACTCTAAAGGATAATTGGTGTAATGCACAGTTTTACAAAGATGAAAGCTGCCCACCTAGACCTTTCTGGGCACTGTTAAGTACATTAGGGTGATATTGCTTGGAAGAGTCCATTGAAGGCAAATTAATCGCAAGTGAGTGATCAGTGTAATGCAAAGTGACAGTCAGCAGGAGGTCCTACTAAAAAACCATTTCTATAAATCTTGTATTGATGTCCCCCCCCCCTTTATACATATCAGGCTTTACTCTGAAAGCTTGGAGGTTAGCAAACCTAATTCCTTGTAAAGTATATCCAGTGCTTAATAAGGTCTCAATTAACAACTCAATTGAGTGCAGTCCTCCATTGGGGTGGGTGGGTAGGGTTGCATGAGTGAAGCTGGAAATCTAATCTTTTGTCAGGAGCCATCTGGAGCTTGTACCAGGAGGAAACAAGGCAGGGCAGTGTTTTCAGCACCATGGAAAGCTCCTAGTGAGCACTGTCCTCCAACAAAGGCTAGAGGTGAACCTAAGAGTCTCTGGGTCCAGCCTATTCACCCTTAGCTTCACCCGCTTTCCTGAGGTGGGTGAATCCTTAAAAGAGTAACGTCCCACCCCATTGCTCCTTCTTTCTATGAGCAGACACAGTGAAATAGAAGGCACTTGATTCAGGTAAATCACACCTGGGGAAAGGCATCCATGAGAGTCCTGGCACAGATTCTGCAGGCTTCTGATCTCTAGCCTCAGATCTAATGCCAGGAACCCTGTCCAGTTGCCCCCAATGATCTCAGCAATTGACTTGGGGTGTACAGGACAAAATGATTACCCTGTATCACATTATGCAACTCACTCACTGCCTCTTTTTCCTTCCCCAGCAGGGGGCAACAACACATAAATCATCCAGAAGGGGGAAAGGCTCCTTTGCTAGTGTTGAAATTTACATGGCTGACAGCTCAGAAGCTAAGAGGATAAGATCACATGGCCACAGAGTGGTGTAACTCTATCCCTTGGCATCTCTGTGATGAAAACCCTCTATGCTTGGCAGTGGAAGAGAGATAGAAAGCCCCTTCAGTTTGAAAGTGGAAGTGCCTGTGGTGGTGCATGACTCCAATCCAGGCATAGGCAAACTTGGCCCTCCAGATGTTTTGGGACAACAACTCCCATCATCCCTGACCCCTGGTCCTGTTAACTAGGAATGATGGGAGTTGTCGTCCCAAAACATCTGGAGGGCCAAGTTTGCCTATGCCTGCTCCAATCTTTTCTATGCAATAAGCCCACAACTTATGCACATTTAACTTGTATGCATTCAGCTTTATATGTGTGGCAAAATGTTTGTAAAAAGTGGACAGGGTTCTGGGAAAGATGACACTGGCAATCCCACCTGCCGTTGAACCCAATGCATTTTGACTGTACACGATTTTGACTTTAGGCACGATCCACGGAACATAACCTCCGTGCAAATCACAGGCTTAATGTATCTATCATTTTTTCAGTGCAAAGTCCAGAAAAGTTCATTTTAACCACAGAAATTCCATAGAGTTTCAGCTACCTTTTTCATGGGAAATGATGCCTTAGGCTGCAGTAGAGGAAGGACTGATGAGCCAATTTTTAACATAGATAAGGAGGCCTTTACCCTTACAGTGTGTAGTGAGTCTTCTACCCATACCATACACCCTCCCAGTCACACCCTGGTCTTTCCCACCATTGGCATGTGGTCCCTGGAATGTTGCCCAGAATGGAATTTGGCCCTCTCTTGCTTTAACACACACACACACACACACACACACACACACACACACACACACACCAAAGTACAGGTTCTAGCTTGCTAACCCAATGAGAACAATGAAGATCTGCCTCTGTGTCTCCATCAACAGTTCATATTCTGTCCTGGAGACACATGTTGGATTAATCTTTTTCCCATTCACCCCAAAGGTTCTGTTATTGTCCTATGCTAAAACAGAAGAAAAGCAGGGCACTAATAAGACTAAAACTGACCAAGATCTTTCTTGAAAATGTTTAAGCTAGCCGTTGACTTCGAACAATGGACTGCAAATCCATGCTAATGCTTCATAGGAATAGGATCACACCTCCTCTTAGAAGGCTAGTGTTTCCTGTGCCTGGGATTCTCCTTCTGCCTGGTAGATAATTCTGCAGCGACACATCCTAATGCTTTTTGAGTTAGTGAATCAATTCCATTTTTGCTCATTGCAAGCCTGAATGGCTGGCAGGAACTTGCAATTCATTGAGAAATGTAGGTCACTGTCTCCCAGTAACACCTAACAGTGTTTTCCTCTGAAGTTGAAATACGAAGTGGCTTCTGTGATTGAAAAACAGGGGTGGGCAGGCAACAAGAAAGGCAAGAAATGTATGCTTGGAATAGATCAATCATATTTACACAATGGTCCCCAATAGGCACTGTTCGTGAGGCCAGAACAATTTGGCAGGGGGACTTGTTCTAGAATTTGAAATGTTGCCTGTCTGTTTTGTTTCGCTCAAGAATGATGGAAGGAGAATTGGGGGGGGGGTGACAGGTGTGCTTAGACAAGGAGCAAGGAGGAACCAGCGCACAATGTCTTCCCAATAACAGGGGTCAGCCAAACATTGCAAGAATCTAGAGCAATTGAATGGCCAATGGAGAACCCTTAATGCCCAGCTCCAAAGCTGGCCACAATTTCTTGGTCCTTCCTGGCCAGATATAAATAAGTGGGACCTGCAACACTAAATTGTACTGTGGAGTGCTCTCATTCATAGCCACACAATTTCCCATTCTATTCTCAACCCCAGGTTTTCTGTTTCCCATAGTCAGTTAACATTACCTGGCCTCTGAGCATTTTCAGTTCTCATTGTCTGTTGTTGTTGTTTTGTCCTTGTTTGGTATTTTCCCTATACTTTTAATTATTATTATTTTAAAAAGTACTGCTGCAAACAGGGCCAGATTTAGGTTTGATGAGGCCCTAAGCTACAGAAGGTAATGGGGCCCTTTAGGGAGCAGGCTAGCAGGTGGGGCCCATTACTCACATCATAGGAGCCTACACAACACAAAACACTGTTGCTGTATGTAGGTTTTATTTTATTTGCTTTTTATCTTGTATTTTGGAAATGTACATCCAGGTCTTTTTCCTTTAAAAAATTTTAGGGCCCCCAAGAGAGTGGGGCCCTAAGCCAAAGCTTGTTTAGCTCATACGTAAATCTGGCACTGACTGCAAAGATTGGGACTCCCCCATGCCTGCTGATACTTTTGTCCATCTGGGTGGTGCTGTTTTTTCTGCATAACAATGTAGTGATTCTACAAATCATCACTGTGTCGTTGCAAAGGTACTAAGTAACTGTCTCATCAGAGCAAGGATTTCCACTTGTGTGATGGGACTTCCACATCTCCTTCCCCCTTTGCACCCCACACTCTCCCCAAGATGGTTGGGAAGACCCCCCCCAGAACAGATTTTGGGGGTGCACAGAGGTGGGGAAATCCCTTTGTGCAAGCAGAAATCCTTGCACTGGTGGGACAGCTACTTAATGCTACATTCTGGACAAGCCAAAATGTTTCTGAAATTGCTGGTGCAGAGACAGAGGCTATGTACTGGCTTAAAATATAGCGAGGTCATTTCCCACCCCCTCTGTGCTTCAAGGCACATTTTCATGTTGAGCAGCAGACAGAGGGTAGGGATATCTTCACCTGATTTGCATGACCTGTTTGGTTTCTTCACACCCATTCTGTTCCTATTCATGAAGCTGTCATGTGCTTACACACTGCTTTGAGAGAAAATGCACATACCAGCAATATCTGGATATATATATATATATATATATATATATATATATATATATATATATATATACTAGCTGGCCCTGCATGCGTTGCTGTGCGTTAGTCTGTGAAATGGAGGGTAATAGTCCCCCTTCAGATCCCCCTGAGCCTCAGAGTCCCCCTGAGTCGAGGCGAGATACTGTGGAGAGGGCAGGTTACATCCCTGTGTCTCCCCCCACCCTGTTCTGACCCATTACGTATCCCTGCCCCCTATTCGGCCCCCCACCCCCAGGCAGGCCCCTACCTCCACTTGGCAATGTTGGGCCTTGTTGCTGGAAAAGGCCTGTTTTCAGTTGGTTTGGTCTTCAACACCTCTGCCGGATGGATGGATGTGAGTGGTGGATCTCATGGTGGAGGCGGGGTTCGTGGGTGTGGTGTAGATTTCACAGGAAGGGTTGGGTGTACTGTGGGAGGAAATCCACTTGAGGGCGCTGTTTTACTTTGTTGAAAAAGAGGTTTGTACCTGTGGAGGTGTGAGATTTGAGGGATTTTTTTTCTAACAACGCTTGGGGAGTGGCCTGGATCGTTGTGTCAAAATTTCAGGATGATCGGTCAAGCAGTTACGGAGAAAAATGGATCCCGTACTTTCACGATTTTTACATTTATATATATATAGATGGATTGTGGCTAACATTAAGTGTGCATGGCTTCAAACTTTGCTGGTGGGAGCATGCTGAAAGCAGAGTAAACGGTAATACACACATGCAGCCAGAGACTTTGTATTTTCTCCTCCCTTCCCCGCTCTCCACCATGCATTCAGATGCTCTTTTCTTTCAATGCAAGTATGCGATGCCAAGTGTTGATGCAGAATAATTGCTTTGCCAGTTTTCTAAGAACCGGCTTTGATATTTGCATTAGGGATCCACTTACCCAAGACCTTCACCAGCACCACGGCGCTACTTCAAAGACGCCTTATCTATGCTCTTGGTAATGTGCTTTGCCCTTTGGAAAACTAATCAGTTAAATCTGATCCTCTTTAATGTTGACATGATTTGCAGCAAGAGAACTGTCACAGTGCATTTCAATTAGGTTTGATTTCCTTACCTAAAAGGTCTTAAAAGCTAATTGCCACAGAGTGCCTTTGTCTCCCCATCGCAGAGGGAGACACGATTATCCGAGGGGCTGGGGAGAGGAAACGCCTGGGACTCGCACAACTTTGCAGTCGCTAAGGAGTGCATCTAAAAGGGTAAGGGGATCGTGTTACATGGTGCTTTGGTAAAGGACAAGAACGCGTCGTTTTAAATGCAAGGAGGAGAAGGGAGTGAGATAGATATGGCTCAAGTGCAGAGATTCTCCCATGCTGGGATCCATTTTGCCAGCAGAAGGACTGTAAGGAAGTGATACTGTGGTATCTAAGAACAATGCAGTGTGTATGCTCTCCTCAAGGAGTTGACAGGGTACAAACCTAAGCCTAATCTATATACTGTTACAAAAGTCGTGTGCTGCCCCCACTCTCTGCAAGATTCCTGAGGGTTCCAGGCACTTACCCAGGGTCCGTGTTCGCTTGCTGAATTGAGACATAGCGAAGGCTCTTGTATCTTTAAGAAATATGGTTTATTCACCTATTTACACCTTCAGTCTGCATGGAGGGAGACCAGATCTTACACCATAGTCATTTCAAGAAAGGCTTGTTTCCCCCACAGCAGTGCAAACAGCCCTCAGCCAGCCTGCCCAAGATGGATCCCAGTCTTTCTTCTTCTTCCTAGAACACCCTGCTAAAACTTTTTTCTTGTCACCTCACACCCAGTTACCCTGGAACCTTCCAAATCCCCTGTTCACATCTCAGGGCAAGGAGGAGATTATTTCTCCTTTCACATCCCCAAATAATCAAAAACCTACCATTTATTAATTTCTAGGGTTTGGGAAGTACCCCTCCCAATAGCAATATATATATCAGTAATAGGGTGTTCCTCACCCCAACCCCATCTCCTAAGCCTAATAGCAGCATGGAGGAAGCATGGCTAGTCAGAAAGGACTTAGCCATCTATCCCATCACACTGCCATCACAATAAAAAGTATCTCCCACACCTATTATTATTATTATTATTATTATTATTATTATTATTATTAAAAGCTGCCTTTGTCTCTAAGGAGACACCTTTAACATCACAGGTACTTCACTGTTTTCTCCCTAAGTAAGTGTGTGCAAGATTGTGGCCTTAGGCATTTGCTTTTACTTCAGTATTATTTCATTTACAGTATATACTGTACAGTATGCATTTTTATACTGTTGCAAGCAGCCCTTGGGGTGCATAAATTGGCATTAGCCTCATAAGCATCATCTGGCACTTGGTTTGCACTAAAAATAAATTTGTTGTTGTTTTGTTATTTAGTCGTATAGTCGTGTCTGACTCTTTGTGACCCCATGGACCAGAGCAGCCAGGCACTCCTGTCTTCCACTGTCTCCCGCAGTTTGGTCAGACTCATGTTGGTAGCTTCGAGAAAGCCACTTCCGCATCTCACAGAGGTGGCATTGTGGGCGTGGCCTGAGCGATCTCTCGCGATGGGGGCTGAGCGCTCAGCCCCCTCGCGAGACAGGAGTTCCCGCCTCCGTCATACCCGGGGCTGACCAATAGGGTTGGCTGGGAGGCGGGGCTTCCCCTCTTTTAAACAAGCCGGAGGCGGGAACTCTGCCTCTTTCGCCCCGCCATAATTCAAAAGTATCTATTCTTTGACGATCAGCCTTCTTTATGGTCCAGCTCTCACTTCCATACATCACTACTGGGAAAACCATAGCTTTAACTATGGTTGTAGGCAAGGTGATGTCTCTGCTTTTTAAGATGCTGTCTAGGTTTGTCATTGCTTTTCTCCCAAGAAGCAGGCATCTTTTAATTTTGTGACTGCTGTCACCATTGCAGTGATCATGGAACCCAAGAGAGTAAAATCTCTCACTGCCTCCATTTCTTCCCTGCTGCCCATTCATTGAGCAAGCAACGGTTTCACAGAATGGCTCATTCTAAAATACTTAGGTTTTCCCACTGTTATGACTTCTTTTTTTGAAATTCAATAATCAGTAATAAGTAATAATAAGTAATAATGCAATAAGTAATAAGTAATAATGAAAAAAATTCTGCTTACAGTTTGAAAGACTGGTTGAACAAGAACACTCTAAAGATAAATCAGAGGAGCTGGTTTAATATGGATGGGGAGGGAATTCCCTAACATTGGTGCTGCTATGCTGAATACTCTGAATAAGCTTTTTTCACACAAGGACCACACTCCCCTGTGGTTGTCCTTCTAAAGGTCGCATGCTAACGGTGGATGGAGCCTGAGGCAGAACAGGGCGGATCTCTGTGTGTTTGCATTTTCTAGCTAAGCGAAAGCCAGGGGTTTCAACATCCATCCCCATATCTCTCCATCCATGCACCTGGTACCCCTGGAATCTTGTACTGCTGAGAGGTTTGGGCAGTGCTGTGGTCTAAACCACTGACCCTCTTGGGCTTGCCAATCAGAAGGTTGGCAGTTCGAATCCCCGCAATGGGGTGAGCTCCCGTCACTCTGTCCCAGCTCCTGCCAACCTAGCAGTTTGAAAGCATACCAATGCAATTAGATAAATAGATACCACTGCGGCGGGAAGGTAAACAGTGTTTCTGTGCGCTCTGGTTTCTATCACAGTGTTCCGTTGTGCCAGAAGAGGTTTAGTCATGCTGGCCACATGACCCTGAAAGCTATCTGTGGACAAATGCCAGCTCCCTTGGCCTAAAAGCAAGATGATTGCCGCAACCCCATAGTTGCCTTTGACTGGACTTAACCGTCCAGGGGTCCTTTACCTTTTTACCTTTTAGTGTGTAACAATATATTTTTTGCCAATGTTTCTTTTAATTCTAATTTTCAGCTTTTGTGCATTACCTATTATTGCTGTGGTGCTTGTCCACAAGTAAAATTTTGTTGTTCATGATTATTTGCTTTACTAACTAACCAGAGAAGCATCTATTAGAAATTGCTGTTGTTGTCATAGCAGGTCCATATGTAACGTCCTATTATGCAAATGTGATTTCACTTGGTTTAAAAGAGGACACCACGAACCAAAATAGAACATCAAAAGAACCCTGTTCATTCAGAAAATTCAGAAACTAATTGACTTTGACAGGTTTATGCAACAGTAACTATATCCTAACATTGCAACTGTCAGTAATCCAGTTCCCCTTAAGGAGTGACCCATATAAGGTAGGAGGAAAACCTCATGGACAAGCAG
Organism: Zootoca vivipara; assembly: GCF_965207765.1. Taxonomy (NCBI): domain Eukaryota; kingdom Metazoa; phylum Chordata; class Lepidosauria; order Squamata; family Lacertidae; genus Zootoca; species Zootoca vivipara. The sequence goes on along the minus strand of NC_142592.1, from coordinate 28,413,221 downwards.
GAAAGTGTACAATCTTTCTTTGGAAATAATGAATACAGAATGTAATCAGAGAGCAGAAGTAACTAATCATCAAGCATGCAAGCGTATTAGCACCCCAGCCCTGCTCATTGCTGAGATCTCTGCCGGTGATGCTGACCTAATTTAATTTTTTGCCCAGCTAGCCGTAGAATTGAATCATAAGCATGTTCTGGTTAGCTCAGTATTTGCTTAGGCTTTTGAGTTCCTAAAGTGGTGAGATTTGCAATGATAATTGTATTTTTCCTGCTTTTATTTATTACATTATGTCCCTAGTTCTGTGACCACTTAGGGAAAATGTGCATGGCTTCTTGTTTCTTGATTCATAACGAAAGAATTAAAAAGAAAGGAGACTCGCAGCACTTTTCAAAAAACAACCAAACTCAGTAATTCAACCCCTGTTACTTTTAATGTTTGCTATAAAATAAAATCCCCCCGAATATTGCAGTTTTGTTTTGATGAGACTTTGTAAATGTTATCACACTGTTATGAGTATGATTTAAATTTTGCGGGTTATTACACTTAATGTGGCATAAAACACTTAATCCAGTTGCATTCAAAAGCAGTCTCACATTTCATCCCTGGGCCAGAAGGATAAACTTGATTGCATTCTTCTGTTAACAAAATATGATATTGAAGAGAAGGCATAAGTGGGGGGGGGGGTTTAAAGAGATTCTAGTGATTTGAAAGCACACTTAGGCTTTTAAAATGTATTTCTTTGTGTTTATCTCAAATATCTATTTTCAGTGGATTTAATATGTTAATTATTCAAGGTGATGCTTTTCTGCAAACTGTTAAATGCCTCTATATTTTCCCTTTGGACAGGAGCCTCAAAACATGTAAATTACAAAAGTTTAGAAATTAGTGTAGATGAAAATAGATTGTTACAGTGTGTGTGTGTGTGTGTGTGTGTGTGTGTGTACACCCCCCCCAAATGAAGAGCACTAGTTGGTGTGCCTGTGGAGCTGTGGCTCTGGAAGTGTGAGCCATAAAACCTGGGGCAACAGCAACCTTTGGCATCTGGTGTAAGGAAGAGGACTCCAATTCCACCAAGAAATTGTACTGGGGTATCTGAGCTGGACATACCACAGCTTTCGGTAGGCAGCTACAGAGCCTGAAATGTGTGAGCTCACAAATTCTAAAATGGTGGCAAGAGCTAATCCAAATAATATTTCCCGTTAACCCCGATTCCTGAAATGGCCAACATTCCTCCCACGGGTGGCCTTTCCGCAACCTCCTCTTCAGGGTGTGGTTAAAGAGTTATATTTTTAACTTTTCCTTTTGTGCTTGTGAAATGATTTGGATGAATTTCATGAGCAGAAGGGTGGTGGCAGATGGCAAGGGAAGGAATAAGAGTAATCCATAGCTACCAAGAGGGTATAACATGTATCGTATTTCAGGGGAGGCAGGCTGGCATCCAAAACTACATCGAAATCACAAATGAGCCCGTAGGGGGAAATGCAAGGGAACATTAGGCTGGCTTCCTGAAAAGACAGGAGTTCTGTGGAAGCCAAAGGTGACTAATGGATGGCAGACTTCAGTTTCATTCATTGTTGAGTTGAGGTTTGGACGATTCCTGTCTCCTTGTTACACTTGCATAGAATCTGATTCTTAACTTGAGTCCCTTTAGGTTCAGCTTTAGGCTAATTCACACCTGGATATAGATCATTTGATTTCTCACAGCTCATCATGTGACCTTCCCTGGTTCCTTTGAGAGGAACGGTGAGATATAAATGGAATGAACAAATAAAAAGCCCTTTGTTTGAGCTATTACAGTGGTACCTTGACTTACGAAAGCGATCTATTCCGCGGTGCTCTTCGTAAGTGTGACGATCACCCAAATTTAGGGACAGCATAGAAGGAGTTAAAGGGATTAGCCAGTTAGAACCCTAGGGGGCGGGGTTAGGAGGACTATATAAACCCACCCCTGGGAGGAGAAGCGGTTGTTGTTGTTGTTGGGGCTGGTAGGGGGAGGTTTGAGGAGGTGTGGCTGAGAGTTCGGGGGGGGCAGTTGAGAGAGTCAGAGGGTGAGGCAGAGGTAGCGAGGTAACCAGAAGGGAGAGAGAGTTTGGAACTGTTATTGATTATAAACTATAGGTATAGGCCGGTATAGGAACTGTTCTGAAAGAAAATAAGAACTAATCTTTTGGAAACCACATGCTTATGTACTAAATCTAAATAAACATAGTTTGTTCCAACGTTACCCCTGACTGGAGTGAGTGGAGAGATTACCAGACATATACTGGTTGGCGGCAGCGGAATTAAAACGTGGTTGGTGCAGGTACCAACGGACCGTGAAATGTCTGGGGGTTCTGTGCAGGTTGAGGTAACCGCCGCAGTAAGTCGAATTCTTCGGTTGTCGAAGCGCCCGTTTTGCGCATGCGCAAAGCACGATTTTGTGCTTCTGCGCATGCACGTAGAACATGCGCGGGGCAAAAAGACTTCTGGGTTTGCCGACTTCGGAAGTCGAAACCTTCAGAAGTCGAGTCATTCAGATGTCGAGATACCACTGTATTGGATGAGATACAAACCCTTTGTCATCTTGGTATTTGATTGGGGATGGCTGTGCTCACTCATGCAAGTCTTCAACCGATGCTCCTTTGACTGATAAATATGTACATGTGAACTCACATGGTATCCAATGATTGTTGGAAACCACTCTGGTGCCCACAGCGCTCAAAGCATCTTTGCCGAATTGTTTGTGCTAATGTTCAGCAAGGAGGGCAGCATTAGAAGCAGCTGCAGCTGCTAAAATGGATGATGTAACAGGGTCAGAAAGTGTATCCAGACAGTACAACTAACCCCCTTTTCCTTTAATGATTTAAACCACTTTAGCTATTGCATTCACACTTGGAATTGGTGTCCCTGTGGCAAATTTCCAATCCTGTTGCAATGTCATATATTGGAACACAAATAAAATTGATAAGGGTAAGCATAAAAGCATAATTCAAAAAAAAATCTAGACTGAATGGACTAGACAGGCTATTGACATGATTCAGCAGGGCATTTCTTATGCTCTTAACATTCCTGAAGCACCAGGAAACACTTCAGGGAAATCTTGGGACAGCCTGATCCAAATCTCTCTTCATCTCGGGAAATTCTCAAATCTCTTTAAGGCATTACTTTTTGTCTTGGGATTTGGGGTTCATCTGCATCTGATATACTTTTCTGGCTTTTATATGTTTTTGGTGAGGCACGGGGCTAATGTGAAGAAACTTATTTTGGTACACTAACAGTGCAGTCTTGTGTAAACTCAGAAGTAAACCCCACTATGTTCAATAAACTTTCTCCCACGTAAGTGTGCAATTTGGCTGAAATCTTTTGTACGCTTTTTCCAGGAGTTAGCTGGTGGAACACAGTCAACATATATGGGATTGTTCTGAACATACGAAATTGTGAAAGATAATGTCTAACTGTTGGTAATTTCCTGTGTTTTCTTTGTGGGGCTTATTCAGTGGTTTAAATTGATGTTGTGCTAATTAAATAACACCTACAGGAACCAGGAGCAAATTGCATTCTGTGCAAGCTACTCCTCAGGTGCTGTGTGTCAATTGCTAACATTCAGCTCATTAGCCGTAATAAAGTCAATATGTGTTTACAAAGCTAGAAGCAGCTGGAATATCACCCTCCTCTCTCAGTTGCTGTTTGTAGCTGACACAGCCTTCATGGGCATATATGTGAGTATCTGGTAGAGAATAGTCAATAAATGTCTGATTTGCGACAATAACTTTTGCATTTTTAACCCAATTTGCTAGAGAAACTAAAACGAGAAACTCCAGAGAGGTATATTGTGGATATGAGACACACAGAGCTTTCACTTCATACACTATCATAGTCAAATCATTGTTGGATGATGTTAGTGACCAATGGTTGAGCGTGTTCCTAAGAAGGTGCAGTGCACGGAAATGGATATTTTCAGTGGAATTTTGCTTAAATGTGCTCAGAATAAAAGTACTAGGCTTGGACCCAAACTTGGAAGTCTATGAATAGAACAGAGTTTCCTCCACAGTCTTCTGCATAGGGTGGCCAGACTCAATAGAGGACAGGACTTCTGTGCCTTTAATTGCCCTGCTCTCTTTTGAGTCTGGAAACCTTAAAGAGAAACCAGCAGACCCTTTGTTTCATTTCCAAGCAAAGGGTCTGCTGGTTTCTCTTTAAGGTTTCCAGACTCAAAAGAGAGCAGGGCAATTAAAGGCACAGAAGTCCTGTCCTCTATTGAGTCTGGCAACCCTACTTCTGCACCCATGGAAATCTTTAGGAGATCCTATATATTGTCCTGGGAGGCAACATGTAGTGGTGGTTATGGCACTGAAGGAGGAAGGGGGTGATTGAAAGCTGGGGCACCCCCAGCCCACTTACTCTCATGTTGTTAGATTCAAGCCATACTCTCTTCAGGCTACAACAATTTTCAAACTGGATTCCCCCCCTCCTGCTTTTAGGAAATAATATTTTTAATCTATATTTTAGTGATATCCCCCCCCACTTCCTGTTACAGACATAGTCACTTTGGCATTTCACCACAAAGGTAGAAACATTAGACAAAAACTGACGGTGGCAGCAACAGCTAGGGTGGGGAATCACCTCATTCATTAGAACAGGTGAATAGTATCTGAATGTAGAAAAAAGGAGTGAAAAATTCCCGGTGGAGGAAACATGATAATACCCTAACTTTTGATTCAATTCCCAATCTTCTGCTGGCATTCTCAATGAAAGCTCACATGACACCCCCTCAGTGCAGCGTTGACTTTCGTTGATCGTTCAAGCCTTTTGTTTTTAGCCATTCTCTTCCAAATCTTGTAGGACGTTTTAATTTAGCCCTGTTTATAACGAGGTTTCGCAAATCTACGCAGTTACACAGCTGTGTGCCTTAGAGAATTTGAATATATCCAGCAAAAAAAGGCAAAAATACAACCAAGACCAAAATGTTTGGTGAATAGTTTAACTTATGAATCATATTTGTTATTATGTATTTATGAACTTTTATTCCACCTGGCTTCTGAAGAGCTCAGAGCACCACACATGGTTATGGTGTCCCCATCTGACCTTCACAGCAACCCTAAATAAAGTGAGAGACTGACAAGCCCAGCATCACCCAGTGAGCTGAGTGGTTGATATGGGATTTGAACCTGGCTCTCTCCACTCATAGGAATAGCCCTGCTAGCATAGAACAAGGGCTCTTTTTGTCCACTGTATCTGACAATTGCTTGCTTCTGGGAAGCCCAAAAGCAGAGGATGAAGAAGTTGGACTGCTATACAGAACCAAGTTGCCTCAAACTGAAAATTGGGCCCTTAGTCCCATGTGGTAGACAATTCTTCCACTAGAGATTTGACAGACATCCTCGGTGGTGTCCAATGTTAGAACAGACCTATAGAAATAAATGGACTTGAGTAACTCTCTTTAAAATATTTATATTTTATTAAGGTGATTTCAGTTAAAAGAAATAAAGTGATACAGAAAAAAAAGAAGGAAAAGTGAGAGGGAGAAAAACAACAACCACAAAGATTCATATAAAAATGAAAATATACAAAAGAGAGAGAGAGAGCAATATATGATATCCCCATACATTCTTGTACAAATTGGTGTAGTGTTATTGTCCTAGTGCTTATGTAAATGCTAATAGCCTACTACATTTTGTATAAACTCATTCCAAATGTTATCATATTTATCCATGCAGAGTCTGTGCCTGTAAGCAGTCTATTCATAAATTGCCAGTGATGATGTATCATCAGCCCATTGACTGAAGGGTATCATATCTTTATTTTCTTTTTCCCAGTTCCTCAATATCAATCTCTTGGCCACCATTAGGGCATGGAAAATCCATTTCCGTTGTCCCAGCGATAATTTCCATACCGCAGGTATATAATTCAATAAGATATTCTCCGCTGAAAGATCCAACTTTTTCTGCAGTCATAGTTACAGAGTCCAACACTTCCCCCCAAAACTTGTTAAGTAAAGAACATTGTGCAAACATGTGTTTCAGAGAGGCATTGTCCTTCCCACATGGACTTGAGCATCTCTGAGGGCTCACACACTTATCTTAGCAGTGCTTTTTTTCTATTAAAAAAAATAGGTTTTCCTACTCATATTGAAATACTGCCACTCAATGAGGCCAAACTTAGATTCACAAAATGTTTAGGGATATGCGTACCCCTGCGTAACCCCCCCCCAGGAGAAAAAAGCACTGCCTTTAACATTGAACGGCACTTTGGGTTTTCTGTGAATTGCCGTTTGCTGCAATCCAGTGGTAAAGAGCAGGTTTTTGTGGGGGAAATGCCAGGGCAAAAAAACAAGCAACAAACCCAAACACTTGGACATGACACTTTAAAACACAGACCTGTGCCTAGAAACGTGGCACAAAAGGAAGTCGGGGTGAGCCCCGAGAATCTAAATTGTGGCAGTAATTCCCACAGGTTAATGATGGGCTGTGCTTTATTTTCTCCGTCCAAAATCGATAGTTCTGTTGTTGCTTATATCTCATCAAAGGCACCATGAAGACTTTTCAACACTGTGCCTCCCCCAGATCTTCCTCTTGTGGAAAGTCTCTGTGTGTTTCAGTTCCGATAAACGGCAGGAGCAGCAGCAGGCAGCTGAGCTGCATCCCAAAGGAGCCGGTCTCAGCAGTTCTGGGACCAGTTATGCAGGCATGCTCTGTATTTCTCTGTTGGCTTAGAAACCAGTGTGGTTAGAGTGAATCACACCCCAACGAGAAAATGAGACAATCAGTGTCTTGCACATGCAGGTGGAGACATCAGCCAGATCTGAAAAAAATAAAGAAGCCAGGAAATTATCCAAGGTACAATGTTGTATTTTTTTCCTTCCCCCCCCAACCTCCCTGCCCCTTAAAAAAAACACACACACAAAATAGAACAAGTTGTATATTAAGTAAGACGAAGAATTACAGTGTGTGCAATATCATGGCTTTTACCGTTCAATCCTATCCATATCTACTCAGAAGCAAGCACAATTTACTCCAGTGAGACTTGCTCTCTGGTAAGTGTGCAAAGGATTGCAACCATAGTGGCTTCAAACCTGGTTTTATATAGTATTTGATTTTATATTTGGGCAACCCGTTTTTTTAAAAAAAGCTTAGCATAGCATGTATCTTGATTGCATTAGTTTTTTTAACTAAAATAATAATCTGAATGAGATATTGCAAGCTGGGTGGAGGTATATCTCCCAATTTCTAAGCATTTCATTCAACTAAACTTCCTTGCAACCTCCTTTTGAAAGTGTTCTGTTTTTGGTACCTCAATCAAAGCCATCTTTTCATGTGAACCAGCCCTATCGGCTTCCAAGTGAATTTACTTGCAATAATGCTTATTCACTAGATACACGCTTCGGGTATTTTTGATACAGTGGTGGTTAATGCTACATTTTAGCCACCAGGATGATAAATGACCACAAGTGATTAAAAGGTGCTATTTTCCAGTTCTTAGGTATCTAATTTAATAAGAGCATAATTGTTTTTCCACTTTAATGTTCTCTTCAATTCAGCTGTGGTTTAGAGTTTGCTATGGTGTTAATAACAGGAAAGCAAATTAATCTGATTTGGGGGGGGAGGGGTGAAATTTTACTTTCACTTTACCTCAGGCCCCCCCCCCCAGCCATTTCATCTGACCCCTGAGTGCCCTATAAAATACTCATCAAGGTGTTTTCAAGAAGCTATTGGTTCATGGTTTCCTTCATAGCCTTGCTACTGTTTCATTCAAATAAATCCTATAGTTCAAGAACAGTTTCGCTCAAAAGTGGGGGAAGCATTTTCTTCAACTCTCAGATGTAGGCAGCTCTGCATTTGAATGCTGTGTTTTGATTTGGATTGGCATGCAATATTCAGTCGTGTCTCTGAGCACATGTGTTCCATAATATGTTCAAATGATTTAATTTATGCTGCTGCTCCCGCTTGCACCCCCCAAAAATGTATTATTTATTTTAGTAAATCTTTATCTCAAAGAAGGCTATGGGTGGCAAACAATACAGTTAAAAATAAACACGAGCATAAAAGCAATGCAATTAAAAAATAAAATAAAAATACCTTTAAAAACTTTAAAACATGTAAAGCAAGCACATGCTGTCATTTGTAGCTCAGCTAAAGCAGTTTTCTAGAATCTCAGTCAGGCTATTAAGCAAATTGGAGTGACATAGAATGTTTCCCATTTACCCTTTACAATATAGATAACTACGGTACTTTTTCATACCTCAATAGAATTAAACGTTGTTACTGAGAAAGGCTAATTTGACATATAAATTTAAAAAATAAAAAAATTCTATTAAATATTATGGTTTATATTTTTTAAAAAAAAATGGTCTGAAATTAAATGATTCCCCATTTCCTGTATTTCATTATCCTGTCTCCAATGACCATCTTCTGCAATAGCATTCAGTATTTTCAGGGATAATCTAATATTCTTAGCATCTGGGGAATTCCAAAGTATTGTGCTGAGAAACTTTGTTTTGTAGAATGCTTAATCTAATATATTCAAACAAAATGAAGTCGGATTTAATATTCTGTTTGGAAATTGTTTCAGAGAGGGGCAAATTCATCCAACATTTGAACACCCCTCCCACCATTGGTAGTTTAAAAGTCTACAAACAGAACACTTGTTGCTTTGCATGCCTCTGTCTTGGTATTGTCATCTGAGAAGTTTATAAATTAGCAAGGAAGGGGAGATCACCCCTCCGTATGTCCTTTTTTGTGCACTCATAAAGATCTGTGCTCATGATTGTATCAAAGCAGCTTTCAATACTGTTTGGGCTTGCAAAAGTTTCTAGGAGGACATACTGCTTTCTTGCCAATCAGAGCATGTCCCATAACTTCCTGTTGAAATCCTGACACTTTATACACCACAAATGTTCTGGTTTATTTTATTTTTGACCCCACTTTTGTTGCGCTGTACTAGAAGATCGCCCCTCCAAATGGCAATAATGCAACAACACTGGGGACACATTGCAAACCATCTAATAAAGTAGAATTATGTCTGGTATAAATCCACCACTGTTATTGCATCAGTGACATGCTCCTGAATATACCATTAAACAAGCAAACACACACACCTGTCTGGAGGGTCCCTAAAGCTAGTTTTCATGAGAAGATAGTGACCAATGGGGGTGAGATTACTTACAGTTGATGTGATGTGAACAGAGAAGAAAAGTCTTGTAAAAAGAGAGACACAGGGTCTAATTTGTTCCGGACCTCATCAGGACAGAAACCAACCAATAACCTTTCTTTGCTAGCAGAAGTGAATCTCAGAGTGTATGGTGAAATAGCAGTATAGAAAATGTAAAGAAAAGGGGCTTCTCAGCATGTACAGTGCATCTTAACTTGCCCCCCAAGAGCAACAATCTCCATCTACATGTTTTGGATTAAGGAACTGGGAGTTCTAATACAAATCACACTAGTAAGAGTGAGCTCTTGCAACAGATATGTGTGATTTTCATCAGGTTCATGTTTTGGGTCCAAAATGTGTCATTTTGGAGGATGCAAAAAGCTTCCTAAAAGTAGCAGCGTGACTCTAGGCCATAACTATCCTATGGAATGTGTTCAGGTATGTACCATAAATTTAATTTTGTGCAATCACAGTGTATTAAATTGCACAGTCCCCCTAACACAACAAGCCATCAAAATGATTTTAATTTTTTTTTCAGTTAGAAAAGTAGTAGGGAAATGCACTGAAAAGTCTAAATAGCCACAAGCAAATCAGCTTGTATAAAGGTAAAGGGACCCCTGACCATTAGGTCCAGTCGTAACCGACTCTGGGGTTGTGCCGTCATCTCGCGTTATTGGCCAAGGGAGCCGGCGTACAGCTTCCAGGTCATGTGGCCAACAAGACAAAGAAGCTTCTGGTGAACTAGAGCAGCACACGAAAACGCTGTTTACCTTCCCGCTGGAGCGGTACCTATTTATCTACTTGCACCTTGACGTGCTTTCGAACTGCTAGGTTGGCAGGAGCTGGGACTGAGCAACGGGAACTCACCCCGTCGTGGAGATTCGAAACGCCGACCTCCTGATCAGCAAGCCCTAGGCTCTGTGGTTTAACCCACAGTGCCACCTGTGTACCTTGTATACCCATAGTCATATAACCACCCTATTCAGCACCAATGCTCAATTAAGACCAGGCATAGCCTAACCTCAGCAAATGCTTTGTGCAAGCAGATCAGGATGAAATCTCAATAAACAGATAATCTGAAGGGGTCCATAAGTTGGGGACCAACTTTTGCATACGCAATGGGGCTTTCATTTTCTCTTCTGTCCCCTCCAGCCCTCTGCATGCCCTCAAAATATGCTCTGGAAGGTTGGAGGGGGACCCTCCAGAGCAGGCATCCCCAAACTTCGGCCCTCCAGATGTTTTGGACTACAATTCCCATCATCCAGGGACTTAGCCAGGATGAAAATTAGGAGGCCAATGGGCGGGGCCAATGGGCGGGGAGGGGCCACAACGGGGAAAGGAAAGCTCCCTTCTCCCTTGCCAGCTTTCCCTCCAACCGCCCCGGCGATCGAGGAGGGGGAGGAGGGGATCGGAGCAGCACGCTTTCGGGCTGCTCCGACCCCCTCCTCCCCCTCCGCGATCGGCAGGGGCGAGGGGGCGCCAGGATCAGCCCGAAATCGAGCTGCTCCGACTCCCTCCTCCCCCTCCGCGATCGGCAGGGGCGAGGGGGCGCCAGGATCAGCCTGAAATCGGGCTGCTCCGATCTCCTCCTCCCCCTCTGCAATTGCCGGGGCGGGCGGAGGGAAAGCCCCAGAGCCGCGCAAAGCGTCTGGCTGGCTTTCCCTCCGCCCGCCCCACAGCCAGCCGGCTAGAAGGGGCGTCTCCCTTCTCCCTTGCTGGCTGTGGGGCGGGCGGAGGGAAAGCCAGCCAAACGCTTTGCGCGGCTCTGGGGCTTTCCCTCCGCCCGCCCCACAGCCAGCCAGGGAGAAGGGAGACGGCACCGGGCAGCCAGCGGGGCAGGCTGGCCAGCGGCCCTGCTTCTAGGGGGGGCAATTGCCCCCTCCTGCCCCCCTGCCTACGCCCATGCCATCATCCCTGACCACTGGTCCTGTTAGCTAGGGATCATGGGAGTTGTAGGCCAAAACATCTGGAGGGCTGCAGTTTGGGGATGCCTGCTCCAGAGCATATATTTTGGAGCTACACAGGGGGAGGAGAGAAAATGGAAGTTCTGCTTCCAAGTGAAACTCTGCTTGTACAGCATTTTTTTTACCTGTTACCTCTGAAGCAAAGCAGGTGTTTGGTTACCCTTCTTGAGGATAACCAAGGAGACAGAGAAAGGCCACCTGTCAGATGTACCCAGAAAGAAAAATAGAGGCATTCAGCAACTCCAAAAGCAACACTTCCTCACCGCTAAATGAAGTGCCTGCTTTTCCATTCACTTTCTTATCTGTAGAGTTCATGCAACGAGGCAAACGGAGGGGCAAAGTACAAGGTAAACAACCCCAACTAGAAGGAAGTTAATTAGCTCATGTTTGCACATGGCTTCCAGCCTCTAAGCCTTATATAAAGTTTAGCCTGGTCTGTGATTCATTATGTTGAAAGAGGAAGGAGGTTCACCGGAGTAAATGGTGGTGACAGCCGTCTAGAATTTGAATTTCTTTCCCGACGTTTTTTTTAAAGTGTTGCATGAAATTGAACTTTCAAACTATGTTGTTGTTGTTCATAAAAAGAAAGACCATGATTTACAGAGTAATCTTTATTTTCATTATTTTGTGTCAAAATATACACTTCTGACTCTTGTAGAGCTTCTGGGTGTGGTCATGTCTGGATGTCCTATCTGAAAGGTCTAGGCAACTTGAGTGAGGCTGGCACTCCCTTAGAGACATAAAGATACAGGCATAGGCAAACATCTCTCCTCTCCCCATGATCAAGAATCCTGCAAGAGCAGGAATTCCAATCCTGGAAAGAGGTGCCCTATATAGCCTCAAAGTTGGATTATTGCAATGCACTCTGTATGGAACCACCTTTGGGATTCATTTGGAAACTGCATCAAGTTCACCAGGACAGTTTCCAAGAACATAGTACACACATTCTGAACAAGCTGCAGTGGCTGCCAGTTTGCAGTGGCCAAGCCAAGTCCAAGGTACTTGTTTGGACTTGCCAAGCTCTATTTTGGAATACCTAGCCCAGATGTTCCAATCGAGCTAGGATGCCCACATTTGCCAAGCATCTGCTGTGTGGGAGCATGCGAGAGGGGGTTCTCAGTACTAGCATGCCAACTGTGTCTCCTTAATATCTAAGTTTCTCTGTCAGCGTGCAGACCAGCCCGATTCCAGACTAGCATGGACAGAGTGCCTACCGGCGCCAGCAGACCATAATGAATGAATAATGCCTTGGCTCTGTTTACAGTCTTTAGTGCTACATGGAAGGAAGCATCCCATCTGCTTTCTGCTCAGAACTGTTTTAAACAGAAATGGATACTGTTGCTTTGCTGTTTTCGCGGAGCAGAAGACAATGCTTTCAAGGTCATTCCTTGAAAAATTGAAATGCGGATTTCAAGTTCCAGATAAAACCCTGGAGTTTGTGAGGCATCAGGGTCCACCCACCATCTCCAGGTAGCAGAGGTTGCTGAAAGCCTCCTTTCGTTTTAGTGGGGGTTCTTGCATGTGTCGTGACAGCAATCAGAAGAACCAGCTGGATTGGGACAAAGACCCATTTAGTCCAGCCTCCTGCTCTCAGAGTGGCCAACCAGGTGTATGCAGTAAGCCCCAAAGCAGGACCTGAGTGCAGCAGCACTTGTGATTCCTAGCCAATGGCTAGCCTCCACTCCCATTGTTCAGCCTGGACACTGAGGTAAAGCTCCAAGGGCCTTCTGGCGGTTCCCTCACTGTGAGAAGTAAAGCTACAGGGAACCAGGCAGAGAGGGCCTTCTTGATAGTGGCTCCTGCCCTATGGAACACCTTTCCATCAGATGGCAGGGAAATAAACAACTATCTGACTTTTAGAAGACATCTGGAGGCAGCCCTGTTTAGGGAAGTTTTTAATGTTTGATGTTTTATCATGTTTTTAATATTCTGTTGGGAGCCGCCCAGAGTGGCTGGGGAAACCCAGCCAGATGGGCGGGGTATAAATAAATAAATTAAATAAATTAAATAAATTAAATAAATTATTATCATCATCATCATCATCATCATCATCATCATCCTCCATGGATTAGCCCCATATACGTGAGGAGAGGTTACTCAAGCACTATACTTGCTTTTTATATTGTTTTTGTTTTGGAAAGTGCAAATTAGTAGCTTCCCATTAGAATATTAACTGAGCCAGCAGGCAGTTGGACTAGATGACCCTCAGAGCCCCTCCCAACTCTTCAGTTCCATGATTATATGTTCTTAAATGTCCATGTGCAGCTACTTCATTTCCCCGTTCGCGTGAGTGACAAAGGAAGCCAGGAAGCCGCAGTTTCTTGTTGATACCCAAACTGGGAAGCTTCCAAACAAACTGGAACATGGAGGCATGATCTAGAGCTGGATTCCAGACCTTGAATTGCTTGGAAGCCATTTGCTATAGTTCCTGGTTCCGTCATCCCTCGAAGCTATGGGAAACTTTGGCTTCTTGGCTTGTTCATCGTTTTGCACAAAAGGAGAAGCTCTGGGTGGGTGCGTTAAATTAATCTGCATCCCTTGGGTTATTGAGCTGAGGCTTATAAATGCAGCCGCAGCAATAATTACCTCGTATTGTAATACTCAAATCATTTGTTGGGGATGGGGGAATTAAAGCGATCTAAATAGACGCTACTGCGCTAAACACGCTTGTAAGATGACATTATTCCGAGGACTGCAGGCAACTTTCAGAAGTCAAAGCGAGATTTCACAGTGTTTGTAAAGTATTCCTAATACCTACACATGCAGCATGAGAAGAATGGCAGCCTAAATGTACAATTGGGCTCAATGCCCTTCATGTTTCTTTTTATCATAAGCAATCTGCTTCTATGGGAGACCACGTTTGCCAATTACTTCATGTTGCTTAAAAGAGAAACCAAAATCGCCCAGCAAGTGCGGAAACTTTTAAAAACAGGCTTTGAAATATATCTCAGACTGTTCTTTCAAGCAGCTTCCCACCACTTTGTGCTCAATTAGTTTGCACTCCCAGAACGAAATGTCAAATCAAACGATGGCGGGATCTGAGCAAACTTTTCAAGGCAGAGTTGGGGATAAGTATGGTATTGAAATCAAGCTGTATCTAAAGAAAACATCTCTGGGATATTTTCTTCCCTCCTATGTGACTTAGTCTAGAATGCCAAAGCCTGAAAGGATAAAGGGGTTAGCTTGTCAAAATGACCATTTTCAAAAAAAGGAAGTGAAGGCTTTTATTCAGGTAAGGGAAATGTCTGTCTTTATGCATTGGAATTCTTCTTTATCAACACTTATGAGAGCCATCAGGGCCGGGCTGTCTGTGAGGCAGGGTGGGGCAGTTGCCTCAGGCAGCAGTCCCTGAGGGTGCTTCTGCCACTGCTTCCTGCAACACACCTGCTGCTTCCTGCCAGGCAACCACAATAGGAAGTGGTGGTAGTAGCCAGCTAGGCGGAGCTGCTTATTCTCTGAGGCAGTAGCGGGTGAAGGCAGGCCAGAGGCACCTCTGTCTTCACTGGCTGCTCCAGTGGCTGCCCTGCTGTTGTTGTCCATTGTCCATGCAGTCCGTTGTCCTTATCTCACGGCTGAACAGAGGGCATGGCTGAGTGACTTTCCCATAAGTTCCTTATTGGAATTGTGTTAGAGCTCCTCCTGGCAGCGGGGAGGGGAGCTCTCCCTCATTCCATAATTATCCCCTTGTGGAGGAGCGATGTTGGGAGACGATGCAACAGTCTGGCCACTTCAGCTCAAAATCCTACACTTGAGCAGGGACAAGCATGCTAAGCATGCCCAATCGCACACATTCACCACTATCCCCGTCATCCTGCTTGAGTTGGAGGGCCAAGTCTGAAGTGGGGAAGCTCCCTCTTCTTTCTAATTCACCCGAGTGGCTGCCTATGGTCGGTGGATTCCCCTGTTTTGCTAGACCAACTGAGATTGCTTCCATAAACTTTCATAAAAAGTGCGTAGGCTCCCTTGCACCCTTAGCAAGAAGATCTATCAGCATTCCCCCCATCCCTTGTGCCCTTGGCAAGGAGCACCTTTTGTGCTCTGCCAGTGACTTCTTCCACAGCCACTGGGGTCAGGCCTGCTTGGCTCCATCTCTCCTCTCCCTCCTCCTCCAATTCCTTTAGACCGTCTGTCTGTGCGTGCACTTGGAGCCAGGGTGGAGAGGCGCATTTTTTGTGCCTTCCCTGGGCCTCCATCCTTGGCAGAGGCCTACCTGGCCAACCTCTAGGTAGAAAGGTAAAAGATAAAGGACCCCTGGACAGTTAAGTCCAGTCAAAGGCAACTATGGGGTTGCAGCGCTCATCTCGCTTTCAGGCCGAGGGAGCCGGAGTTTGTTCACAGACAGCTTTCTGGCTCATGTGGCCAGCATGACTAAACCACTTCTGGTGCAATGGAACACTATGACAGAAACCAGTCATAGTTTCTGTCATACCACTATGACAGAAAGCCGTTTACATTCCCGGCACAGCAATATCTATTTATCTACTTGCATTTGTCTGCTTTCGAACTGCTAGGTTGGCAGGAGTTGGGACGGAGCAACGGGAGCTCACCCCATCGCGGGGATTCGAACCGCTGACCTTCTGATCGGGAAGCCCTATGCTCTGTGGTTTAACCCACAGCGCCACCCGCATCCCTAACCTCTAGGTATGCCCCTGCATATAAGAGGTATGCCTTGTAGTTTGGATGGCGCATTTTCTCAGATCACCTAATTGTCCTCCTGTCCCTTCTATAGAAACTCCAGCCAGATTTCATGGTGCCACTGATTTTTTAGCTTGACAGGTTCCTCTTTGTTTTTAACTCCACCTTTCCAGGCCCCTCTTGCTAGTGTAACACCGTTGCATTTATAGCCTGAAGCACAGCAACCTGGAAACTGTTGCTAACAGTTGCAGTAGCTAGATTAATAAATTGCATTGGGAACATGTTCCCTCCAAGGTGACTACCTTCCGCTCCTTTAGGCATACAAAGTCACGGCTGACAGCACGCACCACACATTCAAAACTGCATTCCCCTTAGGGAACAAGTGCCGTAAATGATAAACACTACAGATCAGCAAGGAATAATGTGATTAATTAGTGTTGGCTGACTCCGGACAGTTCAACACTTCCTCTGTTGAATTAAAAGTGTCTGCAATACTTGGAGACTTAAAAAAAATGAATAAATCAGAGTGAACTCGGTGCCCGTGATCTGCTAATACCCTAGATGTAAAGGGCAGTTTGCATTGTTGCTATTTAGGTCATTATTTTATTTAGGTAATTTACAAACCACTTCGCATTTCAAAGAAAAACTCTTAAGCAGTTTACGATGTCCCAAAAATATCACAAATCAACTGCAAAAAGAGTTATAAAAAAATTACATGTTTTAGAGCAGTGCCGAGAATAATTAGATAAGCTATCTTCTTGAACACAACTATAAACTGAAACATATGGGGACTATAATAACTACAAGCAGATTCAAAATGCAGAAATGCAGCAGAGACAACCAGACTCCTCCAAGCTGCAGCGCTCTCCCTTCTGCTGCTGTCTCACCAACTTAAGCTCAGTTACAAGAATCTATACCAGGGGGTAGACACTTCTGACTTCCCATGTGAAAGCCTGGCTCCACGTGGCAAGGCCTGGTTGTTCCAGACAAAAAGAGGGCATGGTGTATGTCAGGTGACTTACGGCATGGGCCCTGATCAAGATCAGCTGGATTAGGGGGATGTAATCTGTTGCACGCTTTACAAAGTAGGATGAGTCCTTGCACGGCAAGAAGGGTGCATTATAGTCCTAAGAAAACAGATGGTTCATTCTAGGGAGCCATTTAGACTAGTAGCTGATGGGAATAGTCGAGGCTGGTGAATGAGCACTCAGCAAGGCTTCATTGGCATCAAGCATCAGCCAGAGAACACTGTTAGGCATATCAGGGCTCAGTTCAGGAATGTGGGAAGTGGCAGTAAAAAGGATGTTCAGCATAATGACCACAGCTCAGGAAACAAGCATCAAATTTTGTACTCCATTGCTTTATGCCTCGGAAGTGAAATGGTAATCAAAACAAACCTTTGCTTATTTTATGTAATGCTGTTTCATTTAGAGGGGTCACTACCCTGGTGCTTTGCTCTGATTGACTTGTGGGGGATTTACTCCTGAGTAAAGCTTTTCAGATTGCAGCCAAAGAAGCCTTCTAACGTTCCTTGACCTCACCTTGAACTGAAGGTTGGGAGAAGACGAGATGTTACTTTAAATTAGCAGCCTTCAACACACTGGAATCTGCCCACCCCACCCCACCCCACCCTGAAAAACCACAACAGCCCCCCTTGTTCTTGATTTAAAACACACATTGGGCCATGTTTTGCTGATTGTGGGCAGGACAGCAAATGGTGCCTCCTCCTCTGTTCAAGGCACAAAGGACCTCAGGACTGTCCTGTTATTTGGGCACCTGAACAGAAACCCCCCACAAGGTCCTTCATGATATCAAATTAAATAACTAAACAATTTGCTGCCTTTTCATGACCCTCCTAAACTCCTCTGCCTCGGGGTAGAGCCAGCACAGCTTTGTCGTCGTCCTGGGAAAAACCGCTTGCACAATTCACCGAAGTCATTCATTAGCAGGGAACTGTGTATGCTGAGCAAGGTTAGCATTTGTCTGTTTGGGGTTTGTTTTGCAGACTCTGCAAATGGATGTAAACAAGCTGAATATCACGTTGCTTCGGATTTTCCGCCAAGGAGTGGCTGCTGCTTTAGGACTGCTGCCGCAGCAAGTGCACATCAACAGACTCATTGTAAGTGGTGAGCATTTTGTGTGGCAATTTGCATTTTTGGCTTTCATTTCCTGAGAATAAAAACCCAGCAAAGTTTTAAACAGTGAAATATCTCCCCTAACTGCTGACTGGAAGGGTGACTTCTGATGGCCACTGAATATTTTTCATATAGCTCATTCTTCTCTAGAGAGTTCCGGTTTATATATACCACCATGGTTGCATGAGTGTGAAAACAGACCAAAAAAAATTCTGATATTGTCCCGAGCACCAAAATTACCCCAGAACCTGACCACTGTAGAGTCAGAAGGTCAAGTCACATGATCACATTCCACATGGCCAACCAGCTTTCTTTAATTTGCATCTTGAGCTGCCGTTGGATATGGTGAATGGGTTATGTGCAAGGTCTACAGTAGGACATAGCAAACCTTCAAGGGGTGACACTATGCCCAGAGAGGCTTTGATGGAGTTCAGAAGTACCACACCCAACACCTTCCCCCTGGGCAAATTCCTATTTGGGCTCAAAAAGTATCCCACCAATGCTCATAAGAATCTGCCAAATTCTAGTGAGAGGAGACCACTGGCCCACCTAGTTCTGTTTTTGTCACCACTTGTCACAGTGCCGGTAGTGGCTACTCTAGAGTAACGACGCCTCACAGCTCTGCATTTTTATCCTTTTATTTAGTGCAGTCTATTTACAGTGCAGAAACAGTGCTATGTACATGTTGCTAGTCCGGTGCAGAACCTCCGAATGGAGATTCCCGCGTTTTCCTCCAGCAAAGTAGCCTGGGGATCCCAAATCTCCGCCCACGACGTTTCCTGCGCAATTCCGGGGTCACTGGGATCAGCCTTCTTCCCACGGTCTCCCTGCTTCCCCCTTCCGTTCCCAAGTGGCGCCTTGGCTTGGCTACCTTGCTCGAGCCCTGGCTCCTACTTCCTGATTCCTCGCTAGAGACATCTCCCTCCCCGCTTCCACTTGCGCTTGGGGAAGAGCTTGTGGTTAAGATGGGAGGCGGCTGTCTATAGCTGCTGTCCCTCACACCACTGAATGGCAGCAACTTTCCATGTTTTCAGAGAGGAGACTTTCTCTTAAAATATGAAGGTGCCAGGGGTTGAACCCGGCCTTTGTTTGCATAAAGGCATGTAATCCACCGCTGAGCTACAACTCTTCAGTTGATTCCATCCTGGTTCCTTGTGTAGTTAGCAGGCATGTGGCAGACATCTAGCAAAACAGTGATCAAATTATGAATGAAATTTGCTCCAGACTTTTGGGAAGAGAACACCTACCCACCAATTTAATGAGGATCATGCAGGGTCATTTCTGAGCTTCTTTTCTCTATATATGAGGTGTGGGGAGCCTCAGGTCCAGGGGCTGAATATGGCCCTCCAGAACTCTCTAGCTAGCCTTCGGAAGTGTCCCCTGGCTGGAATGTGTCCTGCAACTTTGATAACGTCTCTTGCTTGTCTGAATGAAGGATAGAGGGGGATGTGAGAGTATGTGTAGAAACTAGCCTACCATACAAAAATAAAAATCAGTGTTAATTGCTCTGGCTGCCTTTGCCTGTGGCCTCACCCACCATTGGCATGTGACCCTCAGGAGTTAAAAATGTGGCCCTTGGGCTGAAAGGGAGTTTTCCAGCCCTGCTCTATATAATGTTATACACAACATATTCAAAATGCATATACAAAGTTCTGGTTATTTTTGCATCTGTTCTTAACCAGTTCGTTTCCGCAGAACTTACCTGGTGAAACTGGTCCGATGGGGAGATTTTACTTGCACTGTAACACAGAAATAGGTTAGCAGTGAGAGACATTATATTGTGTTCCACATGTACAACACGCTGTATATCACCTCAGTCATGGACGATTCATTTTAAAACCAAATTTAGTTGTGTGGATTACAAGACACAGTCAACATGTGCCTCATAACACCACAAGATGGTTGTGCACGGCTCATGCATGGCCTGTGGAGCAGCCATGGCTGAATTTGGCAAAACGCAATCCCACTTCTGACTCGGAAGAAATGTCACGTGGAATGTTACGTGAATCACAAATGTGAGAGCTTCACCTTTAGGGTTATTAACTTTCCAACAATTATGTCTAGATTAGTTTTCCACTTTCTACTTTGGCCTTTGAGAGTTCATGGTCCTGTAGCTGGGTGGACTTGCTTGTGGTTGGTTGACAGCATATCATGTGTGCCCCTATGAGGGAGATGAAACGTCTGTTTTCATGGCCATCAGAATTTGCTGGAGCAAACTAAATGAAGTTGAAGTTGTCCGAATGTATGATGTAACGTCTTTCTGATGGTGTGAATTCAAGTTTGGATTATTTGCTTAAGGGTAACATGACACATTAGAAAACTGTAAATAAGTAGCTATTATCAGGAAAGGATGTGAATCACCAAATTTAATCCATGGATTTCAAACCCCCTATATTTAGCCCTTGGTGGTTTTTATCTTCGCACTGATGGCTTGCACCTCACTCCTAAACATTTGCATCCACATAACTGACTGTAACATCACTTAATAGATGCTGCAACCCCAGATTAATATATCATAGACACTGCATGGACACACTCTGCACCATATTCCAGTATTCATGTGAATCTAGTGGTAGGTTTGGGTATTTGATTCTCTTGGATCCATGTGGGATTTAAATTCTAGGTCTTCAGGAATCTGTCTGCTTTAAAATAGACCCAGATAAGTCCCCTGGAGAACTCTGGGCTTTTACAGAGGCTTCTCTGCCCTGGTGCGTAGCAATGACATCATCACTATGCACCCAGATTTGGAGACTTTTAAGCACAGCATAAGGAAGAGGAAATTTTAAACATCTGAACTGCCATTTGGATGTTCTAAATACCAACTAGACTCAGTTTGGTAGATATTCTACTTAATCCAATCATTCTGATTTGAACTGAGGGGAATTCACCCAGCTCTGATCTCTCTTGAACACTTGTAAGAAGAGCAAATCTTTGAATCATACCGTGTTTTGTTATTGGTAGAGATTTTTTAGATGTCAGCGTCCTGCTCATATTTATGTTTTCCAATTCTGCTAGGGCAAGAAGAACTGTGTTGAGCTCTTTGTATCACCAGTAAACAGAAAAGGTGTTTCTGAGACACTACCGTCTGAAGAAGTCTTGAGATCTCTTAATATCAATGTGCTACACCACAGTTTATCCCAGTTTGGAATTACCGAAGTCTCTCCAGAGGTAAGCAATCATGAGTATATCATGCTGCATCTCATTATTCAATATGCACCTCACATGTGCTCTTATTAAGGCCTCTGATCATTTCAAAACTGAGGTAGTGATATAGTGCATAGTAGATAAATGTGCTCCTGGTCATGCCAAAATACAAATTCAGATTCTAGCCTTAGTCAGATGTTTCCTGCCCAGTTCTCAGTTTCTAATTTTTTCAGTCTGAAGTTTGGTTTTTCACATTTTCACATCAGTTTGCAATTTCTTTAAAAGTACTCATGAAAATTCATTATTGCAAATTTCTCCCAACATACACATTTTTGCAAAGCAGTTTTGTAATATACAGTGGTACCTTGGTTCTCAAACTCAATCCGTTCTGGAAGTCTGTTTGACTTCCAAAACGTCCCCAACCAAGACACGGCTGCTGATCGGCTGATTGGCCCCAGAAACAATGTCAACAGCCGAAACGAACATTTGGCGTGAAAAAATTTCTCAAACCGACACTTACTTCCGGGTTTGCGCCATTCGGGAGCCGATTTGTTCGTCAACTAAGCTGTTCGGGAACCAAGGTACCACTGTAATGCATTTTTGTGGGTTATTTTCATTAATATATGCACTTATATGCATTCATTACGCTAGCATATGTATTTTGTTCTGTACATTACTTGACTTGCAAACTGCATTGCAAAATTCAGAAAATTGTGATGGTTGGCTACGTATTGTTTCAGCAAGTGAGAATGAGGCATGTTTGCATTTAAATGCAATCTGAATCAAATTTCTCTTCCATTCCCACCCATGAAAAGGTCAGTGAGAATGTGAGGAGCGAGCCCTGCTACTTGAAACTGCTCAGCTGACACACAGCTGGCATTTATCAGCCTCCGTCAGACTGATGTTAACTGCATGCCATGTTGTGTGGTTGATGCACACAGCAGCATTAAGGGGCGGTAGCAGCCCCACACATGTTCTTGGTGTGTTTGGTAGCCACAGGTACCAAATGCATGAATGGGGCTTCTGATGTTCGTATTGTGGGGGAAAGACCAAAGGCTCAGCCAGAAGGTAATCAAAACATTAACACAGAACTTTGTGGCACCTTACAGCTTAGCTGTTTTGTTTTGACATGAGATTTACAAGGCTTGTGATTAAAATTTTAGCTTATTTGAAACAAAACGTACATCGTTTTGACTACCCAAATACGCATGCATATGCTGCAATTGAGAAATGCAATTTAGCTTGAGCAAAAGTTTAGTTCCACTCCATTTGAGGATGTATCAACAGAGAAGAGCCTTGACTACTACAAACTGTGAAGCAGCATAATATAAAGGTTGGGTTAGATGCAGACTAAGTCAGGATTTTTTTATAACTTTCTTTGCTTATCAGATGCCTCCTAAGATTTCGTTTGCACCTGCTTTCAGTTCTCTATATGGTTCACAGATTAAGGTCGCCTTATATAGCTATTGAAGGAGTTGTGGGCGGAGATACCAAACAAGTCGACCGAAAGTTTAAGCAATTCCAGTTACCTTCTCACCTGCTGAACCTGGTGATTTCCAAGAAGGAATTAGACTTGGCTATTTAACTTGACACAGTTGGATTCATGGGTAGAAAGAATTTTCCAGTGCTCACTAATGAAGGTATAAATTCCCCTTCCTAGACAGGTTAGGGTGGTTTTTGTATCATACTTGTTAGAAGCGTGATTGGAACTGATTCATCCAAGCATTTTATATTATAGAAAAACACAACAAAGATTTTTTTAAAAAACAACCACCTTCCTATCTACCTGACAAGGGCTCTCAAGTGTGCAACCAGAACAGTGTAATTACATTTTGTTTTGCTTTTGTGTTTTTTATAAAATCAAAGAAAAACGTCTTGCAAGGCAAGCACGAATCGGGTAAACTCTGGAGCAAAGAAGGATTTTATGCTGTCATCATATTTCTCAGCATCTTTGTTATCATTGTGACATGCCTGATGGTAAGTCTGTTTCTTTACATTTTCTTCAGCTCATGCCTGTCTCAAAAGCCCAACCGGCAGATTTGTGCCAGAAGTATTTACATAATGCAGTCCGGTCTTTAACCACTAACAAAAAGCAATAAAAAAAAATTATGCACAGCCAGACTTGATGTAAGCTGGGTGTTTGCATCTGGAACGACTAAAGCTTTTCTGCAGCTGACTCGAAAACGGCTTACGTCTCACATTTATTTTGTAAGGGGTAGAGCCCAGTTCAAAGCATGTGTGCTTACTTACAGCCAGCGTTGCTGAGCATGGGGAGCCCTCCTCAAAAATCAGTAAGTCTTCTTCTCAATGGGAAGAAAAAGTGGAGCAGATGACATCCAGCCCATCGGTCCTTCCACTAAACAGCTGGTTGGTGTGTACTTACTGCTTTTTGGAGAGGGCTTCACAGATGAAGCCTATGCAGCTCGACTGGTGGAGAGAAACCATGGGTGATATTTTCCTACTCAGAGTAGAGCTATTGAAGTTAGTTCTTAATTAGCTCCAAGTGCTCTACTCTGACTAGGACAGGCACCCCCAAACTTCGGCCCTCCAGATGTTTTGGACTACAATTCCCATCTTCCTCAACCACTGGTCCTGTTAGCTAGGGATCATGGGAGTTGTAGCCAAAACATCTGGAGGGCCGCAGTTTGGGGATGCCTGGACTAGGACACGCTGAACACCACCCTATATATGCAACATTCTTTGCATAGGCCATTCTTCATTCAGCTGGGGGGGGGGGGAGAGAGCAGAGGGTCTATTAGAAGCCCTTTGAAGGGAAGCTTTTAATGTTTGATGTTCCATTGTGTTTTTAATAATCTGTTGGAAGCCACCCAGAGCGTAATATTATATTATTATTATTATTATTATTATTATTATTATTATTATTATTATTATTTAGTTCAAAGTAGCATCAGAACTACTTTGTTTGGTTGGTTGCAGGTTGTTTTGGGCAATTAAAGTGAATTAGCAAATATAATATATAATAAATAATAGTAATAAAGTATATCATCAAATGTTTATTATTCCTAACTGCTAAACAACATTAACACCAAAAATGCCCCCACCTTTTCATTAATGCTCATGAATTAAAGGAAGTTGGGGGCAAGTAGATTTTTCTGTGCAAGGATAATGCAGTTCTGGTACTCCAAACAAAATCCCGGGCTCTTAAGTCTTTAATTGAAAATGTCTATTTTCTTTTGCATCCAGTTCTGGTTGATGGATCCTGAGGTTCTACTACAAAAAAAGGCAATGTAATCTGCTGACTCCAGAGCTGGGGGGTATTCATGCAGAATTGTTTGTATATATGTCCCTTAGATGGATTGGAGTGGTTACATTTTTTGAAGTGTATGCTAGGAGTATTTAATAGTTAAATGGGAACCTAGAACCTAGCAACTGAAATGATGAATATTGGCATGAAGATGGTTCCCAGAGAACCCTCAGCTGCAGACAATACAAACTGAGGTTTATTTTACAGGAAGTGCTGAGTATTCTGGTCTAATCCCTACCGTACATTTAAAGCACATTGCATGCACATTTTAAACACATGGCTTCATCCCAAAGGATCCCAGGATCTGCAGTTTACCCTTCACAGAGCTACAGTTATTAGCACTTTAAACAAACTATGGTTCCCATGATACATTGGGGGGAACCATGTGCTTTAAATGTGGACGTGACCTCTTTTGAAAAGAATCTGTAGCACAAAATGCTCATTTTAAAACATTGCCACTGACATTCTTTGCCGTTGACTGATGCCTCGTTTAATCCAGTTTCTCTCCCCTCCCCTCCCGAATTTAAGATAAAATCAGCTCTTCTCTCTGTTTTCAATAGGTCCTGTACCGACTGAAAGAGAAAATACAATTTTCGGTGAGACAAGATAAGAGCAAGAAACAGGAAATACACCTTTCAGCCATCCCACTGCAGAGAACTCCGTCCGAGTACAAGCCAGCAAACAGAATGGTCCAGCCTGAACTGGCTCCTAAAGCTGTGAATGTCATAGTAGATCCACAAGGGCAATGTGCTCCTGACATCAAGCCCACCCTTTCAACCAGCCCATCCCCTTTCAAGATCAAGTCAGTGGGGCTTCAAGAAAGGTAGGCTTACACCTCTCCAGATGCAGTTTGCCATTGTTCCCCTGTGTTATAAGCAGGTGAGACAAGTTATGTGGCCCTGCAGATGTTGTTGCGCTCCTCCTACCATCAGTCCCAGCCAAGCATGAGCAGAGGTTATGAGAGCTCATTCATTCACTCCATTTCTATGCTGCCCATTTACCCAAACGCTCTGGGAGTTGTGCTCCAGCAAGATGCAGAGGGCCACAGGTTGCCCACCCTTGCTATAAAGGATGCTATTTTCTGAGTATAATCAGAGATTATAATTTGCACTTAAACTGCCAAGTATTGAAATAATGTTTGGAATCAGTAAAGGTATTAAAAATAAAAAAAAAGTTGGCAGCTTCCAAATATTTCCAAAGAGGAAAACAAACATGCTTTGAATCCGAAATGTGATCTTTTTGGATTGAATGGTTAATTTCATCATTTTGCTTTCCTGTGTTTATGTCCTGGCCTGGGTTGCAGCACATCTGCTGGAAAGCCATCAATTAGAAACATACCTTCTAGTGCAAGCACTTTTCATAAATCATCGATACGCTGTGCAGTGACTCTTGTTGGCTAAAGTAAGCCCAGCTAGCCGACAAAAGAAAGATGCAAAGAGCATGCAGGCAACAGAAGCGAGGCAGGAGGGTGGGTGATCAAAAATACTGTTGTTTAGAAGCATTGGTGTTTAGGAAGAACAGATTCCTATTAAACAATGACATCTCAGCAATAGATGTGTTTTCATCAAAGGTATGTCAGAAATTGCAACAGCATACAGGATGTGTTCTGAATACTTAAAAGGGCTTCTCTTTTGTTCAAATAAAGGAGTTCTACTGGTTTCTCTGTGCAATAAAATAGTCAACAATGAAGAGAGGCCATTGGTTCTCAAGAAGCAAATGGAAATTCTACAGATATGCCCAGGTTGCATGGATATCTGTACCTGGATGGGGAAACGTAACCAAGTGATGTCTGTGTAGCTTCCACCAATCAGTTGTTCTGGAGAGAGACCCAATCACTCAGGAGAAAGATGGGAAGCTGGCTTTGGTACCCCATCACTGCTGCATCTCCTTCCCCTGCCAAAAAGCTAGTAAATGGAGATCTGCTCGGTTGGATTAGAATCATTATGTGTTTGGTGATCCCCAAGGTTCTTTTGAGATCTTGAAATCTGCACATAAATGTAGTAGTCTATCACAATCTCTCTGGAATACTGAGCTGCAGATAGACACAAATTCTATTTAAAGAGAACAGAGTAAGATCGCTCCCCACACCCCTTTCAGACTTCATGTGGTTTTTTTCCCCCTCCGGAGCAACTACAGTTCTGGCCAAGTCATTATTTTTACAAGCTGGAGAGGGATTATTAGCAGGCCCATGGCCTAGGTATACATGCTAGAGGCATAAATCCCTTTGCTTATAAAGGTGGCCCCTTTGACATTTGTTGAAAACATTGCTATTATGATGGTGTTCATAAAAAGTACCAACATAAAAAGTAACAACATGAAGTGTTCTTCAAAGTGCCCTGCTTCCTGCCTCTCCACCCCAGATCAGTCTTAAAATATAGCTTAGGGTGGGCTTTTGATCCTTACTGAACATTTTGCTCCCCTTAACGCACTTCAATATGAAATAGCACTGTGACAAAGTCTGAAACAGGTGTACAAAATTCTAGCTAATGTGGGATATATGATATGAGCAGTCGGATCTCTACTGCATTGTTGAACAATTCATACCTGAATTGGGTGAGGTGCGGCAGAGAGAACTAAGCAAATCAGGTGTCTGTGTGAAATAGTTTCCTCATACGTGACATTGTCTGTGTGGTGAAGAGAAAGGGGCATGTCTGTGCCCAAAAAAATGTGTACTATGTTTCCTCCCAACATCTCTCTCAACCATTCTCCATCGGTGAACAAGAAAAGAAATAGCACTGGGAAGGAGAGGGGGTTTTTGGCGAAATTCTCATGGATGAGGTGTAGGGGTTTAGATTATTTTAAGTTATCCTTATAGTAGCGCTGCAAGGTAGGACAGTTTTAGCATCCCACATATTGCAGGTGCAGGCTGAGGTGATGGCGACTTGACTAGAGCTTCTCACAGTGTAGTCCTACACATGTCTACTCAAAAGTAAGCCCCACTGAGATCAATGGGTTCGACTCCCTGGTCAGTGTGATGGGGATTGTCATTTGTCACCAACCTAAAGTTTGAACCAGGAACATCTTGCCCTGAAATTCACATTCTCAGGCAGTGTGTGAGACAACCAGACAAATACTGATGTTTGAAAAATCGAAAGTAGGAAATATCAAGTGGATATAATCTGATTGACAATCACAGTCCCAACACATTATCCTAACTATTTTTGAGCAGCTTCAATGCTGTGCAAAATGCCACCGTGAAGCACCATGTACAGAGGCGAAAGCATCATTAATCAGGATTATGCCACATCTTTCCTTATACTACCAGAAGCTTCCTGGTTATTAGCAATATTTTGTGAGCTCACTAAATTCACTCTGGAATATTATTTAAGTGCATATGGTGTGGGCTGAGAACTTGCCATAGAGTTCTCCCTAGTGTAGGCATGATGCTGTTGCTTGATGGATAGTGACATCTAGAGGAAGAAGATAATATTGTCAGTGGACCTTCTGTTCCATCTGTTACAAATTCTTGTGAGAGTTCATTCGAGAAATTAGAATGTGCCCCTTGGTGGCACTTCTTCTGCTTTAACCAGCTCAGTAGTCCGTTTATATTTATCTTTCACTAGTGTGGCCTAATATTACTATCATAAGAGAAGTTACTGGAAAGTAACAATCTGGGGGGAGGTCTCGTGTGTGTGTGTGTGTGTGTGTGTGTGTGTGTGTGTGTATGTTTGGGGGTAGTGATAATTTTATTCTCTAGCGTTCACAGCGGAAACCTGGCATTGGCAGTATTGATCTCTACACAGTGAAACAGAGAGCAGATAATAGGATGCGTGTCCTCACCAACCATTCCTAAGTGGTACCAACTGATCTCTGTGGATTCCATTGGCTACGGATCAGGAAGCAGCCTGTGACACTAAAGTTACCAGATTTTTTTTCAATGAATCCAGGGACACTTTTCAATTTCTTACTAAATAGATGGATTTTGTCAGGGGACTGATTTGTAAATCCGGGGACTGCCCCCAGGAAACGGGGATGTCTGGCAACCTTATGTTACACTGGCACAAAGCAAGACACAGCGTTGTCTTGTACCTAGGAGTCATTTCCCCTTCTTGGACTTGTCTTTGCTTCACTTGTTCCCCTGGGCCTCGGCTAGCTTACCCTTGTTCATATACCTTGGGGTAGGGGGAGAGGGAGGGAGGGAGGGAGGGAGCTACAGCAGTTTAAGAGGTGGGCAACCTTTTCAGGATCAAGGATCAAATTCCCACTGGAGAATGTGACTATAGATGCTGCAGGCCTCAGTTCAGCACCGGCCCCAATGCCTACCTAGGCTTACTGATCCCAGGAGGGCAACATGCAGCACTCCTCCTTGTAATTCTAATTAGATTATCTAAATAATAATAATAATAATAATAATAATAATAATAATAATTTATTTATACCCCACCCATCTGGCTGAGTCTCCCCAGCCACTCTGGGCAGCTCCCAATTGATTATTAAAACAATACAGCATTAAATATTAAAAGCTTCCCTAAGCAGGGCTGTCTTCAGATGTCTTTTAAAATTAGGATAGCTATTTATTTTGTTGACATCTAATGGAAGGGCGTTCCACAGGGCGGGTGCTGCTACCGAGAAGGCCGTCTGTCTGGTTCCCTGTAACCTCACTTCTCGCAATGAGAGAACTGCCAGAAGGCCCTCAGCACTGGGTCTCAGTGTCCGGGCTGAACGGTGGGGGTGGAGACGCTCCTTCAGGTATACAGGACCGAGGCTGTTTTGGGCTTTAAAGGTCAGCACCAACACTTTGAATTGTGTTCGGAAACGTACTGGGAACCAATATAGGTCTTTCAAGACCGGTGTTATGTGATCTCGGCGGCTGCTCCCAGTCACCAGTCTCGCTGCCACATTCTGGATTAATTCTAGTTTCCGGGTCACCTTAAAAGGTAGCCCTACATAGAGCGCATTGCAGTAATCCAAGCGAGAGATAACTAGAGCATGCACCACTCTGGTGAGACAGTCTGCGGGGAGGCCATTTAGAGCTTTAAAGGTCAGCACCAACACTTTGAATTGTGCTCGAAAACGTACTGGGAGCCAGTGTAGATCTCTCAGGACCAGTGTTACATGGTCCCGGCGGCTGCTCCCAGTCACCAATCTAGCAGCCACATTCTGGATTAGTTGCAGTTTCCAGGTCACCTTCAAAGGTAGCCCCATGTAGAGCGCATTGCAGTAGTCCAAGCAGGAGATAACCAGAGCATGCACCACTCTGGCAAGACAGTCCGCAGGCAGGTATGGTCTCAGCCTGCGTAACAGATGGAGCTGATAGACAGCTGCCCTGGACACAGAATTAACCTGCGCCTCCATGGACAGGTGTGAGTCCAAAATGACTCCCAGGCTGCGCACCAGTCATTTATGGGTTTATCCTATCACATTTCACGTGTTTTTATTTTTCAAACACAGATATTAATGATTGAGGCTGCAATCCTGACCCCACTTACCTGGGAGTAAGCTTCATTGTTCAATAGACCTTTGAGTAGACATGGGATTGTATCCAAGGTTAGTGAACCCATTGGAATTAATGGACATGACAAAGTTTGGTCTGCTAATTTCAATTGATCTACTCTGAGTAGAACTTGGTTGGCTGTAACCCATTACTAGGATTGCCCTGCAATTTGGGGAAATCTATAGGTTACAATGTGGGGCGCCCTATTAATGCATGTGCAGCCTCTAAGAGCATTTGGTTCAGCAGGTATAGACTAGGCTGGGAAAGGCCACCATTCACCTGTGACAAGCTATCTGCTTTTTCAAATACTTCTGTATGGAAAAAGCAGGGCCTCAAGTGTCTCTTTCGCTCTCATACCTTTTAGGTACTGATAAATGCCTTCCTTTCTAATATTTAATTAATTGAGCAGAATTGCTGGCGTAAGTATCACTGTTTGTGCTATATATAACCTAATTATTATTAAACACTTCCTGCCTTTATGGTTCAGCATTCTGTTAACGGACTTTCGGGCATTGTGTAGCTCTCTGCAATTTGAATAATGAAACCGAGCCAGTGTTTGTGGATGGTTTCACAAGCATGAGAACCTAATATATATTTACAGGAAGGGATCTGGAATTTCCTGGCCGAAATACACAGCTTTGCATAGATTTGGAGGATAAATTTACTCCATTGTGCTGAGATGAATATGCTTTTCTTTGTGCTTAATATAACTCTTAGGCATTTGCTTTCAGGGAAATGTCAATAACAGTTGTTTAAAGCAGAAGCTTGGGATACCCCCCAAAAAAAAAGTTGTTTCAGAAGAGTATTTCAAAGATTGGAAACAATGGAGGGGAGAGTGCTGTGGTTTAGTTATTTATAAAAATGTTTGTATACCACAGTTTCATTTAAACAATCAACATGGTATGCAGCAATTATAATACCATAAAAAAGCAGCACAAATGTGACCCTACCAGGTTCCTATCAATGCCCAATGCCTTAGCCAAGCCTGTTCTTTCCTGTAATCAATAAAGTTGTGGCTTAATTCAACCCAATACCAGTCTCCTATGACATTCTTGTGGCCTCCCTTCACCTGCTATAGCCATTATGCACCTGTGGAACAGCAAATATAACACCATTAAAAAACAAAACAAAAATTAAACTGGATCACCAGCTAATTATTATGGGGAAATATTTTTTCCCCATTGTCTGTGTATGTCAGGCAGCAAAGAAACATTTTCAGCTAACATTCCAGAGTTACTGTAGAATGCATTTGCTGAATCTCTTTTGGAAGAGGATTCCACAGGAGTGGGTCGGTAACGCAGAAGGCTTGGTTTCATGTTGGTGTCAAATGAGCCTCACCTCACCAAGATGGGGAGGCAGGTGACCCACGATGCTTCTGCAGATGATAGTGATTGAGCTGGGATTTAAAGGTTCAGGCAGTCCTTAAGGTACCCTGTTCTTATGGATTAGATCGGGGTTTCCCAAACTTGGATCTCCAGCTATTGTTGGACTACAACTCCCATCATCCCTAGCTAGCAGGAGCAGTGATCAGGGAGGATGAGACTTGTAGTCCAAAAACAGCTGGAGACCCAAGTTTGGAAAAGCCCATCTTTAGATTCTTCTTCTTGAGTATTGAAAGCATAAATATTTTTAAAAAATAATTTTTATTGTATTTTATATAGAAAAAGGAAGAAAAAAATACAAAAATATAAAACAATATCATCAAATCTTGTTTCTTCAATGTTCTTCACTTATCCTTCTTACCATTCTTTTATAGTAAACTCCTAACATTTCCCAAATCATAACTAAACATCACAAAAATGCATCTTGGTTATCTTATTTATGGCTAATTCTTAAATGTTTTATATGAAATAGTGAAGGAAAAGAAAAAAAAGAAAAAAAACCATAATAATAACAAAAAGATATAATCATACTTTCCCATTTTGAATCTAAACATTTCGGACTTCCTCATTCCCCCTTCTTGAGTTCTTTATAATTCACTAATTGTTGCAGTTTCCAACTCTAAACTCACATTCTTCCTTCCAAATTATAACTTCTTTTTAACCATTAACCCTTCATACTTCACATTGCCTTTATTACCCCATATTCTCTACCCTTTTACTCAAAAATATTCAAACTTAATTATCAAACTCTTTTACCCCCTTTATATTCCCACCCATAAAACTAAATCATTGAAAGCATAAATAGACACCATGTGTACTGGCCCCCACTCTCTGCAGTCTGCGCATTGGGTGGCCTTATGAGGTGCCCATGTGCAAAGAGATGTAGATGCCTAGTATACCTCCATGCAGGGAGGAGTCTCCTGACTAGTCCAGGATTCCTCCTTCCATGGAACAGCCAGATGTGACATCAGTGGGTACATGTGGCTGACATGCATGACATCAGCATGGGGTCATCAGCTAACCACCACAACTCCACAAGCCCCTCACACGTTTTCAGCCCACAAAGACCTTAATACAAAGTAATTGGAAATATCATAATTTAGGGAAGTGAATTTAAAAGAAGCTAAAGTTTTAAGTAGGCACTTTCTCTTACTGATTCACAATGCAGGTATTTCAGTCTGAGGGGAAATGGAGAACAAACATCAGGTTAGTATCTTCAAGGCGGAAATACAACTGTTTGTGACAGTAAACCAGGAACAGGGAACTTGAGGCTCTGGAAGTGTTTCTTTTGGACTACAACTCCCATCAGCTGCAGCCAGCATGGCCAATGGTCAGGGATGATGAGGGTTGTTGTCTAGATGGCCCCACCCCTACAGTAAATATTCACAACAGCGACTTTCCACTGAACACAGAGCATTGTCTTTTTTGCTGCACGCTGTGGCCTATGCCAAAGGAGATCTTCCACCTTTCCTAAGAAACAAAGTTCAAAAGAGCTCATAAACTCTGGTGGTTATATTTTGGATTGGACAACTCCCAAGAGACACTCAGTTTTTAATGACAAAGCTACTTACAGCATCAGCATCTCCAGAGTCAAATAAATCTGCAGTTGCCACCACACTTTTTATGTAAATTAGCCCAGTGTTTTGTTTTGCTTTTTTTTTTCCTAAGAGAAGCTTAAGCATATTGCAGCCTCACAGTTCTTATCGAGGCTTGATCCTTGTTACATTCGTTGCTACTGGTTTTAGCTTGTACACAGGAAACTGCAGTGCCAATCAATTTCATTCCCAAGGTGACAGGAAACCTTCTTCAGTCAGTTGTTGATTGCGCTTGTCTTTGCTGCACCACCCATTGCATTTATTCCCTTTGGCTGAACTTAAGACAGATTAATCACTGGCTGACATCTGGCAGACAGTTTTGGTAGCTTGTCAGTGATTTGTCTCAGTGGCCTGTTAAAAGGTTCTTTGTATTTATAAGTGGCTGTGGGTGGGGGGAAGGGGAGGTTCAAGACTGCAACTTAGGGCCCACCTATCTAGGAGTAACCCCACTGAACTCAATAAGTCTTATTTCTGACACGAGAGCACTAAAATCGTTTTCTTTTTCTTTTCTTTTCTTTTTTTAAAAAAATTATTTTCAAAGAGTTTAGAACTTTTCATTCCCCCAACATTTTAGGAGGATGAATAGTGTCAATATGTGGCTAGCACTAAGAAAACCAGGGTGTGCGAATGCAGTTAAATGCATGTGCAAATTAAAGAATTGTTCAGTCTGTATTGGACTGCCTTGCTCACTTTAAGTTCCCAATTGTTCCTCTGAAGCCCCACCCTAACCCTCCCCACAGATGATGCAAATAATGGTCTCACCAGCTTTTGAATGCAGAATCATAGAATCATAGAGTTGGGAGAGACCACAAAGGCCATCCAGTCCAACCCCCTGCCAAGCAGGAAACACCATCAAAGCATTCTTGACATATGCCTGTCAAGCCTCTGCTTAAAGCCCTCCAAAGAAGGAGACTCCACCACACTCCTTGGTAGCAAATTCCACTGCCGAACAGCTCTTACTGTCAGGAAGTTCTTCCTAATGTTTAGGTGGAATCTTCTTTCTTGTAGTTTGAATTCAGCCCTGGGATTTTCCAGGATTTTCCCAGCAAGACTGGGACGGTCCCTCGTCTGAAACCCTAGAGAGCTTCAGACCATGGATCTGACTTAGTACACAGCAGGATCCCTGGTTCTTCATCAACCAGGCTAACGCCAGCCTTGATGGCAGGCTGTATGGGGAGGGCAAGCATGACTATGCGCCTCAGCAGATGCACTGCCTACCGGTGTGTTCTGCATACAAAGACACGATTCCTTGTGGATCACTGTCAGCAAAGGATACTTTTGTCCTTGCTGCATCAGAGGGCACTGTTCCAGTGCTTTACCTTTCCATGTAGGAATGAACGGCAACCAGTCACTTGATACAAGGGGAAAGTAAAAGAATACACTCTGGGCCACTGCTAATGTAGTGACCCCAGTCGTTGAGAATCAAGTCCTCTCCTAACCACACAGACCATCTGATTTGTGTTTCTTGTGTTCAGTAGATGGGGAACCCTCCAACTCCCAGTATCCCTGACTGTTGGGCCACACTGGTTGGTGCTGATGGGATAAATATCTGAAGGGCTATAGATTCCCAGTCCCTATGATAGAGAGTGATGGAGACCAGCAGGAGAGCAGGACAAAATGTTGGGAAGTTGATAGGTGTGTGTACGCACACAGAGAGAGGTATGAATCTGGGGTGGGGGGTGGGGGTTACTGCCAATGTTTCATCTGAAAGCATGGTTTACATGATAACATTCCAGTTCGATGGTAGAACTAATTGACAGGAAAAGATGGGAGGCTGTCTAAGCGTTCAGTTTTGAACAGTCAGTTCCCGTTGCTCGGCAGCGCAGCCTTATCGAGGGAAGTACAGGAGTGAATTGGCAGTAGTTTAGAAAGCCTGATTAAAAGAGGGAAAGCTGAAATTGCTCTCATGTCAGCTGTTTTCCTGCACAGGATGTTGAGCGATTCCTGTCCCAGCCAGATACTGATTGCTTAAAACTAGAAGTCTAGAAGTACTTGTTGAAATCATTTCCTCCTCCTCCTCCTCCTTCTTTTCCCCATTTATTTATTTATTTTTGAGATGATAAAGTCTGAATGAGTGACTTGGAGTATGAAGTTGGGCATTGAAGATGCTGGGCAGTTCATGAGACATAGAATCAACAGGGTGGAAAGGGAGCCACAAAGATCATCCAGTTGACTCCTCTCCCAATGCAAGAAACTCACGACTACCACATCCCAAGGCAGTCTGTGTGACCTACGTTGTACAGGTGCCTAGGTAATGTGGTCCCACTTCTCTTAAGTGACATCAGGCAACACACAAACATACAATAAGCAGAAAGGAGAACCAAGGAAGACAGAAGTTGTGTCAGAAAACTTGGGGACAACAGACACACAGCTTGTTTAGATGCTATCCTGATTGTGTGGCTTGCTACCAGGAAGCAGGGACCATGGAGATGTGTCACTGTACAGTTAGGTGTTTGTATGAAGGATTGTCACCTGGCATAGGCTAACAGGGACACATACCTTGAATAACATCCTGTTCCCCTGCTCACACATTTAGCTAACTGGTCAACCAAGTCCCATAAAGAGTGGTTTATTTATTTTTAGAATAGCCCTATAACTGTCAATTTTCACACAACCTTTTGCCCATACATGCAACAAGTAACTTAAGCAGTCAGCACTAAATCCTTCGTCCTGTCCCAATTAACACTTGGTTTTGAGATAAATTTTGAAGTACAAGCAAGGCCTTCCATCCATCCATCCATCCATCCATCATTTCCCACCTTTCTTCCATCATGGAACCCAAAGTGGTTCTCAAATGGTCTCTCCCCTCCAGATGGATTCACATATGTATATCACTGAATTTATCACAGTTCTACATATGTCAGGGGTGTTTAAAGGTGCCTGCATGGTGTCCTAAATGTGTTCAGCTGTCTTCCAAGATGGTGTGCCCTGAGCTGTTGGTGTGATAAAAGTGCAGTGGTTGCGGATAGTGTATGCATGGACATCACTAGGGTTAAACCGGATGGCGTTTTAGTGTATTCATGTCATCTGAATTAATGGGGTGGTTAATTAAAAACAACCCCCTGGCATATCTCAGCAGCAGCTAGCACATGCCACCCTAGACACACAAGCATTTGCACAGCGTGCTTTTCACATTCTGCTCTCTGTGATCACTGTTCATAGACTGGCTACCCAGTCTTTAAAGCACGTTCATGCCACACTCTGAACATGATGCTCTATGTGATTTCTTCTGTACAAACAAATGTCACACACAAATAAGAAGCCCCATGGAGCTGTTCCTATCAAACTAAAGTACAGCGTGCATGCTTTTTCTGTGTGTCTCCACCCCACCCAAATGGGATGATTTGATCTCTTGTCTTCCACCAACCCCTTTGTGGTGTTGATTCCAACGTGTTTGGTTTGGGTTTTGGTTTTTTTAAAACAAATTTTCAGTTGAAAGCAAAGGACAAAACATCTAAGTACTATTTTACTTTGCTTCATTGTATGATGTTGATACAGTATTAGAAAACAGGCTCTCTAAAAGTCTGTTTGGAAAGAGAGAACCAGAGAGCCCTAGAGCCAAAAATAGGGTGGCAAACCCCACAGGGCAGTGTACTACACTTGTACTGAAAGAAGGAGAACAATTTAGCATCTTTCCACTGATGAGCATGGAAGTGTCTATGGCATGTTGCAAGGGTTCTGGGAACACTGTGGAAAAACCTATCCTCCTTTGGGATTCACCCCCAAATATACAGAAGGCAGAATTCACAGGATATACACACACCTACAGGGTCCACATCCAGGCAGATGGATTCATTGCTCAGCATCTTGTGATGCTTATAGTCTGACGTGCACTTGCTTGCACAAGCAGCATTTATTAAAAATAAAAATGATAATGTTGTTATTACGGTACATTGCTGCCCCACTTTTCCTCTAAAGAACTCAAGGTGGCATACATGGTTCTCTTCCTCACAGTGTTCTACCTTCACAATGTGCTTCATTCCCAAGTGGAGATTTGAACCCTGGCCTCCCAGGTCCTAGTACAACATTCTTTTCTTTTTACTGGAAAATTTATTAATTTGGTTTTCAAATTAAAAATTTGCAGAGATATATCAAACATAAATAATAAAAACAAGATTCCAAGAAATCTCCTGGACTTCCACCCTCCCCTTTGTGGGTACTATCATTAATCCTTTCTTCCTGCATCTTTTATGGTAATCCAAATCCTTTCCCTCTTCCATTATGTCCAGAATTCAATCTTAAACTACAAGTGATATTCCAATCCTACTAACTGTTTACAATGGTCTTTAAGATAAGTTATAATTTTTTTCCATTCCTTATTAAAATTCTGATTTCTTCCTGATTTCTGATTCTTCCGGTCATTTTTGCCATTTCAGCATAGTCTTCATCTGCCATTCTTTATTTTCTTTCCACCTCTTCTTTCCAGTTGACTCCTCTCCCAATGCAAGAAACTCACGACTACCACATCCCAAGGCAGTCTGTGTGACCTACGTTGTACAGGTGCCTAGGTAATGTGGTCCCACTTCTCTTAAGTGACATCAGGCAACACACAAACATACAATAAGCAGAAAGGAGAACCAAGGAAGACAGAAGTTGTGTCAGAAAACTTGGGGACAACAGACACACAGCTTGTTTAGATGCTATCCTGATTGTGTGGCTTGCTACCAGGAAGCAGGGACCATGGAGATGTGTCACTGTACAGTTAGGTGTTTGTATGAAGGATTGTCACCTGGCATAGGCTAACAGGGACACATACCTTGAATAACATCCTGTTCCCCTGCTCACACATTTAGCTAACTGGTCAACCAAGTCCCATAAAGAGTGGTTTATTTATTTTTAGAATAGCCCTATAACTGTCAATTTTCACACAACCTTTTGCCCATACATGCAACAAGTAACTTAAGCAGTCAGCACTAAATCCTTCGTCCTGTCCCAATTAACACTTGGTTTTGAGATAAATTTTGAAGTACAAGCAAGGCCTTCCATCCATCCATCCATCCATCCATCATTTCCCACCTTTCTTCCATCATGGAACCCAAAGTGGTTCTCAAATGGTCTCTCCCCTCCAGATGGATTCACATATGTATATCACTGAATTTATCACAGTTCTACATATGTCAGGGGTGTTTAAAGGTGCCTGCATGGTGTCCTAAATGTGTTCAGCTGTCTTCCAAGATGGTGTGCCCTGAGCTGTTGGTGTGATAAAAGTGCAGTGGTTGCGGATAGTGTATGCATGGACATCACTAGGGTTAAACCGGATGGCGTTTTAGTGTATTCATGTCATCTGAATTAATGGGGTGGTTAATTAAAAACAACCCCCTGGCATATCTCAGCAGCAGCTAGCACATGCCACCCTAGACACACAAGCATTTGCACAGCGTGCTTTTCACATTCTGCTCTCTGTGATCACTGTTCATAGACTGGCTACCCAGTCTTTAAAGCACGTTCATGCCACACTCTGAACATGATGCTCTATGTGATTTCTTCTGTACAAACAAATGTCACACACAAATAAGAAGCCCCATGGAGCTGTTCCTATCAAACTAAAGTACAGCGTGCATGCTTTTTCTGTGTGTCTCCACCCCACCCAAATGGGATGATTTGATCTCTTGTCTTCCACCAACCCCTTTGTGGTGTTGATTCCAACGTGTTTGGTTTGGGTTTTGGTTTTTTTAAAACAAATTTTCAGTTGAAAGCAAAGGACAAAACATCTAAGTACTATTTTACTTTGCTTCATTGTATGATGTTGATACAGTATTAGAAAACAGGCTCTCTAAAAGTCTGTTTGGAAAGAGAGAACCAGAGAGCCCTAGAGCCAAAAATAGGGTGGCAAACCCCACAGGGCAGTGTACTACACTTGTACTGAAAGAAGGAGAACAATTTAGCATCTTTCCACTGATGAGCATGGAAGTGTCTATGGCATGTTGCAAGGGTTCTGGGAACACTGTGGAAAAACCTATCCTCCTTTGGGATTCACCCCCAAATATACAGAAGGCAGAATTCACAGGATATACACACACCTACAGGGTCCACATCCAGGCAGATGGATTCATTGCTCAGCATCTTGTGATGCTTATAGTCTGACGTGCACTTGCTTGCACAAGCAGCATTTATTAAAAATAAAAATGATAATGTTGTTATTACGGTACATTGCTGCCCCACTTTTCCTCTAAAGAACTCAAGGTGGCATACATGGTTCTCTTCCTCACAGTGTTCTACCTTCACAATGTGCTTCATTCCCAAGTGGAGATTTGAACCCTGGCCTCCCAGGTCCTAGTACAACATTCTTTTCTTTTTACTGGAAAATTTATTAATTTGGTTTTCAAATTAAAAATTTGCAGAGATATATCAAACATAAATAATAAAAACAAGATTCCAAGAAATCTCCTGGACTTCCACCCTCCCCTTTGTGGGTACTATCATTAATCCTTTCTTCCTGCATCTTTTATGGTAATCCAAATCCTTTCCCTCTTCCATTATGTCCAGAATTCAATCTTAAACTACAAGTGATATTCCAATCCTACTAACTGTTTACAATGGTCTTTAAGATAAGTTATAATTTTTTTCCATTCCTTATTAAAATTCTGATTTCTTCCTGATTTCTGATTCTTCCGGTCATTTTTGCCATTTCAGCATAGTCTTCATCTGCCATTCTTTATTTTCTTTCCACCTCTGGGCCAGTAATATCCATGCAGCCGTGGTCATGTACATGAATAGTCTTTTCTGCTTCTTTCAGATTTCAGCACCTAGAATTCCTAAAAGGAAGGCTTCAGGCTTTTTAACAAAGGTTATTTTAAACATTTTTTTCAACTCATTATATATCATATCCCAAGATCCTTTTACTACCTTACAATTCCATCACATATGATAAAAGGTGCCTTCACATTTGAGCATGTTTTATACATTTTTGCTAATTTACTAGGAGCTAAATACCATCGGCACATCATTTTCATATAATTTTCTTTCAACGTACAACATGCTGTGAACTTTAAATCCCAGTTCCATAACTTTTCCCAAGCTGTAAGCTATATATTATTCCCAAAGTCTCTCGCCCAGGCCCTAGTCCAACATTCTAACCATTACACCACACTTGCCTCTTCGGCAATCCTTTC
Organism: Zootoca vivipara; assembly: GCF_965207765.1. NCBI lineage: Eukaryota > Metazoa > Chordata > Lepidosauria > Squamata > Lacertidae > Zootoca > Zootoca vivipara. Next base: position 28,373,435 of record NC_142592.1, on the reverse strand, counting down.
TCTTTGCCTGTCAGTGCAATCTCCAGACCAGGATGTGCATAGTTGTGATGCAGTCTTAACATGCAAAGCCAAGCACCTTTCCTCTGTAATCGGTACTTCTGCCAGCTAATGAATGGCTTCCTTCCACCTGCACTGTTGACACTGTCTAACAAACAGCCCCCAGCCACAACGGGGAATCTCGGCAAATGTCCTGGAGGTCTGGGAGTGCAGAAGGAAGCGGCTCCTCCCTTTGTCTGGAATACCAAAGTGAGAAGGCAGAGACGTTTGGGCATTGGTCAACCTTGTTTAATCCCCCCCCCCCAAAAAAAATTTTTTATTGATTTTCTAACATTCCAAATTACAAAAAATTCACAAAAACAGAAATAAAAACATAATTGTTTAATTCCTTGACCAGATTGGAAGAAAGGAAAATTTGCAGGGCAGTCCAATTTGCATTGGAAGAAAGCAGTAAATGTAAACTACATTGAGAGAGAGCAGGGTGCCAAATGAAATAGCCATGTATGACAAGAGAAGCGATTTAAATGTAAATTATAGGCAGGAAATAACCCCTTTAAAAGCTTGATGGTTTGCACCGGGTTGGATACCCCTAAGAAGGGGAAGAGGAGTCTCTTGTAGAATATTTTCCAGTTAAATGTCTCTTCTGTTCACCCTTGCCTCACGGGCTCAAAAGTGCTTTGTGAATCAGTTGGGGAGGATGTGAAATATTCTGAAATTGGGCTAAGGAGGATTTGGAGTTTCTACAGAAAAGCCTTCCTAAGAAGAACTGCCTTCTTACATTTATATCCCATCCTTCTTTCATCCTGAAACCCAAGACAGCATGCGTGACGTACTCAAGTAGTCACTCATTCAGGAACTCTCCACTCTTAGACCTCCTTAGCTTTAGCAAGGGGGTGCTAAAGGCCTTGATACATTTCTTATCACTGACATTAGGTAAAGGTAAAGGCGTGACTCAACCACTACTGGCACATGGAGGACCATGATGAGTGCCAGAGCGCATGGAAATGCCGTTTACCTTCCCGCTGCAGTGGTACCTATTTATCTACTTGCACTGGTGTGCTTTCAAACGGCTAGGTTGGCAGAAGCTGGGACAGAGCAATAGGAGCTCACCCCATCGTGCGGATTCGAACTGCCGACCTTCCAATCGACAAGCCCAAGAAGCTCAGAGGTTTAGACCATGGTGCCACCTGCATCCCTATCACTGACATTAAATACCATTTGGAACAATTATTTGTTATTCCCTAACCATTGGAATGGGACCCAGGTGGCGCTGTGGTTAAACCACTGAGCCTAGGGCTTGCTGATCAGAAGGTCGGCGGTTCGAATCCCTGTGATGGGGTGAGCTCCCGTTGCTTGGTCCCAGCTCCTGCCAACCTAGCAGTTCGAAAGCACGTCAAAATGCAAGTAGATAAATAGGAACCGCTACAGCGGGAAGGTAAACGGCGTTTCCATGTGCTGCTCTGGTTTGCCAGAAGTGGCTTTGTCATGCTGGCCACATGACCTGGAAGCTACACGCCGGCTCCCGCGGCCAATAATGCGAGATGAGCGCGCAACCCCAGAGTCGGTCACAACTGGACCTAATGGTCAGGGGTCCCTTTACCTTTACCTTTAACCATTGGAATAGCAAATTTATATGTATAATTCTTGTGTTTCTTTCCATACATCTCCTTAAACTGCTTCCAATGAATTGCCTTCTTTACATCTGTCCAGCAGGGCTGTTGCACAGTTTTCTTGACCAATCTCTTGAGCTGGAAAAAGCTATAAATTCAAAGTTATAATTAGATCTGGCCACATTTCTTTCTTTCTTTTTTGTTAAAAAGGAAGTAGCCCTTTTGCCACGACTGACAGATATAACAATGTAAAAGCCAAAGAAAATATTAACATTTCAATTGTGCTTTGTTACAAAACAAAACAAATGGATTTTCTCTGCTTGCCTAGGGAAAAGAAAATGTGGACCCGTTTAGAAAGTTAAGATTGCACACTATGTGAGGAACAGTTGATCTAGTTGCCTGGGCACCTTCTTCCCTCTGATACTTGCCCCCTTGTGAACAGTTTCACACCCATTTGCAAAGTGCTCTGGGAGAGTGGAGTATTGAAATGGGGACCCTTTTCTATGTAAAATAGCAGGAGCTGCATTCCACTACATGGCAAGGATGACAACTGTTGGAAGTGAAACAGTGGGGATCATTCAGTATGTAAACTAAGGGTTAATTTTGCTCTCGGTAAGTCAGCTAACCAAAAGCCGGTGTTGGAGGAGATGTTGCTTACCAACCAGGCAGAGTGGCATGATCCCTACTGTGGAGGCATGTAATCTGACTTGCTGTGTAGTTCTGAGGGAGCTTTTCCTCTGTACCTGTGGTAGAATGTCTCCCTGCTATGTCCAAGGCCTGAAGTAAGAAAGATATACAGTCATACCTCGACATCCGAACGCTTCGACTTCCGAAGGTTTCGACTTCTGAAGTCGACAACCCCAGAAGTCTTTTCTGCGCACGCGGTTCGCGCATGCGCAGAAGCGCAAAATCGCGCTTCGCACATGCGCCAACCGCACACTTCGACATCCGAAAACCTCGACTTACGAAGACAGCTGCGGAACGGATCGTCTTCATAAGTCGAGGTACCACTGTAACCTATTTGCCTCTTTCTCCTTAGTTATATGCTGTTTTTGTTCAGTTTCCTCAGTAAAGTATTATTGGGGTGTGTGTGTGGACTTTGCTAAAAGCAAGGATAAAATCAAGGTAGAGTCGCTTATCTTTGATGCCCTCCCAATACATTCTGAGTGATTTTTCTTTTAAAAATGTTTAGGGGTACTCTCATTTTCCTACTCATATTGAAATACTGCCCCTCAATGAGGCCAAACTTAGATTCACAAAATGTTTAGGGGTATGCGTACCCCTGCGTACCCTCAGAAAAAAGCACTGCATATAGGCAGATCATCAGACTACAATTGATGGATACAAAATATTTATATGCTGCTATTCATGAAAAATATCAGAGCAACTGGCAACAGTATATACTGTGCATAAAACCAGCTTTAAAAACCATGAAAATTTTAAAATCAGAAATTGGCTAACTATTGTAAGAATAGCTATAACCCTGACAGACTAGGAAAGTTTTCAGGAGGCGCTTAAAAGTTGAAACAGAAGGCGTCTATTGACAGAGTGTTCCATGTGATTAGCATCCGTGGGTGGGTTTCCCTTAGAAAGGCAAGTAATAGCTCAGCTGTTAGAACATGAGACTCTGAAACTCAAGGCTGTGGGTTTGAGCCCCACGTTGGGCAAAAGATTCCTGCATTGCAGGAAGTTTGACTGGATGATCCTCGTGGTCCCTATCAACTCTACAATTCTTTGATTCTTCGAGGGAAAGTGCCAGAATGAAACTGTCGTGTGTGGAGGCTATGAGAGGAAGGCAAACCTCTGTCAGCAACTTTGAACTCTCTTTCTTAGTGGATACATTAATAATTCCAAAGCTCTTATTTAAAAGAGATTTAAACCTGCAAGCAATTGTGTTTTAGTTGGCCTAATTGATTTTTAGCAAGTGCACTTTGCCAGTGATAAATTATTCCCAAGCGACATCCAAATAATTAAAGTCATTTTCACTCTTGCAAATGGCAGGGTGCTTCCCAAGAATGGCTCCTCTTCTTTGTGTGCAGGTAAGCCTACCTGATCCTACCTGGCCAATCCCCCTGGCACTCCCCCTTCGGCCGGATTGGTCGGCTGATGGAGTGGGCGGTGACTCCAGCCTCCAGCCTCAGGTAGGCAGTGCCAGCCTCCAAACTTCTAGGTCTGCCCTAGGGTTCCCAAGGGGGCTGCACGCGACTGCGCAAAATGCGCCTCCCCTTTATGTTGTGGAAGCGGTCATTGCCAGTGATAAATTATTCCCAAGCGACATCCAAATAATTAAAGTCATTTTCACTCTTGCAAATGGCAGGGAGAGAGCTGATTCAATCAAACAAACCTGAGTATATTGGAAGGATCCTTTGGCAGCAAATAAGAGAGAATGAAGGATTGTGTTTCCAGAATATAAAGAAGGGCAAATGGTTCTTTTCTACCATAAGTTATTTTTGCAATGCAGGAAGCTGTTAATTAGCTCAAAACGCAGGGTAACATTGGCAGCAACAGAATATTTTGCAAGGGGACAAGTCCAAAAAATGAGAATTAACAGACCTAACAGTGACAGAATTGTATATTACATGGAATGATCATGCAGTGAGGCCATGATCCACCTATTGAAGTTATTTATTTCTTGCATTTATATTAACATGTGGTTCTCTAGAACTCTTCAAACTGGGCTGGACAGACCAAGATCAGCTTAGCTTCAGAAAGGTGATGGCCCCATGCGTTTTCACACCATACTCTGATTGCAGTATAGGTCTCATCCATAAGATTACATATACAATCATACTTTGGATTCTGAACGCCTTGCAAGTTGAACATTTTGGCTCCTGAATGCCGCAAACCCGGAAGTAGTGTTCCGGTTTGCGAATGTTATTTGGAACCCAAACGTCCGACACAGCTTCCTCATGAGATAAAGAGCTGATTGCACATCACTTGTTTTGTAATACAGGCGAGGATCCAATGTATCGCTCACCTTGGATATGAGCAGCTTGGGCAGCATCGAACCTTTCGTAGCCGTGCCGACGCCAAGAGAAAAGGTTGCCATGGAGTACCTGCAGTCAGCCAGCCGGATCCTGACAAGACAGCAGTTGCAAGACACAGTGGCAAGTTCTCATTTGCTCCAGACGGAATTTATGGTAAGTCTGTTGGCCTGTCGTCACAACTAGCTCAAATCTGTGACCCTCCTCTACAACTTAGCTTATTTTATATATATTTTATATATTTATTTTAGAGAGTTTCTACGCTACTTTTGCCTTCTGTTATGAATTACCAAAGTGGTTTACACATTAAATATAATGCAAGACCAGAGGTACCCAGTTGTTAAAACCAAAAATCCAAACAGGCAATATCAGAACAGCAAAAAAGCGGCGAGGACAAGAAGTACATTTTCTGTTCTGGTTGAAGCCATCCAGCATCAGTGCCCACTGCTTGCTTGCTTACTGCCAGAAGAACTCTCTTCTGTACAATGGCCAGGTGGACACCTGTGAAGGCGGTACAGCCAGCGGAGCCTTGTCCTGATGAGCTAAGTCATCCCAAGGGAAATTGAATTCAGTAACTTTTTCACACCTGCCACCCAGTAGTGGGCAGCGCACTGGGGCTGTGCTGTTTACCCATCCTCCTTCTGGCCAAATTGCTGGCTACTGGGAGGGAAGAAGTAAGGCGCCAGCAAGGTGGGTGCGGTGCAAATGTACCAGCAGGAACACCAGATTAGCTCTGCCAGCATGTTTGCACCGTGCCAACCGCCCCAGCAACTTTCCATCCCCTTCTGCAGCAGCTCCTTAGCCAGAGGGAGGACATGTATGTGGCACAGCTCCACTGTGCCATCCACTGTGAACATCCATCACCCTTGGAGAGGCCATTTTGAGCTGGAAAAATGGCCAGCAGGAAAAAGACTAAGCACCCTGACTCCCTCCCATTGCTGCTCTACTCAAAATTATAGTCTTTCAAGGCTGTTTTGTGGTTTCTTTCATGCAAGTGGTAAGTAGCACTTTATAAAGGCTAATGTGACTTGATTATGGGTGTGTGTTTCCTTCCTCTCTAGGAAATCCCCATGAATTTTGTGGATCCTAAAGAAATTGACATCCCTAGTCACGGAACTAAAAACCGCTATAAGACCATTCTTCCAAGTAAGTCCATTTAAACTGATGTTTTTATCCGTCTGCTATTTAATCCAGTGGTGCGGTCCTCCCTTTTCCTATCATCAGTCCACTGCTGATGTCAGCCTTTCCATTCCCAACACTGGGTGTGCCTTTTTGAAGTGGGGCACCTGACAAGTGATGTGTGAAACGATGGCTTTTCTTTGAAAAGGGCTGCAGGCTGACATCCCCACCCTGTGCATTGCTGTGAAGTTTGCCAGTGACTTGTGTTAAAAGTTTTCTGTACTTCTGAATTATGATCTTCCTTTCCTGGGCTGGTCAGTTACCCAACCGTAATGTGGCATGGTTCTTAATTTTACAATGACAGAATTTTCTCCCCACACACCTTTTGGGCGGGGGGAGGAACACGTGTTCTTTTGATTTGTGGACCCTTCATTTCCCCCCTGGTATTTATAGTTTATTGCAACATTATTTTCTCCAGAATTCATTGAGGTTTCTTATTATTATTCATTAAATTTCTATACCATCCTTCAACCAAGGTTCACAATATAAAAACGCAAAAATGCATACCATAGTAATAAGTGAAAACAATAATCCGTCCACACACAGGTTATTATTATTTACTCAATCAATTAGCACTTTTGAATGTCTGGCTTCAATTGTATTGAAACTGATGCTGTAGATTTCCAACCCACTCTAGAAAGCAGCCAAACTCAGCGTCATGTATCAGGGGTGGCAAACCTGTGGTCTTCCAGGGGTTGGTGGACATGGTAGCCAGAAGCCATGATGTTTATGTTCTACCTCCAGTGTATGCTGGGAATCACAAGAGGGGAGACTGCTATTCCCATCATTAATCTAGACTATTGGCCACCTCACCACCTATTCATTTTCCTATGCTTCTGTAGCTCTTACAGGTATATGGATTTTCATTTTGATTTCCATGTTTATTTTTCCCCTCCCAGATCCTGTAAGCAGAGTCTGTTTAAAACCAAAGAACCCAAGCAATGCTTTGAGCACCTACATAAATGCTAACTACATTCGGGTGAGTAAATCGATGTGAATTATGTGCGGATTTACTTTCTTAAAGTTCATTTTCGTGCCTTCAATTTAGGAATACTTGATTCTTGTTTACCTGGGAGACTATCCAACATGAGTTCCCTAGCTTTGCTGAATCAAAGGCCACCATGTTTCTCTTTACTTCTGCTCTCTGTCTACCCCAGGGACCCATGGGTTGCATTCAATGCTAGTCCTGCTCTAAGTAGGCCCATTGAATTGAACAGGCGTGACTGACTTAGGCCCATTTATTTCAATGGGTCTACTCTGAGTAGGACCTGATTGTACGGGGAAATGCAGTAAAAAGAGATCAGATAAAGCATATAACCATCGTACAAGCAAATGAGGATAAAATCAGGAAGAATGCTCATTGTCAGATAGCCTCCCCACAAACAAATCAGAGCAAATGCCCAGGAAAGAGCAGATAGCGTCTAACCTTTGTGTGGGCTTTATGCAAGCAAATCACAATGAAAGCACAATAACAGACTGTCTGGGGGAGCATTTAGATTATTGGTGCTTTAAGCTAAAGGGCTGTAGAAGCTTTCAGTGTTAGCTCTCTTCTTTTTTAGGTGTCTGATTCTTTTATGCAAATGAGGATCTTTAACTGTTAACCGTTCAAATGTAATGTATCTTTTTTCTCAACCAGGGTTATGGTGGCCAGGAGAAGGCTTTCATCGCAACCCAGGGCCCGATGATTAATACAGTGAATGATTTCTGGCTGATGGTGTGGCAAGAGGACAGTCCTGTCATTGTTATGATCACAAAGCTGAAGGAGAAAAATGAGGTACGATTTCTCAGATGAGCCACTTGTGAAAACAACCCCTCTGAATGTGGAAACCAGCCAGTGCTGGGATCAAATGATCAAGACCCCAACATCATCATGATGAATGCTATATACAATCACTACCCACCGCCATGCGGGACATATTTGGGAGAAGAAAAGGCTGAGGGGTAAACCCTAGACAAATCTAGAGTGGAGGCCCTAAGATGGTTGGATGGTGTCTTGTATGCCTCCTTCTGGCAACTCCTGCAGCCAAGCTGGTGCCAAATGTATGGCTCTGCTTTCCTTTGGACCACATCATTGAGGCCAAGAGGGTTTTTTTATTTTCATCTGGGCAGCCCAGGACCTCCATACACACTGCTCATTCTGCATACCTTGTGTCTGGACTTCTGCCTTCAAGTCCTACCTTGACAGCATAGTTGTATTGAAGAAGCATGCAGGGTGGGTGGAGTGGGTACTGTGATCAGGAAGAGAGTCTATGCAAGGGTTCCCCAAACTGGTGTCTCCAGCTGTTTTTGGACTACAACTCCCACCATCCCTGACTACTGGTCCTGCTAGCTAGGGATGGTGGTAGTTGTAGTCCAAAAACAGCAGGAGACCCAAGTTTGGGAAACCCTGGCCTAGGCAATTGATTGAGGACCTATCTATTTAATTATTACCCTATCAAAAATATACTTACATGACATCTAAAAAATACATCTATTGTATTTTAAGGGCACATAAGATATCGTGAATTAAACAGATCTTTGTCTGACCTGATCAGAATGCTTATAGAAACCTGCGATGGCCACCAACTTGGATGGATTTAAAAAAGAATTGGACAGATTAATGGAGGGTAAGGCTATCAATGGATACTAGCTATGGTGGCTCTGTTCTGCCTAATGTTTCTAGATACCAGGTGCTGGAAGCCACAGGAGAGCAGAGCACTCTTGTGCTGGGTCCTGCTTGTGGGTTTCCTACAGCATCTGGTTGGCCACTGTGAGAACAGGATGCTGAACTAGATGGGCCATTGGCCTGATCCAGCAGGCTCTTCTTATGTTCTTAAACCTATAATATGACCTATAGTAGAACTATTTTCCCAAAGGAAATGCCAAATTTTTAAACACTTACATCTAACACTGCTTGAAAAGAATGACTTGAAAGGAACACCCAATGGTTTCCAACATATCAGGAAGCCCTGTGTTTACCTGAATTGCCCAGGCCCCTTACGATATTGTTTATCTACATTGTCATGGACTGACAGTGGCAATTTCCTCCTAATAAAAGAAGGGGAGACGTCTTAAGTAGTTCCCAGGCTATATGGAGAAAGTCTGTGTTTGCATGAGCTTCTGACATTCCGCTGAGAAACCCTGGCAAGAGTATTAAGGACTTTTGCAATGGCAGATGAATGATTCTGTCACCTTATTTGCTACTGGAAGCACAGAGGTTTGGGCACATGGTCGTTTTGCTATCTAAATGTCTGTCAAATATTCAGAGGGGGGGGGACGAAGGAGCAGCTGGAAAAGGACTGATGAATAAAAAAGAGAAGAGATGAAGCTTCGAAATGGTGCCAAGCTGTGTAAAAGCTTTAATAAGAAATATATAATGCCTCCAGTGTTTCAGATGACCCTTCCTTGAGGGTATCAGGCCTCAATGAAATACTCGAGTCATGAGGATTCATATCTTTGTTTGCTCGTCAACTTTCAAAGAAGAGTGGGGAGTTGTTTTTATCTGGAAAGTACTGGCATGGATGAAAATGTGAAAACCCCAACACTCCCCACAAAAAACAAAAAACCAAGCATTTTGAGTGGCTTACTGCTAAATCCATGTTCGCCAGAGGAGAGAGTGCAGGTAAACCATCCGCACCTCTAGTTGCTTTCAGTGAGACTTTACGGCAGCTGATTGGAGCATTCTTTATTAATTTAGACCATTAATAGTCTACCTCTCATTCAAAGAACTCAGGGCAGGCAACACAACAGAATTGAATAGCATACAATATCCGTATGAAAGAGAATAGAAACATTGGGGAGAGAGACAAAAGAGCAGCAACATTATGTTGCTTGTCAGTAGCAGTTTTTACATAAGAGCCGTACAGTGGAACCTTGGTTTATGAACACCTCGGTTTACGAATTTTCGGTTTACGAACGCCGCGGACCCATCTGGAACGGATTAATTCACTTTCCATTACTTTCAATGGGAAAGTTCGCTTCAGTTTATGAACGCTTCAGTTTATGAACAGACTTCCGGAACCAATTGTGTTCATAAACCGAGGTACCACTGTAATTGCAATGGACCCCAAACAGGCCTAAGAGCATCGCCATCAGTATGAAGTGTTCCTCTTCAAGTTGGCAGCCACTCCATTTCACACCCAGCCCCATTTTCAATCTCCCCTTGTCCATTAGCACTCCATGCCTATCGAGCATGTTCATTCCTCATTGTGTTGTTTTGCAGAGGTTTTCCCCTCTGCAATGTTTCCCCTGAATGTTTTCCTGTGCTTCTTCAAATCTTGGAGTTCCACAACCTGATGGATTACATTTGTTACTGTGGACTGAAGATAAGACTCCTCCCTTAGCCTTTTGTTTCTAGTCCTGTCTCAGTTTTGTTCAAGCCAATTCTGATCTAATGCCTTGGGCAGGTTTCTATATATTTCTTGAACTTGTAAATCACTCCATTGCCCTTTATGGGGAGAAATGGTGATCCTATCACTGAGACAATTTCCTCAGTATATATATTCATTTTCACTCTTACCTTTTACTAATGGGCTTAGGCCTGCTTTTCACTGGTGATTAATCTATTCACTAGCAGGTGCACCAGTATAATAATAATAATACCGTAATAATAATAATAATAATAATAATAATAATAATAATAATGATAATACTTAAACACTAGGTGCCATACAAAACTAGGTAGATAGGGAAACAAGTGGATAAACCAATAAAAAGGACCAGCCTTGGTTTTCAATAGCAAGCCAGTTATTACATAGGGATGTACAGATATCTGTGGTTTTCATTTGCTCAAAGGAGGGGAAATGCATGTTTGCAGTTACAGATAAGTGCCATGAATTTATCATGGAGCTGTGAGGGGTGGGGGGGCAAGGGAAAAGGGAGCAGTGAAATTTTCAACCTTTTTTACTGCAGTTGTGCAACAATGCAGAATCATTGCCATGAAATGAAACTAGCTCAGAGTCTAGTTCTCAAACCTGCAGAGAAATGATCTGCAATTACGATCCAAAATAACTTGCAAAATGAATCCACAACAGGAATGTTGCAGTTCCCCCCCCCCCTGCTGTGGCTTTTACACCTTCAACAGCTGTATGAGGGTTTCCTAGCTCAGAGATAAAGGGGCAAGAAAAGTTTCGCCTGTTGTTTTGTTCTGTTGGTTGGCTTTGTTGTTGTTTTTTCTTGTTGTTAAGCTGTTCCAGAAATAGAAAGTGGTAACTGGTAAGTGGGGTTCCCTAGGACAGTCTTTTCAGGGGACACTCAGGAGGCACAAAATGAGCGAGAAGTTTCTCAGCTTTTCCAAAAACTTAAGTGTGTGTTTGCTTTTTAAAAAGAGGTGCATACAGCAATGGTGGGTAAAAAGTCTTTTCATGCACATAAGAATACAAGGTTAAAAAAAATAGTATTTTAGGCTGCAATCCTATGCACTATACACATTTACCTAAGAGTAACCTCAACTGAACTCAGTAGGACTTATTTCTAAATAGTCAAGTATAGAATTGCACTGTAAATGTATGCTAATGCACGGAATTTATTTTTCAGAAGGAGTCATGCTTAGTCTCTTTTTTATAATAGGGCTTACTTCCAGTTCCATGTGGAGAGGATTGCAGCCTTAATATAGCAATTGGTTTTTAATCAAGACATTTATGTGCAGCATGAGATTTAAATAAAATAATTTCATAGGCGCTGGTATAATAATGGGGCTTTTAAAAATTTGTAGGCAGTTAAAAAACAGAAGCTTCTAACAGTGGGGAAACTGGACTTTTATGAAAACTCAATGGAAAAGAAGTCAGTCAATATTCTATGTATTAGCTAAATGAATTTTGAACATGCAGAGCTACTATTTCTGATCTGTAACATTTCCTTTTCATAAATTATATGTTGGTTCCCCCCCCACACACACACACACCTTCTGTTATCTATTCACAAAACAAGGCCTGTAAAGGCAACTGTAATAAATTTGCAAAGTAATTAAAATGTGTTATGAATATATGTGCATGCATTTGAATTCAAGGTTTGCATCTAAAGTTCACAGGGAAAGGCCATGATTGAGTAATTATTTTTTTCTGGCAACATAAACCATTGGCTTGGATCACTGGACCTCTGGATTGCTCTCCAGATGTTGTTGGACCTCATCCCCCATCACCTCTCAGCACTGGCCATGATGGGAGTTGTAGGTCAACAACATCTGGGGAGCAAAGGATGGGAAAGCCTCAGTTAAAGATGTGTAGAGGGTGGAGAACACGAACCGTCATAAAATCTGTTTCCAAAATTCAAAGTGAGTCTCACTAAGGTGTGAAAGGCTAGCATATGCTGTAGGTGTGCTGTACTGTGTCTGCATATGCATTTATGTAGGTGTGGGCTGGAGACACGATACACACACACACACACACACACACACACACACACATACACCTACACCTACCTTAGGGTAAGTACCATTGAACTCAAATGACATTTTTAAAAAGACACCTGCAACTTCTCCCCAAAAGGCAAAGAGGAGGCAAAACTGGGTCAGGTTCCAGAAAATGCCCATGGGAAATAAGGACAGTATTGGAAATATTAGCATTTATATTAAAAATGATATTTAAATATTAGCAGTTCTAAGAAGGGAGTTATTCCATCGCCACTATCAAGCAAAATGGGCTTTGTTTGTTTTTAATCAAGCATTTTAAAATTTCTCTTTTCCAGAAATGTGTGCTCTATTGGCCGGAGAAGAGAGGGATATATGGAAAAGTGGAAGTTCTTGTTAACAGTGTGCAAGAATGTGAGAATTACACTGTCCGTAACCTTACATTAAAGGTAATACAAGTTCTGGTCATTTCTCGTCTCCTACCTTATCTGCTTGTGTCTTCTTTTAATAAGTAATACAATTAAGAAAGCACTATTTGCGGGTGGCGCTGTGGTCTAAACCACAGAGCCTAGGGCTTGCCGATCAGAAGGTTGGCAGTTTGAATCCCTGCGACAGGGTGAGCTCCCGTTGCTTGGTCCCAGCTCCTGCCAACCTAGCTGTTTGGAAGCATGTCAAAGTGCAAGTAGATAAATAGGTACCGCTCCGGCGGGAAGGTAAATGGCATTTCCATGCACTGCTCTGGTTCGCCAGAAGCAGCTTAGTCATGCTGGCCACATGACCTGGAAGCTGTACGCCGGCTCCCTCGGCCAGTAAAGCGAGATGAGCACCACAACCCCAGAGTCTTCCACGACTGGACCTAACGGTCAGGGGTACCTTTACCATATCTGCTTGTGTCTTCTTTTAACGAGTAATACAATTAAGAAAGCACTATTCGTGGTTCATCACCAATGTACACGTTTCTTTTCAGCAAGGAAGCCTTTCAAGACATGTCAAACATTACTGGTACACATCCTGGCCAGACCACAAAACTCCAGATAGTGCTCAGCCCCTTCTACAGCTCATGCTGGATGTCGAAGAGGACAGCGTGGCATCCGTTGGTAGAGGACCTGTAATTGTGCACTGCAGGTAATTTGCTTTCTTTCTTTTTTTAAAAAAAAGTTGTTTCTCTTGCAAATTCAGTGAAGCAGAATCTCTATAGGGGTGCTGGGGGGGATTCAGAAACCAAATCACTATATAAAGACACCCTTTGCTGCCATCTTCTCATTTTCCTGATGCCACTTGATAGGAACACAGAAAGCTTGTACTGGTTATTCCCATCCCAACGCAGCTAACAACATCTCTACTGAATTAGAATTGCAGTCGCAGAAATGTGTTTACCTTTACACCGTTGCTATTCTGCCAAGGCATTGCCTCAACTTCCCCCTCAGCATATCTCTATATGCTAATTTTTAATAAAGCAGAGAAATGTGCAATTGCACGTTCCCACCATGCTGGGGCAGGAAACCATTAACATTTTGTGCTGTGGATTGCTGCTCAGTTATGAAAGGAGCAAACTGAGACATAAGCAAACCTAGAAAACTAGGAGGGAAATTGGCAGATTGAAGCACACCTTTCATGCTTTGAGGAAAGGGCACACGTGACACTCCTTGTGAGTGATAACATGTCTAAATTCTTCTCCTATTTTTAGAAAACAATTTTCCTCTTTTCTTTGATTTCAAACATTATAATCTTGTATGAATAGAAGGCAAGATCATCCCAGTGCCGGAATTACGTATAAGCTAAGCAAACTATAGATTAGGGCCCCACTCTCTTGGGGGCCCCCAAAACAATTAAAGGGGGGAAAAACCTGGAGGTACATTTCCAAAATATAAGATAAAAAGCAAATAAAATAAAACCTACATACAGCAACAGTGTTTTGTGTTGTGTAGGCTCCTATGCTAGCCTGCTCCCTAAAATATCACTGGTTTTCTCATTTCTATATATAGGGTGCCTACATCCTGCATGTGCAAATGGCTTTAGATACCTATTAGGTTTATAAATTACCATATAGCATATATTCTTTTTTAAATTAAAATTAAAATTAAATCTTTATTTCAATTCTTTAAAACATTACAAAATATAACAAAAACAGAAGATTTACAAAATGTAAAGAAACCGAAAAATATATATATCAAAAACAGAACATAAGAATATATGCTGAAAATAAAATTCCATCTAAACTTATACTCAACATAATACACATCAAATGATATACAAAAGGTTGAAATCAAAACACAAAATTTCAAAAAAAAACAAAGGAAAGGAAAAAAGAAAAAGGACAAAGAAAATTACAATAAAAATTTTAAATTAAAATACTTACGATTGTTAGCATATTTCTTCCTATAATTTTCACCCATCTTAACTCGCTTTCTTAAGTTCTTGTATTTGAACCACCTTCCACAGGTGTGCCTTCTTCCTGTATCTAATAAATATCTCTCTTCATACATTACTTAATTTAAGCAAATCACCAGATCAGTTTTTATACCTTCTTTTTTCAGATAGTCCTCTACCAATTTCCACTCGTTTTGAGTTTTTTGCTTGGGGACATTCCTTATAGTTGCAGTCATTTTGGCATATAGCATATATTCAACACAAAAAACAGCAACAATTTGTTGTTGACAAAGGACAGCTGAATATATAAAGGGTCCCGTTACCTTCAGTAGCTTAGGACCTCATCAAACCTAAATCCAGCCCTGATCATCCCTCATAGTATTTGGGGGGGGGGGGGTGATTTCAAACTGAGTTTATAAGGATAAAGTAAAACCAATGAAAGAACAATTTTAAAGAAAACCCCTGCATCAACCTAATCAGGGCCATATGTGTTTTTACAGAATAGAAACCTAAAAATGCCAATCTACTAATTCACCAAGCATTAATATTTTCTGCTACTGTAGGTGTGTGGGGTGAATTATGAACCAATAAGATTATCCTGTGGCTCACCATTCCTTCTTCTCCCTAGATAGAACTTTGACAGATGATGGAAGATGATAATGACTGACATTTTACTCCCTTTGATCTTTGGTGTGGCTTTTTTTAAAAAACTTTCAGTGCTGGAATAGGAAGGACTGGATGTTTCATTGCTACCGCAATTGGTTGCCATCAGCTGAAGGAAGAAGGAGTTGTTGACGCATTAAGCATTGTCTGCCAACTTCGTTTGGACAGGTAAGATGATGCCACATGCAAAATCCATCTGCAGTCCGAGTCCTGGTCATTTCCCCCACCCAAGACCATTTGCCAAAACATCAAAGAGACGGAGATCCATTCATGCATTGCCACCATCATATCTAGTTTGACCCTTAGGGAATCATTCTAGGAACAAACTCACTTTTGTGTATAATGAAGACTCAATAAATTCATTTGGAGTAGGAATGGGGATAAATTCGGTTTGGTTTGCAATACCTAATTCACACTTTCGGATATAATATGTGAGCCAAAACTTGGATATCTTTCCAAATTCGCACATCTCTGAAATTTTGTGATGCAATTCCTGAACCAAAATATGTGTACAAAAATGAGTATTTGTGTGGACAGTATGCTTCAAAATGCATGCACTGATGGGTATAAAGTACAAAAATGCATTATATTAGGAAATGTGCTTGCAGAAATGTGTTTATTAGTCAAAACAGCCTGCGAAGATGTGTATATTAGTAGAAATGCACACTAAAATGCTGAATAATTTTTGTGAGGTCTTTTCTGTTGTTGCTTTTTAACACAAACCAATGCATAACTACAGCAAACAGAGCTTAGGGCAGGAAAAAGTAGAAAGGGAGACAAAGTGAAAATGACAAATTCGCCCATCCCTAGCATGGAGTTTTTGAAGAAAAATATTAAAAAGCAACCTCAACAGACTGCAATTTTCAGCAGACAAGTGGTGGTGGTGGTAGTGGTGGTGGTAGGATTGGTACTTAATTCTTTCCCTGCCTTTAGTATGGGTCCTTGTTTGATAGCAGTGCAGAAACTCCAGGGTACTTTTGCAGTGACTTTTAACACATTTGTCATAGGTGTCCACACGCTATACTTTTATGGTCAAAACCAAGTAAGAATTGCGCTGCCGAATGCTGCAGTCAGTGAGTCACTGCTGCAGAATTTCTTCTGTGTCAGCTGGTAAGGCAGGAAGTCTGGGAGGCGTTAGAAAAAGGACAGGAAAACCTGCTCTTTGTACATGTGCCCCTATGGTCACAATAGGTCACATATTTAGTGTAAGAAAGAAAATGCATTGACACCGGGAGCCAGGTTTTGATTTGCTGCTACGTTTTAAGACGCACGTTGCTCCGTCCAAATTAATTTGGAATAAATAGTTTGGTGGCTGCGGCACTGCACGTTGCAAAAAGAGGAAGCAAAATCTGACAGTGTAATTTTAGATTTTCATAGCATGAAATATAAAATGCAGCCGATTCTCTGCTCATTACCGTATTGGGGGCCAATACAGAACCCCACGTGAAACCTTGTTAGACAGAAATGAACCTACACACCATAAGCCAGAGATGAGAAATCTTTGACCCTCCAAATATTTGTTGGACTACAGCTCCCAGCATCCCTATTGGCCATGCTGACTGGACCTGATGGGAACTGGAGCTCAATAGCATCTGAACGGCCATGCCATTAGCAGTGATACCCCTTTAAGCTCTCTGGGGTGGTGGGAACTATTCTGCATTTGCCACTCTCTTTCCAACCTCCCCTTTTTTGCCCGCAGAGGTGGAATGGTCCAAACCAGTGAACA
The DNA here is from genome assembly GCF_965207765.1 of Zootoca vivipara. Classification (NCBI taxonomy): domain Eukaryota; kingdom Metazoa; phylum Chordata; class Lepidosauria; order Squamata; family Lacertidae; genus Zootoca; species Zootoca vivipara. Next base: position 28,356,581 of record NC_142592.1, on the reverse strand, counting down.
GTATGAATTTGTGCATCATGCGCTGAACCTGTACGGAAGCAGGCCATCTGCTGAAGCTGTCCAGTGAAACCAAGAAGGAAGAAGCAAATATGTTGATCTCTCTTGGGGTAATTTGATTCGTTACCTACCAGCAACTTCTTCAAGGAGTTTACAGCTGTGAAGAGGCGTGGCGCTGCAGCCAACTTGTAAAAGGAAGGTGGATGGTGAAAAACAAAAGCATACAAGATTGACGGACCTTTGTCTTGAATGTATTGTGAGTTCCCTGAACCAGTTTTTAAATGAAGGTTAATGTACTGATGTTACATTTGGATTTCACATATATATCTTATGGAGGATTTGTTTCTGTATTAGTGGCATCTGCCACACAGAATGTATGTAAACGTATGTTTCTATGTTCTCCGATAGATGGACTTGGGAAATTCCACTGAAGAAATGTGTACAAATGCTTTAACGTTTGCAACAACAACAAAAAGTCTGTCTTGTGAATAGGCTGTCAGGTGTTCTACTGTACCTGTTAAGTGCTATTACCTATTATGTGGTAAACTTTATTCCTAGCCCTTTATGATCCTTGCCACTGAAAGCTGCAAGTGGTTCAAATGGAAACATTTTTTTTTTTAAGCATTCAGAAGAAAAGCCCAATGTTTTTGAAACTAATCGAAATCGGTTAGGTATTTTATATGACAGCTCCCAAGTTGTCTTATACGACAACTCCCAAGTACTCTTAGATATTTAAGTGTGTATAGTAAATTCTGTAAAGCATTGTGAAACACAATGGCGGCCACACAAAGGGAGTGTTTCCTGTGCGAGCCTGACTGAAACAAATAAAAGTTATAAAAGAAATCCTGTGTTTCATTCGAGGTTGCTGTACCCTTGTGGACTTCCCTTTCGCTTCATTGGCGCTTGCACAAGTGACATTTCCAGTGGATTGAGCCCAGTGGCTTTTTCCCCCAATGTTGATGTATATATTTGATACTGTCGATTGTCTTAGAAGCTGCTTTTTGCTCCAGGACAGAATCCGGTGTATTTGTAAATTGCGTGAGTCGTTTTAATTTTTGAAAAAGAGAAACTTTGTAACATATACTAAATGGTAAGAATTTTAAATATTTGCCTGTCTTTTACCGAAAGCTTTTTTAAAAAACAACAAGAAGTTCCATTTATTGTAATGAGATGGATGGGTGTTCAGGGGAACACAAACTAGAATGAACCATGAGGATCTTGGTGGTTTTTTCTTCTTTTTATCTTCGCAGTGATCAGTTTGTAAGGACAAAAAAAGTATCGCTAAAACCCCCCATTTTGCAAGAACTGAGGAGTCTCAGCATAGGATTTGATAATGAGTTTCTAAAGCAGTTATGTTAGCTTTGCTTCATTCCAACCAATAAACTTGATACAAAATATTTCAATATGTCTATATTTTTCTCATGTTATTTCACTGATTACCAGCCAATTGTCCTACTTTTCTCCCTCAGCAAGCCCACGAAACTCAAGTCTGTCTCTTGGCTTCATGCTGAAGTGATACTCATCTCGGAATACCCTGCCCTGGGCATTTTACTTCCCACAATACCCTGTAATATGCTCCTTCCCCTGGTCTACCTAGGCCTAATCCAAGATGTCTTTTCTGTTTGAGGTGAAGGACAAATTGACCCCCTCCCTAATTCTATGTACAAAAGATAGTCCCATTGGCATCTGAGCCTTACCGTGCCCTCCGGTGCACTCGGGGGGAGCGGACTAGTTTCCTACGGCCTGTAGGACAGGCCTCATTTCAGCACACATAGGTTTGTCCTCCAACACCTCACCAATTGTACCCACCCCAGCATCAGCTGTTAAAGGGGGCCACCCCACTCTGTCTAATGGTAGGGCTGGCTCTGGGCCATCTCCTCAGCTGGCAGAAAGTGGTGTGAGGCCATTGGTGAGGTCATAGGGCCTTTCCCTGAAACATTTTCTGTCATTTCAGCTGAGTACTTCAGTGTTCAACCTGCAGTGCAGAAATCTCCCCTCTGGATGTGAGCGCTACGGAAGTTGACATACCCATCTTTAAAGATATGTGCAAGTAGTATTGGCTAAAGACGAGGCAATTAGCCAGAGCCAAGGGTGCAAGGTACCTCAGGATTATACATGGGGTGGGGCGAAATGAGATTCAGTTTCCATTTAAAGGCTACCTAATCTGCACTTTCTGAAACAAAATGTGAACTGAAACACAGCCATCCTTCAAAGTCACGCTTCTCCAAATTTGTGATGCAGTTCTCCAGCCAATGTGCCCAAAATGCCTATATTAGGTGAAAGTGTACATAGAAATGATTACTGTATATTATTGAAAATAACATACACAAATGCATTATATTAGGGAAACCACTTTGCAACAATGTGTATTTTAGGCAAAATTGTATACCCAAATGTGGATATTAGAATAAATCTGCACTAAAATACTGATTAATTTTTGTAAGGCCTTTTTAAAATAGGAATTGCGCGGAATTGTGAAGAACTGAATTTAAGATTGAGAAAATGAGAAACAGAGAGAAACCAGAGAGATATAGCACAGATAGACATGGGTATATCTTGGTGGGTAGATTGAAAGACATGTGTGTGCCCCAGTCTTCCTGGGACAAAGGAAGAAGCCCTAAGATTTACAGTTCTACACTCAGAAGGGGCAGACACTGCATAAAAGTGTTCCAGCCATCTGGACAAGGTAGGATCAAAAAAGGATACAGTGGTACCTCAGTTTTCAAATGTCTTAGAAGTTGAATGTTTCAGTTTTCAAATGCCATAAACCCAGAAGTAAATACTTCAGTTTTTGAACACGCCTTGGAAGTTGAACATGGCACGCAGCTTCTGCTGAGTGCCAGATCCGGAGGCCTAGCTATCCATACCTGCCAAGTTCCTGCCTGAAAAATAAGGGATCGGACCAGAAGTAGCAGACCTGAAGTAGCGTGCCGCCATTTTGGAACTGGGCGGAGCATGCTCAGAAGTGACTTTTGATGCTGCTCAGCCCAGTTCCAAAATGGCCGTCGCACCAGAAGTCGCGCTGCAGCCATTTTGGAACTGGGCAGAGCATCATCAAAAGTTGCTTCTGAGCATGCTCCACCCAGTTCCAAAATGGCCTCCGCACCAGAATAAACCGGGGGAAAACAAAAAAATCCATTTTTTGGCTGGGAACAGCTGGAAAAAATGGGGTTTTCCCGCGGAATACGGGAGACTTGGCAGCTATGCTAGCTATCGGCTGTTGAGTTTTCAGTTTTTGAACATTTCAGAACTCGAACAGTCTTCTGGAATGGATTACGTTCAAAAACTAAGGTACCACTGTGCAACTGAGAGAAGAATCAGAATTCAGTGTCATGGCCTTCCCTTCATGCTGGCTTCCTAATACAAAAGGTCCAAGGCCATCAGCATCAATTAAACTCGCAATAGGAGTGTTCACACATGACATTCAGCAAGTGTTCAATTTGTGTACCTGGGTGCGGAACAGCTGAGCTGCCCCAATTCTGCGAGTGTCCATTCTTTCACACAAACACTTGTACACCCATAGGGACAATATAATGTGTGAATAAGCCTAATGGGAGAGACTCCTGGGTGTGAGTCAAACGTGGTATCTAATCACACAGCGCTCCTGGATGGATTCATAACATATCATTACACAAGCTTGAGTGTTTACAGGACAACATAGTATATATTTACATCGACCAATCAAGAATACCTGCAGACACAGAATGGTTTACAGACAGGCAATTAAAGGAAATTATAGCCCCTTTTCCTCTGTTTCTTCTGCTGAGTTTTCAAAGATGCTTAAGCCCTGTATTTGTTTTTGAAATGTACCCCTCTTTTGCTTGTGTTTTGCCTAGCCAGGACAGATAGCTAGTGCATGCTATAGAATCATATGAAAGGACAAAGTGGTATAAAAAAAAACCCCAAAAAACAATTGAATAGAAGGAAGTGTTCGTCACTGACATTTTCCTCCTGTGAAGGCACATTTCCTTCCTAGCCTTCGCTTCACTTATCTGGGGTATGCATTTTTCTAAAAAGAAAAAAAAATGAGCGAGAGAGAAAGAAGCAATGGGAGTTGTTAGAAGGAAAATGGAGAGTTTATTTCACATTCTAATTTCTACCTGCCTGGCTTTTGGGATCTCTGGTAAGTACAGCTCCCCTTCAGATTTTTGTGTTTCTTGCTCGATCTGGCTGTGGTTCCCAAGAGTTCCTGGGAGTTTCCCCTGAGTTGCTGAAAGGGAATTATTTCCGTGCTTCAGTTTATACAATAAGGGAGAGAGGCATTGGCCGAGTAAAACCCAAGATTGTTTAGGTTTCAATCAAAAAAAAGGAAATAAACTTTCTTTTGAATCATTGCTTCATTCTTTGGGAGGTCCTCCCCACTGGACACTCTCTTTGGTCCATGCTCATTTGTGAGGAGCTCTGAGACTTTATCCATGTTTTGTGCAGGCAAGTTATAAAATCAGAGGCTTTTACAGATACATTTTTGCTAGAACTTAACGTAATATAAACGATCCCACAGCTAATTACAAATGAAATACAGAAAAAGGGAGCAGCCAGTCCGGCAGAGTTTAATACCGAAATTGTATTTATTCCATGCTGTAAAATATGGTATGGGAAAGAGCTTATTTTGTGATGCAAGGGGGTGATTCCTTGTGAGTTTGTGATTCCTGAGTCTAACCACTGCTGTATACATGGTACCAGTCAGCCATTATTGCAAAGTAGTGAATGGAAACCGCCTTGCAATGAGCAGCATAAGTCAGGGAGTTTATATTAATAACACCATATCTCATGTTTATATGAAGGAAACAGAGCCCAAGGGCAAGAGAGGCAGAGACAGATTTGAAAACACTTTCAAGCAAATGGTTTGCATGTTGCAAACCAGTTTTTAAAAGGATTATTAAGAGTTTGACTTACTGTTTCATTGTGAAATGAAAACATGGGCAGTTAATGGCTTGGTTTGATTCCCCCCCCCCTCGGTACTCTGAGAGGAATTAAGTTTAGGGAATCCACAGAAGTATGCAAAAAGTCTGTACCACCATGATCCCAAACCTCCTTTTTACACAACTGTGAACTTTCTTTTTTACCATGATTTGTAGGTGAGTGGCACAACAGAAAGATAGTGAGATGATAATGGTTATGGAAATGGGTTCTCACACTTGTGGAGCTGTATGGCTGCTATTGTTTCTGTTCTGTGAACATTAACATACACTCTGTCCCATTTGTATGGGTTCTTCATTTCCCCTCTCAGGTGGTTTTCTGATTATCCATGAGCTCAAACAGCAATGTATTTATGAGAGCAATAAAACAGTATATGTGGGAACATGCAACCTGACCAATATAAACCAGCAGTGGAGATGGATGAAGAACGAAAAGCTCCTCCATGTTAGATCTGGCCAATGTCTGGCTATCAGCAGGTTTAAGGCGGCCCATTCGCGCAAAGCCATCACCACCAACTGCTCTGAGGCACCCAGCTGGACCTGTCACAGCAGGGAAGGACTCCTTGAGGTGAAAAACAGCTTTCTGTTCCTCAAGAAACAAGGCTCAACGGTAGTAGTGAAGATGGGGAGGAAATATCTTCATAGTTGGAAAAGAATTGACGTCAACAAGAAAGGAGAGACTCTCCATGACAACCTGTGCTCAAGGAATGGTAAGCCACTCCTTTGGATATGATTCCCATGAACCGTAAAGTGTGTCTTGCGCTGACCAATTTTGGAAGTTTTTGTTTTGTTTTGCATTTATATCTATTTGTTCAAAGTAGTGTATGTGGTTCTTCCCCCTCCTTCCCTCCAACAACCCTGTGAGGTAGGTTAGGCTGAGAGGCAGTGATTGGCCCAAGGTCACCCAGTCAGCTTCATGGCCCAGTCTGCCTTGACGTTTAAGTCACTGGAGAGTAATAATTTGCACTAATAAAAAGCCATTAAGCAGGCTTCCTCAAACTCGGCCCTCCAGCTGTTTTGAGACTACCATTCCCATCATCCCGGACCACTGGTCCTGCTAGCTAGGGCATAGCTGCCAAGTCTCCCGTATTCCCTGGGAAACCCCCGTTTTTCCAGGCGTTTCCCGCTGGCAGCCCGGATTTTTAAAAAAACCCGTAAATCCCCCGGATTCTTACCGGCCCGGGGAGGCTCCTTCTGCGCATGTCTGGAGTCTCTGGACATGCGCAGAAGCGATTTCTGGCACTGTGGCCATTTTGGAAATGGGCAGAGCATGCATAGAAGCGACTTCCGGTGCTGCTCTGCCAAGTTCCAAAATGGCCGCAGCGCGACTTCCGGTACCGCGCTGCTGCCAATCCCGGATTTTTCAATCTGGGAGTTGGCACCTATGAGCTAGGGATCATGGGAGTTGTAGGCCAAAAACATCTGGAGGGCTAAGCTTGAGGAAGCCTGCCATTAAGGGTAGCTTCAAAGCAACATTTTAAAGGAAAGAAATAGGGTGTCTCTTCCTCGTATGTTTAGGTATTTTTAGCCTGTCAGGTGCTTTCTTAGCTGAAAGCCAATATGGGGTAATAGTGTCAAACTAGGAGCTGGGAGACCAGGGTTCAAATACCCACTCAGCATAGCTGCCAAGTTATCCCTTTTTTTAAGGGATTTTCCCTTATGCTGAATAGGCTTCCTCGTGAGAAAAGGGAAAACTTGGCAGCTATGCCACTCAGCCATGAAGTTCACTAGATGCCTTTGCGCCAATCACTGCCTCTCAGCCTAACCTACCTCACAGGGTTGTTGTTGTTGGGATTAAAAGAGGGGGGGACAATGTGTGCCATCTTGAGTACCTTGGAGGAGAAAGCTGAATATAAATTTAATAAATAGTAAGACAATTATAGTATTTGGTCCTTTGGTACTCTGAAATAGCTTTTAAATGGCCTTTCTTGGTTTTCTTGGTTTGTTTATTGTTGTGTGCAGGTCTGATACAGTCTGCAAAAAAGGAGTATGCAAATTACACAACATTCCCTCTTAAAACATTTCATCACAGAAATGAAGAGTCAAAAACCAGCAATCTTTTAAAAACAAAAATCAAGCAACAGTAGTGGTGCATAGGCAGGTATATTTTCACAAACATAAGCTCCTCCGTTGTTTGTTCATCTGATATTACATAGCATTTACAAGCATGTAGTAATCCTAATAATAAGCAGGTAATATAGAACTGTATTATTTATTAATTTATATGCTGCTTAGTACCATAGATTCTAAGCAGGATACAATAGAAGAAATACTGGAGAAATTCACAGAAAAGTTGGCTTACACACCCATTTTCCATTTTCCAATATAGTTAACATGTTTTCTTTCATTTTAAATATAATTTTCCAAAGTTTTCTTATCTGGCAACAGTTCTTCAAAATTTTACACTTGAGTGAAAAAACTCAAGACGTCTGGTTCCCCCCTGCTGCCACCAAAGTTCTGTGAAAGACCTTTCCAAGAAAATGCACAATGGGCTGTGCAGCGGTGCCTGCCAAGGGGCGGTGGCAAGTTCTGGCAAGATCTCACAAGATCTTAAAAGAGCACACAGAGTTCTGCGGAAGCCACTGGTGCCTCTCCACAAGCAGTAGAGCTGGGGAGGCTGGTGGGGCACCCACAAGGGTGGTGGGGCACCCACTTGAAATCCCACCACCCAAGGTGGCTGCCTCAGCTAGCTTCGTTGGTGAGCTGGCACTGCTCAGTGGTAAGCCCCTTTGAGTTCAACAGGGATTAGTTCCAAGTACAGTGGTACCTCTACTTACGAATTTAATGTGTTCCAAACTCACATTCGTAAGTCGAAAAAAATTGTAAGTCGAATCCCATAGGAATGCATTGGGAGAAAAAATTCGCAAGTCGAAGCAACCCTATCTAAAAATTCGTAAGTAGAAAAAATCCTATCTAAACCGCATCCAAGATGGCGGATGGAGCTCCGTTCGTAAGTAGAAACATTTGTAAGTAGAGTTATTCGTAAGTAGAGGTACCACTGTAAATGGATACAGATTTTCAGCCTTTGCACTCCTATACCTTTAAATCTGTGTCATACTACTTCAATAAGTCAAAGCATCCTGTGAACTGCAGTTTGTTAAGGGTGCTGAGAGTTGTTAGGAGGACCCCCTATTCCCCTCACCATGCTACAGGAATGGTTGTTAAGCCACTCTGAGAATTGTAGCTCTCTGTATGTAGTGTATATGGGATTTCATTGAACTTCCTTCTGAGTAGGCATGGCTATGATTTTGCTGTAAATCTTATCAGCATTGCACAAATTTTGAGACTCAACATACTTATATAACTTAGGAAAAGGCTCATTTATTTAAACAGTTATTTTCAATTTGTCCTAAAAAAAAAATAGCTTGCTAGATAAATTTGGGGAGTGGATAGTTCACAAAGCAGAGAGAAGGAACAATGGTTCAGTGGTTGCAAATCCAATCCTTATCTTATTTTATAAGCTAACCTATTTCATTTTTAGTTTTATTTGAAGAGCAACTCTACATATTATTGATTGACTAAATTGTACTGTGATTAGAACATTAATAATTTTTTTAAAAATCCCAAATAGAATCCTAATTTCGACTAAGAAAAAAATTTATCAGACACCAAGTGTGACATGAGTCATTTTACTCGTACTTTATATCCTCCCTTTGTTTTGTCTGCAGTCTTAAGTAGACAAAACAGAGGATAAGCAAAAAGGATATAGCATAATAGCTAAATGACTGATGTGCATTTGGAAGGCATGGTGATAAGAATGCACTTATAGTTTCTCCTAAACAGTCCAGCTATGACTCAACGAGCCCAATTATGAGAGCAAAGTCGTGATCCAATGAGTCCCATTACATACAAAGGCATGTAAGGGTTGTGACTTCACTATTGCTCTAATGATGGTGGTGATTTGCTTATCCAGTGGTATCCTTTGACCGATATTCAGCAGAATAAAGAGGGAAGCAATTTTCTGTGATTCCCCTTTTCCCCTGCACCTTCTTGCCTTTCTAAATCTGCTCTGGATGGTCCCTAAACTTTCAGAGCAGATTTAGCTGGGTGTGGGGTAGGGATGGGGGAGAAAATTGATTCTGTTTGTATTTGAAGTTGAACCTCCCAAATTTGCACTTTCAGAACCAAAGCACAACCATCCTTTAAAATTCATACTTCCCTGAATTTTGCAATGCAGTTCTTCAGGCAATTGCGGTGTACAAAAAAAATACATATACTGCAGTAAACCATGCACAAAAATGTATGTATCAGTGAAAATAACATTAGCATCAGTGAAAATAACATTAGCATGCATTGAGAAAATCTGACGAACATGCTGGTGAATTTTGATGACAATATTAAAAAAAAAATGCAAACTGATGTGGAAATGTGGGGTGTTGAACTTGTTACTGCAAGAATGATAACTTGAGAAAAACCAACATTGATGGATTGGCTCATCCTTAGTGTGTAAGGACATTGTGGGAGCAAAAATTGCTTCCCTTCCCATTCTGTTGATGGAAACCTTACTAAGAGCTGAGCAGCACTGTTGACTATTTATTACATTATCAAAATCTACTACTACTGTATCTGCCACACTGCTCACAGTCAATACAAAAACAAAACAAATATACAAATCAACTACTGTAGCCAATAAAATAACATTGATTGTAAAACCATAACAGCAACTCCTTCTGCAGCATCACAAACTACTTTTGAACCCACAGGTTTGAAATCAGCTTTGTCTCTGCCACAAACATACTTTCTATTCAAGAGTATGCCCCATTGAGTTCGATAGTATTTGCAGGCAAATGCTCATAGGATGCAACCTGAAAAAGATTACTAAAATTTGCAAATATCACAGTCCTTCCCAGTGGACACAGCCTGGGCCTTAAGCTTCACTTGTCACTCCTCCACCACATTTCTTCTATTGTAGTTCTGATTTAAAAAACAAAAAACAAAAACCACAGTCACATGCAATATTCCAATATGCACAGTGTTATTATTTGTTCCAGTCCTGGCATTGCTAAGCAAAACAACACATTTAGTGTAATAAAACCCATTGTGTTGATTGATTCAATCCAGAAGTGATGGTAGTCATTCTATGGATAACTTGCAATTCAATGGTTCCACATTGGAGTCTTCCTCTGAAGTTCAAGGATGACCACCTTATAGTTTTAGAACATAGCAGGAGGTTGGAATGTTCCCCTGCTGGTTTGGGGATGTTGCCATTTCTGATATCAGATTAGTGCCCATTTATTCTTCTTTTAGATAAAGCCCTGTTTACGCTGTGTAGAGGGGCATTTTGATGCATATGACACTTTAAAAGTGAGAAAAACAAATGAACTTCATTGTCCAGAAAGTGGGAGAAGCAACAAGAGGATCAGCCATTTTAGATCTGGTCCTAACCAATAGTGATGACTTGGTTAGTGGGGTAGAAGTGGCAGGATCATTAGGTGGGAGTGACCATGCTCTTCTGGAGTTTATTATCCAGCGGAAAGGAGCAACCAAGCATACTAAGGTCCAAATTCTAGACTTTAAGAAAGCCGACTTCAGAAAACTTAGGGAAACGCTGGGTGAAATCCCATGGACAGTAATACTAAAAGGGAAGGGAGTTTATGATGGTTGGGAGTTTGTTAAAAGGGAGATATTAAAAGCACAACTTCAGGCAATACCAATGAGACGGAAACATGGAAGGTGCCTAAAGAAGCCAGGCTGGCTATCTAAAGAACTTTTGACTGAGTTAAGATTTAAAAGGGATATGTACAAAAAAATGGAAAAGGGGGGAAATCTCCAGAGAGGAATTCAAACATATAGCCAGCACGTGTAGAGACAAAGTCAGAAAAGCTAAAGCACAGAATGAACTCAGGCTCACTAGAGAGGTTAAAAGCAACAAAAAGGGCTTTTATGGGTATGTCCGTAGCAAAAGGAAAAACAAGGAAACAGTGGGGTCACTCAGAGGAGAAGATGGTGAAATGCAAACAGGGGACAGAGAAAGGGCAGAACTCCTCAATGCCTTCTTTGCCTCAGTCTTCTCTAAGAAAGAAAACAACGCCCGACCTAAAGAATATGGAGCAGATGATTCAGCAGGGGAAACACAGCCCAGAATAAGTAAGGAGGTAGTACAAGAATACTTGGCTAGTTTAGATGTATTCAAGTCTCCAGGGCCAGATGAACTACATCCAAGAGTATTAAAAGAACTGGCAGAGGTGATTTCAGAACCACTGGCAATAATCTTTGAAAATTCCTGGAGAACAGGCGAAGTTCCAGCAGACTGGAGGAGGGCAAATGTTGTCCCTATTTTCAAAAAGGGGAAAAGAGAGGACCCAAACAATTACCGCCCAGTCAGCCTGACATCAATACCAGGAAAGATTCTAGAGCAGATCATTAAGCAAACAGTCTGTGAGCACCTAGAAAGAAACTCTGTGATCACTAAAAGTCAGCATGGGTTCCTGAAAAATAAGTCATGTCAGACTAATCTGATCTCATTTTTTGACAGAATTACAAGCCTGGTAGATGAAGGGAACGCTGTGGATGTAGCCTATCTTGATTTCAGCAAGGCCTTTGACAAGGTGCCCCATGATATTCTTGTAAAGAAGCTGGTAAAATGTGGGCTAGACAATGCTACCATTCAGTGGATTTGTAACTGGCTTACTGACCGAACCCAAAGGGTGCTCATCAATGGCTCCTCCTCATCCTGGAGAGTAGTGACTAGTGGGGTGCCACAGGGTTCTGTCTTGGGCCCAGTCTTGTTCAACATCTTTATCAATGACTTGGATGATGGGCTTGAGGGCATCCTGAGCAAGTTTGCAGATGACACCAAATTGGGAGGGGTGGCTAACACCCCAGAGGACAGGATCACACTTCAGAATGACCTTAACAGATTAGACAACTGGGCCAAAGCAAACAAGATGAATTTTAACAAGGAGAAATGTAAAGTACTACACTTGGGCAAAAAAAAATGAAAGGCACAAATACAGGATGGGAGACACCTGGCTTGAGAGCAGTACATGTGAAAAGGATCTAGGAGTCTTGGTAGACCACAAACTTGACATGAGTCAGCAGTGTGATGCAGCAGCTAAAAAAGCCAATGCAATTCTGGGCTGCATCAATAGGAGTATAGCATCTAGATCAAGGGAAGTAATAGTACCACTGTATTCTGCTCTGGTCAGACCTCACCTGGAGTACTGTGTCCAGTTCTGGGCACCACAGTTCAAGAAGGATACTGATAAGCTGGAACGTGTCCAGAAGAGGGCAACCAAAATGGTCAAAGGCCTGGAAACGATGCCTTATGAGGAACGGCTTAGGGAGCTGGGTATGTTTAGCCTGGAGAAGAGAAGGTTAAGGGGTGATATGATAACCATGTTCAAATATATAAAAGGATGTCATATAGAGGAGGGAGAAAGGTTGTTTTCTGCTGCTCCAGAGAAGCGGACACGGAGCAACGGATTCAAACTACAAGAAAGAAAATTCCACCTAAACATTAGGAAGAACTTCCTGACAGTAAGAGCTGTTCGGCAGTGGAATTTGCTGCCAAGGAGTGTGGTGGAGTCTCCTTCTTTGGAAGTCTTTAAGCAGAGGCTTGACAGCCATCTGTCAGGAATGCTTTGATGGTGTTTCCTGCTTGGCAGGGGGTTGGACTGGATGGCCCTTGTGGTCTCTTCCAACTCTATGATTCTATGATTCTATGGTAGATAACACTATTAGGCTCTGTAAGAGTGTTGCCAGAGAAAACACTAGGATAGAATTGTTACAGTATAGGGTTTGGTCTTTGTGTCCATATCTCTGTAATGTTGTTGCTGATGAGTAGCAGTTTTAGACTGGGGGTGGAGGCTGTTTGTAAGAAAGTATAGACCTTCCACCACCAAGGCCTGTGAGAGTGAAGTGCCATTGTCAGGACTGGTCGTTGACAGCAGGCTTGAGTGGTTCGTAAGTAGAGATGGGTGAATATTTCGATTTCAGTTCTGAAATCAGGACCATGATGGGGGGAAAGGTTAATGCCCAACTCTCTGCCATTCGGCTTCGGGATCACCACGCCGGCTATTTGCAGAAGAAAATACTGCTATGCAGAGGCAAACTGCATGACCGTTATTATCACCTCCACTTTGGCCCTGAATTAAATTGGCACATTTATTTTTTAACGTATTGTTTACACAGTGTTGCCCATATGTTCCAAAATCTCCTGAAGGCAATAATTGAAGCAATCATCATGTCACAAAAGCTACATCGCTCTATAATAACATAGAGTAGTGATTCCCATATGAAGGAGTTTAGCCCACAAATGTATTATTGGACTCCTGTGAATGGATTGTCTCATGGCCAGTGCTGGATGTTGGGCTGGCCTCACACTTACAGTGACTTTTGTGTGTGTAATTTAACAGACTCCTACAATTTCCTCTTCAGAGAAGAGCAAAGATTACAGTTTAAAATAGAAAAACATTTGAAATGAGTTGTGTGTTCATTGGCGGGGGTGGGCCTTCCTGAGGGGTTCAAAATACATGTTAGGCCAACATAATAATATGCATGTTTTACGTTGAAAAGGACCTTGGAGGAACATGCATCTTGTACATGTAAACAGAAGATAGACAGTTTTATTTTATTGGTAGCATTAAACATGCATGTCAGTGTTGTTTTTAAAGGATGTTGTTCACTTCAAGATGAAAGTTCACAAAGTGGTCCTTTTGGCAGGGGAGAAATCATAGGTTGACATTCTAAGACTTCATAATTACACACTGAGTGATCATATTTGGAAACATCTGCTGCTTCTAACCTAGTAATTACAACTTTTTAGAGGGGCTGTGAGCTAAAAAAATTTATACGTGGCAGGCAGCCTACTGTTGTGGCAGCAAAACAAGGTTTTGCCATGCATGAAACTCTGCTTCTAGGAGTAATTTGCCTCCTAAAAGCAGAGTTTCATGCATGGCATTTGCTGTGAGAGGGGGAAGTTCGCATTGCAAAGGAACAGTCCCAAACTTTTTGGCCTATAAATGTAGCACTAGTGGTCATAGAACACTTCAGATTGTACATTAATTCCCAGCCACATAGAAAGGACATGACATTCTCTTACCACATAGAGAGAAGTAAGGAATGTGAATGGAAAATGTGTAAAAGTTTCTTCCTGCACTCTCATTGTAATTTTGGCATTCCCTAAAAGATAGGTGACTTTAAAAAGCTCATATAATTATGACCCATTACCAGAAGCTTGCGGGCAGTGCCCTCCAGGTTATTTCCTGAACAGAGCGAGCATGAGATTTTACATGGAAGAGTTCTGAATATCTGTTATTATAAAGTAGTCTTGAGCCATTTGTGACCAACCAGGCTTAGCGCAGCCTATCAGCTCTGTATGGCAGTCCACAAACGAATTGGAGAACTTCTTGATTTTGTAGTAGCCCACCAAAATCTGCAAAACCAAGTTGCTCCTGTATGCCTTGTACAAAGTGGTACAGAGCACATGAAAGGGTAGAGGGCACACACAGGAACATCAGGACCAGATTCTCCAAAGCTGAAGGGTTACCCATGTCTCCCTTGATGAACAGTGGAGAAAGCACTGGGTAGGAACTTGCCCCAGACTGCTAGGTAGTGCTTCAAGAACAGGTGTGAATGGGCTTAGAGTTTACAGGTTTGTCAGTAACACAGTTACATGTATCATGTACACCCACAAAATGTACTGAACCTTGTATATATAGGTGTTAGTTAAAAGTGAATTCCTTGACCTTGGGCAGAGGTGTTTCTAATAACCAGCCCACATAATTGATTGAATTCAATTTAGTCTTTTATTGCATATGCATTTTTCTGTATCCATTTTGAAGATCTCGAATGAGCTTGCTATTGTAGGGTGGTTGCTGATTATCACATGACAAGCATGCTTTTTGAATTCATCCATCATAATAAACGAATAAGTCAAATTAAAATGGTAAAAAAATCAACCTACCACCATACTGTTATCTGTCTGTCTGCCATAACTCAGTAATAGTACATCTGTTTTAAACTGAGAGGTTCGATTCTGCACATCATCAGGTACTGTATGTCTGGAAAAAACTTCTCTCTGAAATCCTGGAGAGTCACTGCCAACATAGACAATACTGACCTAGATAGCTACCTGGAAAGGTAGCTTCCTATGTCCCATATCTGTCTGTCTGTGTGTCTGTCTGTCTGTCTGTCTGTATCTGACTTTGGGCACTTCACTTTTATTATTGAACTATTTGCTAATCTGTCTGCTCTTCATTCTTTAAATTGGATTTATTTTTGTGGGAAGGATTAAATAAGTTTGGTTAGATGTGGAATTGACTCCCCCCCCTTTTTTTTCTCCTCCTCTTCTTCTTTTTGTTATTTTTTTATTTTTGGGAGGACTTTTCCATTTCATTCTTTGTGGGTTAAATATATGGGTTTCCAAGCTAGAACCTGGAGTTCTAATTAAAATATATTAACTGCACCCAGTTAAAATATATTAAAAGAATTGCTACTATGCCAATCAAGCACTTTCCTGAGATAACCAACCCTGGAAAGCAGCTTGTCAAAATGTTGCTTCTGGTGTTTTTCAGAATTGAGCTCTGTATTGCCCTTGAACAAGTGTCAACTTAGGAATTGGCTCTTCTGGATAGAATCTAATTAGGAGCTAATTGGGAGCATTCAATTTTCCCCTTGGTACTCACTCCTGAAAACAGCATTTTAGAGCTGGTTATCTGGCCAAACTCTTGCCAGTTTCATTAAGAAATGCTTTTATGAAGCTGCTTTTCCAAGTAATGCCCACCACAGTCTTTGAAGGCCACTATAACAAGATCCCATACGCAGACACACTTCGTATCTGTGGTTAACCTGAGGTGGAAGACATCACTCATTATCTTTTAGCCTGTTGCTTTTTTCAGAGATCCCAGAGATCACTTTCTGAAACCTTTGTTCGCACTAGCAAGCAGGAATGGTTGGGCTTCTCTTGACAATAACACAGAGAGTGTCCAGTATGCACTAGCTGCAAAAATAAAATCAGGGCGAATGAAATAGATAAAATTGTTATAAGTTGTTTTGCTGATTCTGAGGTTTAACCAGAAATTAAGCTATATTTAAGATTCTTGGTGACTTTGGTATCTTCTCTCCATACATCATGGAGGTTGGCTTTTATTAAGGATGGATGGGTTATTTTATTAATATTACTGCTGCAAGTTTCTCATGGCCTTTGGCTAGAACAATAAACAAGATGTGATTAGTATGCCTAAAAGTATTTTCAACTATGCTTGGCACTGACTTTATTTACTGTCATTTATTCATCTTAGATTTTGAAGATGCTGAAACATTTGTTCGAACCACTAGAAACACAGACCTTACATTTAATTCTATAACACACAGTCCACAGGATGTTCTTGGCACTAGCAGTATGGTGGTTTTCATCAGCAATGTCACAGAAAGCAACAATAAAAACATGGGCAAAGTCAATCCTACCCAGAATGTACTTGAAGTGACAAAAACACCCTGGATTCCCACACCTACCCATCATTTCTCTACCACCAAAGAACAGGTAAGTTCAGCTCATAACTGGGATTGGCAGTAGTTCTTCTGCAGCTACTTTGAGGATAGAATCCTTCAAGCTTCACAAATTGTACCTAACCTAAGGCATGCAAAACTGACTGAGAATTGCCGGAAACATGATCGTCACCTTCATAATGGGAAGAGATAAATCATAAGGTGCAGAGGAGTTTATGCGGATATGTGGTTCTACTATGTGCTTTAAATTGCCAAGATACATCAGCCTATGACAAAACAAAATGCCTCAAACACTAAGGGATTGGAAGGTGGTCATCACCACTGGCAAATGATTTAGCAAGTAGAGTCACATCTCTATTGCAGCTTCTGGCACAGGCTGGTTGAGCTACTGTGTTAGATAATGGTGCAGCCAAAATTCATATTTCCTGGCTCAGGAAAGGCAAACATTGCAGGCTCACAAGTTCTCTAGCTCACGGTCAGAGAAGAACTTTAAGCCCTGCCTCCCAGCTCTTTCCCACCCCATTCCTGCCTCATATCCCCTTCACTTATCTTCATTGCTGTTCCAGCAGCAGGGGAAGGGAGGAAGATATTTTGGCCCCCCCCCTTCCTTCTCTGAGGATGCTTGGTATGCTGCTATGGCAGCATGCCAGGCATTAAAGAGGGGAGGAGGGAAAGGGAGAGAAATCTTCCTTCTGTTGCTGCTACTGGAAGACCAGCAAAGACATTGGGGACAGCAATGGCTGCTAGCCCCGTAAATGTCCCCCTCTGTTAGAAGGCACAACTGTGTATGCCACATGGCCTGCACTGGATTCCTTCAGCTAGCCTGCTTCCTCAAGTGCAGTGGAAGAGACTATCCCATTGCCAGTGTGGAAGCACAGGTTCAGTTGCCGATTTAGTCAGCTTCTGAACCATGGAATGGGGAGAGGGCACCATCTTGGTCTTTGCCTCAGGTGGCAAAATGCCTTGGAACAGGCCTGAGGATGCTGTCTCGTTGCCGGTGTCCAAGTATGATTTATTTGCCAGGCCAGTTGGTTGTTTTATTTGGGATGGAAGATACTATTCATAAACTAGGATAAACAATAAACTAGGAAGTGGCTTGCAAACCCTAAAGGGGCAATGGGAACAAAAATGCAGCTTTCTCACTCAATTTCACATATTTTTTAGTTGAATTAGCCAACCAGTTTTTGGCTGCATGCTTCAGAGTGGAGAACTATGTGCCATACAATAGAGACAACAGGTCTTGCTATTCCATATGCCAGCTCAGAAAAGACATGTTCCCCAAATCAGGAAACGAGTCCGGGAAAGAATTCACTCCTGTCCAATCGGGGGTCAAAAGCTTCTTTAAGAAAGGTTGCTTAAGAAGGCTGAGTTATATGAGGCTAAAGGGTTAGATGATGTGGCTTGTGCAAATTATTGTTAATTTGTTAAAGGTACAGGGGTAGGAGATTTATTTATTTAACATTGATTTAGGCTAAATACTTACATGCTGCCTTCCAGACCACTTTCAAAAGACCATTACGCAAGAGGAAACTGTACACAGAGCACAGGGGTCACCATGGAGCCCACAGCATAGAGCAACTCCACTGTGAGAAAAAGTTGCTGCATTTGGGATTTCTTAGGTTAGAGCAAGAGGTGACATGATAGGAGTTTACAAAGGTACGCATGCCACTAGAATTTGTGGACATCCAGTGAAGATAAATGTTGGAAGATTCCTCTTCCATTGATGGCCTCAGCAGTGGTAGGTATATTTCTGGTTTGATTCACTTACATGTCGAGGCATGTTTCAGTATGCAGCACACCTTGAGTATATTTTTGAAAGGAGATTCCTTTTTATATGGATTCATGGTGGGTTGCGGTGTTAATTATGCTTTACTTTGTTTTCCTTCTGACCATCCATATCCATGTATGTCAATTGTTCAGGGAGGCACATATATGTTCAGTATATATCTGAGACATTGAAAACATAGTGGGCCGTGTTAATATGCTAAACATTATTGTGACGAACAATAACATTTATTCATTTACACAATGAAAGGCTGGATGCTGCTGTTTGACTGAGGTCACCTGATTTTCAAGGCACGGTGGTGGCTGCTTGGCGATGATGGTTTTACAAATTGTTTACACAAGACCAACCTTGGGTTGCAAGTAAATTTGCAGCTTATGCTTTCAGAACTATGAGAAAAGCTATGCAAAGCCCATTTCCTCTTGATAAAAAAGGGGGAGAGATTTGTGTGTGTGTGTGTTTTAAAGCCAGGAAACCTACTATTGATGATATGTTCAGTCACACCCCACAGTTCCTTCCAGCTCTTTCTTTCACTCTGTCTTCTTAAAACTTGGGTCACCAGAAATAGTAGTATTGCACGTCTGTTCAGTATCAGTTGTAATATTTATTTGGCACTACTTACATTTGTTGTCCCATTTCAAATTATGGTTATGTTGCTCTACTAAGTGTTCATATGGTACACTTGAACCTGTTTGTACTTCATCTTGTTAAAAGGTAATTAAAAGTGGGTTCTTCAGTGTCATTTTACACCCCACCTTAGTATCGTCTGCAGTAAGAGATAGAAACTCAACTCCACAGTGGTGCAGTATTTAAGATATTGAAAGCTGCAAGAGCACTATATCTATGTAAACCAAAAAGGTTGCCTTCCATCAGTGCTGTCTTAATTTTCCTGCAAACTTTACAATTTGTTTACAGATCGTTTCTTTAGTGTATAAATAATTCTAACTAATTGTTATTAGAAAAGAAATGGCAGAATTCATTTGTCTGTTCTTTTTCCAAAGGATAGGCAAATATTCCTTGAAAAATTTGCTTGCTTTTAAGTGTTATATATTTCTTAAGGGCAATTTATTTGGGTCCAGGGTGGCAGAGTTGCCTCCAAGGCACATGCTGATCCAAGGAAAAGAAAAACTGAGACAAATTGGCAGTTTTTCAGGCTAATGATAGTCTTACAGCCATGGATTTGAGATACCATTGGACTTTTTGCACTTGACACAACACTTTTGTCAATATTTTTAAACTATATTGGCTGGAATGTGTGAGAGAAAAATAATGGTTGTCTGTTGATTACGGATTTGTGCTTGCTAAGACAGAACAGAGGAAATTTGCATTTCCGGTAAAAGGGAGGAAAAGAGCTTGCCTACGGAGAAAAAAATTATATCTCAGCTCTGAAAGGGCACTTAAGGTCGTGTTTGTACAGTCAAGAGCGTTTGGGAATAGTTGCTGAGGTGGTTGTTGTGGGGAGAGCCATCTTTGCTCTCGGTTCGAGGGAGCCCAACGCCAGAGAGGGCATGTCGGCTCTGTGTTTGTAGAAAATTTGCATGAGTCATGTTCACCACAGGTATCAGTCACGGTGTCCACACAGCCATTTCCCCTGGGCACAGCAACTGTGTTGAGGGAAATATCACTACCCCTGGGTTCATTTCCATGACCCTAATAACTTAGGGGTGCCAACTTGAATTTAAAAATGGGGGCAGCCTCAGATAAGCCCCATAACACACGGACCATTTGAATGGCAATGCCTATCAACTCTTGGGGGGGCAACCATCTCAAATATTTTATGGGGGTCAAAGGGACCTCAGTCCCTAGGAGTTGCCTCCTGTGGTCTAACTTCGCTTCAGCCTTGGCTCTACCCACTCCACCTCACGACCCCATGGCTGAAGCGAGTGAAAGCAGTGGCTGCCTCTGTTGTTGTTGTTGTTGTTTGTTGTTGTTGTATTAAAGATTTTCTTGATTTACAGAAATATGTGCAATGTCTCTCGTAACATTTTTACAAATCAGTTTCATTTGTTGAGACATTGGGAAGAAAGGAGGGAAAGAGGTAGATGGGGGAACGGTGGGTGGGGGTGGCGTCGGGTGACAATGTTTCTGTCTTGCTTAATATATGTGGTGTTTTTTGTCAGCGTCGCTTGTGCAGGTTCTCTGCTGTTCACTTGTGTTTCTTTAGTGGTGAGAGATGTTGGGGTTGGCCTAGGATATGGTTGTTCATTTGTGGTTGGCTGTGGTGGTTTTTGTTTCGTGTGTGAGTGAGGAGGTGGGTGTTTTGGATCAGGTTAGCAATATTGATTTGTATGCTGTTGGTGGGTTTTTGTCATTGTCTTGTTGGACATAGCTGTCAACTCTCCCTTTTTTTCCAAGAAACTCCCTTATTCCAAGCCACAGCTGTTAACCTTCCTTTTTTTGCTGGAAATTCCCTTATTCCAGCGCCGTTTCCTGCTGCTATCCTGGATTGTTAGATGGTATACTTTAGACCAGGCATAGGCAACCTTGGCTCTCCAGATGTTTTGGAACTACAACTCCCATGATCCCTAGCTAACAGGGCCAGTGGTCAGGGATGATGGGAGTTGCAGTTCCAAAACATCTGGAGAGCCAAGGTTGCCTATGCCTGCCATAGACTGTCTCCGGGACATCCCTTATTTTCAAATCCGAAAGTTGACAGCTATGGTTGTGTATGTGATAAAGGGGAGCCATACTGGGGTGAAGGTGTCTTCTTCTATTTGTCCCCCTGTCAGTTTCAGCTTATTGGTTAATTTTTCTAGAAAGGCTGTTTCCCATAGGCCTACTATTTGGTACCATTGGTCCATGCTTACTCCTGACAGGTCTCTCCAGTGTCTGGTTATGGTGTTTCTGGTTGCCGAGAGTAAGTGGGTTATGAGTTCTTTGTGATGTAGGTGGGCAATATTGTTTTGGAAGATGTTTAGCAATTTTTGTTGTTGTTGTTGTCCAAACAAGCTCTGGATCCCAGGGAGAAGAAATCCCCTGAGGGGAGAGGAGAGGAGAAGAGATGAGAAGGCAAGCGACCACTGAAGGGCAAGTGTGAACTGAGGAGGTTTACAGAGGACATTCCAGGGGGAGGAGAAACGCCTGAAGGAAATCATCTCCAGTGTCAGAAATAGCCCTGGGGAAAAAAGGTCCGAGGCAAGCGAGGGGAGGAGGAGGAAGGAAGAGGGGCAGGGTGCGGCGGAGGAAGAGAGGAACACGGGGAGGGCATGATGGCGAGGGAGAGGCAGAGCGAGCGCCAAGGCGCTGTGAGGAAAGGAGCAAAGTGAAAGGCGCCAAAGAGCTGTTGGCTGAGGCGGAGGGCTCTCTCTCTCTCGTGTGTGTGTGCCGCCTCGGACATTGGCTCTGCGAGGGGCAGAGAGGAGCAACCGGCCGCCATGGCCGCGCGGGGAGAGCGGCGGACAGCTGTCTCCCGCCGCGCCTGCTCGCCTCGCCTGCTCGCCTTGGGCAGTGGCCCTTGCGCTCGGCCGGCGCGAAGGAAACTTCCTCGAGGAGCGTCGTGAGGGCCTGCCTGCCGCGGCCGAGCTGGCCAGCAGAGGGCGGCCGCGGGCTGCTACCCTCGGCCCCGCGGGCGGGCAGGGGAGGGAGCTGAGGAAGCGGCCGCCGCCGCCGGGTCCAAAGGCGCCTCCTTGCCCCCACCACCTGCAGGCTGCCTTGCAGATCCAAGCGGATGGCAAGGCTGAGATGCGGAGCGGGAGTCTCCTTGTGGATTCTCGCGCTGGCCCTTCTCAAGGTGGGTGGCAGCCACGCGCAAAGCAAGAGGATGGGGAGGGAGGGGGGGACTTGCAAGGCACGAGCCGAAGCTGGAGACAGCCGGGATAGCTCCGTTGGTAGATCCAAAATTTCATGCATCGCAGGGGTTGGACTAGATGACCCTCTGGGTCCCTTCTATGATTCTCCCTCCTAGCAAATGCAGCCTGCCTCCTCCAGTGCTACCTGTCAGATCAGCCTCTAACTTAACTTTGCTTTCAGCGTCAGCTTATCAAACAGGATCCCATCCAGGATGGAAGTTCTCTCCTGCGTTCTCTTCTCTTCCCCACCCCCCCAACATAATGATACTTCTCCAAGCTGGCTGAACTGAAGTTAACCACTACTACTATTCAAAAAGAGTTCATCATTTTGCACATGAATTACCACCCTTTCACACCCGTGACCCGCACACACCTATGCAAAGAGGAGAATAGGAAGCTGCGTTCTGTGGCTGGGGTTTGTGTCTACAGGTGTTGGGTATTCTATGTACAGAGTGCAAGGCGTGTGTCTATGTGTGTGCTATTTTATATGCACACATATAAGGAAGTCATTTCCATCTAAACTGAGGGATTTTTCCATGTCTATATTTAAGATTAAAGTGCAACAGTCTGAAGTTTAGAAGGATTGCCTCAGGTGACCGTAGAAGAGACGGAAATCATTTGCTCTTGGATGAGATAATCACTGTATGCTGTTTCTGATCCTTCTCCAGAGTGGTCTAGGAGCTCCAGTAAAATGCACCATCAACCAGACAGAGTGGAAGGTCTCCGGCCAGTCTGTCCATCTCAGGTGGAACAGTTTGGGATACCCCTGTAACTTCAGTGTTACCTGCAACTCCCGCAATGCCTTGTACAGGGTTTGCCAGCCCATCCAGAAAGTCAACAGTTCCTATGAGTGTGACTACAACGGCTTGGAAGCAGGGACTTGGTACTATATCAGGATTGTCTCTCTGTCTGATGGAGAAACCAGCAATATCACATTGCAAACAGGTATGGGTGACAGGTGCAGGTTTGCTTAGCACTTTGAGGGGAGTTTTGGCATAGAGGGAGGATCTGTCATTGCCCTGTTGCCTCTGTGACGCTCAACCTGAACTTGTGAAATGGAGATTATAAAGGGATAACAAAAGTCATTCCAAACACGTTTTCGATATATTCCAAATGTAGGTCAGTGGGTACAGAATTAATCCACCCCACCCCCACCCCACTTGGTAGAACTTTATTCTAGTTCCTAAAAACAATCTCTCTTAGTTAAGCTTAATAACTGACTTTCAAGGTAAGCAATGATCTGGAACTCATTAAAAGAGGTTGCTTGAAATCTAAAAAAGAAAAAGAAATTCAAGCATATAGTATATCTTACTTTACAACTGGGTTTTGAGTTTCTGTTTATATTAGTCATAATTTTTCAGTAAGCTCACTTTAGTAATTTTGTCCCAATTTAGGCTGCAATCCTATGCTCCCTTACCTGGAAGTAACCCATTTTGCACTGCTGGGCATCTTTCCCGCCTTTAGTTGTATATACAGATTTTGCACAGGATAGTTGAGTGATACTCGATGATAACTAACAATGAAAAATATGGACGGTTCTTCTTACAGGTACATAGGTGAGATTAGTCATGAATACTCACTTACAGTGCAATCCTATGTATGTCCACTCAAAAGTAAGTCCTATTGAGTTAAGTGAGACTTACTCCCTAGTAAATGTGGGGCGCAGGATTGCAGCTTTAAGAGTTAAAGAGAAAGTGATTATGATAGTTTTCCAAGGAAACATACTTGGTCCTGTATATATTTAAAGGACCTGCAAATGCTCTTAGTTTTTAGCATCAATCATCACAGAGCAGTTTGTGCAATATTCCATGGTATGTTATCAAATGCAATCCTAAATGCAGTTTTAAAGTACATTGTTGTTTGTATTTGAAATTGATGGCAGCAGAGTAATCCAAAGTGATGATTCTTAGTTATTGTCTCAGGACACATTTCCTTACCTACTTACTGATACATCATTTGTATCTGTACAAATATGTTACAAACTAACAGATACATTATTAATGTAATTTCACACAACCCAGCAGAGCTTCCACTATAATGATTAGGGTGTATCTTGCAATATCATATTACTGATAGGACAAGTTCTCAAGGTAGAAACAGACTACAGAGCATTATTTTCCAAAGCAAGTGAAATACTATGTAAATAAAAACATTTTGTATTTTGTTTGTAAATATCATTTGCAACATATATCCATGCTTTTTGGAAATTGTGTACTGTAGAAAGGCAATGGGTTGTATTCTTCTTAGTCCTCAGAGCAGACCAATGAAATTATTAAACCTAAGTTAGACACGTCATATTAAATATATATAGCTAAGAAGTCTTCATCCCCTTCAGATACAATATAATCAATTGTGCAATATAATCTATTCCTGTGCACAATACTCTAAAATGCTTTTTCAACTTGGATGTTTAAAAGAGTAATAGTACAATCCTGTACATGCGTACTCAGAAGCATGTGCCATTGTGCTATGGTATTTACTCCTAGGTACCCATCACTTGGGAGTAAGCCCCCATTTGACTCTGTAGGACTTAATTCTGAGTAGTCAAGCATAAGATTGCTCTGCAAATGAAATACTCTAAGACATTGTACTGCAGGTAAATAAGGTAAAGGTAGAAGCATTTTTGTATGAGAACAAGGTTTGTATTTTTCAAAATTTGAGACAGATAGACATCTAGATTCTCTGTAAGAGCACCAGCTTTTTGTCAATACATTAATTTGATTTGGCAACAATAAATTGATGTGGAAGGTAAAATACTGACTCCTGTTGAAGCCACTTGCAATACTTTGCTAGGAAGCAGGATAGAAACTGAAATAATAATAACTGGTGCAATTGGCTTCTTATTTGGAATCTTTACAAAAAGCACGACTTTTCAAAGTTTCAGCACAATTGATTTCTTATTTAAATGTCAAATTGTGTAGCCAGTGTTCAATAAGATTCCCGCAAAAAAATATCTTCTTAGAAATATTGTATTTCTATGATATATCGGTATTGGACAGCTGCCAGTCAAGAACTTTATAACAATGTAAATGGTTTTTTAAGTGTTTGTTTCCAGCCAGGGCTTTTCAGGCCAGGCACTTCCCAAGCTCATTGTTCCTTTGTTATAACGGATGTACAGAGGACTGAGTGTTTTGTGTTCTGGGGTAGATAGATTAGATAAAGTCTGAATTTCTGAACTTCGCCTTCTAGGCACGCAACCTTTTAAAATTTGCCTTAGAAGTTGTGTTTCACCTCCACGTCGTTCCTCATTTGTGTAAATTTTTAATTTAAGGGGCAACCCCAACTAGACTTAAGCACCCTGAGAAAGCTGTATTTGCTTAATTCTTTTGCATAAATCAATGCAGGTCTTTAAAAGGGCCTGGATGACTTCAAGCGTTCTCCATCCCACAGTTCAGGGCAGTAACAATCTGGTAAAAACATTAAAAACCTATCAGGTGT
Source organism: Zootoca vivipara (assembly GCF_965207765.1). Classification (NCBI taxonomy): domain Eukaryota; kingdom Metazoa; phylum Chordata; class Lepidosauria; order Squamata; family Lacertidae; genus Zootoca; species Zootoca vivipara. The sequence continues at coordinate 28,331,205 of NC_142592.1, read as the reverse complement.
TAAACCTCAGCCCTTATACCATCGTATCCTTCTACTATCCAAAATCCAG